>NC_053392.1:84223696-84891196 GCF_905171765.1 Bufo bufo
ATCGCCGGCACTTTCTTAGAAAATGCCTTTTCTTGTCCGCAATTACAGACAAGAGTAGGACATGTTTTATTTTTTTTACGGAACGGAAGTGCGCATACGGAAGTGCGCATCCGCAAATGCGGATGCGGACAGCACATTCCGGCCCCATTGAAAATGAATGGGTCCGCACCTGTGCCGCAAAATTGCGGAACAGATGCGAACCCATTTTGCGAACATGTGAATGGTCCTTTAATCTGAAGTTTTGAGCGAAGCGACTTCGGATGTATAGCATCTGAAGCTTGCTTCACTTATCACTACTCATAGCCAGTCCTTATCAGGAAAAATTCCATGTTAATTCAAGACGCTTCTCCCCATTAGTGCAGGGAGGAGGGGAGTGGTAGTTGTGACCCTGAGAGGGGTGGTGGTTCACAGTGGTTGTCCTCACTCCAGCACTCCCTGGGGCCATGCAGTGAATGGAGGATGCACCCTTTCTGCATCATGAACTATCTGGGGGCTCCTGCCGGGTGGTGATTTGGGTGCCCTTGATGTTAGGGCTTCTGCACACGACTGTATGTATTTTGCAGTCCCCAAAAAACGGATCCAACAAAAAATACGTATGACGTCCAAGTGTGTTCCGTATTTTGCGGAACGGAACAGCTGGCCCCTAACAGAACATTCTTAACCTTGTCCATTAAGCGGGCATTGAAATGAATGGTTCCGAATACTGTCCGCAAAACAAACAAACTAATAGACATGGAAAGAAAATAAGTTTGTGTGCATGAGCCCTTAGGCTCCATTCACACATCCGCAATTTCGTTCAGCATTTTACGGAACGGAATCGCGGACCCATTCATTCCTATGGGGCAGCACGATGTGCTGCCCGGACACGGAATTGCAGATCCGCACTTCCGTTCCGCCAAAAAATAGAACATGTCCTATTCTTGTCCGCAACTGCGGACAAGAACAGGCATATTCTATTAGTGCCGGCAATGTGCGGTCCGTAAAATGCGGAATGCACATTGGCGCTTTCCGTGTTTTGCGGATCCGCGGCTCCGTGGATCTGCAAAACACGTTGCGGACGTGTGAATGGAGCCTTAGACAGATGGATGCAGATGCAAGGGCCAGCGAAAGGATGATGGAGTCAATGACCAAGCCTGTTGGTTACAATGAATACAGGTTGTGCTGACCCAATTCCCCAAATTTTTTTCTTTGTAGTATATATTGGAGGCGTGGCGATCTCCTTGGAGTCATTGCACACCTGACCAGTCAATCTGTCCTGGAGGCTGGTTTTAAAGTCAGTATAAAACTGAGTCTGCTTATATAGAACCTACCAGTAGCCATTTGGCTCCAGGAGAAGTATATGGTGGGCTCAGCGTGCATGTTGGTACTTGCATCCCTGGATCCGATGAAAGCTGTAATGGCACCGGACGGGGTTAAAAGCAGAGTGTGCTTGGCGTGCATGCTGACCTGCATTCCCTGGATTTTGTGTGGCTGTCATGGCCCATGAACAGGTAGGAACTAGAGTTAGGGACCACTCAAATAGAGGCGACCTTGACGTGGTGAGTGGCTTACTACGCTTTGGCCAAAATGTACACCAATGCCTCATCCAGCATGGAGGCAAATTGCTGGATGTAGAGTGCTATCGTCTCTCTTTACTGAATTGATGATGAGAGTAGTAGTACAAATAGCAGCAATAGGCACAGTTGCATAGGCTATTACAGTGTAGTCTTCTCCCGATAGCTGTGTACAGGCAGCAGCAATGATGGTAGTAGTAGTTCCCCCCTGACTCACAGAGCTCACTTTAGAATCTTAACCACAGGCGTGCAATTCCGTTCTCATTAACTCTTTCTGCAGTTCCCAGGCTGCAGGGTGCAGATCTTAGATCTGGATGACCAGTCTGTCTCCAAGTGTGGCAGGCGCCAAAGCAATATACCTCCTCCACAAGCAGTAAAGTGCCGGTGCCTTCTTATTATCATACACATGTGGTACCTTATGGTCTCTGTGGTTCTAAACCTTCTGTAAATGTCTGTTCTCTTTCTCTCTTAGGGGTAGTCTCTCAGTTAAGAAGTTCTCTAGCAGTTTTCAGCCTCAGGGATGAAGGTTCACTAGACCAGGCTTCTCTCCAGGCCTACTTTTCAGGAGCTCACACACTCACGTGTTGCCTCTAGTTCTGAGGACTAGACACTCACAAACCAGGGGGCAGTTCCAGCCCATCACCCTGGAAATTAAGCTAACACTGCCAGTGTTAACCAATTGTTGCCCATACCGTACATAACCATCTGGGATGTACGTAGTGCATAAGGAAATACGTCCTATTACATCTAACTCTGTAGCATGAGGTTATCCCTTAGCATTAAATTAACCCTTGCAGTGATCCACTGAGTCCCTACACTGGGACTTGTCTGTGTATTACACAGGCACCCCATTGTTTTCAATGAGCACTGTGTAATGTGCTGGCACTGAAGGATAATTAAACAGCAGGTACCAGATTACAGATTCAATCAGCTTTATATCGGGCACCCTTATAACAAAAAGGAATTGTTGAAAATTATTTAAGATAACTTATTGTCTTTATGCCACATGAAATCATAATAGATCATTGCCATAAAACACCATTCTAACTCTAAAGCAGGGGTAGGCAACCTCCGGCACGCCGGCTGTTATGAAACTACAACTCCCAGCATGTATACTTGCTCTGCTCTTCTAAGAACTCACATAGAAATGAATGGAGCATGCTGGAAGTTGTAGTTTCACAACAGCTGGGGTGTCAAAGGTTGCTGATCCCTGCTCTAAAGCACCATAACACATTATGGTTTCAAGCTGCTTCTCTTAAAGGGTTTGTCGGGGTTCAGAGCTGAACCCGGACATATCCCCATTTTCACCCAGGCAGCCCCCCTGACTTGAGCTTCCACCCAGCAGTGTGTTTGGTGACGTCACCGGCACTGATGGGCGGCTTTAGCGCTGCCCTAGCCTGTAAAATGGCTAGGGCAGCGCTAAAGCCCGCCCATCTGAGCCGATGACATCACCGAACACACTGCTGGGCAGAAGCATCCGCCCTGCAGTGTGTTATTGTCAATAAATGAGTCCTTGCTCTGCGAGATCCAGCACAGGGTAAAGGAGAGCCTCGGAGCATGAAATGCATCAGGGGGGTGAAATTATGGGTATGTCCAGGTTCAGCCCTGAAGCCCAACAACCTCTTTAAAGGAAACCTGTCATCCGGTTAAGGACTATTAAAACACCACCGTTCCGTTATTCAGCTGGGGTGAAGATATAACTTACCGGCAGATGAGTCTGGGACTTACCTCCAGTGGCATTTGGTGTAGCCTAAGACTATTCACCTTGCATCACTGCAATCGCACCAGATGTACAGGGCATAGACAGTGCAATTAGGATTAGCGTCCTCAGCTTTGTTAGCGCCATGTGTATGCACCCAAAGCTGCTGGAGATGAGTCCCATACTCTCCAAGTAACTTACATCTTCATTTGCTATACTTTTCAGGGATGGACTATGTTTGGGACTCTAAACCCCAGATACACAATGACATTCCGGTGGTTTAATGGCAGGTACCCTTTAAACTTGGAATACAGCCCTAATGGAATGCAGAATGGATAATGAATCGGTTCAAACCTCAAAAATTTCTGCTTTCCTTCAGAAAGTTAGAGATGAAACATCCAAAATCATCATTACCCTGCATAGGAAGATCTGTGCCATTGAATGGCCAAGTCATAAGCCAGTCCCATAGACAACCTTTAGAAATGACCCAAACAAGGTTAGCAATATATAATATTCCCAGTACGTCAATAATGGTAGTTTGTCGCGTGTCTCGGATGTGTTGTGGTGTCACGGCCATGGCTATGACCGTGACTCCTGAACCGCATGCGGTTGTCAGCGGTTTTCTTTGGTGTTCAATCACAGGTGAGGGCTGTGGTATTTGCCTCACCTGTGGTTGCCGCTGGCAACAGTGTGTATGTGGCAGCGTAGCAGGCTGAGCTGTGCCATTGCAGCTCGCTACGTTGTGCATGCGGTTTTGAGTTATGTGTGTATGTGTGCACTTCCTTTTTATGTTATTGTGTGCACGTCTCCTTTAAGTGGTGTTTTCCCTTCCCTGGTGTTGGAAGGGTTAATCTCCTTCCTAGTGTGTGTGTGCACTGGGTGTGTCCGACTGTGGGGTGTGGCTTCTTGGCCTATAAAGCCTCACTGCTTTTGCAGGCCTGTAGGTTGCTTCAGCCATGCTTAGCTGAGAGCAGCCGCATGTCTTTATTACCTGCCAGTAAGAGCCACCCCTGTGGTCATAACCATAATGTCGCTTTAAGTTATTTCTAGTTATGTGTGATGTCCGTGTGATGTTTTATATGTGATTTTGTGCAGCTATGGATCTGGGTCCCTGTGTGGGGATGCGTTTGTGATCTGCACCCTGCTAACACAGGGATCCAGTCAGCAAGGCTGTGGCAGGTAGGTGGAACTCTTTGTTCACCTGCCATATCCATAGAGCTGTTTATGTCTCCCCTTTTCCTGCAGCTTGGCCGTTGAGACTCCTGCTCCTCCGTGTCTAGGAGGAGTGGGCTTGTCTTACTCAGCTCCTAGGTGAGGGTCATCTTGAGGGCTAGCAGGGACTTTTAGGTTCCGGAGCATGGGCCCTCCTACCATCAAGGTTGGCTCATGTAGCTAGGAGCCAGGGTCAGGTTAGGGATGCGTTTAGGAGGTGACCTGCTCCCTAATCCTGTCTTCATGGCCAAGCAGCCGTAACATCACCGGGCTCCACACGGCTGAGGATTTCCCCCATCCTCAGCCGTGACAGTATGACCACAGTCGCTTCTTACGTGGCGATCCCTCGAAAGAGGGTAAAGCATGCACCGCTATCTGCGGATGGGGTGCATGCGCGTTCTCTGGAGGGAGAGCGTTATGGGGCTTTCACCATTTACGGCGCGGTGAGTGGCATTCCCAGCTCACCGTTGTCCGTGTTGGTGTCCCCTTTTTGTTTGTCTTTCCCCTCCCCCCCCTCCCATTGTTTCTTATGCCTCACCAACTTTCCCCTTTTGTTGTTGGGAGGGGCTTTGAGGGGTGGGAGTATGCATCCCTCGAAAGAGGGTGAAGCATGTACCGCCCTCTGCGGAAGGGTTACATGCGCGCTCTTCGGAGGGAGAGCGTTCTGGGGGTTTCGCCTCGGACGGCGCGGTGAGTGGCGTTTCCCCGCCTTCCCTTCACCGTTGCCTCGTTTGGCGTCCCCCTGATTTTATAGCACTAGGGTGTTTGTTTGGTGTGCGAGTTGCACACCTTCGAAAGAGGGTGCAGCATGCAGGGCCATATCCTTGTGGCCTGCATGCGCGTTCTCCGGAGGGAGAGCGTTCCTGGGGGTTCTCCGTTAACGGCACGGTTGGTGGCTTATTCCCCGCCACCTTACCTTCCGTGTCCGTGTTGGGGATCCCTCGTCCCTCTCCATGTTCCCATCTCTGGTCGTCTGCTGGCAGCACTCCGTAAGTGGTCCGGCTGCGTGCTGGTTAGGAGTGTCTGCTGGCAGCGACTGGAGTGGGGACGTGAGTGGAGAGTCCCCTCGTCCACTCTCAGTGGTTCCATTTCCGTGTCGCTGGTGCGGGCTGCAGGCCTCGTCGGACTGGCTGTGTTGTGTGCTGGGAGAGGATGCAGCTGACAGCGACTTTCTGGGAACCATGTCCTGAGAGTGGACGTCCCCTTCTCTCATCCCCTTGTGTGAGTCCCTCACGTGTCTTTTTTTTGGTGGGGGGGCTTTGAGGGGTGGGAGTGTCACGGCCATGGCTATGACCGTGACTCCTGAACCGCATGCGGTTGTCAGCGGTTTTCTTTGGTGTTCAATCACAGGTGAGGGCTGTGGTATTTGCCTCACCTGTGGTTGCCGCTGGCAACAGTGTGTATGTGGCAGCGTAGCAGGCTGAGCTGTGCCATTGCAGCTCGCTACGTTGTGCATGCGGTTTTGAGTTATGTGTGTATGTGTGCACTTCCTTTTTATGTTATTGTGTGCACGTCTCCTTTAAGTGGTGTTTTCCCTTCCCTGGTGTTGGAAGGGTTAATCTCCTTCCTAGTGTGTGTGTGCACTGGGTGTGTCCGACTGTGGGGTGTGGCTTCTTGGCCTATAAAGCCTCACTGCTTTTGCAGGCCTGCAGGTTGCTTCAGCCATGCTTAGCTGAGAGCAGCCTCATGTCTTTATTACCTGCCAGTAAGAGCCACCCCTGTGGTCATAACCATAATGTCGCTTTAAGTTATTTCTAGTTATGTGTGATGTTTTATATGTGATTTTGTGCAGCTATGGATCTGGGTCCCTGTGTGGGGATGCGTTTGTGATCTGCACCCTGCTAACACAGGGATCCAGTCAGCAAGGCTGTGGCAGGTAGGTGGAACTCTTTGTTCACCTGCCATATCCATAGAGCTGTTAACATAGAAACATAGAAACATAGAATGTGTCGGCAGATAAGAACCATTCGGCCCATCTAGTCTGCCCAATATACTGAATACTATGGATAGCCCCCGGCCCTATCTTATATGAAGGATGGCCTTATGCCTATCCCATGCATGCTTAAACCCCTTCACTGTATTTGCAGCTACCACTTCTGCAGGAAGGCTATTCCATGCATCCACTACTCTCTCAGTAAAGTAATACTTCCTTATATTACTGTTAAACCTTTGCCCCTCTAATTTAAAACTGTGTCCTCTTGTGGTAGTTTTTCTTCTTTTAAATATGCTCTCTTCCTTTACCGAGTTGATTCTCCCCTTTTCCTGCAGCTTGGCCGTTGAGACTCCTGCTCCTCCGTGTCTAGGAGGAGTGGGCTTGTCTTACTCAGCTCCTAGGTGAGGGTCATCTTGAGGGCTAGCAGGGACTTTTAGGTTCCGGAGCATGGGCCCTCCTACCATCAAGGTTGGCTCATGTAGCTAGGAGCCAGGGTCAGGTTAGGGATGCGTTTAGGAGGTGACCTGCTCCCTAATCCTGTCTTCATGGCCAAGCAGCCGTAACATCACCGGGCCCCACACGGCTGAGGATTTCCCCCATCCTCAGCCGTGACATGTGGGTTCAGTTCACACGAGGTAAAATGTAGTAACAATATATGAGGCCGCGCGTTGTGTGGAAGAAAGACGAGTGTCCAAACAAGGTTAGGCACAGAAAGGTCCCATCATAGTGTGATGGGGCTTCAACATTTTTGCAAGGAACCGTAGGATAATATTGCAAAGAACGGACGGATTGTCAAAGATGATAGAGGATTTATAATATGAAACCAGTATTTCTTACCAGTGAATCATATTCCTTCAGGAAACTCCAATTTTCATGCCTGTGAGAGAAGAAAAAGAACATTACGTTAATGTTTGACCTATTTCTACCAGAACGTGTCACCTGAGATATTTTACCTCTACAGCCCACCTTTTATAGATACGGTATTTTACTGAGCAAAGCTGTGAAAACGTAAGACATTTTTGTGAAGAAATTTCAGCTCAACTATGTTGACCAGAGTGGGAGTGCAAATTTTTTTGATTTGGCCAGGGAACATGGAAAATTATTGACATAATAACACACCTCCCAACTTTTTGGATGGTCGAAGAGGGACACTTAAGGTTCATTGTGTGAAAGATCAATTTTTCCTGCATATCTATACACTTCGATAGTTTTCTCTTAAGAAATAGCGCAAAAATAATCTAAATATATAAATTTCTAAAATCCCAACTGCATTAAAAAATGAAATTATACACAAGACGGACTCGAATATACAGAGAGGAAATAGACAAACACTTTTTGGGTCAATATTGTGAATGTAATAATGCAAATCTATACATCAGAAGAGGGACATTTAAAGAGCAAAGAGGGACAGAGGGACTGGGCTCCAAAAGAGGAACACTTGAGAGGTCTGTAATAAGTCTGTTTTCTAGATGTGACTTCTCATAAATGAAAGGAATATGCTCCTTTAAAGAGGTTATCCAATTTCTTAAACCCCCCACATGTGTCGGGCCCCTCACCGGTAATAACCGCTGTTGCTTCTCCCTGCACACGGATTGAAAACATCCGGTGTTGGAGGGGGGGGGGGGGGAGAAGTCAATGGCAGACGGGGATGAGCCTCCCTAGTATCGCAAGTGAAGCTATGGAGGCTCGTCCCCATCCCCACCTGCCATTGGCTGCCCCCCCCCCCCTCCGACACCGGATGTTTTCATCCGTGTCCAGGGAGAAGCAGCAGTGGCGGTGTCAGGGTTAAGAATCCATGTTGTGCCTTGTACAGCCATTTTATGTTATAAGCCTTAAAACCTTTGTCTGTAGAATCTGTGAATTTCTCTGTGTGAGACTACCGTGACTTCAAGGTCGCTCCTAGCCCCTCCAGTTTTGTTCCAGAAAGGAATTTTTACAATTATTAGCAGGACAAGTCCATGACGAATGCCCACATTTAAGATTAAGAAGACGCTTTAGGCGTATAGCCAAGAAATGCTTATTTCAGATTGTGATTTAATGAGTTATGATGTAAATGCTTAATTATGTCTCCCACTTTGGAAATAATCCAGAAATTTGCCTTATAATCTCTGCTTTCTGTCAATACATTTTATAGAAACTTGGTACATGGCATTGCGCGTGTGTATCAGTTATTCTCTCTGAGTACTCATATAATTAACTAATTAGGAGTCCACCGCTCATCCGGCATTGAGGTTTTTGCCCCAACAGCGGTGTGGGGACCAGGAGCAGAGACGGGAGCGGGGTAAGTATATTACCGGTGAGGGGCCCGGCACATGTGGGTGGGTTTGAAGAAATTGGATAACCCCTTTAAGGGCAGTTTCAGAAACTTGGTGCATGATATCACTCTATAGTATCACCCTCTAACAGCACAAATATCTAGATTCAAACAGTGTGAATGACCTACAGCCGTCACAATGAGATGGCTGCCAGAAGTTCATGGCAACTTGTGTGTGTGACATAATTATCACAACACAATCCCACTCTGAAATTATTCCTAGTCGTGCAGAGGTTGCATGACCTTATAGGGTACAACCAGACAAGAGGGAACATTTTATATTACTCCAAATTAGTAGTAAATCGGGCATCATGTAGCACAGGCATGCCCAATCTGCGGCCCTCCAGCTGTTGCAAAACTACAACTCCCAGCATGCCCGGACAGCCTACAGCTATCAGGGCATGTTGGGGAATGTAGTTTTGCAATAGCTGGAGAGCCGCAGGTTGTGCATCCCTGATATAGTACATGACAATCTCTTCCTAACAAAGATAGAACCATCCCTGTACCTCACATGGATCCAGAGAGGGCCCTTTCTGCTTTAGTTCGCTCCCTATCACAGCTCATGGGGCATGTCCTTTCTGCAGAAGCTTTCTCCCTATCACAGCTCAAGGGGTGTGTGGTTTCTACAGCAGCTCTCTCCCTTTAACTGTCGCAGCTCCTAACTGAAGATACAGCTAGTGGCAGTTAAAGTTTGGACCTGACCATGTGTGTCCACCTCAGTGAGGTGGACAGAGAAATAAGAACATGAACAAACAGCAGGTGGCGCTATACAGATAGATTTCATTGAATAACTCAGTGGCTATACTAAATCGCATGCAAATACAAAAGTATTCAGATCCAGGTGCTGGTATTTTTCAAAGGACAACCCCTTTACTTTATAACAAATATATTGTTTTTGCCTCCAGTCTTGTTAATGCCTGCTCATCCAAAACCAGTAAGTGTGGGTCAAAGTTGATGTGTCATGGGCTGCAGCTTTGGTCTCCTGGCCTTCTTCTTTGTCTATGTCCCTTCAGCTTCCTGTGATGTGCTGCCAGATGCAAGTTAGCACAAATCAATTCAACTGGGCAAAAAGCAATTTTCCCCGTCAAAGCCCACAAATTATAATCACCAAAAAGCAACAGCCAGGGAATAAGTAACTCAATACATTTTTATTATACAATTATCATAAAATCATATAATTAAAATAGAAGCCTCCGCCTAGCAGTGTACAAAATATAAACAAACAGCCCTTGCCCTGCCGATCCAGCGCAGGGCAAGGGCAAGTCAAAGCGTTTTAAAGTTATCAGACACTGGTCAGATTTGCAAAAAATGGCCAAGTCCTTAAGGTGAAATAGGGCTGAGTCCTTAAGGGGTTAAAGACTGTGTTTGGTTTAAGAGGGGAGAATTTTAGTGAACATACCACTTCACTAGGGGTTAATGCGTCATTTCTGTGTGGCAGTATGATGGTAGACCATGACAGAAGGGACTTTAGTTATGTTTTTTCTTTTTAATTCTTCATAAAATAATGTCTTATATGTTCACTTTTCCCTTAAAGGGGTTCTCTGGGCTTTTACTATTGATGACCTATCCTCAGGATAGGTCATCAATATCAGATCGTTGGGGGTCCGACACCCGGCACCCTTGCCGATCAGCTGTATGAAGGGAAGGCGTGCGCCGCTCTGTGCTGTCTCCCTTCTCTTTCCCTGTTCGCCGCTGCTATGTCTTTGCTGCGGCGGGGTAGTCATGTGTCGGACCCCTGCTGACCTGATATTGATGACCTATCTTGAGGATAGGTCATCAATATTAAAAGCCCAGAGAACTCTGGGCTCCCAGGATGTAAACTTTGGTTTTGAAGCCGCTGCAGCGGTGCCCTGTTCCCCTGGCGTTATGTCAATACTCAACCTGTCACTCCATGGAGGCACACTACACCCACAAAGCGAACTAAAAAAGAACCTAATTAATAAAAAATAAAGACCAAAACACTTTTATGATGGAAGAAATTACTGCAATGCTTTATTATGAGTTACCCAATAAATCAACATAAATTAATGAATCAATCATTTAGAATAAATAAATTACTAAACCATTATAATACCAATTTATTAACCATTAAAAACACAATCTACCTTTCTCAATGGCACACTGCAAATTAAAAATGTCACCGCCGATTTCTGACAGGTGCACATTATCCGATCTGAACAGACCTAAAACATAGCCTTCCAGATCAATGTGCCTGTAAGAAACTCCACCCAACAATGGAAGAAACTTCTCCATGGCTCTATTTGTCCTCTTACGAATATTCTCAAAAAACGAATTTTCCTTAACTCTTTCCCACCCAGCGCCGTAATAGTACGGCACAGCCGGACGTGACTTCGCCCGCCCGATCAGTTGCAGGGGACCGGCTGTTCCCATTAGCTTGACCCCTGCTGTATGCGCCGGCATCGGTGAAAACATAGATGTCGGCGCATTAACCCTCACTATGCCGCGGTCAGCGCTGACCGCGGCATGTGCGTGGTGTGTGGAGGGAGGGAGCTCCCTCCCCTTCCCCATCGGGTCCCCGCGCTGCTGTGACGGGCACCCGATGGCAGGGAAGGCAGCCCGATGCCTTCCTTAGGCATAGTGACTGCCTTCAGGGAGAGCCTGTGAGATCCAGCCCCCTGGATCTCACTGGCAAACAGGCTATAAGTGTACTACTCTGGTAATACACTTACAGCCAATGCATTACAATACAGAAGTATTGTAATGCATTGTAAAGGGGATCAGACCCCCAAAACTTGTGGAGAAAAAAGTTACAAAATAATGTTTTACAAAAAAAAGAGTCCTTTTCCCAAAATAAAGTAAAAAATATTGTAAAAAATAAAAGTAGACATATTAGGTATTGCCGTGTCCGTATCGACCGGCTCTATAAAAATATCACATGACCTAACCCCTCAGGTGAACACCGTCAAAAAAAAAAAAAAAAAACTGTGATAAAAAAACAATTTTTTTGTCACCTTACATCACTAAAAGTGCAACACCAAGCGATTAAAAAGGCGTAAGTCCCCCAAAATAGTACCACTGTAACCGTCACCTCATCCCGTAAAAAATGAGCCCCTACCTTAGACAATCACCTTAAAAATAAAAAAAAAAGGCTCTCAGACTATGGAGACACTAAAACATGATTTTTTTTTATTTAAAAAATGATATCATTGTGTAAAACTTAAATAAATAAATAAATAGTATATGTACTAGGTATTGCCACGTCCGTAACGACCGGCTCTATAAAAATATCACATGACCTAACCCCTCAGGTGATCATCGTAAAAAATAAAAAGTGTGTTAAAAAATCAATTTTTTTGTCACCTTACATCACAAAAAGCGTAATACCAAGTGATCAAAAAGTCATATGCACACTTAAATAGTACCAATCAAACCATCATTTCATACCGAAAAAAATGAGCCCCTACATAAGAAGCCAAACATTTCTTAAGTACTGAGCAAAATTGAAACTTAGTAAGAGGAGAACCATCCTTACGAATTAAAAATGGGCCCGACACAGCCGGATGAACTGCAAGCCAAGCACAAACCATATTAACTGGACAGAGTAGAGAATCAACCCATGAATTTAGCCTTATGATTCTACCCCTTCCCTTCCAAATTGATCAGTCTTAGGCCTCCTTCACACGAACGTGTGCTCCCCGTGGTCGTGCTGCAGCCCGCAAAATGCAGGCCGTAATGCACGAACACCATCTGTGGGGCAGCCGCAGTGGATCGCAGACCCATTCACTTTAATGGGTCCGCGATCCGGCCGTTCCGCAAATAGATAAAACATGTTCTATCTTTTTGCGGAACGGAAGTACGGGACGAAAGCCCACGGAAGCACTCCGCAGCTTCCGTTCTGCACCATTCCGCATCTCCGGATTTGCGGACCCATTGAAGTGAATGGGTCCGCATCCGTGATGCGGAATGCACACGGAACGGTGCCCATGTATTGCAGATCCGCAAATGCGTTCTGCAATACGGGAACGGGACACCTACGGTCGTGTGCAGGAGGCCTGAGATCGTTTCAGAAAAATTTAACGAAACCTCAGAAAAATCTAAACCAGAACAAACTGAATGACTTGCAGAAACGAATTCGCCAATCCTCAAAGATGCAAAAAATGCTAGTAAAAAAACAGTACGAAAAAGTAACACCTCAAATGAATCCGAAGACAGAATTTCACATAAACTTCCCAACAATTTAACAGATATCGGCCTCCTGTTATCTTATCCCGAAAACCTTTTACGATATCCCTTTAGCATCTGCTTAATAGGAAAATAAGCTGACAACGTTTTTTTTTTGCCAAATAGCTTCTGAAAAAACGAGTATCCAGCAACAGTTCTAGCAACTGAAGAAAAAGACAATTGTTTTTCAGATAGACTAGCAACAAATAGCGAACCACAACCAAGATCATCATCCTCACTGCTCAAGCTGCCATGCAGCTGCATAAGCAGCCCATGTTTTAGGCGCTACAGACTGTTTAATAGCCTCAGATATCAATCCCATAAAAGATCCCAAAGATGACGAGGACAAGGAATCCGCTTCTGATGCCAGCTCCTGAAATTTGACAAACTGGAAACGAGATAGAGAATCCGCCAAGACATTATATTTACCTTCTACATATTTAGCCTTAACCTAAACAATACAATAGATAATACAACATGAAACAAAATGTCTCAATAACTTAACCACTATTTCACACTTAGACGATAGCGTATTAATTGCGAATACGACACCTTTATTATCTGTGTTGATCAAAATCCTTCTGTTCCTAAAATACCTTCCCCATAAAACAATTAAAAGAAGAGCAGGAAAAAATCCTAAAAGAACAATATTACGTGTCATTCCATTAGTAATCCATGAAACTGGCCAAGCCCCTGTGGACCATTTACCATCCCAATAAGCAATAAATAATAAACAAATAACCAAATAATATAAGGACCAAATAATTTACTTCAAAAGATACATAGATGATATCTTTATCATCTGGGATGGGGACGAAAATATCGGCCAAATCCTTCAGTGAGTCCCTCAATTGTACAGATTGGGGAATTACCTTTACCCCTATTTTCAATAAAACAGAAATTTAATCTCTCCAAACCCTTCGAGTTAAAAAAAAAGGCACGAGACAGGGGTGCCCGCTCTCCCCCCTGCTATTCAATTTAGCATTGGAACCTTTGTCCCGACTCCTTTCCTCTTCGGATTTATATGAGGGAATAGGGGTGGGATCTTCACAAGTGAAAGCAGCACTTTTTGCTGATGATGTGGTCCTATTTTTGGCAAAACCGGAGGAACACATACCAGTTGTCTTTGAGGCCTTGGAGGCCTTCGGAAGCTACTCTGGTTGCAAGGTAAACATATCTAAATGTGAATTCCTACCTCTATTACCCGTGAGTTGTGCCTTAAAGAAACTGATCAAAGTATTGGGAATCACAATAGCCAAATCCCACATAACATATCTGGGACTGAAAATAGGGAGGGATCCACACTCCTCATACCAACTTAACTTCCCACCACTGATATCCCGGATTAGAGCTGATTTGGACAGATGGCAGGGACTACCTCTTTCCTTAATGGGGCGATGCTGTCTAGTGAAAATGATGGGGGTCGCCAAACTGTTATATCCCATGCAGACGATCCCACTCTTATTACGACATGCGGATGTGAAGCTCTTGGAAAGTAGGTTTATACAGTTTATATGGCAGGGTAAAAAACCAAGGATCGCTTTAGATAAACTGAAAATAAGGAAGGACCTGGGTGGCATTAACTTCCCAGATATCAGAGGCTACAATACAGCCTGTAACAGCAGATATATACTGGATTGGGCAAACCGGACATCTTTCTATTCCAATTATAGTACATTATATTGTCATATGTTGTCTCTGTATTTTACTATTCCAAAAGCATATTCAAGACTTCTATGTAATGATCTATTGTACTTATGATGAATGTCATTTATGTGCTGGATTATTGATGACATTGTTTTTATTATTATTATTTTTGGGAGAAAAGGAATAAAATAATAAAATTTATATTGGAAAAAAAAAACTGAAATTTAGTTTTTAGACATCATTGTTACTAACACCAACAATTCCTTATCCACCAGAACTTATTTCAAAACAGTCGACACGAACAGCTACATTCACTTCACCAGTTTTCATCATAAAAAGTGGCTAAAAAACATGCCTTATAGCCAATATAAGAGAATCCGGCGTAACTGCACTAACAACGAGGAATTACTAACACAGGCCAAAATACTCAAAAAGAGGTTTACAGAAAAGCAACTAATCAAAAATGCGGTAGACAGATGTATGTCAAAACACAGATAGAACATCTAAGCACACCCCCGAAAAAACAAGATCGATTGGATCATATAAACGTCATCACTCAATACAGCACTTCAAACAAATACATCCAGGCGACCCTCAAAAAACACTGGCACATACTACTTCACGATCCTTATTTAGCAAAGCACCTACCAAAGACACCTAGGATCACCTATAGGCGGGCACCAACCATTAAGAGCGTTATCGCCCCCAGCAAACTAATACAACATAAAAAGAAACAAAAAGTAGGTACTTTCAGATGTGGAACAAATAGATGCCTGTGTTGCAAAATTATTACACACAACCAAAGCACTTTCACATCTAAACATAATGGCACAATATTCCCCATCAAACAACGAATGACCTGTCAAGCGAACTATGTTATCTATCTGATAGAATGTGGATGCAGCCTACAATATGTTGGCCGCACCACACAACCTCCTGACGAAGCCCTTTCCTGGCGAAACGCGCGTCGAGGTGCAGCTCTGCTAGATACCTGGTGCCTTCACACGTCATGGGTAACTTATGCAATCCATAGTGTTTCTACTCAGTGTGTTTATTGTGTTGTTACTTCTTACACACGCTACTGCCTCTGTGACCAGGCTTCCTGCTCTATACTAAGGGCAGGCCCCGGCCGCTCTTTTTGGCTGGCAGCTATGGCGTGTGTGATAGGCGATACTTAGTACATTTGTGATATGCATTTTGTTATATGTTACTCTGGGTGAGTTTGCATCTCACCCATTCAAGTGTGAGTCAGCACCCTGTATTTCTGGCACGTTCCCCTGTCAGCACGGTATACGTGAGGGTGAGGGTTTGCGGCTCCGATACACGGGACGTCCCATCCTCCCAGTACCTTGTGCCTTTTGTTATTGTATGCTTACTTTATGTCTAAATAAACTTCATATATTTTATATGAGTGTTCTCCTCATTTCTTATGGGGTTATTGGTTTGGTTCTTTTTGGTTATCGCACCACACAACCTTTACATTGCCGGAGGAATCAACACCGGTACAATATCCAGAGACACTACGCAAAACATGCTCTGTCCAGACACTGTACGTCCACCCTAGAGAAGGAAAAACACCCAATCCGAGTTACACCCATCGAACAAATACCAGAAAACCCCTTTAATAGGTTTGATGATCTTCAAAAGAGAGAGGTCTTTTGGATCTATCAGTTGGACACATTGGCCCCGTTTGGGCTAAACAAATAAATGAAACTATACTATAAAATCCTCCCTGATTATTTACATCAAGACCTAGATAAAGTCACCATACTAGAGCCAGGCATTATGCACTACCATTTACATGTTTTATCGTCGCCTACTATCTATTATCTGACATATATGCTGTAGTCATACACCATTATTACACGTTTAGTCATAATTATATTTATTTCATATATTTTTTTTCTTTTTTATCATACCTGTATTTATTTATTATTACCCCACCTTTTACCTAAGACCATATTTATTGTCCGTCTTTTTAAATCTCACCACCCTAATAAAGCTAATATTTATTAAATTATTTCATATATGCAAATTAATCAAAACCTATAATCAAAATAAGTTTTATCTATATCAATTCATAATATAGGTGTACCATATGGAGTTATATGTATACATAAAAACACTAATAAAACTATTTATAATGTGTCCTTAAAGAGGACCTTTCATCAGTCCAAACATTGTGAACTAAGTATCATGACATATACAGCGGTGCCCGGGGATCTCACTGCACTTACTTTTATCCCTGGGCGCCGCTCCGTTCTCCCGTTATGTCCTCCGGTATGTTTGGGGACTTGGTTATAGTAGGCGGAGTCTGCCCTTGTTCTGCTGGGCGTCTCCTTCTCCTAGGCTGTAGCGCTGGCCAATCGCATCGCAGAGCTCACAGCCTGGGAGAAAAAACCTCCCAGGCTGTGAGCTCTGCGCTGCGATTGGCTGGTGCTGCAGCCTAGGAGAAGGAGACGCCCAGCAGAACAAGGGCAGACTCCGCCTACTATAACCAAGTCCCCGAACATACCGGAGGACATAACGGGAGAACGGAGCGGCGCCCAGGGATAATAGTAAGTGCAGTGAGATTCCTGGGCGCCGCTGTATATGTCAGGATACTTAGTTCACAATGTTTGGACCAATGAAAGGTCCTCTTTAAAGTAAAAACCAGGCAATCACCTGTAAAAATGACTGCACAATAATACTTTAATACATATATCCTATTAACCTCTTATGCCCCAACGACAAGCTAATCATGTACTACGCCACTGCATATAGCGCCCGCTCGTGCTGTGAGATAAAGGCGGCGCAGCACAGCAGACACATCGCAGCCTCCGGACACTAATGGGAGGCGTAGCTATGACGTCACCCCTTGAAAGAACGCTCACCAATAGCGCTCTCCCAGAAGAGAGGCTGGAACCGTAACTACGCCACCCTCACTTGACGAGCGCACCAGCCAGATAGAGGAAAGGCCGGCTCTGCACCACGCCCCTCTCCCCGCCCGCCCGCCCCCCCCCCCCACACACTCCGGGCGCCGGGGAGCTCTTCCACCTATATAAAATAAATAAATAAAGAAATAAAACCATCAACATAGCCCTGATGGGATCTGCATCTAGGAATTGTTTATTAGTAGTTTCATAATAGAAACGCCCCTCCTGTGGACACACCTCATCCAAAATTCTTCCCCTCACTTCTTTGCACTCCCCCCCCCCCCTCACAGTTGTTTTTGGCGCCAAAAACACAACCAGGAAAGCATATATATATGTTTTGTTTGTTTTAAAGGGTTTCTACCACCACATTTTCACCTATTTAGCTGTCAGACACTAGCGATCTGCTAGTGTCTGCTGTACCTAACCATGCTATTGTAATTCCTTTCTCTGCAGCGGTTACCCTAAAAAACGTAGTTTTATTGGTATGCAAATGAGCCTCTAGGGGGCGTCTTTTCAGCACCTAGAGGCTCCGTCCACTCACCATTTCTGCCGCCCAGCGCGCTCCAGCCCGCCCCTCTCCTCTAGATTGACAGACTACTTCTCTGCATCTCGGCCGAATTCTCGCGCCTGCGCCGTGTGCTTCTGTATTCGGCGCAGTGACTGTCTCCCTGCTCCGGCATCTTCACTGCACCTGCGCCGATTGCGGCCCAGGGAGCAGTCCAACAGTCACTGTGCCTGCGCCGAATACAGAAGCACACGGCGCAGGCGCGAGTGGGCTGTCAATCTAGAGGAGAGGGGCGGGCTGGAGCGCGCTGGGCGGCGGAAATAGTAAGTAGACGGAGCCTCTAGGTGCTGAAAAGACGCCGCCATAGCACCTAGAGGCTCATTTGCATACCAATAAAACTACGTTTTTTAGGGTAACCGCTGCAGAGAAAGGAATTACAATAGCATGGTTAGGTACAGCAGACACTAGCAGATCGCTAGTGTCTGACAGTTAAATAGGTGAAAATGTGGTGGTAGAGACCCTTTAAACTTGTTTTACTGTCCTAATGAAGGGGGTAATTCACCCCTGAAACGCGTAGACGTATTAAAGCCATTTTAACTACACGCTTCAGCTATATGGTATCCTTGGCAGCGCCCGCAGAAGAGGTTCATCTGTTTTTTATCCGGTACAAATAAGCACCATAACCACAGCTCCCCGCAGCGTCTGTAAATAAACCCAAACATCTGCTTCTACAAACTCCTCCTGCCAATAACTCCATTGTAATTCAGTAAAAATTCTAACCAGATAGCCATATCATCTTTCAAACTTTTAATTAACCTAATATGCGAACGAGGAGATTACTGCAGGGTTCACATGGGCGAGATTTCCACGCAGGTGCAATGCGTGAGGTGAACGCATTGCACCCGCACTGAATCCGGACCCATTCACTTCTATGGGGCTGTGCACATGAGCGGTGATTTTCACGCATCACTTGTGCGTTGCGTGAAAATCGCAGCATGCTCTATATTGTGCGTTTTTCACACAACGCAGGCCCCATAGAAGTGAATGGGGCTGCGTGAAAATCGCAAGCATCCGCAAGCAAGTGCGGATGCGGTGCGATTTTCACGCATGGTTGCTAGGAGATGGGGACCCGATCATTATTATTTTCCCTT
This sequence comes from Bufo bufo, assembly GCF_905171765.1. Lineage (NCBI taxonomy): Eukaryota > Metazoa > Chordata > Amphibia > Anura > Bufonidae > Bufo > Bufo bufo. Next base: position 84,242,808 of record NC_053392.1, read on the forward strand.
ATGACAAGCTATGCGCTTCCTGTTCCGGCCAGGCGGTCATGTGACCGCCGGGACCAGAGAGTGCAGGAGCTGTGTGAGGTCTTTCAGAGACCTCGATCAGCCCTGCTCTGAGGCTGTACAGCGCTGGATTGCTGCTGTACATCCTCTCTAGGGGTGCATTTGTCCTGTAACTGGGGCTACTATGTCAGCCCCAATTACAGGTGAAATCGACAGTGAAAAAAAAAAAAAGTGAAGTAAATGTCCCCCAGGGGTCTTGTATGACCTTATGGGGGACACAAAGTGTAAAATAAAAAATAAATAAATAAAGTGTTAAAAAAAAAAAAAAAGGTTTCACATGTAAAAAAAACAATTCCCCATGTAAGGAATAAAAAAAAAAAAATCAAAATAGAATTTTTTTTATAAAATAGACATATTTGGTATTGCCGCGTCCGTGACGGTCGGCTCTATAAATATATCACATGATCGACCCAGTCCGATAAACACTATAAATTTCATTTTTTTAAACTGTCAAAAAAAGCCATTTTTGTCACCTTACATCACAAAAAGTGCAACACCAAGTGATCAAAAAGGTGTTTGTCCCACGAAATGGTACCAATAAAACCGTCACCTTATCCCGCAAATATGAGCCCTTACATAATAAAATCGCTAAAAAAAAACAAAAAACTATAGCTCTCAGAACATGGACACATTAAAACATAATTTTTTTGTTTCAAAAATGCTATTATTGTATAAAACTTAAATAAATAAGAAAAAGTATACACATTAGGTATCGCCATGTCCATAAGGATCTGCTCTATAAAAATGTCACTTGACTGAACCCCTTTTTTTTTCACCTTGCCCCATAAAGTGTTATAATGAATGATCAAAAAATCATATGTACCCAAAAATAGTACCAATAAGGCTACTTTCACACTAGCGTTCGGAGCGGATCCGTCTGATGTTTCATCAGACGGATCCGCTCCTATAATGCAGACGTTTGCATCCGTTCAGAACGGATCCGTCTGCATTATAACTTTCTAAAATTTCTAAGTCTGAAAGTAGCCTGAGCGGATCCGTTCAGACTTTACATTGAAAGTCAATGGGGAACGGATCCGCTTGAAGATTGAGCCATATGGTGTCATCTTCAAGCGGATCCGTCCCCATTGACTTCCATTATAAGTCTGGACTTATCCGCTCGCCTCCGCACGGCCAGGCGGACACCCGAACGCTGCAAGCAGCGTTCAGGTGTCCACTCACTGAGCGGAGGCTGAGCGCTGGCAGGCGGATGCATTCTGAGCGGATCCGCGTCCACTCAGAATGCATTAGAGCTGAGCGGCTGCGTTCAGGACCGCTCGTGAGCCCCTTCAAACGGAGCTCACGAGCGGACACCTGAACGCAGGTGTGAAAGTAGCCTTAAACTGGCACCTTATCCCCTAGTTTCCAAAATGGGGTCACTTCTTGGGAGTTTCTACTGTAAGGGTGCATCAGGGGGGCTTCAAATGGGACATGGCATCTAAAAACCATGTGGCGCTCCTTTTCTTCTGCGCCCTGCCGTGTGCCCATACAGCAGTTTATGACCACAGGTGGGGTGTTTCTGTAAACCGCAGAATCTGGGTAATAAATATCGAGTTTTGTTTGGCTGTTAACCATCGATGTGTTAAAGAAAAAATTGGATTGAAATTGAAAATCTGCCCAAAAAGTGAAATTTAAAAATTTGATCTCCATATTCCTTTTGATTCTTGTGGAACGCCAAAAGGGTTAACAAAGTTAGTAAAATCGGTTTTAAGTAACTTAAGGGGTGTAGTTTCTACAATGGGGTCATTTATGGGGGTATCCACTATGTAGGCCCCACAAAGTGACTTCAGACCTGAACTGGTTCTTAAAAAGTGGATTTTTAAGAATTTTAAGAATTGCTTCTAAACTTCTAAGCCTTCTAACATCTCCAAAAAATAAAATGACATTTCCAAAATGATGCCAACATAAAGTAGACATATGGGGAATGTTAAGTAATAAATATTTTATGAGGTATCACTTTCTGTTTTAAAAGCAGAGAAATATAAATTTAGAAAATTGCAAATTTTTCAAAATTTTGGGTACATTTTTTATTTTTTCATAAATAAAGGTGAAATACAGTACAGACCAAAAGTTTGGACACACCTTCTCATTCAAAGAGTTTTCTTTATTTTCATGACTATGAAAATTGTAGATTCACACTGAAGGCAACAAAACTATGAATTAACACATGTGGAATTACAGTATATACATAACAAACAAGTGTGAAACAACTGAAAATATGTCATATTCTAGGTTCTTCAAAGTAGCCACCTTTTACTTTGATTACTGCTTTGCACACTCTTGGCATTCTCTTGATGAGCTTCAAGAGGTAGTCCCCTGAAAAACGAGTGGCCATCATTACTTTAAGAAATGAAGGTCAGTCAGTCAGCCGAAAAATTGGGAAAACTTTGAAAGTAAGAGCTATTTGACCATGAAGGAGAGTGATGGGGTGCTGCGCCAGATGACCTGGCCTCCACAGTCACCGGACCTGAACCCAATCGAGATGGTTTGGGGTGAGCTGGACCGCAGAGTTAAGGCAAAAGGGCCAACAAGTGCTAAGCGTCTCTGGGAACTCCTTCAAGACTGTTGGAAGACCATTTCAGGGGGCTACCTCTTGAAGCTCATCAAGAGAATGCCAAGAGTGTGCAAAGCAGTAATCAAAGCAAAAGGTGGCTACTTTGAAGAACCTAGAATATGACATATTTTCAGTTGTTTCACACTTGTTTGTTATGTATATAATTCCACATGTGTTAATTCATAGTTTTGATGCCCTCAGTGTGAATCTACAATTTTCATAGTCATGAAAATAAAGAACACTCTTTGAATGAGAAGGTGTGTCCAAACTTTTGGTCTGTACTGTATATTGACTCAAATTTATGACTAGCATGAAGTACAATGTGTCACGAGAAAACATTCTCTGAATGACTTGGATAAGTAAAAGAGTTCCAAAGTTATTACCACATAAAGTGAGATATGTCAGATTTGCAAAATTAGGCCTGGTCAGGAAGGGGGCCTAGATGTGAAGTGGTTAAAAAATTTATTTAGCCATCATTTGTTAATACTTCTTGAATCACGGTAGAATTTATAAATCGTCACTGGCATCCATTCTTTTAGAAATTTGATCTTTGGTACCAGGCTGCTGCTGGTTAGACTGGGAGTTCCTTTAAAAACACCTCAGCATAGGAACATTCATGTTTGTAGCTGCAGTTAGATAACCATTTGCAAGTCGCTTCATTGAAAGCGAAACATACCCCTTTTCTCATGTTGGTCTGAGGAAGATTAGCAGATTTAGATTGAAACGGTTTCTGTGGCAACATTAAATTCACCCAGAGACCAATATCTTTGATTCCCCATTTAAGTGATGGGTGCACCGCCAGCTTCTGACGGAAAACTTCATCCAACTGATACCATACCATACCGCTAAAATTACGGTACACTTCAAGAATAATGTCCAAGTGCTGGAAAAGACCACTACAATGCTCTGGATGTTTTTCGCCAAGAACCACAGAATAAATCCAGAAGCTTGCAGCCAATTATTAAAAGACCTTGGCATAGCACGCTTCGTATCATCCTCATTTTTCTTCTCCTTCTTATCACGTACCACATGTTCCTTTGCAGAAGGCAAAAGGGACATATTCCATTCTCCAAATCCATTCCTTAATGCCGGAAGCCAAATGATAACCAAGGGGCGATATCTCACACACCATCACCTCCTTAACACACATCTCATTAACTCCAACACCCCTTTCTAAAACTGGCCAGGAACTAACTGCAGCATTACTAAAAGCAACCTGCTTTTTATTATTAATCCAAACGCCAGACGCTGTGTGAGGCACCTGCCTGCTAGCGACCTCTGCCAGCTGCTTAACCAGCCCAAACAACAGCGTGGACTGATAGACAATACATGAAAGCTCTCACCATCCAAGTGATCCTTCTGGACCGCTCCAGAGGCTTTCTTCAATTTTCTAATGAGGTTTGGAGATGGCTCAACCCCATCCTGGGGGAGCCCCTCAACAAGCTGCCCCAAAACCGCCTGGCTGCTTGATGGTCCCACATCGCTCACTCCCTGTATAGGCACTGCTGTAGGTAGAACGCATCGCTCCACAGCTCTGCCCGCAAGCCGATGTTCCTCTGTGACCTCTCTCTGCGCTCCAAAGGATGGCCGCTCTGCCCTCTGAATTCCTCCCTCCTGGAGGACCGGGATGTTGTGTCTTCCTGCCCCTTGTTGCCAGGAGATACGGTCTCCACTCTGCTGCGTCGGCGCCCCGCCTCAGGAGGAGGAGTATAGGCGCTCCTAGACTTCCTAGCTCTTTTGCAAGAAAGCGCCGACAACTCCTCCCCCTCTGCTGACAGGCAGCCACATCTTCAGCCGTCATGTCCGGCGATCCAGGGCTCTCTTCCTCCGGCTCTTCCCTCCTTGGCGGCGCTTGATCCAGGCAGCTCCTCAGCCATTCTTCCCCGCCAGCGGCCTCCACTTTCAGGATCAGCTGTCGCAGCAACTCTTCCATGGCGCAGGTCAGCCGCAAGTCCAGCGCAGATCAGGTCCTCCTTAAACTGGCACCCCAGCTCAGCCAAATGCTGCTATATAAAGGGGTCAGTTTCCCGCCATTCACAGCCACAACAAATCAATAGCTTGGATTTCTCCCCCAGCAACCGATGGCAACCAATCAGCAGAGACCGTGACTCTTCAGCTAATACCACTTCTAGACAGATTAAACTGGTCTTCTTCTCTCAGGTAAATTTCTCCTGAGGTAGCTTTACCTGTCAAATATAAAACAAAGGGGGGGGGGAGACACACACACAAATACGACAAAAAACCTTTACCTTAAACACCTAAAGGTGTATGTTCCCCCATGTGTCCCCCAAGCTAAACGCTATGGGGGAGGCTATACATTCATTTCAGGGCTACAATGCCTCTGCTATTCTGATGGGTGAGGTTCCAGTGGTCGGACCTCCACCAGCCTGTCATACCCTATCCTTCGGAGACAACTTCTGCTTACTGAAGTAAACCTTTAAGTTATTAATACAAATCTATTCTGTAGTTTCTTCTCAATGTCTCCTTTCCCCGGAAAGCTGGGTGCTCTATGAAAGTACGTTCACTATGACAACTCCACGCAGTTTTTCATACATACGTACCGTACATCCTCTTTGAGCTCGACTTGACAGATTTATCATTCAGGACTCTAGGAAAGCTGGGTAGGCTTTAATGTGATAGCTCAGCTGTAACGCACATAATAATGATGACACCCAGCTTTCCCAGGAACAGACAGAACTTACGAATAACTGGACAGAATTTTACAGACAATTGTAAAATAAAGGGACTCACCATTGCTTTTTGCCTCGTCTTTCGGCTTCTACAAACTCTCTCCAGACATGGTCTTTTCTGACGGCGTCGCCCCAGCTCTGCTTTTCCTTCTCCCTATCAGACCGCGATGCTATTTGTTGCGTCCCAGGATGCGTCTTACTCAAAGAAACTGAGGACACAGACGTCAGTTTTGTTGTAGCTCTGTCTGGCATCCTGTACCCGGCGGAGGTGGCTCTCCTGATAGATATCTGTCTGCTGCCCATCTTCAGCTCTCCCTGAATTCCCTGAAGTTCTTGAGAAGTTCCTTGATGACTGCCGGACTGTGTGTGTGAGAGGCGGCGAGTTATGAGAAGAGAAGTTTCTGTTGTGTTGTTTAGGATGAAGTGAATACCACACAGAGGTACAATACACACTCATTTGCCGCTCTGTTTACTGTAGCCATGGGTAACTGGATCTACTGCAGGGATCATGAATAGAAGAACAAAGGAAGTGAGCTGCCAAGACGAGCCACCGTGACTTCACAGGAATCTCCAGTGAACAAACTCCAGACAGCAGACCTTAAGCAATGTACATCTACACAGACAAACAGGACGTGTAAAACATCTCCAATTGTGGGCGAAAATGTACTCTTTTTGTGGCCTTCACCTGGTTCTCGTGGACTGTGGAAAGTTTCCCAGTTTCTATGTAAATGGAAGGCATGGAGCGCTAGCCATACTTGCCAGAGGGACATCTCCTGGACCCTCATAAGAGTTGGCAAATTTAGGTGCCACAGAAAGCAGCGGTAGATACCGTAAGGTCTAATAGTGTGGGCACGAGGATCGCGCATCTTCAGACGCACAATAGGGTGACAGCAGCACATTATAAAAAGGGGGTGTGGAATACTTAATAGGACATGGTCTGTGAAAATGGGCTTCAATACTATTGGACTGACCGTCCAGAGAATCCTTCGATGGGCCCAGGCTCTGATACCATAGTGGGCCCCAAAGGTCCAGGAGAAAAAAAAAACATTTGGATCTGCCTTTGGAGTCAGTAACTTGCCACTTGGGTCTATTTCTTTAAATCAAAACTTATTATACATTATTCATGACATGAGGCTTGGGCCCCGAAAATAACTTCCTCTGGTGGGCACAAAGAACCCCAGTCCGACCCTGGGCGTCAATGCTCAGAATTCGGCGGCATGTCTTGTATGATGCTCTCTTGGGTAGACTAGTATGGCTTTAGCTGATTTATGCATACTTGGTTTACAGGACGAGCTGGTATGAGTAGTCTACGTCATATTAATCAGTTGGAGGGGGGAACTAGGGTTCCTTGGGAACACTGGAGTTAATAATTCTGAGGGTCCAGACTTCATCTATATAGAATATTTACAGTTCCAAAATCTGAGCCCTATACTGTCAATGAGACTGGGCCCCCGATAGGGATGTCTAAAGGAGCGGCAGAAGTTGGCACAGCCTCTTTTACACAAGAAAGCCATACTTACCAGCAAATTAGGGACAAATAGATACAATGATTGGACCACCCATGTGTGGGTGGGGCTTAAACAAGCCCCACCCATTTTGAGCCAGGGACAGCCTACATTTGCAGGTCCTGTCTCTAAAAATTGGCACATTTTTTAAAATTCTTTGCAATTTTTATTCTGTGTTTCAACAATATCAGCATCTTTGCTTGTTTTCTTACAACCAAAGTAGGCGGGGACTGCAGTACTGTAGTGCAGCGCAGAATACTGCCCCTGCAGAACCAAAGACCACAGGACAGCACAAAATGCTGCTGCCCCCACCACAGTATTCAACTGTATAATCATCATGAGGACAATAATATAGTTGAGTTGAGGAGGGCACCTGCAGCCGTTGAGCATCAGATCATTATGTACCTGGCTTGCTGCCATCAAGAGGGCTTAAGTGGCCCCCTGGGCATCGGCCCGCCGGAAAATGTCACTGTAGGGTCTATGGCCAATCCGCCTTGTCGGTATGATAAAAATTTATATAGTATGACATTAGTAAAAATTATTAAAAAGACACTCTGCTGCAAATGAGTATTGCTAGTTACCTGTGTGAAGTTGGCACCCCATGTTCTTAAATTTCAAAAAGAAATACACTATTCGTTTGTGCTGGTTTGTGCTGCAAAAATGAACGTTTGCGCCGCTTTGGTTTCCGAGATATTGCGTACTTGATTTGCTGAAACCCCCCCACTTTCCACCCCATGTTTTTAAATTTCAAAAAGAAATACATCATTTGTTTGTGCTGCGTTTGTGCTGGTTTGTGCTGCAAAAATGAACGTTTGCGCCGCTTTGGTTTCAGAGATATTGCGCGCTTGATTTGCTGAAGCCCCGCCTATTTTCCACCCCATGTTTTTAAATTTCCAAAATAAATACACCATTCGTTTGTGCTGCGTTTGTGCCGCAAAAATGAACGTTTGCGCTGCTTTGGTTTCAGAGATATTGCGCGCTTGATTTGCTAAAAATCCCGCCCACTTTTCACCCCATGTTTTTAAATTTCAAAAATAAATACACCATTCGTTTGTGCTGCGTTTGTGCCGCAAAAATGAACGTTTGCGCCGCTTTGGTTTCAGAGATATTGCGCGCTTGATTTGCCGAAACCCCGCCCACTTTCCACCCCATGTTTTGAAATTTCAAAAAGAAATACACCATTCGTTTGTGCTGCGTTTGTGCTGGTTTGTGCCGCAAAAATGAACGTTTGCGCCGCTTTGGTTTCAGAGATATTACGCGCTTGATTTGCTGAAACCCCGCCCACTTTCCACCCCATGTTCTTAAATTTCAAAAAGAAATACACCATTCGTTTGTGCTGCGTTTGTGCTGGTTTGTGCTGCAAAAATGAACGTTTGCGCCACTCTGGTTTCCGAGATATTGCGCGCTTGATTTGATGAAACCCTGCCCACTTTCCACCCCATGTTCTTAAATTTCAAAAAGAAATACACCATTCGTTTGTGCTGTGTTTGTGCTGGTTTGTGCTGCAAAAATGAACGTTTGCGCCGCTTTGGTTTCCGAGATATTGCACACTTGATTTGATGAAACCCCTCCCACTTTCCACCCCATGTTCCTAAATTTCAAAAATTAATACACCATTTGTTTGTGCTGCGTTTGTGCTGGTTTGTGCCGCAAAAATGAACGTTTGCACAGCTTTGGTTTCCGAGATATTGTACGCTTGATTTGCTGAAACCCCGCCCACTTTCCACCCCATGTTTTTAACCCTGACCCTAGACCCCCCAGGTGTGCTGCAGTTTGCCCCCCTCCCACCCCACCACAACTTTTTTTGGGGCACAAGCATATTATTATTATTAGCGTCCGGCAACTGTTAGCGCATCGCACACCCCACCACTGATCAACTTCGGACGGTTGATCAGCGAGTGAATTTTTTTTTATCCGATTGTCAGTGGCTAAATTGGGGAAGGGGAACATAAATTTAGTACTCCATGGAAGTGTGGTACTCCCTGAAGCAACCAATAATGCAGAGGCCCGGATGATCGGGCACATGTCACACTGAGTAGTGGTGTCCTTCTGTATCCCCCTCCTGTGACACACTCTGCACCTTTTTTGGGTCCATCCCTTCTTTCCAGTATGTGGGACCACACCTGGAAAGTGTTGGTTAGGGACGATCCGCGCGCCTCCAGATCCCGAGGTACTCCAGCCTGCTCTTTCCCGGTCAGAAAAGATCAGGTCCTTGAGGACTACCTCATAGAACTGAAGGAATGTCCCTGTGTTGCCAGCGCTCCAGGACAGCACAAAAGATTTGTACAAGGCAACCTGCACCAAGCAGACCGCAACTATTTTGTACCATGCCCGGGTTTTGCGCATGGCGTTATATGGCTTGAGGACTTGATCAGATAGATCAACTCCTCCAATATACAGATTGCAGTCGACGATGCAATCGGGCTTGAGGACCGTTGCCGCGGTACCTCGCACAGGGACAGGGGTGATGCAGTTAGCGTGAATTGTGGACAGTACAAGGACATCCCTCTTGTCCTTATATCTGACCAGCAACAGGTTTCCACTGGTAAGGGCATGGGTCGCACCCCTAAGGGATAAGTACCTGGAGGGGGTGGGTAGGGAGGCTGCGTTGATTTTTCCGCACGGTCCCACAAGCGGACGTGGATCTGGCAGCGAGAGACTGGAACAAGGGGATACTAGTATAAAAGTTATCCACGTACAGGTGGTAACCCTTATCTAGCAGTGGGTGCATAAGGTCCCACACAAGTTTCCCGCTAAGACCCAGAGTGGGGGGACATTCTGGGGGTTGAATACGGGAATCTCGCCCCTCGTACACACGAAACTTGTAAGTGTACCCTGAGGTACTCTCACAAAGTTTGTACAGCTTCACGCCATACCTCCCCCGCTTAGAGGGAACATACTGGCGGATAATGAGTCTCCCCTTGAAAGCAATGAGAGACTCATCAACCGCGACCTCTCTTCCAGGTACATAGGCCTGTACAAATTTGGCCCCAAAGTGATCGATGACCGGCCTGATTTTGTACAGGCGTTCATAGGCAGGATCACCTTGGGGGGGACATGCTGCATTATCTGCATAATGCAGGCATTTCCGGATGGTCTCAAACCGGGTACGTGTCATGGCCGTACTGTAAAGTGGGGTCTGGTAGGGGACGTCCCCACTCCAGTAATGCCTGACACTAGGTTTCTTGACTAGGCCCATATGCAGCACGAGGCCCCAAAACGTCCTCATCTTGGCTTCACAGACCGGAGTCCAGCCACCGGGCCTAGCCAAAAAGGAGCTCGGGTGTTGAGCAATGAACTGTTGGGCGTACAGGTTCGTCTGCTCCAACATCAGATTCACAAAGTGGTCACTGAAAAAAAGACTAAAGTAGTCGTATTCAGTGAAGCCCACTGTGGAAATCTGGATTCCTGGTTGGCCTACAAAATCAGGAATTACGGGCTCAAAACACTCTGGGGTACACCAGACAAGTTCACAGGTAGGGGGCTCCGGTGGACTTAACTGGTGGGCTGGAAAACTAGTACGAGCCCCAGAGCTTCTCGTACTAGTGTGGGCCACAGGGTCCCTAGCATGGCGGTGCCCTTGCTCCGCCTGGCGGCGTCTCCGCCGCCTTGGGGTCTCATCATCATTGCTAGATGATGAGGAGGACACGGATGACAAAAGGAAAGTGGGGTCATCCTCGTCCTCACTGGGGCTCTCGGACTCGGAGGCAAGCTAGGCGTATGTCTCCGCAGCCGAGAACATTCGGCAGGCCATAGGGGAGTGTGTGTGTGCATGATAAACTTATTTGGGGTGCGTGTGTGTGGGGGGACGGGTGTTCGTGAACTTACCCTAAACCTAACAGACAAAAAAATAAAAAAATAAAAATAAAAAAAAGGCCAAAAAATGTGAAATATATACACTCACCTAAAGAATTATTAGGAACACCATACTAATACGGTGTTGGACCCCCTTTTGCCTTCAGAACTGCCTTAATTCTACGTGGCATTGATTCAACAAGGTGCTGATAGCATTCTTTAGAAATGTTGGCCCATATTGATAGGATAGCATCTTGCAGTTGATGGAGATTTGAGGGATGCACATCCAGGGCATGAAGCTCCCGTTCCACCACATCCCAAAGATGCTCTATTGGGTTGAGATCTGGTGACTGTGGGGGCCATTTTAGTACAGTGAACTCATTGTCATGTTCAAGAAACCAATTTGAAATTATTCGAGCTTTGTGACATGGTGCATTATCCTGCTGGAAGTAGCCATCAGAGGATGGATACATGTTCTCATTCTGTTTACGCCAAATTCGGACTCTACCATTTGAATGTCTCAACAGAAATCGAGACTCATCAGACCAGGCAACATTTTTCCAGTCTTCAACAGTCCAATTTTGCTGAGCTCGTGCAAATTGTAGCCTCTTTTTCCTATTTGTAGTGGAGATGAGTGGAACCGGTGGGGTCTTCTGCTGTTGTAGCCCATCCGCCACAAGGTTGTGCGTGTTGTGGCTTCACAAATGCTTTGCTGCATACCTCGGTTGTAACGAGGGGTTATTTCAGTCAATGTTGCTCTTCTATCAGCTTGAATCAGTCGGCCCATTCTCCTCTGACCTCTAGCATCCACAAGGCATTTTTGCCCACAGGACTTCCGCATACTGGATGTTTTTCACGCCATTCTTTGTAAACCCTAGAAATGGTTGTGCGTGAAAATCACAGTAACTGAGCAGATTGTGAAATACTCAGACCGGCCCGTCTGGCACCAACAACCATGCCACGCTCAAAATTGCTTAAATCACCTTTCTTTGCCATTCTGACATTCAGTTTGGAGTTCAGGAGATTGTCTTGACCAGGACCACCCCCCTAAATGCATTGAAGCAACCGCCATGTGATTGGTGACTAGATAATTGCATTAATGAGAAATAGAACAGGTGTTCCTAATAATTCTTTAGGTCAGTGTATATTTTTTTATTCAAACTCGCTGATCAACCGTCCGAAGTTGATCAGCAATGGGGTGTGCGATGCGCTAACAGTGGCCGGACACTAAGAGTCCCAGCCACAGTCAGCGTACGCAGAAAAAAAAATAATAATATGCTTGTGCCCCAAAAAAAAATGTGGGGGGAAGCGGGAGGGGGGCAAGCTGCAGCACACCTGGGGGGTCTAGGGTCAGGGTTAAAAACATGGGGTGGAAAGTGGGCGGGGATTCAGCAAATCAAGCGCGCAATATCTCGGAAACCAAAGCGGCGCAAACGTTCATTTTTGCAGCACAAACCAGCACAAACGAATGGTGTATTTCTTTTTGACATTTAAGAACATGGGGTGGGAAGTGGGCGGGGCTTAATAAAAATCGACCGCGCAATATCTCAGAAACCGAACCGGCACAAACGTTAATTTTTGCGGCACAAACCAGCACAAACGCAGCACAAACGAATGGTGTTTTTCTTTTTGAAATTTAAGAACATGGGGTGCCAACTTCACACAGGTTTGCTAGTTTAAAAACTTTTACGAATGGCATAATTTTTTTTTACATATTTTATAGTATAATGTAAGTATATTCTTAACCTAACTTAGAGCAGAAGTACAGACAGAAATAATGAGAAGGCACTTCTTGATAGAAGACAGTTTGCAGCGAATTTTACATAAAACGTTAAAATATCACAAAATTGAAGTAGCTATTTACCAAGCAAAACAATTTAATTGCCATTTCTTGTAAATAATATTTTGGATTGCTAACCAAAACACAACAAAATTTGACACGCCCTAGTATACCATTGAAATCCACACAGAATAATGAACACAGTGCTGGATCTAAAATTCACATAGTTATTATTGCTTAAAATTTTGTGCTTGATAAACGGTAGTAATTTATCATGGGGGTATACCGACTGTGGACCCCCTGGCCAATCCGTGGCAGAAATCTAGGAGAAATTCATAATTTCCCTTACACCTCTTTTTTCCACAGGCTATGTGACTGTTCAATGCATTTTATACCATCCTTGCCAAGTCTACATAAAGGGGTGTGACATGGGTGGAGTGAGAACTAGAAACTGGCATAAATAATGACTGAAATCTACAGCATCTCCGAGCTGCTGTGGATTTAATTCCGGCACACAGAGAGCGGGAAGAGGCAGGCCTGCGCCCCCCCCCCCCCCCCCCCGTTATAAATCACATGCCTTCTCCAGTAGTGCAGGCAATTTTAAGGCCAGAGTAGCCCACACCACACTTCATAAATCATTATCAGGCCTAAGTTTCATCTACATTTGTGCTGCACCCACAGGGGAACAGGTGGGAGTGGGTCCCCTGAGTGGACTCCTCAGGCAGGAGTGAGTCCCCAACCCTCCACATAAGTGGAGTACACTTGTTGTATTACCTACAGCTGCTCAGTCTATTTCCTACAGTGTCTCTGTATATAATGTCACTGTATAATACTGTTGAGGGGCCCTGACAATAAAATCTTTTAGTCCTCCTCCTGGACAGGCCCTTTCTGAGTTTGGGCCCCAAAGCAGCCGCTTCCCCTACTTCCCCTAGTAGGGCTGGCCTTAGGTGTTCAGGCGCCTGTGCGAGCTAATCTTATGCCCTTCCCCCCCGTTCACCTAAACATACACAAAGAGGAAAACAATCTTTGTAACAAACAGTTTTTTTTAATTACAGATAATTTAAGTGCAAGTGCAAACAAGTACAATTATACCCAGTGTCACCCATAGCCAGTCTCCTGCCCCCCTTAATCATACCCTATCACCCTTACCCAGTCCCCTGCCCCCTCAATTAGACCCTGCCCCTCTTAAATTAAGGGTGACAGACACTGGGTATGATTAAGGGGCAGGGGACTGGCTTTGGTTGACACTGGGTATGATTAAGGGGGGCAGGGGACTGGGTAAAAGTGGCAGGGTATGATTAAGGGGGGCAGGGGACTGGGTAAAGGTGACAAGGTATGATTACGGGGGGCAGGGGACTGGCTCTGGGTGACACTGGGTATGATTAAGGGGGGCATGGGACTAGGTAAAAGTGACAGGGTATGATTAAGGGGGGCAGGAGACTGGCTATGGGTGACACTGGGTATAATTAAGGGCCTTAATCATACACAGTGTCACCCATAGCCAGTCTCCTGCCCCCCTTAATCATACCCTGTCACATTTACCCAGTCCCCTGCCCTTCTTAATCATACCCAGTGTCACCCATAGCCAGTCTCCTGCCCCCCTTAATCATACCCTGTCACATTCACCCAGTCCCCTGCCCTTCTTAATCATACCCAGTGTCTGTCACCCTTATCCAGTCCCCTGCCCCCATTTAATGAAAGATATTTGGTAAAAAAGAAAACAAAAAAAAACCCCAATAAGAACAGGTACTCACTATTTGAAGTCTTCTGCTCCCCCCCTGTCTGCAGAGCACCGGCCGGCGCCCTCACACATTGAGCGGATCCTTCTGCGGCTCTCTGTGAAGGCGCAGCACTTGGACGCTGCGCCTGCGCCCCTAAGCTCCTCCTCCACGCTCCGGAACATGACCTGGCAGCTGCAGCGGCTCACCTCGCCAGGCTCGCCTCACACAATCTCGGGCCGGCCTGCTGTAAGAGACCGACTGCGAGCTGTGTCGGCCGCCGGTTGCCCCTGTTGCCATGGCGCCCTGTGCGGCAGCACAGCTCACACACCCCAAAGGCCGGCCCTGCCCTATAGCTACGCCCCTGGATGGGAGGCTCAATAGTAGGAACATGTAATTACTGTAGCTCTATAGGTCAACTGTGATGACAGGTTACTTTTCAAATTGTCCCTGGGACAGGTCTGGTGGTATGATGAGACCCTCATTATGCACAGATATCTGATCAGCAGTAACATCCTTACCATCCACAGCCATGGAAGTGGTATCCATATCATCTCCTTTGTATGCTCTCTCCCAAATCTTTCCATATAACAGGATTCAGAAACACTGACCTGAAGATATTTCTGGCTTTTTACCTTGATTAATTTCATAGCCAGGACGTTAGACACTTTAATTGGATTTCTTGACGACTCACAAGACAGGAGTCGATGGACAAGCAGAAAGAGAGTGCAGGAACCGGCAGCCACTGGCCATGACGGTATTTCCTATGATATTTCATGACGGCTTCTATTCCTGTAGGTCTGTGCATCCAACTAGAGTCAAATCCTCTCGATATAGCGACCACTACATCAATGAGGTAAAAGGCCTGGCAAAGACTTTGATGTTATTATTATTGTTATGAGCAAAAGTGAGCAAAGTAAGCTAATAATAAATTCCTGATAAACCCAAATTAAAAATATATTTTTTTTATAACTTCATTTATGAGGCACATAATGATCACAAAAAAAAAATATAAAAAAAAAAATAAAAAAAAAATATAAAAAACTTTAAATCCCCCCTTTCCGTATAATTAAAAAATAAATACCTAAATAAATAACAATAAATATAAACATCATGGGTATCACCGCGACCAAAAATGCCCAAACTATTAAAATAAAATTAAAAAAATCCAATACGGCGAATGGCGTAATGGAAAAAAGGGTCAAAATGGCCGATTTGCCTTTTTTTCATTGCTTCTCTTACCCCAAAAAATCTAATAAAATGTGATCAAAAAGTCACACATACTCCAAAATGGTATCAATTAAAAGTACAGAAAAAAATGAGCCCCTAAACAGCTCAGTAGACATAAGTATAAAAAAGTTATGGGGCTCAGAATATGGTGATATAAAAAAATTATATTTCCCTTATGTCCTCAACAGCAGCACACATGGGGTTAACTGCCCCTGTGGACTGGTAGGACCGGCGGAATTTTAATGAGCCAAAGAACCAATAAACGATCTTCAGCTCCCTGAAAGGGAGGAGATCACCCCCCAGCCCACCGTGTTTTTTTCTGTCCTCTGGACAGGTGGACTGGCGTGTCGCTCCCTCTCTGGGAGCTGAAGATTGCTTAGGGGTTCTTTTCCCCTCCTTAAGCTTAGCTCGCTTTCTATGGATCTCAGTGCCTTTATTTTAGTCCTGATCATGGCGATTTCGGTCTGGGGTACCGTCGGGGAGGGGGGCGCCCCCTCCCCTCTTCCCTCATCATCTGTAGACGGTGCTCCGTCCCTCCGTTACCGCATGTGTGCGGCGCTATGGGCGCCGCCATTTTCCGGAAGTGACGCGCCCTAGGTGCGCTACGTCACTTCCGGTTTTCCGAAGCGTTGCGGTGATGTATAAAACTCACCTTTCTTTTAAACTGGCTCCCTAGAAGGACATCCTGGACTTAGGATTAGTCTGGGGAGACAATTTTCGTATAGGTAGAGCCAGTATAGGCTCTGGTTTTTCTACAAGAAAGAAAAAAAAAAAAAAGGGAGTGGTGCTGATCTCGTTTCAGGAACCCGCCCATTGGGCGGGGCTTCCTCCTTTCAAGCGCCCAGAGCCCATCAGTCAGTGCTCTGGTTGCGTTGCTTTCACAAGTTAGCTCCAGAGCTCTCCTGTGCTTTGTGATATTCCTGCAGTATTGCTTTGCTTGGGTTTTGTACTTCCTCTTCTTTCAGCTCTATTTCTTCTAGTGCTGGTGGGCCCCCTTAAGGTCTGGTTTTCTCCACCTCCTGATATTGTAGGTGTTATGACCTGTTTTGTTTCTTCCATTACAGACTATGGCTTCCCCTAAGGAGCAGGATCAGCGGAAGGCTGGGGCCAAGAGGAAGCATTTGGCATGTTACGAATGTAACACACCCCTAGATGACAGCTGTCCTTACTCCAGATGTGAGAGTTGTCGCACGGCATCCACGGAACCCACGATGCAGGAGATGTTCCAATGGACCAAGACATACGTGGATGATTCCATCAAGGGAGTAGTTCAGCTGCTTAATGAGAGGCTACCAGGTCCCTCTCAGACTCCCATGGAGGTGGTCGCACCGGTCGAAAGACCTACCCCCTGTTCAGTGGGGTCTTCTTCTTCTGAGGAAGAATAATCTACTTCTTGCTTTTTCCCTCCAGAAAAGACGCAGAAGTTACTCAAGTCCATCAGGTCGGGGGACCAGGATGTTGACATGGGGGAGTCCTCCGATCCCGCCGGTCGGACACAGCGTGTCTTTAGAGCGGATGAGACCCTCCTCTCTGTGATGCGCACAGAGTGGAAAAAGCCTGAGAAGGGTCCAGTGCTTACCAGAAAATTCAGACTCATGTACCCGATGGCTAAACCCTTGGTGGAATCGTGGGGTTCCGTTCCCAAGGTGGACATGGCTATAGCCAAGTTGTCCCGGCGCACTCTAGTCCCTGCAGACGATGGGTCTAGCCTGCAGGACCCTCTAGACCGGAGGGCAGAGTGCACCCTTAGGAGGGGTTACGCGGCGGCCGCTGCCTCCGCGTCTACTTCCATTGCGGCCACTGAGGTAGCCACCTATCTACGCTCTAGGCTTAATCAAATCCAGACGGATGTGGACCAGAGCGTATCAAGAGATGACATCCTGGCAGCCTTCAAGTCAGCCAACCTGGCTATGGACTTTTTAGTTGATTCCTCCCAGATGCAGCTGAAGCTGGCCGCCAAAACTATGGCCCTAGTTTCAGCTGCTCGCAGACCACTCTGGCTGAAACCGTGGATCGCGGATAACGCATCCAAGTTTAACCTTTGTGGGCTCCCCTTCGAACCAGATAGGTTATTCGGGTCCGAATTGGACAAAATAATGGAGGGGCTCTCCGATAAAAAAGGGAAGAGCCTCCCCCAGCAGCCCCTTCGGGGACGCCCCAGACAGGAAAAGAAGGGCGGAGGTCGTCCTGGGCAGCAGTCTAGGCGCAGAGATTGGGGGGGGTCGTCTCGTAAATATCCGAGACGCCCCCGCAAACCCACCAGGGAGGCAAAACCCTCCTGACTATGGGCCTCCTCGAGGCTCTTGGATAAGCCCTGCTGCCCCTGCAGTGTCTCCTCTAGATTTTCCCGTACCCCTCCCCCAGATCCCCGTGGGGGGCCGTCTTACCCATTTCAAAGACTCTTGGAGCCGGTTGATTGCAGACCCCTGGGTCCAGGACATAGTTTCCGCCGGGTACCGGGTAGATCTTATCTCTCTCCCCCCAGAGAGATTCATCGCCACACGAAACTTCGGGTCTGCCAAACAGGTGGTCCTAGAATCTTACATTCAGGACTATATTTCCAAGGGAGCCCTAGAGGAGGTACCAGCAGGGGAGAGGGGCCTAGGGATTTATTCACCAGTGTTCCTGGTTCCCAAGAAGACAGGAGATCTCCGGATGATCATCGATTTGAGATTCCTCAATCGATTTATAAGGAAAACAAGGTTTCGCATGGAAACCATAAGGTCAGTCAGCCATATCCTCAATCCTGGGGACGTCATGGCTACTCTGGACCTCAAGGATGCGTACCTTCACATTCCGATCCATTCCGCTTCCCGGAAACTCCTCAGGATCGCGGTCCAGATTTCAGGGGTTTGCAAGCACTTTCAGTTCGCCGTGCTTCCCTTCGGAATCTCTTCTGCCCCCCTTATCTTCACCAAGGTGGTGGTTTCGGTGGTGGCAGCTTTGAGACTCCAAGGACTGACTATTATTCCTTATCTGGACGATTGGCTTTTCATAGCCTCTTCAGTTCCGATCCTTACCCACCATCTTCAGGTCGCAATCTCTTTTCTCTTCCGCCTAGGCTGGATTATCAACTGGCAGAAGTCGAATGTGAGCCCATCGACTTCAATCCATTACTTAGGATTCGTGGTCGACTCTGTGGAGATGTCCCTCCGGTTGACTCCAGAAAGGAGAGCGCGGATTCAGGACCTGGCAAAGGTCCTTTATGTCCCTCGTCGAGTCTCTATCCGGACTCTCATGAAGATGCTGGGGCTCATGTCAGCGGCTGCGGATGCGGTCCCTTGGGCGCTATGGCACCTCCGTCCTCTTCAGTCGGAGGTCTTACACCTATGGAACGGCAGCCCTGCAGGGCTAGATTCCCTGTGCTCCCTGTCCGGTCAAACCCGAAATTCCCTCAGATGGTGGTTTCAGCTACCAGCAGGGAAGTCTATGACCCAACCAGCTTGGGTCATATTGACTACAGACGCGTCCCTTGTAGGCTGGGGCGCTCACCTGGACGGATCCCCAATTCAGGGATCTTGGTCTCCTCTGGAGCGGCATCTTTCCTCCAATCTTCGCGAGATGCGAGCTATCCGGCTAGCCCTCCTTCACTTTGCGCCTCAGATTCGGGGCAAAGCAGTGAAAGTCCAGTCAGACAATATGACTGCAGTTCTCTATATAAACAAACAGGGAGGCACAAGATCATTGCCCCTTCTGTCAGAGATCAGGGTAATTCTTCGGTGGGCAGAGCTGAACCTTTCCCATCTATCTGCCGTTCATATTCGAGGCTCCCTCAATATGATAGCGGACCGCTTAAGTCGAGGATTACCGACCATGGAGTGGTCTCTGCATCCGGAGATCTTCAGGCAGCTAGTTCACAGATGGGGTATGCCAGAAGTGGATCTCATGGCAACCAGGTTCAACGCCAAGGTGATGAGGTTCTGTTCCCTCTACAGGGAAGACAACCCCCTGGCGATAGATGCTCTGTCAATACCGTGGAGGTTCAGGCTGGCTTACATCTTCCCTCCCTTTTCCATGATACCGAGGGTATTGATGAAAATCTGTCAGGATCAGGCCTCGGTAATAGCCATCATACCGTTTTGGCCCAGAAGATCCTGGTTTACCCAGCTCATTCAGATGAGTCGGGGACAATACTGGAGACTCCCCCCGGAGCAGACCCTGGTGTCGTGGGACACTCACCTCTGCCTAGATCTGCACAGGTTCAACCTGACAGCCTGGAGGTTGATCAGTCCCTTCCCAACATAGAAGGGCTTTCCGAGTCGGTCCTGAGAACTTTGTCGCATTCCCGAGCAGAGTCTACAAAGAAGGCCTACTCCAGGATCATGAGAATCTTCGAGGCATGGTGTGATTCCAGACAGGTGGCGTCTGCAGATCCGCCCCTTCCTGCGATACTTCAATTTCTTCAGGATGGATTAGATAGAGGCCTATCTCCAGCTACCTTGAAGGTACAGGTTTATGCCATCTCGGCCTGTCTCAACAGGCCACATTCTCGGGACCCACTCATCAAACGCTTCCTGAAGGGAGCTGAAAGACTAAAGCCTACTATACTGAAACCTATCCCCCAGTGGGATCTTTCAGTAGTGCTCAGGGGGCTAGCATCTCCCCACTTTGAGCCCTTGGAGGAGGTAAATTTTAAATTTTTGACTTTAAAGATGGTCTTTCTTCTGGCTATAGCTTCAGCCAAAAGAGTTTCTGAATTGCAGGCTTTCTCCGCAATTCACCCGTACATTATTTTTCTACGGGATAGAGTACTCCTGAAGTTTTTACCTTACTTCAGGCCTAAGGTGCCTACTTTCAAGAACATCAATCAGGTAATCTCTTTACCAGTTTTGTTTACAGCCTCCTCCTCTGATACTCCAGCTAGAGACCCGCTGGATATTTCAAGATGCCTCCAGATCTATGTGGATAGATCTAGTGAGTTCAGGATAGATGAGAATCTTCTTGTCCTGTTTGCCGGTAAGTCTAAAGGCCGTAAAGCGTCTAAAGCCACCATTAGTCGCTGGATCAAGGAGGCCATTATGGAAGCTTTCGTCTCCCAATCCTTAGATCCTCCTGAGTTTGTAAGGGCCCATTCTACTAGGGCGGTCTCCACCTCGGTTGCGGAGAGAAGACTCCTCCCCTTAGAGTTGATCTGTAAGGCGGCCTCCTGGAGCTCTGAGTCAACCTTCATCTCCCATTATAGGATAGATGCTAGGATGGCAGAGTTTTCGGCTTTTGGGCAGACTGTTCTTAGTTCTGCCAGGCATGAGGACCCTCCCTAGGGGATTCTTCTTGCTATCTCCCCATCTGTGCTGCTGTTGAGGACGTAAGGGAATCGTTAATTTCTAACGATAATTTGTTTTCCCTTAGTCCTAACAGCAGCACACAAATATCCCACCCTAAATACATTATGCTTGTTAAAAACACGGTGGGCTGGGGGGTGATCTCCTCCCTTTCAGGGAGCTGAAGATCGTTTATTGGTTCTTGGGCTCATTAAAATTCCGCCGGTCCTACCAGTCCACAGGGGCAGTTAACCCCATCTGTGCTGCTGTTAGGACTAAGGGAAAACAAATTATCGTTAGAAATTAACGAATTTTTCTCAAAGTTAAAAATTATTTTTACACTATTTAGACATACATATGGGGTATCGTTGTAATTGTACTGACCCATAGAATGAAGGTCATGGGTCAGTTGTGCCGTAAACAAAACGCCGTGGGAACAAAACCCGTAAAACCGTGGAGGGATTGCGTTTTTTTTTCCAATTCCACCCTATTTGAAATTTCTTTACCGCTTCCCACAACATTTTATGCCATAATTAATAGTGGCATTAGAAAGTACAACTTATCCCACAAAAAATAAGCCCTCATACAGCTATGTGACCGGAAAAATAAAAAAGTTATGGCTCATGGAATATAGGGAGGAAAAATGAAAACGCAAAAACGAAAAAGCCTCCAGTATCCAAAGGGTTAATCTAGATAGCTGGTGTTAGTCAATTATTATATGTACCCAAAATGGTGCATAAACCCCTTAAGGACCCTGCCATATTTCACCTTAAAGAGGACCTTTCACCTTGAAAAACATTGTCAACTAAGTATGCTGCCATGGAGAGCGGCGCCCGGGGATATCGCTGCACTTACTATTATCCCTGGGCGCCGCTCCGTTCTCCGTTATGCCCTCCGGTATCTTTACTCACTAAGTTATAGTAGGCGGTGTCTGCCCTTGTCCTGTGGGCGTCTCCTTCTCCTAGGCTGCAGTGCTGGCCAATCGCAGCGCACAGCTCACAGCCTGGGAGAAAAAAACCTCCCAGGCTGTGAGCTGTGCGCTGCGATTGGCCAGCGCTGCAGCCTAGGAGAAGGAGACGCCCACAGGACAAGGGCAGACACCGCCTACTATAACTTAGTGAGTAAAGATACTGGAGGGCATAACGGGAGAACGGAGCGGCGCCCAGGGATAACAGTAAGTGCAGTGAGATCCCCGGGCGCCGCTCTCCATGGCAGCATACTTAGTTCACAATGTTTTTCAAGGTGAAAGGTCCTCTTTAAGGACCAGGCTATTTTCTGCAAATCTGACGTGTCGCTTTATATGGTGATAACTTTAAAACGCTTTTACTTATCCCGGCCATTCTGAGATTGTTTTCTCGTCACATATTGTACTTCATGACAGTGGTAAAATTGAGTCAAAAAAATGTGTTTTTATTTATAGAAAATACCAAATGCTCCAAAGATGTGGAAAAATTTCCCAATTTCAATTTCTCTATTTTTATAATAGATAGTAATACCTCCAAAGATAGTTATTACTTTACATTCCTCATATGTCTACTAAGTTTAGAACCAAATCTTTAAATTTTTCAGAAAATTTCCAAAACCCACTTTTTAAGGACCAGTTCAGGTCTGAAGTCACTTTGTGAGGCTTACATAATATAAACCACCCCAAAATGACCCCATTTTAGAAACTACACCCCTCAAGGTATACAAAAGTGATTTTACTAACTTTGTTAACCCTTTAGGTGTTCCCCAAGAATTAATGGAAAATAGAGATGAAATTTCAGAATTTCACTTTTTTGGCAGATTTTCCATTTTAATCCATTTTTTCCACTTACAAAGCAATTTTTAACAGCCAAACAAAACTCAATAATTATTGCCCCGATTCTGTAGTTTACAGAAACACCCCATATGTGGTCGTAAACTGCTGTACGGGCAGGGCCGTCTTTGCCACAGGGCAAAAGGGGCAGCTGCCCAGGGCCCAGTTGCTCCTGGGGGCCCAAGGGAGCTCCGTTTCCCGACTCCCATTCACTAGTGACTGCATCACTAGATTAAAACATTCGGGGCCTGGGCCCCGGATGTCTTGTCCCAGGCCACAATGTCCTGCCTGCCTGCTAGATACAACTGTATTGCCGTACACAGAACGGCAATACAATTGAATCTAATACACTGGGTGTAGAGGTGAAGGACCTGTGGTGACATCACAGGTCATGTGATCAGCAAAACAGGCTGTGATAGGATGACCTGGATAATGTCACCATCATGTGACCAGTGCAGGATTGGACCAGAGTGAAGAGGGGAAGGAGCCTAATGCTGATGTCTGTAGATGAGGACTGGAGAGGTAAGTGAAGGGACAGGGAGAGGCAGAGCAATGCTGGGAGTTGTAGTTATTTAACTAGGATGTATGTTATTGACATGGAACTGTTACTGTGTGCTTGAGGTGGCTGGGGGAGGGAGTGATGTTATTTACATGGGACTGTATGTTGAAAGTGGATGGTGGGGGGGAAGGATGTTTATGTACATGGGACTTAATGTTTAGGCTACATTCACACTTGGGTTTGGGTATCCGCTTGTGAGATCCGTTTCAAGGCTCTCACAAGCAGCCCCAAATGCATCAGTTTAACCCCAATGCATTCTGAATGTATGCGGATCCATTCAGAATGCATTCGTTCGGCTCCGTACGGCCCCCCGTTCCGTTTTGGAGGCGGACCCCAAAATGCTGCAAGCAGCGTTTTTTGTGTCCGCATGGCCTTGCGGAACCAAAACGGATCCGTCCCGACTTACAATGTAAGTAAATGGGGACGGATCCCTTTGCATTGACACAAAATGGTGCAATTGTAAATGGATCCCTCCCCCATTGACTTTCAATGCAAGTCAGAACGGATCCGTATTGGGACTTAGAAATTCAAATCTAATACAAACGAATCGGTCCTGAACGGATGCATTTGTTTGTATTATCGGTGCGGATCCGTCCTGTACAAGTACAGGACAGATCTGCACAAACGCAAGTGTGAAAGTAGCCTTAGGGGGTGATGTTTACATGGGACTGTGCGTTGGAGGCGGCTGGGGAGGAGGTGATGTTATTTACATGGGACTGTATGGTGGAGGGAGGATTATAACTACAGGGGGCACTGAAGATCCAGGGGACATTATAGGCGGTCTTATTACTACTGGGGGCTCTATAGGAGGGTCTTATAGATCCGCCTTTTTTCTACTAAGTGCACTATGGGGGCCTTATTACTACTGAGGGGTCTGTAGGGAGCTTTATTACCACTGGGGGAACAATAGGGGGCCTTATTTCTACTGGGGGCTCTGTGAGGGTATTATTAATATGGGAGGGCTCTTCTAATAATGGGGGCATTGTTGAGGAGCATTATCACGGTTGGGGCAGTGTTACTAATGAGGGCATTCTAGAAGGGAATTACTATTGGTGGGACTATGAGGAGCACTATTACTATGGGGGGCAGTAATGTTTCTTCAGGATAGTATTTGGGGGTATTGGGAGTGGGGGGCAGGGGCGTAACTAAAGGATCATGGGCTCCGGTGCAAGAGTTCAGCTTGGGCGCCCCTTCCCTCAGTGCTTTGTGTGTCTTCTTATGCGGCACAAGTGTCTTTGGGCCCCATCATGCTCCTGGGCCCGGTAGCGGCTGCTACCTCTGCACCCCCTATAGCTACACCCCTGGGGGGGGCACAGCAAGCAGCAGGATAACACTGTGGGGACTCCAGTTGGGGGATAATGATAGAATGTGAGGAAGCTAAGATGTCTGTGTGTCACACTCTGCAGAGACGAGGCGGCTGATAGAAGTTGTCCAGACCGAGTGGAGAAGATGATGAGAGAGAAGATCTACAGAGAAGATGATGACAGAGAGGAGACGTCACCTGGAGGCCCTGGCTGTGACAGGTAAGTGCTGCTGTATAGCAAGTACAGCAAAGTGCGGGGGGGGGGGGGGGGGGGGGGGGGCGGGATCCAGGGGGCCCAAGTAAATTCTTGCCCAGGGTCCAATCAACATTAAAGACGGCCCTGTGTTCGGGCACACTGCAGGGCGCAGAAGGAAAGGAACGCCATTTGGTTTTTGAAAAGCAGATTTCACTGGGATAATTTTAAGCTGCCATGTCACATTTGAAGACCCCCTGATGCACCCCTAGAGTAGAAACTCCAAAAAAGTGACCCCATTTTGGAAACTACAGGATAATATGGCAGTTTTGTTGGTACTATTTTAGGATACATATGATTTTTGGTTGCTCTATATTATACTTTTTGTGAGGCAAGGTAACTAAAAATAGCTGTTTTGGCACCGTTTTTATTTTTTGTTATTTGCAAAGTTCATCTCACAGGTTAGATCATGTGGTATTTTTATAAAGCAGGTTGTTACGGACGCAACAATACCAAATATGACTTCTTTATTTGGTTGTTTGTTTCAGTTTTACATGATAAAGCATTTTTGAAAAAAAATAATGATTTTTTAGTGTCTCCACATTCTGAAAGCCGTATTTTTTTTTTTTTTGGTTGACTGTCTTGTGTAGGGGCTCATTTTTGGGGGGATGAGATGACAGTTTGATTGGTACTATTTTAGGGTGTATATGACTTTTTGATCGCTTGCTATTGAACTTTTTGTGATGTAAGGTGACAGTAAATGGCTTTTTTTACATCAGTTTTTTTTTTTTTTACGGTGTTCACCTGAGGGGATAGGGCATGTGGTATTTTTATAGAGCAGGTTGTAATGGACGCGGCGATACCTAATATGTATACTTTTTTTTGTTTACTTAAGTTTTACACAATAACAGCATTTTTTAAACCAAAAAAATAGTCTGAGAGCCATTTTATTTTATTTTTTTAAGCGATTGTCTTAGGTAGGGTATAATTTTTTGCGGGATGAGGTGACGGTTAAATTGGTACTATTTTGGGGGGCATACGCTTTTTTGATCGCTTGGTGTTGCACTTTTAGTGATGTAAGGTGACAAAAAAATTTTTTTTAGCACAGTTTTTATTTTATTTTTTGGACGGTGTTCATTTGAGGAGTTAGGTCATGAGAGCCGGTCGATACAGACATGATGATACCTAATATGTCTATTTAAAAAAAATAATTTTTACTTTATTTTGGGAAAAGGACGCTTTTTTTTTTTTACTTGAAACGTTAAATTTATTTTTGTAAAACTTAATTTTTTTTACTTTTTTTTACACTTTATTTTTTGTCCCACTCTGGGACTTCAATTTTTGGGGGTCTGATCCCTTTTACAATGCATCACAATACTTCTGTATTGTGATGCATTGGCTGTAAGTGTATTACACAGTGGGGCTGGATGTTACAGGCTGTCACAGAAGGCAGCCATGATGCCTAAGGAAGGCACCGGGCTGCATTCCCTGCCATCAGGTCCCCATCTCAGCTGGTGCGGGGACCCGATGGAAGCTCAGATCCCCGCAAGGACATCACACGTGCCGTGGTCAGCGCTGACTGCGGCACATAAAGGGTTAATGTGCTGGCATTGGTGATTTCACCGATGCCGGCGCATGCAGCACGGGTCCGGCTATCAGTGACTGCCAGACCCCTGTCGCGGATCGGGGGGCGCAACTCCTGCACCCTCCCGATCACAGCGCCGTACATATACGGCACTGGTACTTAAGTCACGGACATCTGCGCCGTACAAGGTTCTTAAGGGTTTAGAAACTATATCTTGTCCTGCAAAAAATAAGCCCTCATGCAGTTATATTGATGAAAAAACTAAAGAGTTATAGCTCTTGGAATGCAATTTTGAAAAAATGTGCATGGTCACTAAGGGGTTAAGTACATAGACTAATGTAGAAGAGGACAGTAGACCAATGGATGTAGAGATATTCTGACATCATGGTGGGGAATGGGAACACAAAATATATTAGATTTAGGATATCCCTTCAGTATATTCATTATACATTCATCTTTTTTTACAGAGCTATAGAATATTTCTTTAATTCTCTAAATGGCATCATTTTTCAGGGTACTATAATTCACCTTTTTTCTTTTTAGGATTTCTCATATGTGGCCAGCAGATGGCGACCTTCTCCTATTAGCTAAAAATGAAATGTTTGCTCAACCCATTCCTGATGCATACATTAAACTAAATCGAAGTAAATGAATTATAGTGAAGGAAGATTATATATATCTCACAAACATACCCTAAAGAAATGTATTACTTGTACAAAACACTGCTGAGAGACAGCAATAGGGACCGCTACCAAATCATGGGGCTTCATGGGTAAAAAAAGAGATGTAGTTTACACAGGGGGTTATTTCACACAAAAAAGATGCAGTTCTCATATATGCCAGCATGAGGTAGAAAAGTGTGTTAAAAACAGTGCATTTTTATTAATCCACCTTAAAAAAAGTCACAGGCCCTGATGTATCATACCTTCACTCCAGAATTCTGGCGTCAAAAAGTCACAAAAATAGGGCTTGTGCAAAATTTCGGGATTTTTTGCATTTTTACACCACTCATTCCAGTTTTGTAATATGGATGGAAAAGTGGGCGTGGTTATCTATGTTAATGAGATTCACTCCAGATTTATCATCGAGACTTAAAAAAAAAAAAAAAGTCACAAAAAAGTCACAATCTCACTTCAGTAGGAGGGTGGAGTAGGAAAACTGGAGGAGCTTCTCTAGACAAAAGTGTTGGGTCTAAGGATAAGACATTTATCAGGTAACATAAGACATTTGATAGATATGGCATAAATTACTCCAACGCAGACTCAAGCAAAATCGACTTCACATTTTCCCCCACAAAGTGCACATCCTAAAAGCACATAACGGCTTACAGATTTCTGGCCTACATTACGGCCATAATAGGGGCCAGAAACACGTAAGTGTTATGTGTTTTTAGGGATGAACACACTGTAACTTTTTATGATGATTAATAAAATGTATTGTTTTCTAAAGGAAATGTTTCACCAACATTTTATCTTCCAGTTAAAACCAGATAGCGACAAATCTCCTTTTTTTCTAATCTGTTTTTATTTTCTGATTACAGATCTTTTTATTCTATTTGCTAAACATGATTACGGGGGCGGCCATCTTGCTTGAGCTGTTCTTAACAACATTTAGAAAGCATTAAGAAAATAGCTTTACTGCAGCCCCATGGGCCATAGACACAATGGTCAGGAGGGGACCTCAGTGGCTTCTATGGGAGGGTTTTCTAGGCAGCTCTGTGACCTGTGAAGAGGTCATCGTACAAGGAAAGAATAGATAAGCTTTGACAATCACCTATTGTGAATGTTGGATCCTGTCTTATCTATACACAGAGGTAATATCATTACAGGCAGGATTAGAATGACAGATAAGCAGGTAACTGCAATTAAGTGATCTGTACAGACCAAGAAGTGGCGCCTAGTATGAGGCTTAGTTGCCAGTGTGAAAACGGTAGGATTTTATGGTTTTTGTTTTAAAATAGATATTGTAACACAGTGAGAGGTTTTGTCTGGGAAAACAGGTATTTTCTTCCCAGCATGTGCTGCTGGGCTGATTTACAGCCAGGTGAGGTAAAATACCGGACCGGATTTTAAATTCCGGTCCGGGTTTTGGCAGCACCTGGCTGTCCTTAAATAGGCAGCTGGGCTCAGAAGCGAGATCTCTGTGTTGGAATCTGGGAGCCTTGTGTCTGGATGAAGGCTTGCTACCTGTTTGGCGTGAAAACAGGTTGGTGCTGCTATCAGCAAGGACACTTTGAGGCAGAATTGCCGCATGGTGTGAATTACCACCAACACCGCAAGGTGACTTTTTGTTTGATTATGACTGCTTGTTTTGTCACTTGCCTAAAGTCTGAATAAAACACTGAACTGTTTGATCCAAAGAACTTGTTGTTGCCTCTATACTGCGTCCACTAATCCTGTCTACCAGAGCGAAACCCCACAATATTGAGATGGAAAATTAAAAATAACATAAAAAATTCTTTAAAAATAGGTTTAATATAAAAAATATGATTTAAACAATAGGTAGGTTATTTTCTGATGACACATTCCCTGTAACATACTTTGTAGCTTACGATGGATGATGGAACTGCACCTTTTTTCATTTGGATTCACACCACTTGACCTCCTCCAATCCTGGTCTTAGTGCACATAGGATATTATAAGTCATGTCACAGTCCCTATA
This sequence comes from Bufo bufo, assembly GCF_905171765.1. NCBI lineage: Eukaryota > Metazoa > Chordata > Amphibia > Anura > Bufonidae > Bufo > Bufo bufo. The sequence goes on from NC_053392.1 coordinate 84,271,494, forward strand.
ACTTTATTACCAACATGCCATCCCCTACAATATGGTCGGCAAAATATCCTATAGCTTCAGGGCCAGTGAGGGAAATCGCCGCAAAGCCGAATTTCCTCGTAGTGAATGGATTTAACCTGAAATAGTGTAAAAAAATAAAATAATAATACCTGCTCCATTTGCTGGCGCCGCCCACCACCATCTTGCTTGAAGATCTCGGCTGAAATCCCTTTCGCAGTGTGATGACGTTGTCTCGGGCCATGCAAGATTTTGCGCCAGACCTTCAAGCAAGATGGGGGTGGCCGGCTCATCGCAAGAAATGTATTTTTGCACTCTTTTATGTATATCAAATGCCGTGATCGTGTATGAATGCATCATCTGAGGCGTACAATCATGGGGAGCCGCACAAGCAAATTGTAAGCAAATTACCCGTTTGGAATCGCAAATCGAGTCTCTAAACGGGTAAGTTACAACACTGAGAGGCATTGACAATTTGCAAAAGAGTTTGCTTCTCACCGAGCAAGCACTCTTTGGGGTAGATGAGGGGGAGGGTGACAGAGAGGAGGCTGAGGAAAGTGAGGTAGCTAGCTGGGTAACAGTTAGAAAGCGGGGTAGAGGGAAGAGTGCCAGGGAGGCTAGCCCTGATCTGACACACCTCAACAAGTTTTCACGTTTGGCAGATGAGGGGGATATCAGTCCAGGGACGGCACTGCCGCAGCCGGACACTTCCTCTGCCAGTCAGGGGAATGTCAGCTCCGGTAAGCAGGGGACCAGGAGAGCAGCGCAGGCCATACAGGTGCTGGTAGTGGGAGACTCCATTATTAGGGGAACAGATAGGGAAATCTGTCACAAAGACCGGGAGTGTTGTCTTCCTGGCGCTCGAGTTCGAAACATTGCGGATCGGGTTGACAGATTACTGGGAGGGTCTGGAGAAGATCCAGCGGTCATGGTCCATATCGGAACCAATGACAAAGTTAGAGGTAGGTGGAGAGTCCTTAAAAATGATTTCAGGGATTTAGGTCAAAAGCTTAGGGCAAGGACCTCAAAGGTAGTATTTTCCGAAATACTGCCTGTACCACGGGCCACACAAGAAAGGCCGCAGGAGATTAGGGAGGTTAACAAGTGGCTCAAGAACTGGTGTAGGATGGAGGGGTTTGGGTTCCTGGAGAACTAGGTCAACTTCTCTATTGGCTACAGGCTCTATCGTAGGGACGGGCTGCACCTCAATGGGGAAGGGGCAGCTGTGTTGGGGAAGAAGATGGCTAGAAGGTTGGAGGAGGGTTTAAACTAGGGACTGGGGGGAGGGTAATTACATTATAGGAGGGGAAGATAGTGCAGATAGAGACCGGAGACATGGTAGTGGGACTGGGGGAGGAATGGAAGGAGGGACAAGAACAGTTAAGAAGGAAAGTTATAGGGTAAAAAATATACATAAACCTAACTGTATGTATACTGCAGGGAGTGCAGAATTATTAGGCAAGTTGTATTTTTGAGGATTAATTTTATTATTGAACAACAACCATGTTCTCAATGAACCCAAAAAACTCATTAATATCAAAGCTGAATATTTTTGGAAGTAGTTTTTAGTTTGTTTTTAGTTTTAGCTATTTTAGGGGGATATCTGTGTGTGCAGGTGACTATTACTGTGCATAATTATTAGGCAACTTAACAAAAAACAAATATATACCCATTTCAATTATTTATTTTTACCAGTGAAACCAATATAACATATCAACATTCACAAATATACATTTCTGACATTCAAAAACAAAACAAAAACAAATCAGTGACCAATATAGCCACCTTTCTTTGTAAGGACACTCAAAAGCCTGCCATCCATGGATTCTGTCAGTGTTTTGATCTGTTCACCATCAACATTGCGTGCAGCAGCAACCACAGCCTCCCAGACACTGTTCAGAGAGGTGTACTGTTTTCCCTCCTTGTAAATCTCACATTTGATGATGGACCACAGGTTCTCAATGGGGTTCAGATCAGGTGAACAAGGAGGCCATGTCATTAGATTTTCTTCTTTTATACCCTTTCTTGCCAGCCACGCTGTGGAGTACTTGGACGCGTGTGATGGAGCATTGTCCTGCATGAAAATCATGTTTTTCTTGAAGGATGCAGACTTCTTCCTGTACCACTGCTTGAAGAAGGTGTCTTCCAGAAACTGGCAGTAGGACTGGGAGTTGAGCTTGACTCCATCCTCAACCCGAAAAGGCCCCACAAGCTCATCTTTGATGATACCAGCCCAAACAAGTACTCCACCTCCACCTTGCTGGCGTCTGAGACGGACTGGAGCTCTCTGCCCTTTACCAATCCAGCCACGGGCCCATCCATCTGGCCCATCAAGACTCACTCTCATTTCATCAGTCCATAAAACCTTAGAAAAATCAGTCTTGAGATATTTCTTGGCCCAGTCTTGACGTTTCAGCTTGTGTGTCTTCTTCAGTGGTGGTCGTCTTTCAGCCTTTCTTACCTTGGCCATGTCTCTGAGTATTGCACACCTTGTGCTTTTGGGCACTCTAGTGATGTTGCAGCTCTGAAATATGGCCAAACTGGTGGCAAGTGGCATCTTGGCAGCTGCACGCTTGACTTTTCTCAGTTCATGGGCAGTTATTTTGCGCCTTGGTTTTTCCACACGCTTCTTGCGACCCTGTTGACTATTTTGAATGAAACGCTTGATTGTTCGATGATCACGCTTCAGAAGCTTTGCAATTTTAAGAGTGCTGCATCCCTCTGCAAGATATCTCACTATTTTTGACTTTTCTGAGCCTGTCAAGTCCTTCTTTTGACCCATTTTGCCAAAGGAAAGGAAGTTGCCTAATAATTATGAACACCTAATATAGGGTGTTGATGTCATTAGACCACACCCCTTCTCATTACAGAGATGCACATCACCTAATATGCTTAATTGGTAGTAGGCTTTCGAGCCTATACAGCTTGGAGTAAGACAACATGCATAAAGAGGATGATGTGGTCAAAATACTCATTTGCCTAATAATTCTGCACGCAGTGTAATGCCAGAAGCCTGACTAATAAAACTGGGGAGCTGGAATTAGTGATGTGTGAGGAGGACTATGACATAGTGGGAATAACTGAGACATGGCTGGATGATAGCTATGACAGTGGGAATAACTGAGACATGGCTGGATGATAGCTATGAAATAACTGAGACATGGCTGGATGATTGCTATGACTGGACAGTTAATGTACAAGATTACAGTCTGTTTAGAAAGGATCGTCAAAACCGGAGAGGGGGAGGGGTCTGCCTTTATGGAAAGTCCTGTCTAAAGCCCACACTCCGTGAAGATATAAGTGAGGGACATGAACATGTGGAGTCACTGTGGGTAGAGATACATGCAGCTAAAAACAATAATAAATTACTAATAGGAGTTTATAAACCACCTAATATACCAGAGTCCACAGAAAATCGACTACTAAGCGAGATAGACGGGGCGGAAAATCATAATGAGGTGGTTATTATGGGGGACTTCAACTACCCAGATATAGACTGGGAAACTGAAACTTGTACATCTCATAAAGGAAACAGGTTCTTGGCAATAACCAAAGACAATTACCTCTCCCAACTGGTTCAGGACCCGACTAGAGGGACGGCCATACTGGACTTAGTATTAACCAATAGGCCTGACAGAACAACAGATGTGCAGGTTGGGAGACACCTGGGAAATAGTGACCATAAAGTAATAACCTTCCAATTATCATTTCAAAAGAGCGTTTCTACAGAGAGGAACAAAAATACCAAACTTCAAAAAAGCTAAATTTAGCCAACTAAGAGAGGCCATAAGCCAAACTAACTGGGACAAAGTCCTCAAAAATAAAAATACAGCCACAAAATGGGATATCTTTAAAAGCATCCTAAAATCTCATTGTGAGAGGTACATACCTAATGGGAATAAAAGGTTAAGGAACAAAAAGAAACCAATGTGGATAAACAGAACTGTAAAGAAAGCAATAAATGACAAAAAGAAAGCATATAAAACACTAAAACAGGAGGGTAGCACGAAAGCACTGAAAAACTATAAGGAAAAAAATAGAACATGTAAAAAACAAATAAAAGCGGCCAAACTAGAGACCGAGAGATTGATTGCCAAAGAGAGTAAAACTAACCCTAAAATGTTCTTCAATTATATAAATGTTAAAAAGTATAAATCTGAAGCTGTCGGCCCTTTAAACAGTAATGAGGGGGGAGTCGCAGAGAGCGACGAAGAGAAAGCAAAGCTGTTAAATATTTTTTTCTCCAATGTATTCACTGAGGAAAATAAACTGTCAGATGAAATGCAGAATGTAAAAATAAATTCCCCATTAAAAGTGTCCTGTCTGACCCAGGAAGAAGTACAGCGGCGACTTAAAAAGATCAAAATAGACAAATCGCCAGGATCGGATGGCATACACCCCCATATCCTAAGGGAATTAAGTAATGTCATTGCCAGACCCTTATTTCTGATATTTGCGGACTCTTTACTGACAGGGAATGTCCCACAGGATTGGCGCATGGCAAATGTGGGGCCAATATTCAAAAAGGGTCCAAAAACAGAGCCTGGAAACTATAGGCCGGTAAGTTTAACATCTGTTGTGGGTAAACTGTTTGAAGGTTTTCTGAGAGATGCTATATTATATTCTCAACGGAAATAAGCAAATAACGCCATATCAGCATGGCTTCGTGAGGGATCGGTCATGTCAGACTAATTTAATCAGTTTCTATGAGGAGGTAAGTTCTAGACTTGACAGCGGCGAATCAATGGATGTCGTATATCTGGACTTCTCCAAAGCATTTGACAATGTACCACATAAAAGGTTAGTATAGAAAATGAGAATGCTCGGACTGGGAGAAAATGTCTGTATGTGGGTAAGTAACTGGCTCAATGATAGAAAACAGAGGGTTGTTATTAATGGTACATACTCAGATTGGGTCACTGTCACTAGTGGGGTACCTCAAGGGTCAGTATTGGGCCCTATTCTCTTCAATATATTTATTAATGATCTTGTAGAAGGCTTGCACAGTAAAATATCAATTTTCGCAGATGACACTAAACTGTGTAAAGTAATTTACACTGAAGAGGACAGTATACTACTACAGAGGGATCTGGATAGATTAGAGGCTTGGGCAGATAAGTGGCAGATGAGGTTTAACACTGACAATTAGGGTTATTCACTTTATAAAAAAGACGACTCAGGGGAGATCTAATTACTATGTATAAATATATCAGGGGTCAGTACAGAGATCTATCCCATCATCTATTTATCCCCAGGACTGTGACTGTGACGAGGGGACATCCTCTGCGTCTGGAGGAAAGAAGGTTTCTACACAAACATAGAAAAGGATTCTTTGCGGTAAGAGCAGTGAGACTATGGAACTCTCTGCCTGAGGAGGTGGTGATGGTGAGTACAATAAAGGAATTCAAGAGGGGCCTGGATGTATTTCTGGAGTGTAATAATATTACAGGTTATAGCTACTAGAGAGGGGTCGTTGATCCAGGGAGTTATTCTGATTGCCTGATTGGAGTCGGGAAGGAATTTTTTATTCCCCTAAAGTGGGGAAAATTAGCTTCTACCTCAGTTTTTTTTTGCCTTCCTCCACCTGCAGGATGACAGGATGGACAAATGTCTTTTTTCGGCCTTATGTACTACGTTACTAATCGCTGTTCCCTGTAATTGCACCCGCTACTCACAAAGAAATGCGCGTCGCGACAAAATTATTCATCACAAAGCTTATTTTGTGGTAAAATTTGGCGAAGCAAGGAGTCGAACGTTACCAAACTTTGCTCATCTCTAAAAATGACGTTTCCATTGTTTGTTGTTTCAGGAAAGCTCCTGGTACACGTGTCAAATGTATCCATAGGCTTATTCATTCGATAGAGGCCAAAAAAATGTGTCATTTTGGCCTCCATCGGGCCAGCGTACATTAGTATACCTTCTTTTTTGCTATATGAAATAGTAAAGCTGCAGTGGCATCCAGTAAAAATAATAAAATATACCTTTTTTTTACAGTAAGATCCAATAACATTTCAGAACATGCACTAAAATGTTAGGACGTCACTGCTCTTACTGACCACCAGGTGGCAGGATGTCTCTCTGGCTCTGCAGTGTTATGCATTATCTTCATTTGAGCAGGATATTTCGATCGCTTACTTATCAGTGTAAATTGATCTGTGAATAAATATGAATTTGCCGTTACATTAACCAAACTATAACAGGTTAGATTTAATTAAAGGGGTTATCCAGAATTAGAAAAACGGGACTGCTTTATTCCAAAAACAGCACCATGCCTGTTTATGGGTTGTTTCTGGCACTGCAGCTCGACTCCATGAGGGGGAGGTGAGGGGGAGGAGCTGTAATACCACATGAAACCTATGAGCAGGTGTGGTGCCGTTTTTGGTGCCTTAAAAGAAAAAGCTCCAATTAATAGATATTGCTGTGACATACAGTGCCTTGAAAAAGTATTTATACCCCTTGAACTTTTCCAGCAATTATGTATGAAAGAAAATGATACATGATTTTCAAAAAAATTTTATAAATAAAAATTTGAAAAGTGTGGCATGCATTTGCATTCAGCCCCCTGTACTCTGATACCCCTAAATAAAATCCAGTCTGACCAATTGCATTCAGAAGTCACCTAATTAGTAAATAGAGTCCACCTGTGTTATTCTCCGTATAACTACAGTTGTTCTGTGAAGGCCTCGGAGGTTAGTTAGAGAACATTAGTGATCAAACAGCATCATAAAAACCAAGGGACATGCAGTGGTCAGGTTTGGGGTGGCCCTAACGCTAAGCTGGGTCCCCCAGACACCGTTGAGGTGTCGCCACATGTTTCTGCTCTCCGGAAGGGATGGTAAGGCGTGGTGCACCCCAATGGGAAATAAGTCCAGAGAGTTAGGGTCTGCAGTAAACCAGGGTGCTTCTTTACTGAAGGAATTCAGGTACAAAACAATACAAGCGAGGCATTGGGCTGTCTTCTCCAGTCTCCTCCAAGGCAGAAGAAGGTGGAGGAAAGGCCTGAGCTAGCTGTCCCTCTTTCTCTTCAGAAGGCTGGTACCCTGGTCCAAGGCTGGTGATACAGGGTCTGTGGCAGCGTATCCCCTTCTTATCGACGTCTTCTTTTGGTCACTCAGTAGTCTGGCAGAGTCTCCTCCCTGGCAGAAGAAGGGTTTGATGCTGAGGTAAGGCCTTAGCTTGCTTTCCCTCTCTCTCTCTCTCAGAAGGCTGGCATTCTGGTCAAGGGCCCACGGTCTGTAGCTCAGTAGTTCGGGTGGCTCCTTGGCCACAGGGCTAGTGACCCATGGTCTGTGGCTCAGCGTCCCCATCTTAGCGTCTTCTTCTGGTCACTCATGCAGGCTGGCATGAGTCTTCTCTCCAAGCACTGTTCCCTAACTGCATTCAAGGGCTCTGACTGCTCTTCTTATATATAGTTTTTGGTAGACTAAAACCTTCTATTGGGTGGAGTGGAGAAACTCAGCATAAACAGATACATTCTTTCAGCTCCCGTCTGGTATAGACTTACATTAGAGCTTCAATGATACTCAATGGCAATAACACAGCAGGTTTTCCAGACAAAAACAAGTTTCTGTGTGCAAACGGATACCATTTGTTTCCGGATGCGGATCTGTTTGACAAATGCATTGAAATACTGGATTTGTCTTTCTGGTGTCATCCGGACAAACGGATCCGGTGTTTATTTTTTTAAAACTTTTAAAAGGTCTGCGCATGCAGTTTTTCCGTTTTTCCGGATCCGTTTTTCCAGAACACTTGGTACCGGATCCGGCATTAATACATTTCAATGGAAATGAATGCCGGATCTGGCATTCCAACAAGTGTTCCGGAATTTTGGCCGGAGAAAGTACCGCAGCATGTGGTATTTTCTCTGGCCAAATACCGTAAAAGTGACTGAACTGAAGACATCCTGATGCACACTGAACGGATTGCTTTCCATTCAGAATGCATGGGGATGAAACTGAAGCGTTTAATCCGGTATTGAACCCCTAGGACGGAACTCAATACCGGAAAACTTTAACGCTAGTGTGAAAGTACCCTAACAGTCTCTCAGTATTCATTAACCCTTTCCACATTGCCATGTAAATACAGTGATAATATACAGGATATATAGCACAACATATATAGTACATAAAATGCAGTTACACAGTATTAAACAGTGCAAGTTAACCCTTCTTGGTGAAATAAAAGCCTCATGCACACGACCGTTGTTCTGTTCCGCAAAATGGGGATCCGTTGTTCCGTGATCCGTTTCCGTTTTTGTTTCCGTGTGTCTTCCTTTATTTTTGGAGGATCACCAGACATGAAGGAAAGTAAAAAAAAGTCTAAGTTAAGTTTGCCATGCAAATGATAGGAAAAAAACGGACGCGGATGCCAATCTTGTGTGCCTCCGCATTTTTTCACGGTCCCATTGACTTGAATGGGTCTGCGCAGGGGCGTAGCGTGGGGGGGGGGCGGGGGGGGGCCGTTGCCCCGGGCGCCACACTGCAGGGGGGCGCTGTCCGCTGCAACAACAAAATCTTAAATGGCTGATGCTGTGTTTTTTTCTTCACACAGCACAGCAGAGCAGAGTGAGGAGGCGGGGCGCAGTACGATCACACTGATAGGCTCCGCCCACCTTCCAGGCAGGAAAGACAGTGCGGAGCCAGGAGCCAGAGCAAGAAGATAGAAGCAGAAGATGGCTGCCGCACTGTCCCTGCTTCAGTACTTGGAGCGGTCAGGTCAGAGAGTCTATCCAGCCTGAAAGCGACCCTGACAGAGTAAGTGACACTGCAGTCAGTGTCATTCCCAGTCCCACCCTGAGTGAATTAGGTCAGTCACAGTGGGTATGTTGGCATGGGCTGGGGGGTAATATATGAGTGAACTAGTGAAGTGCCACTGTGCCAGTGCCATGAGAGCCAGGCCAAGGCTGCCAAGTAGATGGCATCATGGCAGTCAGGGTGCTGGTGAAGGATGACCAGCCCAGGGACACTGACTGAGAGACAGTATGCCTCTCTGGGATGCCATCTGCAGTTTCTGCCCATATACCAGGGCTACCCTGGTATATGGAGTGGACAGCAGAGATCCAGAGACAGTCCTTCACCAGCACCGCCTGACTGCCATGGTCCTGCTTGGACTGGCTCTCATGGCACTTCAGCTTCCTCTTGGTCTTTTATATCCTGCTTTGGAATCATGTTTTGAGCTGGGTCCCTGGAAGCTTCAGGGCTGCAGCCAGGTCTGCCCTCCTCTCAGTCTCTGGTCCAGACAAGTATCTCTGCAGAGTCCAGACAGTCACTGACCAAGTTTACCTAAGGGTCCATTCACACGTCCGCAACATGTTTTGCGGATCCACGGATCCGCAAAACATGGACAGCGGCAATGTGCGTTCCGCATTTTGCGGACCGCACATTGCCGGCACTAATAGAATATGCCTGTTCTTGTCCGCAATTGCGGACAAGAATAGGACATGTTCTTAACGGAATTGCGGACCCGGAAGTATGGGTCCGCAATTCCGTATCTGGGCAGCACATTGTGCTGCCCCATAGAAATTAATGGGTCCGCAATTCCGTTCCCGCAAAATGCGGAACAAAATTGCGGACGTGTGAATGGACCCTAAGGCTACTTTCACACTAGCGGCAGGACGGATCCGACAGGCTGTTCACCCTGTCGGATCTGTCCTGCCGCTATTTCACCGGACCGCGCTCCGTCCCCATTGAGCTCCGGCACAGCACGGCGAAAGGCCGCCAGACTGAAGTACTGCATGTCTGACCTTTTAGTGCTGCGCCGGCGGCACTGCCATCAATGGGGACGGAGCGGCGGCACTGCGAAATAGCGGCAGGATGGATCCGACAGGGTGAACAGCCTGTCGGATCCGTCCTGCCACTAGTGTGAAAGTAGCCTTAGACACTGAGCTGAGGCACAATTTTATAAAGTAAACAGTGCCTGGCCTGCTGCACCACTCAGACCAGTCAGTAGAGGGCAGCAGTAGTTGTATTTCTTCAGTTTAACGATTGCTTGCTGCCCAGAGAGGTCATGGGGTAGTGGGGGAAATGTGTCTCAGCCCAGGCTCAGGAGGAGTCATACTGGACCAGTATTAATAATGGAGGATTATTATTGTGGGGGCCTAGGTGGAATATGCACAGTGAGTAGTACTAGTAATATTCTTTCCCATAGGCCTATTGTGCAGCAGATTCCACAGTAATAATCCTTTGTATTAATCTATTGTTAGTCCTCATTAGGCCCCATGCCCCAGCCAGGCCTCACTGAGAATCTCAGAGGGCAATTTACTTTAATAATACATTAACAACAAAGAGGGGGCAAATACATTAATAATACATTCATAATAAAGAGGGGGCCATTATACTGTATTAATAAAAAAAGAGGGGGCCATTATTTAAATAATACAGAGAGGGCCATTATATACAGGGGGAATAATATTATGGGGAATGGGGGACTATCTGTCTGGCTCTAGCACAGTATTGGGGGCAGCAGGATGACAGTGTTGAGACACCAGGAAGGAGAGGATGAGAGTAAAGTGAGGAACCTAAAACAATTCTGTGAAACTCTGCAGAGACGAGAAGCGGCTGAAAGAAAGTATCATGGCGGTCTTATCTCTGAATGAAAACGTTGAGGAAAGTCTACATCACAGGAGAGGTCACTGGATGTAACAGGTATGGTGCGGTATTCTACTGTAATAATAATGTCCATCCACATATCTGTTTTACAGTAGGGTTGGGGGAGCAGATTGAGAATATGGCCCACCCTGCCACAATTCTGGGGCCTCACACCCATCTACTACATTATCTGTACACGGAGAGTTATCACTGTTATCTGTGGTGTTACATAGGACTGCAAGTGATCTACTACATTATCTGTTAAAACGGGTGTGCCCACGGGCTGGGGTGGGGGGGGTGGCACAATTTTTGGCTTGCCCCGGGTGCTGGCAACCCACGCTACGCCACTGGGTCTGCGAACCGTTTTCCGTGAAAAAAATAGGACAGGTTATATTTTTTTGACGGACTGGAACCACAGATCACGGACGCGGATGACAAACGGTGCATTAGCTGAGTTTTTAACGGACCCATTGAAAGTCAATGGGTCTGCAGAAAATCACGAAAAACGGAACAACGGACACGGAATAAAACAACGGTCGTGTGCATGAGGCCAAAGTAAAAAGTTTTAACTTTGCATAGGGGAAATATGCAAATGTACAAAAGTCAAAGTACTCCCTGCTCCAGGGCACTACAAACATACCAGACAGGTCAGATGGCCTAAATACAAAGCTCTTTGTGTGCCCTGAACACCATCCCCACAGTGAAACATGGTGGTGGCAGCATGCTGTGGGATGTTTTTATTCAGCAGGGACAGGGAAGCTGGTCAGAGTTGATGGGAAGATGGATGGAGCTAAATACAGAGCAATCCTGGCAGGGCCGGTGCAAGGATTTTTGTCGCCCTAGGCAAGATAAAAATTGCCGCCCCCCCGCCTTATCAGATGATCTGCCCATATCATGACATCACATATGTTCCACCCCTTTCTCAGCTTTTAAATTAAAAGAACTGCTATGTTTCCCTTAGGGTTAATCAAGCTTCTTGTAGCTGTCTCTTTTTGCGGAACGGAATTGCGGACCCATACATTTCTATGGGGCCGCACGACGTGCGGCCCCGATCTGTAATTGCGGACCCGGATCCGCAATTCCGATCCTGAAAAAAATAGAACATGAAAAATGTGGAATGCGCATTGCCGCTGTCCGTGTTTTGTGGATCCGCAAAACGCACACAGATGTGTGAATGGACCCTAAATGTGAGGTAAATTAGTTTCCAGTGTAGTATTAATAACTAAACAATTAAATAATAAACATATTGCATTGTCTACTTACCACCAGGACAATAAGATGATCTGCTCTCTGGCTGCAGTCTGGCTCTGGGGACTCCCTTGTTACTCTCTTCTCCTCCCCTCCCTTATCACTCTCCCCCCCTCCCTTATCACTCTCACCCCCCCTTGTCACTCTCATTTCCCCCCTCCCTTGTCACTCTCATTCCCCCCCTTGTCACTCTCATTTCCTCCACCCCTTGTCACTCTTATTTCCTCCCCCCCCTTGTCACTCTCATCCCCCCCTCCCTTGCCACTCTCATTCCCCCCCCCTCCCTTGTCACTCTCATTCCCCCCCCTCCCTTGTCACTCTCATTCCCCCCTCCCTTGTCACTCTCATCCCCCCTTGTCACTCTCATTCCCTCCCCTCCCTTGTCACTCTCATCCCCTCCCTTGTCACTCTCATTCCCCCCCTCCCTTGTCACTCTCATTCCCCCCCTCCCTTGTCACTCTCATCCCCCCTCCCTTGTCACTCTCACCCCCCCCTCCCTTGTCACTCTCATTCCCCCCCCTCCCTTGTTACTCTCATTCCTCCCCCCCTCCCTTGTCACTCTCATTTCCTCCCCCCCCTTGTCACTCTCATTTCCTCCCCCCCTCCCTTGTCACTCTCATTCCCCCCCCTCCCTTGTCACTCTCATTTCCTTCCCCCCCCCTTGTCACTCTCATTCCCCCCCACCTCTAGTGTAGCGTGGCCGAGCTCTGCTCGGTCCGCGGTACAGGAGCATTTGTTTCCTGTACCCGGCCGGACTGAAAGGAAGTGCACACTAAGTGAGCACTTCCTGTCAGTCCGGCCGGGTACAGGAAACAAAAGCTCCTGTACCGTGGACCGAACAGAGCTCGGCCACGCTACATTAACAACAGCACAGAGCAGACACAGAGACAGCAGGCGCAGGCAGGCTGTGCAGCACTGAGCCGGCGGCCGGAGATTCTTTAGAGCGGCAAGCGCTCAGCCTCAGCCGCTCAGGCGGCGCAGCATGAGGGGCGCCGCCGGCCGGCCGCCTGAGCTTCTATAACCAACGTTTCTTTTTTCTTTTTTAAACCGCAACGGGTGCCCCCTGCTAAATGGCGCCCTAGGCGACTGCCTAGGTCGCCTTACTAGTGGCGCCGGCCCTGAATCCAGGAGGAAAACCTGGTAGAGGCTGCAAAAGACTTAAGACTGGGGTGGAGGTTTACCTTCCAGCAGGACAACGACCCTAAACATAAGGCCAGAGCTACAATGGAATGGTTTAGTTTAAAGCATATTCATGTGGTAGAATGGCCCAGACCTAAATACCATTGAGAATCTGTGGCAAGACTTGAAAATTGTTTTTCCCAAACGCTTTCCATCCAATCCGACTTATCTTGAGCTATTCTGCAAAGAGGAATGGCCTTCTAGAGGTCCAAAACTGGTAGAGACATACTCCACAAGACTTGCAGCTGTAATTGCAGCAAAAGGTGGTCCTACAAAATATTGACCCAGGACGGCTGAATACAAATGCATGCCATGCAATCAAGATTTTTATTTATTAAAAACTTTGAAAATCATTTTCACTTCACACATGCCTGCTACTTTATGTTGGTTGTCTATCACATAAAATCCCAATAAAATACATTTAAGTTTGTGGGTGTAATGTGAAAAAATGTAGAAAAGTTCAAGGGGTATGAATACTTTTTCAAGGCACTGCACTTGTTATGGCTCCCCCTAGTGTTCTTTTGATTTCCTTCCAGACCATTCACCTTCTGTCCAGTACTGGTGGTCAGTCCTATCACCTGGATCCTATTGTACAGATGTTTCAGACTGACAATAAGAATCAGGGCACTAGAAGTAGCTTTTTCTCACCACCACTGGACAGGTTAGGTGGAGGTTCTGCCAGGGAAGAACACTAGGGGGTGTCATAACATGTAACATCAATATCTAGACCTAGGAGCATTTTATTAAATCAAATTAAACACTTAGGTTGTGGGTGGTCTAACAGACTAAAATAATATTAAATTGTTGGACATCACCCTTAACCCCTTAGTGACCACCCATATGCGTTTTTATGGCAGTCATTAAGGAGCCTTAGGCTGGGCCGCCGCTTTTTTACAACGTCCCAGTGTAAGCGCTGCACGGGTTAGAGCCGATACCCTGCTCTAACAGCCCGGACCGGCAGGAGTGCCGATCCGGGCTGTTTAACACTTTACATGCCGCGGGCAATGGTGCCCGCCGCATGTAAAGTGCTGACAGAGGGAGCAGACTTCCTCTGTCTCCCATCGGCACCCCGCAAATGCGATCACGGGGTGCCGATGTGTGAAGGCTGGCTGGGGTCTATGAAGGTCCCTAGCCTGCCTTGATTAGTTTCCAGCAGGCTGGACAATCTTAAAATAGCACTGACATTAAAATGCAACGCACTATAGGGATAGTGCATTGCATTTTAAAATCAATCAAAAAGCTGTCTGTTATAGTCCTCTTGTGGGAATATTAAGTGGTAAAAAAAAAGTAAAAAAAAAACGCATTTATTCAATAAAAAAATCCCATTAAAAAAATTATGATTTTTTTTCATTGAAAATATGCTTTTCATTGAAAAAAAATAGCAAAACAAATAAATCTCCCCCATATGTTTGGTATTGCCGCATCTGTAATGACCCGGACTACATAAATATCATGTAAATTATCCCCTACAGTGAATGCCGTAAAAAAAAAGACAGAATTGCTAATTTATTCTTAGTTGCCACCGAAAAAACGTAATAACAAGTGATAAAAAATCATGACTAAGAACACTACTGTTCGAAACGCGTAGATCTATTGGGAATAAGTGGGAGCCAGTGCCACTGTTTGCTGTATCTACCTGAATTTTGGTGATGAATAAAGATCAGGATTTTTTGTAACGTCCATTCCTGGTGCTGGAGCCTTTTTTCTATTCTGTGGATTACTACTGAGGACTGGCTTGAGTCCGCCCCGTGCACCGCTACACAGGACATGAAGGTGAGCTGGCTGTAACCTCTTTTCCTTTATAAAAAAGCGTCATTTACTTCAAAATAATACCAATGAAAAATACAAGTTGTCCCGCAAAAATAAAGCCCTCATACAACTCCATAGAAAGAAAAAGAAAAAAGTTATGGGTCTTGGGAAGCGGCAATGCAAAATCATTTTTTTCTTTTAAAAAAAAAAAAGGGGTTTTATTACAAAAATGTAATAAAACGTAAAACAAAAAAATCTATGTATTTGGTATCACTGTAATCATACTGACCCAGAGAATAAAGATATTATGTTATTTATAACGATAAAGGAACTCTGTAAAATTTATAACGTAAAAACGCTGGGGCTGTGGCAGTATTGCTGTTTTTCCCATCTCCCTCCCAGAAAGAGTTAATTTAAGTGTAATCAGAAAGTTGTGTGTACCCCAAAATGGCACCATTAAGAACTAAAACTTGTTCTACAAAAAACAAGTACTCATCAAGCTATATAGACAGAAAAATAAAAAAGTTATAGCTCTTGGAACGCTATGATGAAAAAAGGAAGAAAAACGCTTGGTCAGTAAGGCCAAAAACAGGCTGGTCACTAAGGGGTTAAAGGTATGGCCAAATATTTCGATATTGATGGTTTATCCTCAGGATAAGTCATCAATATCAGATCAGCAGGTTCTGACCCCCCGACCCCCCCATTCCCCATGATCAGCTGTTTGGAAGTAGCTCCAGTGCCTGAACTACACAGCTCCATCCATTGAGTAGTCAATGGAGCTGGTTACTCCAGTGCTACTGCAGTGTACCAGAACCGCAGGGACATGTGTGAGTGTGGCAACTGGTGTGAATGTAAACGGAGGAATGCGACAGTCTCTACTCGTGTTTATGCAGCTCCCTGGGTTGGTGTGGATTCCTTTGGGGCACTCTTTGGGTAAAAGGAGTTCTCCTGCCGGATGGTTGTCAAGGTGCCCTTAATGGTATAGGGTTTTAGGTGCAGAGAAGGCAGGGTCCCTGATGTCTTAGTGACGCCAGCACCCTTGGGTGCAAATGTAGGATAGAAATAATGAGTCCAGGTTAAACAGCAAACGATTCTTTACTGAACCTTCAGATGCAGACAATTCAGGACAGGTCTCACTTGTTATGGACTGGCTGATGTTACACAGAAATGCAGTCTCCTCAGATGGCACAAGTCTCACAGCTCCGCAGATAACCATAGGCCAAACCAGTGTCTCTTTAGATGTTTTAGGTAATCTCCCTTATCCTTCACTTCTGTAGCTGACAGTACACACAAGCATCCAGGCACAGGGTGTAGACTTTACTTCTAGCAACCAACAGGGCAGTTCTCCCTAACGGCAGGCAAACTCCTCTGCTCCATTCTTTGACAGGTTTCGTATCCACTCATCCACTCTTCCACTCTTCCAGGTGCGCCAAACTGTATTTGGTGTGCTCAGGCATAGGAGGTAACTCCTGAACACGGGTGACGTGGAGTCAAATAAGTCCTTTATAGACTGTTCACCTCTACAGATCCTGATCTACACCTCTCTATTATCTGGCTTGCTTTTGGTAGTTGCTCCTTACTCCTTCAGGCATCCTCCTGGCTGGTACCTGGGTCCTGGGGTGTCAGCCTCACATCTTTCTGCTTCCTCTAACACTGCGCTCTCTGACTGAACTAATTTACACTGGATTAACACACTGAACACTCACTGACTCTCTCCTCTCCTTATGTAGAAGGTGACACAAGCCCCATCTAGTGGTGGCTGGTGTCATAATGACAATATACTTCTGCACTTTGCAGTATAAGCGACTTCTAGGAGCAGCATACTGCACTTCTAACGTTCAAGTAAATGTGAGAAGCACTGCAGTAACCATCTCCATCCACTACACCAGGGGTCTCAAACTCGGCTGGATATATGGGCTGCACATAGAAGAAATTTCCAGCCTTGTTCTTTTCAAGTAAAATACAATAAAAAATTATTGTTAATAGAATATAGCAACACATACTCCTTACATCCAGTGAAGTCTCCTCTGATGTAGATGTTGTCTTTCCTCATCTTCTCCATTCGGACCAGACTGCCATGATGACTTCTTTCAGCCATGTCTCGTTTTTGCAGAGTTTGACACACAGACATCTTACGTTTCTCACTTTTCCATTGATAGTGCTCCCAGACTGCCCTCAATAGTAATAGTGCCCCTCTACAGTACCCCCAATCATGATAATGTTCCACAAGAGTGGTCAGTCCAAGAGACTAGAGCAGCTTGAGCTATAAATACGGCCCTGGTAGTTGTGATATACAGTGATGCAATCTTGCTGTAAAAACATACCTCAATTTATAAAGACATATATATGTATTATATATTTCTTGTATTATTCCATTTTTAAAGAGGTTACTTAGTTTTATATTTATATATTGATCTTGTATGGTGTGACTTCATCACACATGTTACTGTAGATGATAATGCTTTGACACTGAGGTCGAAGAGCTTCGTAAACATATACCGTAGATCTGAAAAAGATGTACAACAAAAGATGAAGATCAGGTTGTAAGTTATCATTTTGGGAAGTGCTGTATCATGGCGGAATACAAAACAGGCCTCCCAAAAGGAAGGGGAATTAATGGAAAAGGCATGCCACTTGTCGAGATAAGGGAGCTATGACTTTTAAATGAGCGTTTGATGTGTAATCAGACTGATATTAGAATGTATCGCATAATTCAGCAAGAATGACTCCGAATACATTAAACTAAGACAAGGGTAAGTGTTTCTCAGGAACTCATTCCTGACAAAACGGCCATGTTCTCCGGCACACGTCTCATGTCCTTGCGGACTTAGGATCTCATCATGTCAGGAGCACTTGCCGTCTTCCTCTTAACTGGTCCTATCCATAGAGTTGCAACTTCACTTCTCTCCACTCCAGTGCAATCTCGATTGTTGAGATTAAAAAGGAATGGACATTTATTAATCCTAAACTGCATTTAAGACAAGAAAATGTATGAAAATGTTTGAACAAGACAGAAAAGCTTCCAAGCTATATCAGAAAGGGGCTATCTCTTATCAGCAAATGGCATTTATTATGTAGAGAAAGTCAACACAAGGCACTTACTAATGTATTGTGATTGTCCATATTTCCTCCTGGATTCATTTTTCGTAGGAGCACGCATAGGAATAACGTAATTCCTGGAAACGAGCCATGTAAAATGCAATGGAAAAATAAATCTAGCCAGCAAAGGAAGTAATATGAGGTCAGACAACCCCTTTAAGGAGACTAATAGATAGGGATGCCACCTTTCCCAACAAAAAATAGTAGCCAAGTTTACACAGATATTTTTTTAAAAATAAAACTTAAAGAGTAGTGATGGACGAACATCGGCCGGGACGATTCGCAAACCGCGCTCGCGGCGGGTTCTATTCACTTTAATGGCATGCGAACCTGAAAAACCTTCAGGTCATATTTGCAGCCAGCAAACACCTACTAGAAGTACACAAATAGTCCCACAACTTGAACAGTGATATACCAGAGGGGGATCATTGGCAAAAATTCCCACAAAAATATGTATTTTAATCAGGGACCATTTTTATGCGTCTTCTCAAAAATGTGCCCTGCTGGAGCCCAGAAATTTTTTATTTCCTATCGGTTTGATGTATACAAATGTTCAGCACTCCACATTTTTGTATCCTGCAGAGTCCATTAAAAAAATGCATACGTTAGCATAAATTTTTTTCCTACCGTGGAACTGTATGGTGAACTGACGCCACTGTACGTCATCAGTCTGAGGCATCTGTTAACGCATATATTTTTGGTATGCATTAAATGGATGGCAAAAATAGGATGTGAACCCAACCCTAGTGTCAGAATAAGCACCAGTACACAGCGGAGCAGCGTGGCGAAGAGGGGAGGCCGCCGGGATGAGGACTGTGTTTCCCAAGGATCATTTTCTACTGGAAAATACAGGGCACAGTATAATACACTAAGATCTATATAATATAAAGATATTAGCCCTACCCCAAATAATAATACAATTAGGTTGTTATTTATTATATAGAAATACGTCTATGTTAGGCGTATTTCTGACACAGATTGTGGCGCAAAAGTCCTTAGCACCGCAAGCTGCATATTTTTCCCCCTCATGCCAGGTCTAAAAAAGGATGGCGTGGGCAGGGAAAGGGATACAGTTATGGCCATCCAGTTATTAGATACCACCACCATACATTGACGGGACAACACCTCTGTACAGTGATCGGATAACACCCCTATACCATGACCGGATAAAAGGGTATAAGAGGGCACAGTACAGGGAATGACTAGGGGCACTGCACAGGGTGTGGTAAGAGGGCACAATGCAGGGTATAAGGGGCACAGTACGGGTGAGGGGCACAGTACGGGGCGGGGGGCACAGTCACATGACCCTGTGACATTAGAAGGTCCTTATGGTGAATGCGGTTCATACGCCACCATAATGAGAGGCAGAGGAGTGAGACAAGGGTGTGAATATGTGGCTAGAGATAAAAAATGTAACTGTTGGCCAGTACAGGCCCCAGAAATTAGGCAATAGGAATTCACCTGACAGCAAAGAACTTTGTAGGATTCTGTGGCGGGAGGTACAGTAGGCGGTCACAGGATAAATATGTAACTGTCGACCAGTAAAGGCCCCAAAAATTAGGCAATAAGCATTCACCTGACAGAAAAGAACACCCAGTAGTCAAGGGTTTCCTCTCTTCTCAGAGCGTCCACATCGGCCGTTAACCCGATGTAGTCGGACACCTGTCAGTCTAGGCGTTCCCTGAGGCTGGATCCGGAGGGCGGCTGTCGATGGGTTGGCTGCAAGAATGATCTCATATCCGAAGTGACCAACACATCTTCAAACCGCCCTCTTTTTAAAGGCGCGGTAGGATTGGTACCTGCACCTGTTTCGCTGTGGGTGGAAATTCCTCTGCCAGTTCCCGCAACAGCAGAATGCAGCATCTCTCGAAGCAAGGCCTCGAAATGCCCTCTATGATGCTGGTAACATGTCCGCCATTTTGTGTTTGTACCGGAGGTCTAAGTACGTTGCCACCCAGTACAGGTCCTTGACCTTTACGATTTTTATACACGGGTCCCTCTTCAAACACTGGAGCATGAAGACCCCCATTTGCACTAAATTGGAAGCGGTGGAGCTCCCTGGCCCCTGCTCATCGCCCAGGAGAATGTCGTCCTCGGTCTCCTCCCCCCAGCCACGGACAACACCAGGGATCCCCGAAAAGTTTAAAGCCTGCTCTTCTTGCTCCTCCTCCCCCCAGCCACCATCCTCCTCTGACTCCTCTTCAGACTCCTGCTGACTTGTCTCAGATGGAGTAGCCCCCCCTGGGAATTCATTCAGCATTGCGACTTCCACATCTTCCAGCTCCTGTTCCTGGACCGCTTGCTCAATGACACGACGCAATGCATGCTCCAAAAAGAAGGCGTAAGGTACGATGTCACTGATGGCGCCCTGGCTGCGACTGACCAGTTTGGTGATCTCATCAAATGGCCGCAGAAGTCTGCATGCGTTGCGCATAAGCAGCCACTGGCGCGTTGAAAAGAAACCAAGCTCCCCAGAACCTGTCCTGCTGCAGAGTTCGAACAGGTAGTCATTAACTGCACATTCCTGCTGGAGCAGCCTATCAAGCATATACAAGGTTGAGTTCCAGGGAGTCGGGACGTCTGATGGGCAAGTAGTGCCGCCACTGAACGTCAGCAAGGCGAGCCATGGCCGTGTAAGATCTTCTAAAATGGCCAGAGATTTTCCTGGCCTGCCGCAAGACATCCTGGACCCCAGGGTATTTGGCAACAGATCGCTGCATGACTAAGTTCAGGATGTGTGCCATGCACGGCACGTGTGTCATTCTGCCCTGTTTCAGCGCGCTCAGCAGATTGGCACCATTGTAGCACATCACTTTACCAACTGTAAAATTGAGCGAGGTTAGCCACTGATCGCCCTGTGACCGCAGAGCTGAAAGCAGTGCACGACCGGTGTAGCTCTTGGCTTCCAGGCACAACAGCCGCAGCACAGCATGGCAACGTCTCACCTGGCACGTCGAATAGGTTCTGGGGAGCTTGGGGGGTGCAGCTGAAGAGGCAGTAGCAGTAGAAAAGGAGGAGTCAGCCGAGGAGGAGACGGAGGATGGAGTAGGAGGAGGAGAAGAAGAGGCAGGCCTGCATGCAATCTGTGGCGGTAACACCAAATCCACATGGGTGCCACGGGTTACATGCTTGATAGCCATCAGAAGGTTCACCAAGTGGGCAGTAAAAGTTATGTACCTTCCCTGCCCGTGTTTGCTAGACCAAGTGTCTGTGGTCAGATATACAGTCAGGTCCATAAATATTGGGACATCGACACAATTCTTGCATTTTTGGCTCTATACACCACCACCATGGATTTGAAATGAAACGAACAAAATGTGCTTTAACTGCAGACTGTCAGCTTTAATTTGAGGGTATTTACATCCAAATCAGGTGAACAGTGTAGGATTTACAACAGTTTGCATATGTGCCTCCGACTTGTTAAGCGACCAAAAGTAATGGGACAGAATAATAATCATAAATCAAACTTTCACTTTTTAATACTTGGTTGCAAATCCTTTGCAGTCAATTACGCTGGATTTCATCCCTGGTGATGCTCTGCCAGGCCTCTACTGCAACTGTCTTCAGTTCCTGCTTGTTCTTGGGGCATTTTTCCTTCAGTTTTGTCTTCAGCAAGTGAAATGCATGCACAATCGGATTCAGGTCAGGTGATTGACTTGGCCATTGCATAACATTCCACTTCTTTCCCTTAAAAAACTCTTTGGTTGCTTTTGCAGTATGCTTTGGGTCATTGCCCATCTGCACTGTGAAGCGCCGTCCAATGAGTTCTGAAGCAGTTGGCTGAATATGAGCAGATAATATTGCCCGAAACACTTCAGAATTCATCCTGCTGCTTTTGTCAGCAGTCACATCATCAATAAATACAAGAGAACCAGTTCCATTGGCAGCCATACATGCCCACGCCATGACACTACCACCACCATGCTTCACTGATGAGGTGGTATGCTTAGGATCATCGTGAGCAGTTCCTTTCCTTCTACATACTCTTCTCTTCCCATCACTCTGGTACAAGTTGATATTGGTCTCATCTGTCCATAGGATGTTGTTCCAGAACTGTGAAGGCTTTTTTAGATGTTGTTTGGCAAACTCTAATCCTGCCTTCCTGTTTTTGAAGCTCATCAATTGTTTACATCTTGTGGTAACTCTCTCTATTTACTCTGGTGAAGTCTTCTCTTGATTGTTGACTTTGACACACATACACCTACCTCCTGGAGAGTGTTCTTGATCTGGCCAACTGTTGTGAAGAGTTTTTTCTTCACCAGGGAAAGAATTCTTCGGTCATCCACTACAGTTGTTTTCCGTGGCCTTCCGGGTCTTTTGGTGTTGCTGAGCTCACCGATGCGTTCCTTCTTTTTAAGAATGTTCCAAAAAGTTGTATTGGCCACGCCTAATGTTTTTGCTATCTCTCTGATGGGTTTGTTTTGTTTTTTCAGCCTAATGATGGCTTGCTTCACTGATGGTGACAGCTCTTTGGATCTCATCTTGAGAGTTGACAGCAACAGATTCCAAATGCAAATAGCACACTTGAAATTAACTCTGGACCTTTTATCTTCTCATTGTAATTGGGATAATAAAGGAATAACACACACCTGGCCATGGAACAGCTGAGAAGCCAATTGTCCCATTACTTTTGGTCGCTTAAGTGGGAGGCACATATGCAAACTGTTGTAATTCCTACACCGTTCACCTGATTTGGATGTAAGTTAAAGCTGACAGTCTGCAGTTAAAGCACATCTTGTTCGTTTCATTTATGTGGTGGTGTATAGAGCCAAAAATGTTAGAATTGTGTCGATGTCCCAATATTGATGGACCTGACTGTAGTTCAGGGATGCCCTTCTGGGAGAAATATTTCCTTCCGGGGACCTTCTATTGCGGTGTGCCAATGGCCACAAAATTTCTAAGGGCCCCTGAGTTCACCAATTTATATGGCAGTAGTTGGCGGGCTGGCAGTTCCGACAAGCCAGCGGTCAGCCGTTGGGCAAGAGGATTATCCGGTATCACTATTTTTTTACGCTCGAACATTGAACGTGACGACGGCACGGTGGAAGGTGGAGGACAAATGGGAGGAGAAGAAGAGGCAGGACGTGGAGCGCCGGGAGTGTGGCTTTTTGGGTTCTGACGGCGTTGCTCTCACTGGGCTCGGTGATGGGAGGCCAGGTGCCTTCTTAAGGCGGTCGTCCCTAGGTGAGTGTTGGGCTTACCGCAACTTATGTGTTGACAGCACAGGCTGCAGATGGCAACACTATTGTCAGCAGCTGACATGTTAAAAAAAGCCCACACTGCTGAGCCCTGTGCTGGTGTCCTGGGAGCGCAAGATGTGACCGTGCATGGTGGATGGCTCGCTCCAGATACATTTGCAGTCTGCTTTTTGCCTCCTGTGCACTGCGAGTTATGCTTGCTTCTCCTTCTCTTACCTATCTGCTGCTCCGTCTCTCCCTCTACTCCCCTCCTCTTCCTCTCTTGTGTGCACCCACATGACGTCCATTGACACATCATCATCGTTACCTTCACCACAACTGACATTAGAGATCTCAGAGTAGGCAGCAACAGCGGGGACCACCCTTCTTGGGCTGATCTGGGTACTGTCGTCAGACCGCTGGGTGGCAGCCGTTGCTACCTCCTTTCCTCATCTGATGCCAAGAATGGCTGCACATCAGTAAGGTCTGGGAATGGATGGGAAAATAATTCCTCTGACTCGAGTGGAGGGACTATGGTGGTGGGGGTGGTGGTAGTGGTGTCTTTGGGGGTGCACACAGCAGAGAGTGAGGAGGGTGCAGATACAGAGGATGAGGAGGGTGCAGAAGCAGAAGGCTGAGTGAGCCACTCAACCAGCTCTGGTGCGTCCTTTGACATAATCGCACGCACCTTCTCCAACTTCCCACTTAGGCTCCGGCCTAGTGCACCTGCCCGACCCCTACCACCCCTGCGGAAAGGCCTGCCTCTTCCTCTGCCTTTCATTTTCAAAATGACTCTGTGCCAAAGTCCCTAGAGAAGAGCAGTATTTGTGGAAGCTCATATATGGCAGGCCTCATGAGTTGAAGCTGGTATATTACCCTCAAGCAGTAATGTTGTGGACGCAGGTCTATGGAAAACCTCAATCACTATTTTGTGGAAGCTTATAGATCGCAGACTTCAATCAGTATTTTCTGGAAGCATACAAATGCACTATAATATACTTTCTATGTTAGAAAGTATATTCTAAGTATATCACACCCCTCTGTGTGTCACACTTATCGATAGCACAACGTCACCAGTTCTTAAAAGGACTTTTGTGGCCCTATTAGCTAGCGTTTGGTGTCCCTAAGTTCCTAACAGCCTGTCCCTGCTCCAGAATGCAACCTTTCCTACACTAGCAAAACACATAATGTAAAATGGCTGCCAGATCGTGTTCTGTTATAGGGTTGGGGGTGTGTCCATGTGCTGAAACGTCTCAATTGGCTGTCCTGTCCCACCTGATAGATGTGTCATGGGTCAAAGTTCGGCGTATTGCAAAAGAATATGGCGCGCACGGACATCGCCATATGTTTGCATGTTCGGTGGATCGCGAACGCGCAAAGTTCGCATCGAACCGACTGCCGGGGGAAACCGCAAGGCCATCACTATTAAAGAGGTTGTCCAGCTATTAATATTGATGACCTATCGTCAGGATAGGTCATCAATGTCAGATCAGCGGGGTCGTAGCTCCATGCGAGTGCCACTTCCTCTTCATTACACTGCACTTTTGTCTCGGAAGTGCAGTGTAATACAAGTACCTGCTGCATTCAAGTGAATTGAGCAAGTGCTTGTAAATACACTATGCCACCGCTCCACAGGAGACGAGGCGTAGTGTGAAGACCAGGAATATGCGCTCGCATGGAGCCCTGCCTCCTCGTCAAACAGCTCTCCTGCAGGGTTCCCTGTGTCAGACCCCCACCAATCAGATATTGATGACCAATCCTGATGATAGGTCATCAATATTAACAGCTGGACAACCCCTTTAATTTTTACCCTGTTGGGGACACCCCTGTGTATTTAACATTTATTAAGTCTCTATTTTAAAGTTGTCTCTGCCAAGTATGAAACCCATGATCTTCTGCATTAAAGACAGAAACTCTAAATACTGAGCCATAGAGCTCAATGCCATCAAATTAAAGATTTTCTATGGATAAAAATCTCAGTAGTATTTTCTCCATGTATACTGTATTCACATATAAAATGAAATTTTGCACTGACTTGCAGAAATATTTTGTGACTTTTTGCATTTTTACACCACTCACTCCAGTTTTGAAATTTGGGTGGTAAAGTAAGTGTGGGTAGCTAATGAGTTTCACTCCAGATTTACCATTCAGACTTTTTAAAGTCGTAAAAAAAAAAGTCACAGCAAGAGGGTGGAGTAGGAAAACTTTTCTAGACAGAAGTGTTAGGTTTAAGGATGAGACATACTTATAAAACAGCGTGAGACATTTGATAAATGTGGCATAAAGTACTCCAACACAGACTCAAGCAAAACTGACTTTAGATATTCCCCTTATAATTTCCCCTCTTTGTCTTCAATGTAAAAGGTTGGTAGCTTGAGAACCAGCAGAGACCATTTAAAAACTGAGCCGGAATGCAAGTTAGAATACACAGGGGTGTCCCCAGACATAGCCCCTTCAGGGTCATAGCACTGACTCCATATATGAAGTCGGAGCAGGGACTCACAAGCATCTCGGAGAAAATACCAGCAAGTCAATAGGCCGGTAAAAAAAAATACCAGTACTGGTCAGGTGGCAGCCCTGCTAATAGATGTATGATACTTATGAGCCTACAAAAAACCTCTCTGTCTATAATTGACAGCTAAACATTCCACCTGGAATAACATACAATGTCATAACAAAAAAGCCAGTGGAGATAATATATCCAAAATCGTATCAACTTTATTATATAAATTTTTTTGAAAAAAGGCAAGATGGAAAAAGTATACAGAGAAGCGAAGGGCTTTCACTCTACTGGACTGCTATGTATCCCCACAAGGCTAGTAAGCACATACCGGGTACCAGGTCAAATGCTGTGTCTCACAAACACCCAGATGTACCACAGGGATGATACAGAATATACAACACCCCAATAGTGGGTTAAACAAAATGATACAGGATGTTTGTGAGATCCACAGCCTATGTCCCTAGTAACCATAGACAGCATGTATATAACAAGCGGGGTGATAGTATACCCACAGCCTAGTCTATAGCACAACACAATGATGATATATAAACGGCCTAGTCAATAATATGGGCCTAATATGGATATTGTATATGGCAGTGTCTTAATAGACACACCTGACCTGGGACGTACCTGAAGTCATGATCAAACCCAGAAGAGATGTGATAGCCCTAAGCGCAAGACCTCGACGTGCGTTTCACCTCAGCGGCTTCGTCAGGAGGTATGAGAATGTAAGAGAGCAGGGTATATATATGGGTAATATTCGTGGGTAAAGTACCTAGATTGCGGACACCTGTGCTCCAACCAAGCGGGCGCGACTCCACCATGATGCACGGCGCCATCTCCCAGCGCGTCCACGCCACCGCAGTGCGCATGCGCAGCGTGTGGTGACGTCAAGGAGCACGTAGAGATGAGCCAGACAGCGCATGCGTGGAGCCGCGACCCAGTGGAACGCATGTGACCCGCAAACTCCTGTCCATTGGAGGAACGACTCATATTAACGTAACGGCTATAGCTACATCTCGGGGGTTACTCATACAGCATAATCAATACCACTTTATAACAATAATCCATATTAGGCCCACAATTAACAATATTAAATAAGGCCAACTAGCCGAAACGTACTAGAATCCAAATTACCATACATATCAGTATATGAGGGAATGGCAGTAGCAACCCCACTTATTATGGAATTAATCTATCGGGGAAGTATTCTTAAAGTGACAGTGCATATATCAACATGATTACTATATCAAATCAGGACATCACAAGTGTATTAAAAAAAAAATATTATTACAAAGTCATTACATGATTTAGTTGTACAATTATATTACATGATTATGTTATACTACATCAACACCTGAGATACAATAGTGATATATGTATGATTCCTGATGATCGTGTGGAAGACTTTATACCAAAACATCAGTAAACCGGAAGCACCCCATGTCCAGCATGCGACCATCTGGTCAAATATACAGAGACTGGTGTCCTTGCTGTATTTTTTAGACCCTGGTAACCTGGTGGGTTCATTTCCAGTCCTGATGTCAGATTAACACATCCATCTGACAGCTATCTCCCCAGAGCTTCCTATTAACAGGAACGTTAGGTGTGCCAAAGTGTACTTGGCAATTTCTATAGTGAGAGGAGAATTTATTACTGGACACTTAAAGGGGTTGTCCGGGTTGAGAGCTGAACCCCGACATATCCCCGTTTTCACCTAGGCAGGCCCTCTGATATGAGCATCAGAGCATGCTCTCCCTTGTCCTGCGCTGTATCGCACAGGGCAACAGCTGATTGTTTATATTTTTTACACTGCTAGGCAGAGGCTTCCGCCTAGCAGTGTTCCCAGTGACGTCACCGGAACTAATTGTCGGGCTTTAGCTCTGCCCTAGCCGTTTTACAGGGTATGTCAGTGCTAAAGCCCGCCTATTCGTACAGGTGACGTCACCGGGCTCATTGCTAGGCAGAAGCCTCTGCCTAGCTTACCCATGGAGAACCCTGTACGTCACGAGATCTCCAGAAAAAGCATTTGTCCTGCGTGATTCAGCACAGGGCAAAGGAGAGCATCGGAGAATGAAATGTTCCGATGCTCATATCAGAAGGCCTGCCTGGGTGAAATCAGGGATCTGACTGGGTGCAACTCTGAACCCAGACAACCTCTTTTAAGACAGTGTTTTATCTTCCTGGTGCACTGATTGCAATAAACGATTAACTATTTATCAGTTACCAAATGATATATATACAGTCCTGATCAAAAGTTTAAGACCACTTGAAAAATGGCAAAAAATCATATTTAGCATGGCTGGATCTTAACAAGGTTCCAAGTAGAGCTTCAACATGCAACAAGAAGAAATGGGAGTGAGACAAAACATTTTTTGAGCATTCAATTTAATGAAAACAACAAATAAACTGAAACAGGCTGTTTTTCAGCTGATCAAAAGTTTAGGACCACACCTCGAAAAAAGAAAAAAAAAAACTAAACCCCCCCAAAACAAATCTAACTTCCAAACATGAACTCAGTAATGAGTAGCTCCACCGTTATTGTTGATCACTTCCAAAATTCATTTCGTCATGCTTGATGCAAGCATTTTCATGAGGTGAGTGGGAACATTTCTCCAAGTGGTGAAGACGGCCGCACGAAGGCCATCTACTGTCTGGAACTGTTGTCCATTTTTGTAAACTTCTCTTGCCATCTATCTCCAAAGGTTCTCAATTGGATTTAGATCAGGGGAACACGCAGGATGGGCCAAAAGAGTGATGTTATTCTCCTGGAAGAAGTCCCTTGTCCTGCGGGCATTGTGTACTGTAGCGTTGCCCTGTTGAAAAACCCAGTCGTTACCACACAGACGAGGGCCCTCAGTCATGAGTAATGCTCTCTGCAACATCTGGACATAGACAGCGGCCGTTTGACGCCCCTGCACTTCCTGAAGCTCCATTGTTCCACTGAAGGGAAAAGCACCCCAGACCATTATGGCGCCCCCTCCACTGTGGCGCGTAGAAAACATCTCAGGTGGGATCTGCTTGTCATGCCAATAACGTTGGAAACCATCAGGACCATCAAGGTTAAATTTTTTCTCATCAGAGAATAAAACTTTCTTCCACCTTTGAATGTCCCATGTTTGGTGCTCTCTTGCAAAGTCCAAACGAGCAGTTCTGTGGCGTTCAAGGAGACGAGGTCTTTGAAGACGTTTTTTGTTTTTCAAGCCCTTCAGTCTCAGATGCCGTCTGATGGTTATGGGGCTGCAGTCAGCACCAGTAAGGGACTTAATTTGGGTAGAGGATCGTCCAGTGTCTTGACGGACAGCCAATTGGATCCTCCGGCTCAGTGCTGATGAAATTTTTTTGGGTCTTCCACTTGACTTTTTTGTTCCATAACCCTCAGGATCATTTAAGAAATTCCAAATGACTGTCT
Source organism: Bufo bufo (assembly GCF_905171765.1). NCBI lineage: Eukaryota > Metazoa > Chordata > Amphibia > Anura > Bufonidae > Bufo > Bufo bufo. The sequence continues at coordinate 84,300,444 of NC_053392.1, forward strand.
TACTGCGTCCCACCTCAGCAGCGATGGCGTGCTGTGAGAGACCCTGCTTATGCAGTTCAACAACCCGACCACGTTCAAAAAGGGAGCGTTTTTTTGCCTTTGCCATCACAACGTGTGACTACCTGACAGAAAATGACAATGAATCCACATCTTTGCACAGATTTGGTCTTTTAAAGGCATGTGGTCCTAAAATTTGGATCAGCTGAAAAACAGCCTCTTTCGGTTTAATCGTTATTTTCAATTAATTGAATGCTCAAAAAATGTTTTGTCTCACTCTCATTTCTTCTTGTTGCATGTTGAAGCTCTACTTGGAACCTTGTTAAGATCCAAAAATGTAAAATATGATTTTTGCCATTTTTCAAGTGGTCTTAAACTTTTGATCAGGACTGTATATATATAGATAAAACAAAAAGGATAAAATATTATATCTAAAAGACATTTCAGTCCACCCAGTCCTATCTGTCAAAAGATACAGGGCGGCCCACGAAAAAGTAACCTGCCTCCAATATCTCCAAGTCAACCTGCCTAATAGTAAATCTGTCTTAGTTGTCCTGAGTACAAAGCTAAACACATAAATTACTGCACTTGGTTGCTGACTATGGTGACAGACATTTGGACCCATTGCTGTACTTCATGATGAACGAAGCTTGGTTTAATTTATCAGGTCACGTAAATTCCCAGAATACGAGGTACTGGTTCACTGAAAATCCCCATTTGACTCACGAAACACCACTTCACGACCAGAAAATTGGAGTTTGGTGCGCAGTGTCAGGAACACGAATAGAGGGCTCAATTTTCTTCAAATCAACTGTGAATACCGCAATTTACCTGGACATCTTTGAACAGTTTTACAACCAACTAACACCAGAAGAAATAATGTCCTGCTTTTTCCAACAAGATGGGGCAACATGCCACACCTTACGGATCTCACTGGCACAGGTTCATGAAGCGAACTGTGAGCAAAAAGTTATGGCCACCATGTTCCCCACACATGCGATTTTTTTCCGGGGGGAATGTAAAACAGAAAGTGTCTGCTTACAATCCACATCTCCTGGATAACCTCAAGGAGAACATCACAAACACTATCCGCAGCATCACAAGCAGTATCAGCCGTCATAATCTGACCTGCCCAAAGATGCATAGATGTGAACAGGGACCACTTTCAGCATCTTTTGTGACTTGTGGGTAATAAAAAAATAATAATCCACTTACTCGCCCATCTTGTCATACTATTGCTGGAGTCCAGCTACTTTTTCGTGGGCTGCCCTATATAGAGAACAGTACACTTGTATTCACTGCCGACAGAAGAATGGTGGCTTACCTTCTGGCACAAGAAGGGATCTGACTTGTTGAAAATCCACTTTTCTACAACATCAGCTGTAGATATGTAACATCCCAGAGTATGTCACAAAAATCTCTGTGTCCCTGCTACAAGAATGTCCAGTGTTAATGTATTTCCATCTTATGTAATCTCAATGTGCATATCTATGTCTGTATTTTATATATTTGCTGTAATTTCCATGTACACCAGCAGGTGGCGGCAATATGTAGTCAGAACAAAGCCAGTTAGTATACCTAGATTGGAATAGACCAATTCCAGGCTAGTTCCCCCTATCTGAGGAGGAGTGGAATGTTCCCAGATCCTACTTCAGAGGGAGGATAGAAAGTTCTAGGTAGTGTACCAGCCGCCCCCTGTTGGGGTAGGCTGTGTGAATAGGAGCTCCCAGAAACAGGGATCCCAACCAAGGATTCAGGCCTAACCTGAGGCCCAAAGCAACCTTCCCAGCCTGAGTTCCTTACCTCAGCTGGATGACAAAGAAAGCAGCCATCTTCAGAACTACTAGATCTCTAGGAAGAAACCCCCATTCCCAGCGAGCAGTCCTGTAAGTACTGATTCCAAATACAAGGAGAAGGTAAGTACCTCCACAGCTAGTCAGGCCCACACAAAGCAGAACATAGACAGAGCAGAAGACAGATACCTGCCAGATTCTTAAAGGCGTATGTCCAGATGCAGAATATAGATATAATTCCTGCCACATATTGCCAATATCTGCTGGGACCCTAGACTATTGCTGTAATATTGTATGGATCTAAAGCTCCCTCTTATAACATCAAGTAAAGACAAGTTGGACCCTCTTTTCTGTGTGGAATTCCATCATTTCTCCATTACTCCTATTTACAACACTCAATTTGTTGCATGTGAGCCAGGATACAGGAGTCCAGCCGTACTAAGGTAGGAGACACCGTTGACACAATACAGAGACAATATCCCCCTCTGGCATTCCTAACCTAGTACATGAGCTATACCATCTTAAAGGGCCCTTTTACAGTACCTGCGCAAGCTGCAACTGGTGTGACACCCAAATCTGACCCACTGCATAGCAGCCCCAATGACCCAGTGTCCTATTATTTTTTAGGCCGTAGAACATGGTCTAAATCTATGCCAGCAGGGGAGCTAGTTATGTATTAAAAACACTGATCTTAATAAATGACCCTCATAGTTTTGTGGTAGGGATGACCGAACCTGTCAAGATTCGTTTAGTATCCGGTTCGACGAATTTTTGAAAAAGTTGGATTTGGACCCGAATCGATTCTAGCCGAACCGAAGTTGCTCCAATTGCCCCGAAAGTTGGTATATCACCCCTTTAGCCTCCCAGGACTCATAATTTTTAGGAAAACTTGTTCATTAATTTTTTATAAAATGTTTTTTTCCCTCCCTCCTACCAAGCTCTGGAACGCAATAGTAAATGATGTCTGAGTGACAGTGACATACATAGTTGAGGGTAAACACACGTTTGATGGCATTAACATTCAGCGTGTTTAAAAAGACACCACGCCGGCACATGTGTCATGCTTTTTCATATTTCAAAAATTGTCCCTTATCAGGGGCAGATGATGTTTAAACATGTGTAATAGGGAAACTGTACCTCAGATGAGACCAAATATAATTGAGAATGTGGACCTTGTTACTAATCACCAATGATCTTCCTCCAAGGGCAGGAAGCTTCCTTTTTTTAACTACCTAATATTGTGCTACATAGACAATAATTTACTCAATAAAAGGAAGAATTGTTATAGTATATATGACTGGAGTTCCGTTTTGACACTTTTTCCATTGAGTTTCTTATCTAGTATATATGGCACTATAAGTGCTGGCTGAGAAGAAGCTTCCTTCTGAAGAAAGCTTCTCCCACTGTTCTTTCAGAGATGAATTAATCTGCCCGCTCAGCACTTTACTCAGTTTTTCAGGATTTAGCAGATTGACATTTATGTTATTTTATCTCTTCTTTTTTAGATTTAGTTTCCTTTAGTTCTCTTGCAGCGAGACTGTATAAGTTACATTTTCTTTCCATTCATTCAAGCCTCACCGCTGGATCAGGACTAATGACTATCAAGGCTTCAGCACAACGTATATACGATACATACATGTGTCAAGGGTTCCTACTGTACCTTCCTTCCATTAAGCACTTTGCTTGAAACATATGGTAATCTATAACCCGACACCTGACAGGGTTTGACAAAGACAGCTTTCCCGTGGGAGAGGTGTACAATTATACACTGCTGTCATATCATAGTGCGTGATCTGACTACAATTTTAACTGTTTTGCTTAAACTGGTAACCAGAGAAACAGCACGCGCGGTGAATGCAGTAGGCCTTTGTTCTCATTGATTTATCTAGAAAACTCCTACAAGCCACATTAGATGTTATAATTACTTGTTGTTCGTTAGGTCAGTGCCTGGAAGAGTCCTGCTGACTTCTGTCAATATAGACTTTGCAAGCAAATGATAACCTGCATTCTTTGGGCCAACACGTTTACTTAGTCCTGGCCTTGCCACTTCTTTTAATTTGCCTCTGGTTGGCGACAGTATGTAAAACCCAGCTGGTTTTGGACATCTCCCAGTGTTTGCAATGACAGCTAAAGTCGCCAAATTGCAATAATATGACTGTGCTATAAGGTAAACACTTAAAGGGGTTCTCCGGGAATTGAGAAAATGAAAATATTTAATTATTACTTTATTATAAAAACATTCCCAAATACATTTCATTAGTTAGAATGGCTCATTTTGTCTAGGGAGCAATCATTAGGAGAAATAAAATGGCCGCCGTCCTATTAGTGCACACAGAACCTGTCCTAATCACACAGCAGGACAAATCACTTTACAACACTGAGCTAAAGAGATTCCTCATCCTCTTCTCTGCTCTTCTTGTCATAGATTATGATCCCGAGTATATCTGATAAGATCTTAAGCTTAATCTCTGTAGGAATGGAGTCCATGAGGAGACATTAAGTACAGAGAGGTCGGACAGGACAGACTGTGGTAATGTGGGGCTGTGGTAATGGAGACTGCATACAAGAGCTGCTGCTTGTTAGCAACCCCCCACTCTCTCCTCTCTGTGCTTCATGTCTCCCCATGATCTCCATTCCTACAGAGATTCAGCTGAAGATCTTATCAGCTGTATTCAGGATCATAATCCCTGATCTGCGTTGTGAACTCCGGTACTGTAATACGGTGTACATGCTGGTTTTCAGCCAGACAAAAATGCTAAATGCAAAATTTTTTGCCTTGCCGAAAGTTGCCATACATGCCGAAAAGTGGCCAGATTACCGCCGGATATCATTACAGTAAATGGGGATACAGAGGTGCACGGTAGTATCTGGTTATGCTGGATACAGTGAACTCTGGCAGTCTGTTTCTTCCCCGGAACAGACTGCCAGAGTTCACAGCACATCTAAGGACAACGGCCATTTTATTTCCCCTGATGATTGTTCCCCAGACAAAACAAGTCATTATAACTAATTAAAGGTATTTGGGAATATATTTATAATAAAGCAATGTGATGGCCAGTCCAAAACACAGTGTGCATAATGTAGTCTGAGAAACGCATGGTCATCTTGGATGGCTGAAGAAGAGCACAGAAAGATGCAGCTGAAAAGATGAAAAGGAGGGTCTTTCTCGTGAAAATCTGGTCCTCTAATTCTGAGAAATGCTGTTTTCTTATTTTTATGCAAATAGGGTCTTAAGTGCACCATGGGCAGGGCCACTCCATTTGGTGCACCATCGCTCCACCATTACCTCTACCCAGCACCTTCCCTTCTTTCTTGATTGACAGTCCCTAAGATTTCAGAATCAGTAGCAATGACCTACTAGATAACAGGTGCACTGAACAAAACGGCCCCACCCACTGTGCACCAAAAACGTTATTTCCATCATTATAAAAAGACGCATTTTCCAAAATTAGAAACAGATTTTCACAAGAAAAATATGGTAAAAGTAAACATATGTTGCATAGATGGTGCAGCTGGCATTTATTCTAACGGCTGGCTGCCAGACCCCTCAGGTGCCTCTTATCTTGGTTGAGAAAAGAATAGAATTGAATAGTGTTGGGTGCGAGTTTTCGAATTGCAAATTTTAATAGCGAATATCGCCACTTCGAGAATTCGCAAAGATTTAGAATATAGAGCTATATATTCGTATTCTCGAATATTCTAGATTTTTTTTTTCATCAGTAACCTCCCTTTTTGCTTGTGGGGCAATGAGAAGGCTGCAATGGCTTAGCAACATCCCTAGCAACCAAAAGGAAAGCTGCCTACCCCTTACTATATAAGAACCTCCCCAGCAGCCATTTTCTGTAGTTTTATGGAGTTCTGAGAGAGAGAGAGCAGTGACATTGCTGTGCTCTGGGCTTTCCACACTACAATAGATAGATAGTTAGATAGCTTATATATATAATACAGATAGTTAGTGTAGGTTAGATAGTGATATAGTGCAGGGTGTTAGGTAATGTGATAGGTTCTGCTGTCCATACATACATGCTACAGACATAGTGCTGTGATGTCACAAGTTCACAACAATACTTAGCGCACCAATCAGTAATATGTAGTCATACCTGCTAAAATGTGAAGTTGCACGTATTGCGCAAAAATAGGCGCATCATTAATTGCCAATTTGTGCAATCACGAATTTATTGGAGCACTCTATCTGCATATAAACATTGTAATGTTCTGCTGTGCCAACCATTTTCTCCAGTCTCAGGAAAATTCTAGCAGCTTGAAATATGTACCAACAGTGACCCACGCCTGTATTGCGTGCGCATTACGTGAATATTACATTGCCGATTTTCGCAATCAATAAACTAATCGCGAATTCATGACGAATATTCGCGCAAATATTTGTGAAATATTGCGAATTCGAATATTGCTCCTGCCGCTCATCACTAGAATTGAATAGAGGAATTCCAACCGGTCCAATTTCATTGGAAACCAAGGATTTCTGATATCTCATCACATTTTATTGGAATTTTTTTTTACTGATAATAGCTCTAAGCATTTTGTATATAATCGAAGTCAAGTCTGTCACAGTTTTCTGTGGTTAGAGCCTACAAGTTGAAGTTCTTATCTAAAGTCATGTGAAAATGCATTTTTAGAAAATAAGCTTTGGGCAACAACAAAGTAGAGCTCCCCCACACTTGTGTTTTTTAGACTCTTTCTTCAAGATAATTTCAAAAGTACGGTATCATTTAGTTGACAGCAGGATGTCCCCACTTAGATCACTGATCCTACAAATAATGACACACAGAGCTCAGATAGCTGAATCTCTAACTTGTAGTGATACATAGAGAACATCTGACTACATTAAGGAGATCAAAAGAGGTATCTCCCAAGGAATGAGAACCATCTCACTAGTGCCACCTTGTGGAAGTCGCTCCCCATGGGTCTTTCTGACAAGCCTTTGGATATGACAGGCTGCCTGTATTCTATATCTCCTTAATGTAGATGAGGCAGGGTGCTGGATGTCCTTAAAGAGACCAGCCCTGTATGGAAACCCACTGGAAGTTATCTATGGTATGGATACTTCTTGGCAATGCACCAAGGGAAAACTATATACAAAGAGGTATCTCCTAAATAAAGAGAACCATCTCGCTAGCGTCACCTTGTGGAAGTGGCTCCCTAAAAGTCAAAATCTGACTTTTTAACAAGCCCTGTGTAATTCAGTCCCTATATAACGCCACCAAACTATGTTAAATAAAACAAGTTTAGTTTTAACCCCTTAATGATGCACCCTATTTATTATATTTTTTTTTTATATCTCTGCATTTCAGAAGTCATACCTATATGAGGGCTTGTTTTAAACAACGCAATACATTTTTTGGCACAACAGTGTAAAAAACCAACGCAATTCTGGCATTGTTTTTAGGGTTTCATTTTTACGGTGTTTACTATGCGGTAATATTGACATGTTAACGTTATTTTGTCTTCTATATTACAGCGCATAGTCATTCTGACAAGCAATCCGTTAAATCCTGCCAGAGGCAGGATGTAACAGCCAACAGGACATGGCAGGCCTGGGGCTCTTCACGCCATACCAAGTAATCCTGATAGTGATAGTGTTTGCAGGGTTTCCTCTGTCTAGCTGCTCAGATGCTGCCTCTGTGGGGTTAAACTGCCAGGATCGAAGTTCATTCTGATCCTGGCAGTGAGAAACAGGTGCCAGCTGTATAATACAACCGGCAACCCCTGAGCCCGCACAATGGTCATGGCCTATTATTATGCTCTATGACTTAAAGGGATTCTGTCATCAGATTTGAGGCCTATAACCTAAACATATGGCCAGGTCCCTACTAATACCCTGAATCCGAAACTGACCTTAATAAATGCGCCTGTGGCTCTATTATCATATAAAACAGGTTTATCTAACCTGTCACTCACGTACCAAATGTGTCCAAGGGGACGTCTCATCATGCAGGGAGCCCAGCTGCAGCCATTTCCTTTCGGTGCCCAGCGCCGCCTTCCAACTAGAAATCGCCGCCCTCCCTTTCAATAGAGCCGCCTACCTCACGTCATCGCCGCCTCTCTAACGTCAGCGCCGCCTCCGAAATCGTCCGCTCTCCTCAGCCAGATCCCGCGCGTGCGCACTAGGTATAACCTGGCTGAGGAGAGCGGACGATTTTGGAGCCGGCGATTTCTAGTTGGGCACCGAAAGGAGATGGCTGCAGCCGGGCACCCTGCATGATGAGACGTGACAGGTTATATAAACCTGTTTTATATGATAATAGAGCCACAGGCGCATTTAATAAGGTCAGTTTCGGATTCAGGTTATTAGTAGGGACCTGGCCATATGTTTAGGTTATAGGCCTAAAATCTGATGACAGAATCCCTTTAAGAGTGTGCCACTGAGCAGGAAGGAATTAATGAGGCAGAGCCTTCAGTATAAATGAGTGATTCACCTTAAGAATTTCACAGTGCAGCCTCAGTTCTCTTTCACTCATCAGTGAATCATGGACGTGTGCTATCCGTGGTCTCCGCAGACAGCACACATATCTATTGACCTTAATGAGTGTTTTCACACAGTGGTTTTCCATGGGCCCATGGTAATCTCACAGAATATTTAATTATTAATACATTTTGCACACTGGATATTTTCACATCCTTAAGAGTCACTGGACTTTGACACAATTTATTTTCATTTAGTAGAGAATGGGGTAACTAGAAAATTTCTAAATTAAAAAAGCTGTAAATTCATGGCCACTAGAAGGTCTCACTTCCACGTTCCAGTCCACTGCCTGTTATCCGACAAGATCCATCCCTGATTACAGAGATTCAGAAGAGGAAGTGGGGACGTGTTGGAGCTAGCGGAGATCCTGAGCTTGATAAACGGACTGCTTCTACACAGCTTCTGAACATCATAGGGGCCTGCTGTGTGTGTGGAAGTGTGATTTTGGCTGTTAGGCGCACCCCCTAACCATATGGGCATATTCTTTATTTTTACTAATGGGTTACATCCATTTCCCGGGTGGCAGACTTTGCATTTACCTTTCGCCACTGGAAGGTATTATCATCTAGGATGCCACTCTATGTAACTATCCCTTGTATGCATTAGACTGTCTAACAGTTAGTTTAATTGTATGCATTAAACAGTTTATCAAACCACTGCTGCAGCCATTACTAATTATCTGATCTCTGATACCCCCCTTTTTTTACTCCCCTGATGAGTTATTGACAGAAATGTGCCACGTCGGGAGTGGGCACTAGGGATCTTAGATTAGGGAATTGGCCGTTTATAGGGGTAGGTATCCGGAGCGGGTCGCCCCTTTCAGGGCATGTGCTCTGTGTAGATAGGTAGGGTCACATCAGTTCCCTCCCTTCCTTCTAGGGTTAACTAGGGATCAACACCCACTCCTATGTACATGACTATGACTACACACACCTCTAGTCCTTCAACCTGATCACATCTGAAATAATCTCATTGGACCCGGTCCCCTGCATGAAATCCGATCTGACTAGACAAACCTACAGTGGATCTAGTAAGACTATTCCGATATATTATTCACTTCAGATACTTTTTGTTATCACTACCAGTACGGGGGTACCTACTATCAATGGGACCCTCTCAGTTTTAATTACATTGCTGTACTACACTAATGGTGTTCGTTAGGACACTTTTTTATTGCATATCCATTAAAAGTTATATTTTATTCTAACATTTCACTCCTGCTCGAGTTTGGGGACATGTTTTCTTTTTTATTTATTTTGGGAGTGTCTCGGGAGCTAATCACCAGTGTATCCTGTTTGTTATTTTTCTAGCGAATAGTTCTTTTTACTTTTACTTTTTGCCAGTCATCTAATAAACCTTGGGCCAGATTTATCATTAGCTCAGGTCAGAATAATGGAGTGAAAAAGTCCCAAAAAAAGTTCCAAACGCTAAAACTGCGCACAAATTTGCGACTTTTTTCTGCTCTGCACTATGCTCGCCAGTTTTCTGAAAGTGGGCGTGTTTTCTTATGTAAATGAATCTCTAGACAGATTTACTATTGGGATTATTTAAAAAGTCGCAAAAAAGTCGCAATAAAGTCGCAATTTCACTCCAGTGAGGACCATGCTTATCTTATGAGACTTTTTAATAGAACATGCGACTTTTTCATAAAAACGTGCAACTTTTTCGTAAAAATGTGCGACTTTTGTAAAGCTGCTTACTGACGGATAAACTGCTACCGTCAAACCACATTTATTACAGTCTTAAAGGGCCGATCATAAATCTGACTTGGCTAAAACTGACTTTAGCCATATGTGAAAGTGGAGTGAGCTGTCATAGTAATGATAAATCTGGCCCATTATCTCTAAATTATTAAAAGGTCATAAACACTGTAAACCACATTCTTATCAGTAAGATAAGGATTGAGCTATAATAAGTGTTTCTAATGTCAGAGAGCAGAGATAAGGAGTCCGTCAGGTGAGCTGCCTGACGGAACAGAGTGAAAATTCGGATCCTGCTACTAGGGAGACTATAGGCTGCGCAAAGACAGCGGTTCAACATTTTTAATAAAGACCAAATGAAAAAAATATATATTTATTTAGCTCAAAATGAGTACAATGCAATGATTAAAAAAAATTCCTCCCAAAGGTGTACATAGCCTTTAAGGCAGGGATGCTCAACCTGCGGCCCTCCAGCTGTTGTAATGCCTCCAATGCCCTGCTGTAGGTTGATAGCTGTAGGCTGTCCGAGAATGCTGGGAGTTGTAGTTTTGCAACAGCTGGAGAGCCACAGGTTGAGCATGCCTGCTTTAAGGGGGGAAAAAATAGAACCTAAGTAGCCATTTAATATATTATGAAACATTTATGGATATAAGTAGTAGACAAATGTAGGTTGGCAAAACGCATGGAACAGATAGAAGGGAGTATGACTGCAGGACCAGACTACACTGGATTTGTGTGTGGTCTGTTGCCATGGAAATGCACAGGTCTGAATGGGAGCTGTAGACACAAAATTATGGTAATGTTTTAATGAAGATTATTTGCATAGTTGCTTTATTTTTCTTTTTAGATGAATAGATACCATGAAAAATGGACAAGAAAAACATGTCTAACCATGATAGAGCTGAAGATAACTTTAACTTACTCTGTTACGGGCCATGGTGACTTTCGTTAATTAAATTTGGATAAGGGCACATTCATTTGCGTACATTCACTGCTGTCAGTAACGTTTTGTGATTCTCATTACAGACAGGCGCGCTGCTTAATAACATCCTAAATTTTTACATTGACCTGCTGCGCAAATTGAATCATATTCATTTCATAATTACACTGTGTCATTTTTCCTATCACGGCAGAGCTTATTTTTGGAAAAATAATTTTGTCTTGATTCTTACATTTAAATTGTCACAAAGATGAAACTTGATTGTCAATATACACGAGTGTTTGTGACATCTCCTGCATAAAATGTGACATAAAAAGTGGAGGATGTTATAAGAAACATTGGCAGACAAGAAAAATAGAAACAAATCAAATGCAAATAAAAAACTGTATGACTGGCTCCTGATCAGAAACGCACTTATATACTGTATTTGTTGTGGAATCCAGACTGTAATTCTGCAGTGAAGTCAGGACCGTGGTGGTGGCCATAGACCTTACAGGGAAATTTCCCAGTGGGCCGATGCCCAGGGGGCCTCCTGAGCCCTCCTCACTGCCGGCCACTGGAAGTTTTTGGGGATGTATTTTGTTCTGCTGGCAGTATTTTGTGATGGACTGTGGTATTTGGCTCTGTTGGGGTGGTATGATGTGCCACAATATGGTATTGCTGGCCCTGCCTTCCATCAATTTGGACCCAACTACAAAATGGGGCCACTTTTAGTATTTTGTCCAGGGCCACTTGAAGTTCCCATTCCGCCCCTGTCACAACGGGGAGTGGGGGAAACCCCCCCCCCCCCCCACCGTGCGGTGCCAAAGGGTAAAGGGGATCAGCCTGGCCAAAAAGGAGTGATAAGGGAGCAGGTCACCTCCTACCGCGTCCCTAATCCTCTCCCTGACTCCATATGAGCGGACCCCAATGGTGGGACGGCTCATACACGGGATACCTAATATCCTGAGTCGCCCTGGAAATCCCTCACATAGGAGCAGGGGAGAGACGATCTGTTCATCCTCAACACGGAGAACAGGAGTCTCTAACTAAGGCCAGGCTGCAAGGAGGGGAAACACATACAGCTAAAGGAGATGGCAGGTAAGTGAAACCAGTAACACACTTACCTGCCACAGACACACTGACTGGAACCCGTGCACAAGTGCTAGTGTCCACACCAACATAAAAGGACACAGCACACACCACAAACCACACAGGAACCCAGGACACCATAGCTGCAATAACTTGAGACAGGGGAATGACTAGTAAGCATGACACCAAACACAACCAGACATGTAACACCAAACTAGACATTCAAACACCCTGAACATAACCCACTCCGTACAAATAGGGACAAGAAGGGAAGGAGACACCGCAATGACATAGAACATCTATGACCACAAGGGTGGCCCTCACTGGAAAGATGGTAAAGCCAGGAGCAGAGAACCACCAGCACACACCAAGGCTGGAAGAACTCAGAGCTTCAGGCATCCAGCAGAGGCTAAATAGCCCAAGCAGCCACACCCACACCCACACACATACACATAAACCCAGGGTTGACAAAACACTAGGAAGGGAGTTAACCCTTCCAACACCAGACAAGGGAAGGAAGCCACTTAAAGGGGAAGTGCACACACAAGCAAAGTAAGCAACATTTTACCATCGGCAACAGCATGAATGGCAACCATGTCACGGCAATCACCCAGAAGGCCGAGACACTGCCACCGCATGCTCTCACAGCAACACGTTGCCGCAGGCAACCGCAACTGTGGCAACAGTGTCACAGCGCAAACCAAAGGCCGTGACAGCCCCTCAGTGAAGTACAATACTTTATCAGAACCTTTTCACAACCTCATAGAGGGTAAAAAAAAAAAAAAAAACTGCATCTGATTGTTAACCCTTTCTACCCCGGGCCATTTTTCACCTTCCTGCCCAGGCCATTTTTTTAAAATCTGACATGTGTCACTTTATGTGGTAATAACTTTGGAACACTTTTACTTATCCAGGCCATTTTTAGATTGTTTTCTCGTGACACATTGTACTTCACGACAAATTTGAGTCAATATATATTTCCTTTCTTTAAAAAAAATCCCAAATTTACCAAAAATTTGGAAAAATTCACGTTTTTTTAAATTAGAATTTCTCTACTTTTAAGACAGATAGTAATGCCTCATAAAAAAAGTTTCAGTCATCATTCCCCATATGTCTGCTTTATGTTGGCATCATTTTGTAAATGTAATTTTATTTTTTTAGGATGTTAGAAGGCTTAGGAGTTTAGAAGTCATTTTTCAAATTTTCAACACAATTTCCGAAACCATTTTTTTAAGCGCCAATTCAGTTATAAAGTGATTTTGAAGGGTTTACATAATGGAAATCACCCATAAATGACCCCATTTTAGAAACTACACCCCTCAAATTATTTAAAACTGGTGTTACAAACTTTGTTAACCCTTTACGCGTTCCACAAGAAATAAAGGAAAATGGAGGCAAAATTTCTAAATTTCATTTTTTATGCAGACTTTTCATGTTAATCAATTTTTTCTTGCAACACAGCAAGGGTTAAAAGCAAAATAAACCTCAATATTCATTACTCTGATTCTGCAGTTTACAGAAATACCCCATATGTGGTGGTAAACTGCTCTATGGGCACATGGCAGTGGTCAGAAGGGAAGGAGGATTTTAGAGGCAGATTTTGCTAGAATGGTTTTTGGGCACCATTTTGTATTTGAAGAGACCCTGACATACCCCTACAGTGGAAACCCTCAAAAAGTGACCCCATTTTGGAAACTACACCCTTCAAAGAACATATTAACGGGGGTACTGAGCACTTTGACCCCTAAGCATTTTACAAATTTTTGAAAACACTTGGCTGTGAAAATGAAAAGTTTAATTTCTTCCCAAAAAATGCTTCTTTAGCCCCAAATTTTTCATTTTCACAAGGAGTAACAGGAGAAAAAGCACCCCATAATTTGTTACCCATTTTCTCCTGAATACGGCAACACCCCATATGTAGTGGTAAACTGCTGTGGGGCACATGGCAGGACTCAGAACGGAAGGAGCGCCATATGGCTTTTGCAGCACATATTTTGATGGATTAGTTTATGGGCGCCACTGGTTTTTATTTTTTGAGTGATTGTCTTATGTGGGGGCTCATTTTTGGCGGGATGAGGTGACCTTTTCATTGGTACCATTTTAGGGTACATAAGACTTTTTGATCGCTTGGTATTACACTTTTTGTGAGGCAAGGTGAAAAAACTGTTTTGGCGTATAATGTGTATAATGTGATATTTTTATAGAGCAGGTTGTTACAATCGCGGCGATACCTAATATGTCTATTTTTATTTTTGTTAAGTTTTACACAGTAAATGCATTTTTGAACAGAATGAAATCTTGTTTTTGTGTTGCCATTTTCTGACTGCCCTATTTATTTTTATTTTTTTTCTGGTGATTGTCTTAGGTAGGGTCTTATTTTTTGTGGAATGAGATGGCGGTTTGATTGGTACCATTTTGGGGTACATAAGACTTTTTGATCGCTTGCTGTTTTGATCGCAAGGTGACAAAAAATGGCTGTTTTGGCATAGTTTATATATTTTTTTTTTTTTTACAGCATTCACCTGAGGGGGCATCTCATGGGATATTTTTTATAGAGCAGGTTGTTACGGACGTGATAATACCTAATATGTCTATCATTATTATATTAAATCTTGTTTTTGTGTTGCCATTTTCTGAGCCATATTTTTTTTTTTTTCTTGGACTATTGTCTTAGGTAGGATCTTATTTTTTGCGGGATGAGATGACAGTTTTATTGGTACCATTTTGGGCTAAATATGCCTTTTTGATCGCTTGGTATTACACTTTTTGTGAGGGAAAGTGACCAAAAAATGGCAGTTTTTTTTTTTATTGCATTCACCTGACAGGGTGGATCATGTGATATTATTATAGAGCCGGTCTATATGGACGCGGCAATACCTTATATGTATACTTTTATTTTTTTTCCTATTTTTTACAATTTTTTTATTACTTAATTATGGGAAAAGAACGCTTTTTTTTACTTGAACTTTTTTTATTTTATTATTATGCAAAACGTTATTTAACTTTTTTTTTCTTTCCACAACTTTTGGGTGTCTGATCCCCTGTACAATGCATTACAATACTTCTGTATCGTAATGCATTGGCTGTAAGTGTATTACACACCTACAGCCTTCCTGCCTGTGAGATCCAGGGGGCTGGATCTCACAGGCTTACATGGAAGGCAGCCCAGATGTCTGTGGAAGGCATCGGGCTGCCTTCCCTGCCATCGGGTCCCCATCACAGCGCGGGGACCCGATGGGGAAGGGGAGGGAGCTCAGCGCTGACCGTGGCATAGTGAGGGTTAATGCGCCGGCATCTGTGTTTTCACCGATGCTGGCGCATACAGCAGGGGTCCGGCTAATGGGAACAGCTGGTCCCCTACAGCTGATCGGGCGGGCACAGCTCCTGCACTCGCCCGATCAGCGCCTCATAGTACTACGGCGCTAGTTGGGAAGTCACTTCCCGCAGCGCCATACTATTACGACGCTGGTGGGGAAAGGGTTAAAGATGTATTTCGTTTTCATATGGAAAGGTCATCAGTATGAGATAGGTGAGGGTCTGACTTCCGGCACCCCCAATTATCAGCTGTTTAAAGGGCTGTGGTGCTAGTGCAAGAGCTGTGTTCTCTTCAGTTTTTACCTGCAGGTGTCTACATTGTATTTGTGGTGGAGTGTAATTGCAACCATTCATCCCATCCAAATTAGTGGGAAAGGAAACAATTAAACTTCACCACCCCTACAATGTAGACGGCGTGCAGGTAAACACTGAAGAGAACCCAGCTCTCACACATGAGCTACAGCCCCTTAAAACAGCTAATCAGTGGGGGTGCGGAGAGTCAGACGCTTTCCGATCCTATTCTGAGGGTAGGTCATCAATTTCATGAAACCTAAATACCCCTTTAAAAGGGCATCTGTCAGCAGATCTGTAGCTATGACACTGGCTGACCTGTTACATGTGCGCTTGGCAGCTAAAGACATCTGTGTTGGTGCCATGTTCATATGTGACTGCATTGCTAAGAAAAATATTTTTTTATTATATGTAAATTAGCCTCTAGGAGCAACGGGGGTGTTGCCATTACACCTAGAGGCTCTGCTCTCTCTGCAAATGCTTTGCCCTCTGCACTTTGATTGACAGGGCCAAGCAGTGAAAATATTATAATGCCTGGTTCTGTCAATCAAAGCGCAGAGAATGCAGAAGTTGCAGAGAGAGCAGAGCCTCTAGGAGTAATGGCAACGCCCCTGTTGCTCCTAGAAACTCATTTGCATATATTAAAACATAATTTTTCTCAGCAATGTGGGCACATATGAACTTGGGACCAAGACAGATGCCTTCAGCTGCCAAGCGCACATGTAACAGGTCAGCCAGTGTCATAGGTACCAATCTGCTGACAGATGGCCATTAATGACGTCCTGTAGATTCTTTACAGAGAATGCAGAGAAGATGTCATCTCTATATATGGATCAGTGCTTTAATGGCCTGTTACCACTGGATCACTGTTACCAGCAGCTTTTATACAACGACTATAGGGATGCTGTGTGTCCTGAAAATTAGAAAGAAAACACTAACAATATTATAGACTACCCTGAAGAGAATGGGAAGGACAATATCCTGGGTGCATTAAAGAGATTTTCCCATCTCGTACATTGGTGGCATATCGCTAGGATATGCCCCCATTGTCTGATAGGTGCGGGTCCCACCTCTGGGACCCACACCTACACCGAGAATGGAGCAGGGAGAGCAGTGGCTGGAGGACCCCGGGTTTCCTGGGGTCCGGCCACCGCCAAGCGCTCTCTTCATGCAAGTGAATGGGAGCGCACAGCACTTGTGATGCCACCACTCCTATTCATACATTTCTATGGGCACGAAAGAAATAGCAGAGCCACCACTGGGCTATTTTCAGAGGCCCCATAGAAATGAATGTAGGGCGGCTCCACCACCTTTCCCTGCTCCATTCTTGGTGTAGGACAATGGGGGCATACCCTAGCGATATGCCCCCATTGTCTGTGATGGGAAAATCCCTTTAACCCCTTCGCGCAAAATCACGTACATGTACGTGGGGGAATGTGGTGCCCCTGCTGCATCCGCCGGCATCGCTGTAAGCGGTGATGCCAGCAGATTAACCCTTTCACATGCCGGGGTCTGCGCTGACTGCGGCATGTGCAGGGTTTACAGAGAGAGGGGGCTTCCTCTGACTCCATCGCCCCCCCGCTGCGCTGACAGGGGGCCGATGATTGCCATAGCAGCCCAATGCCTTACACGTGCATCAGGGCCTGCCAGCTAAGGAAGCCCAGGAGATCCAGCCTGAGGGCTGGGTTCTCCTAGGCAACTGTCAGCATTTTACTGTGTAAGGCCTCTTTCCCACGGGCAACCAAAAAGCATATGCACCCTAAAATAGTACCAACAAAACTGCCACTTTATCCTGTAGTTTCCAAAATGGGGTCACTCTTTAAATGTGACATGGCAACTTAAAATTATCCAAGTGAAATCTGCCTTCCAAAAACCATATGGCGTTCCTTTCCTTCGCGCCCTTCCGTGTGCCCGTACAGCTGTTTACGACCACATATGGGGTGTTTCTGTAAACTACAGAATTAGGGTAATAAATATTGAGTTTTGTTTGGCTGTTAACCCTTGCTTTGTTACTGGAAAAAATGGATTAAAATAGAAAATCTGCCAAAAAAGTGAAATTCTAAAATTTCATCTACATTTTCCCTTAATTCTTGTGGAACACCTAAAGGGTTACCAAAGTTTGTAAAATCATTTTTGAATACCTTGAGGGGTGTAGTTTCCAAAATGGGGTAATTTTTTTGGAGTTTCTACTCTAGGGGTGCATCAGGGGGTCTCCAAATGTGACATGGCAACTTAAAATTATCCCAGTCTAATCTGCCTTCCAAAAACCATATGGCGTTCCTTGAGGGGTGTAGTTACTAAAATGTGGCCATTTATGGGTGGTTTCTATTATGTAAGCCTCACAAAGTGACTTCAGACCTGAACTGGTCCTTAAAAAGTGGGTTTTGGAAATTTTCTGAAAAATTCCAAGATTTGCTTCTAAACTTCTAAGCCTTCTAATGTCCCAAAAAATTAAATGATACAAACATGAAGTAGACATATGGGAAATGTAAAGTAATAACTGTTTTGGGACGTATCTGTTTTAAAAGCAGAGAAATATAAATTTAGAAAATTGCATTTTTTTTTTTGGTAAATTTGGTATTTTTTATAAATAAAAATTAAATATTTTGATTCAAATTTACCACTGTCAAGAAGTACAATATGTGACGAGAAAACAAACTCCAGAAGGGTCTGGATAAGTAAAAGCGTTTTTAAAGTCATTACCACATAAAATGACACATGTCAGATTTGCAACATTAGGCTGGGTCCTGAAGGTGAAAATTGGCTGTGTCCTGAAGGGGTTAAGGCTGAGCGAATCGATTCTACTGGTTTGTGAATTCATACAGAATTTTCCAAAAGGCTTGAATTGCAATGAATCACGATTTTTTGTGATGCGTTTTAGATGAATGAAAGAGAGAGAGAGCCTAGTTTCCTACTCTGGGTTTCTCTCTCTCTCTCTCATCCTTAGGAGACCAGAGAGTGTTATATATCAACGTTCAAGGCATTTGGAGCATACTTGATTTGAGCAGAATCGATTCGTACCGAATCAAACAAAAAAAATTCAGACCCGAAATGAATTTCAACAAATTTGCTTATCTTTAGGGTGCATGCTGCTGAAAGGTAATGATAGTTTTATAAAGAATATCTTGACAAGTAAGTGACCAAGTGCTGGATTCAGGGTCTGTCACCAGCTAATTCTACTCTCAGAAAAGGAAACATAAACCTGGTGACAAATTTATCTTAAAGAGGACCTGTCACCTCTCCTGACATGTTTTAGTGACTACTTGCATTCCCCATGTAATAACAATTCTGGAACATCTATTCTTATGTGTCTATGTTGTGCCATTCCTTTATTATTCCTGCTAGAAGTTTACAAATAAAATACAAGCAATCTGCAGTAAAGGTACTGCTGGGTGTTACCAGTAGTGGGTGTGTCTGACTCTGTCCAATCAGTGCTGCTGGTGTTAGACTGTGCAGGGACACACCCCCAACTGGTAACACCCATCTCTACCTATACTGCAAGCTGCTGACAATTTATTCATAACTTCTAGTAGAAATAACTAGGGGATGGCTCAACATAGAGAAGTAAGAATAGATGCTCCAGAATTGTTATTATATTGGGGATGCCAGTAGTTACTACAACAGACATGTCAGGAGAGGAGATGGGTCCTCTTTAAGCCTCCTCAAAACCTTCATCTACAGTAATAAAGTAAAAGAGAGAAGAAGGGAAGCTGCAGCGGTATCTCTTCCTCTGTGTGAGACTAATGCTGTGGGAGGGGAGGAGGAGGCGCTTACAAAACAGCAGATAAGACCTTGTACAAGGTTACAGTCCTGTACGGGATTTATTTTAACCCTGTTTTATATAAACCGTTCTCTCTCTGTCCCCATTTTTCCAAGCGTAATTAAAATGTCATTTGGGTTTAAAAGGTTTCACCTCAGCCTCTCACCGAAATAATTATCCTGGAGGAAATTAAAGTGAGAATTTTGAATTTGTATCCAGTCATCGCAGGATCCTTGCAAGTGTTTTGTATACAAGGTTTCAGACAATTACATACGCAGCGTAAAGAAAATTAAAAAGCTTCTCCAACTGAATGATTTTGGAAAATGGCTTTTATTCACGAATGATTGGCGCTGGATTCAATCTATCAAACTGCAGCAGGAAATATTTAGGAACTGTGAACTTAAAGGGATATTCCCATCTGGACATTGACAGGATATGCCATAAATGTCCAAATAGGTGCGGACCTCGCCTCTGGGACCTGCTCCGATTTCAAGAACAGGGCCTTGACGTAAAAAAAAAAAAGAGCACAACGCACCTGCGAGACTTTCTACATTCAATGCTATAGCAGTAAATGGAGAGGACACTGCGCATGTGCACTGTGCGCTTTATCCAAGTTACTATTTTTGAGATTGTCCCAGAGGTGGGAGCTGCACCTACCAGACATTTATGGCATATCCTATTGATATTGTTGTATTGATTATATCTCAGTATTATTTAGATTTGTAATTTTGCGTCATTTTATGCTTGGAGCTGTTATGTGGTCACTGTATGTCGGGATTATTTGAGCATTATGGGGCTGTATATACTTAGCCTCCGTGTGGCACACCTACTCTGATGCCACTCTGTATAGTGGCACTGTATAGCATTGTTATTTCAGTAAGTGCCACAATGTATGGCGTTGTTATTTGTGCACTGTGTGGTGATTATAATTCTCCATGGTATGGGGATTTCTACACTATATGATCTTACATTAGATAGTTAGCTTATATATATAATACAGATAGTTAGTGGGAGATAGTCAGTGTAGGTTATATCCTGATATAGTGTAGCTGTTCTGCTGTCCATACATACATGCTACAGACATAGTGCTGTGATGTCACAACAATACTTAGTGCACCAATCAGTAATATCTACTAAGACCTGATAAAATGTAAAGATGCATGTATTGCGCAAAAAATATGCGCATCATTAGTGCCAATTTGTGCAATTGCGAAAGTAATAACTGAATATCTAGAATTCTCAAATTGATTGCGAATATTATGCAATTTTTTTTTTAAATGTCGCGAAAACGAATATTGCCTATGCCGCTCATCACTAATTTTGACGCCACACTTGTTCACCATGGCGTCAATGAATGGCGCTATACCACGAGTGGACACCCCACTGTCTGTACACTGCACAAAGGAGGGAAATGCGTTAACCCTTAGTTTTTTTTTTTCATTTTTGCATTATCATTTTTATTCCCTATCTTCCTTGAGCCATAACTTTTTTATATTTCCGTTCACATAGCTGTATGAGGGCTTATTTTTTTCAGGGCAAGTTGTACTTTCTAATGCCACCATTAATTATGGCACACAATGTAGTGGAAAGCAGTAAAAAAAAATCCAAATGGGGTGGAATTGAAAAAAAAACCGCAATAATTCCTCCACCGTTTTACGGGTTTTGTTCCCACAGCGTTTTTTTTTTTAATGTCTAAATAGTGTAAAAATACATTTTTACTTTGAAAATATATATTTTTTTTACATAGCCATATTCTGACCCCTCAATTTTTGCAGGACAATCTACACTCACCTAAAGAATTATTAGGAACACCATACTAATACGGTGTTTGACCCCCTTTTGCCTTCAGAACTGCCTTAATTCTACGTGGCATTGATTCCACAAGGTGCTGATAGCATTCTTTAGAAATGTTGGCCCATATTGATAGGATAGCATCTTGCAGTTGATGGAGATTTGAGGGATGCACATCCAGGGCACGAAGCTCCCATTCCACCACATCCCAAAGATGCTCTATTGGGTTGAGATCTGGTGACTGTGGGGGCCATGTTAGTACAGTGAACTCATTGTCATGTTCAAGAAACCAATTTGAAATGATTCGAGCTTTGTGACATGATGCATTATCCTGCTGGAAGTAGCCATCAGAGGATGGGTACATGGTGGTCATGAAGGGATGGACATGGTCAGAAACAATGCTCAGGTAGCCTGTGGCATTTTAACGATGCCCAATTGGCACTAAGGGGCCTAAAGTGTGCCCAGAAAACATCCCCCACACCATTACACCACCACCACCTGCCTGCACAGTGGTAACAAGGCATGATGGATACATGTTCTCATTCTGTTTACGCCAAATTCGGACTCTACCATTTGAATGTCTCAACAGAAATCGAGACTCATCAGACCAGGCAACATTTTTCCAGTCTTCAACAGTCCAATTTTGGTGAGCTCGTGCAAATTGTAGCCTCTTTTTCCTATTTGTAGTGGAGATGAGTGGTACCCGGTGGGGTCTTCTGCTGTTGTAGCCCATCCGCCTCAAGGTTGTGCGTGTTGTGGCTTCACAAATGCTTTGCTGTATACCTCGGTTGTAACGAGTGGTTATTTCAGTCAACGTTGCTCTTCTATCAGCTTGAATCAGTCGGCCCATTCTCCTCTGACCTCTAGCATCGACAAGGCATTTTTGCCCACAGGACTGCCGCATACTGGATGTTTTTCCCTTTTCACACCATTCTTTGTAAACCCTAGAAATGGTTGTGCGTGAAAATCCCAGTAACTGAGCAGATTGTGAAATACTCAGACCGGCCCGTCTGGCACCAACAACCATGCCACGCTCAAAATTGCTTAAATCACCTTTCTTTCCCATTCTGACATTCAGTTTGGAGTTCAGGAGATTGTCTTGACCAGGACTACACCCCTAAATGCATTGAAGCAACTGCCATGTGATTGGTTGACTAGATAATTGCATTATTGAGAAATAGAACAGGTGTTCCTAATAATTCTTTAGGTGAGTGTATAGTTTTTATTAAAGCCATTTTGGAGTGTGTGTTTTTTAAATCACATTTTATAAAAAAAATTTGGGTAAGGGAAGTTATGAAAACATGGCAAATTAGCAATTTTGACCCTTTTTTTCGTAAAACACCGTTTGCTGTATAGGAAAAAGGTTTTTATATTTTAATTGTACAAGTGTTTTTGGTCATGATGTTTTTTTTTGTTATTTAGGTATTTCTTTTTTTTATAATTTTTTTATTATATGGAAAGGGGGGTGATTTAAACTTTTATATTTTTTTTCATTTTTTATATATTTTTAACATTTTTTTTTACTTTTTTGTAATGATTTTGAAGCTTGTATTTAAGCATACAAAATCCATTTTGAACAATCGTGGATTTTTAAAATGCATTTATTTCTGACTATTTCTCATTTCTTATGTTGGCTTGTCAAAATAAGAACTGCAGCTTCAATGTCTATTGCACAATGAAACCAATTACCGGAATACTCATTGGCCTTAGAGCTTTCGGGTTTTTGACCATTTAGAATCCGTGATCTTACTTGATCATGGCATCTAAAGGCTTTAACCCCTTAAGGACACAGGGCATACCTGTACGTCCTGTGTAGTTCCGATCACCACCGTGATCGGAACCCGGTGCTTGCTCAAATCATTGAGAAGGCACCTTGGCTAAATGCCTGGGGGGGTCCCGTGACCCCCCCGTGTCGGTGATCACCGCAAACCGCAGGTCAATTCAGACCTGCGGTTTGCAGCGTTTTCGGGAGGTTTCTGATCCCCGCGGTCAGAAACTTCAAAATGCCTTTATTTTATGTTTAACCCCCCCCTGCAGCCCTCTGTGTTATGCGCAGCTTGGGGGGGGTGCGGGTGGTGCGGCAGTGCGGGCGGGAGGGCCGCGATCATCAGGGCGGTGCTGGGGGGGGGGCGGGCAGGCATAAGATCGTCCGCCCGCCCCCTCTCTCAGGATGGCCGAGCGGTTTTCAGAGTGTCAGCACATTGCTGACACTCTGCTTGAATCGCCTGACATCTGGCCAGGATAAGTCGAAGCGTTTTAAAGTTATCACCACTTAAAGTGACACTGGTCAGATTTGCAAAAAATGGCCTGGTCCTTAAGGTGAAATATGGCCGTGTCCTTAAGGGGTTAATTACTGCGATCGGCATCATCGTCGGTCGCGGTAATTTGCCGCTGGTCTCTGCTGTTTGAAACAGCAGAGACCTAATGGCTATGACACCAGCTGCACGTGCGAGTGGGCGCCATGTTTGCCGCTGGTAGCGAAACACCGGCCCACGAACTGCATCGGTGCCTCCCACTGAAAACTGATTCTGATGGCAAATTCTGCTGGCCCTTTGGCTCCCATCACACATAGTTATTTTGTAGCATAAATTTCATGTAAGGCTACTTTCACACTAGTGGCAGGACGGATCCAACAGGCTGTTCACCCTGTCGGATCCGTCCTGGCGCTATTTCGCCGTACCGCCGCTTTGTCCCCATTGACTATAATGGGGACGGGGGTGGAGCTTCGGCACAGCACAGCAGTTTGCGGTGAGAGGCCGCCGGGCTAAAAAGTCGGACATGCAGTACTTTTAGTCCGGCGGCCTTTCGCGCTGCGCCGGAGCTCCGCCCCTGTCCGCATTATAGTCAATGGGGACGGAGCTGCGGTCCGGCGGCACGGCGAAATAGCGGCAGGACGGATCCGACAGGGTGAACCGCCTGTCGGATCTGTCCTGCCGCTAGTGTGAAAATAGCCTAACTTTAAATGCCTTTTTTAGGTAGTTTTTTTTATGCAGTTGATTTTTAACATACATTTGTTCATGCATTTAAAAAACAAAAAACAAACACCAGCTACAGCCGTCTAAGGCTACTTTCACACTTGCGGCAGAGTGATCCGGCAAGCAGTTCCGTTGCCGGAATTGACTGCCGGATCCGTCAAAGTCAACATTACCGGATATTTTTCATGCAACGGATCCGTCGTTCCGGCAATAGTATTTTATGCCGGATCCGTCATTCCGTTGCATCCGGCATACACTTTTAGACGGATCCATCTGCCGGATCCGTCGTAATAACGGATCCGTCTGTTCCGTTTCCTTCCGTTTGTAAACGGAAAGACGGATCCGTTATTTAAATTTCAGAGATAAAAGATTTTTAATCTGTTAAGCAAATACTACAAGTTGTAAGCAAATACTACAAGTGGCTATAAAAGAAAAAACAAGGTCACTTACCACTCAGAAGTTCCTTCTGCAGAGTGCAAAGATGATGCCAGGCCATATTAGTTTTGGATTTCAGGCTCTTATTCTGGTTTTGCGCTGGAGAAGACGTCTTCGAGACAGACAGCGTAGAAAGCGTCGCTATTGGGTGCATCCAATAACCTCTGCAAGGATAAGAAGGGGAGTTTTTGAAACTCTGTTTCCCGAATTGAGGAATTATCCAGACAAATTTTTTAATTACTTACGGATGACGGTAGAAAGTTTTGATGATCTTTTACAACGGGTGTCACCTCACATTCAAAGACAAGACACCACTTTCCGCCGCTGTGTTTCCCCAGCAGTACGCCTGTTGTTGACCATAAGGTAAAGTAGATAAATATTATATATAGTACCAATTCTGTCTATATTTTTTAAAGCTTCTCTAAAACTATAAAAAAAATTAAATTTTAACTATTTTCCTGTGATCATTGTACAAAGTGCATAGGCCACAAGTGATGATCAGCATTATTATTTTTAATTCTGCATCTTTTAAAGTTTCTATCCATATAATAGTCAAATAATGACAGATGAACTATGATCAATATAGGTCACCATGGAGAAGAAACCTTTATCCTTTTATTTTTTATTGTCTACATAAAAAATCTTGATAAATATTAATAAATTGTCACATAGAATTGTGTCTAATTGATATACATTGTACATTATATAATTTTTTTAAATACATAAAATTGTTTTTTTCTATAGGTTTCTTGCAAGTGGAGAAAGTTTTAGCTCACTCCATTTCCAATTTCGCCTTGGCATATCGACTGTTTCAATTATTGTGAAGGAGACATGCCGTGTTTTGTGGGATCAACTTCATGATGAATTTATTCCACATCCAACTAGACAGCATTGGAAAGAAATTGCTGAAAAATATTGGCAAATTTGTCAGTTTCCCAACTGCATAGGTGCAGTAGACGGGAAACATATAAGAATAATCAAGCCCCAAGGAACCGGATCTGAGTTTTACAACTATAAGAAATATTTTTCTATTATTCTAATGGCTATCGCTGATGCAGAATATCGTTTTGTTGCCGTCGACATAGGGGCCTATGGACGCACCAACGATTCAATGGTTTTTAAAAATTCTTATATGGGACGGAGTCTATATAACAGACAATTTGATTTCCCTCAGCCTCAACCACTGCCAGGTACTGATGCCCCACCCATGCCGTTTGTATTGGTTGGTGATGAGGCATTCCAAATGTGTGGAAATCTTCTTAAACCTTATTCAAGCCGCAGATTAAATTTAACGAAACGGACATACAACTACCGCTTGACCAGGGCTCGGAGAATGGTTGAATGTACATTTGGAATTTTGGTTGCAAAATGGCGAATTTTTACAAAACCAATTCATATGAAGGTGGAATCGGTGGATGAGGTTGTAAAGTGTGCTGTTGTGTTACACAACTACCTCCTTAAAAAGGAACCACTCAATTTGGACCAGATACCGGAGGACAGCGAGATGGCAAGCATTGAAAGTTTTGGACCACGGTCAAGTGTTGCGGTATCACGGATGAGAGACTGTTTTGCAGATTATTTTTGCTCGGAGGCAGGAAGGGTGGACTGGCAGAACCGATTTGTCTAAACATTTTGGATTTAATTTTACTGTTAATTTCTGTTTATTTGGTGGTTTACAGATTTTTGTATTACTTTTAAATAGGATTTGTGTTTGAATAAATATTGTTTTTCAAAGTATTTGAATTTTTAATTATATACCACGATAGAAGAGAAATACATTCTTTGTTTTCAACACTGATGTTATATTATTGTGTTGTTATATACTCATTTTCAATCTTCTATATCACTAGAGGAGCGACACATACTTGTGTCACTCCGCTGGCGCAGGTAGATTTTATCAGGCCTGTTATTGTGTAGTGATCTGATCAACGCCAGAGGAGCGACACATACTTGTGTCGCTCCGCTGGCGCAGGTAGATTTTATCAGGCCTGTTATTGTGTGGTGATCTGACCAACGCCAGAGGAGCGACACATACTTGTGTCGCTCCGCTGGCGCAGGTAGATTTTATCAGGCCTGTTATTGTGTGGTGATCTGACCAACGCCAGAGGAGTGACACATACTTGTGTCGCTCCGGTGGCGCAGGTAGATTTTATCAGGCCTGTTATTGTGTGGTGATCTGACCAACGCCAGAGGAGCGACACATACTTGTGTCGCTCCGCTGGCGCAGGTAGATTTTATCAGGCCTGTTATTGTGTGGTGATCTGACCAACGCCAGAGGAGCGACACATACTTGTGTCGCTCCGCTGGCGCAGGTAGATTTTATCAGGCCTGTTATTGTGTAGTGATCTGACCAACGCCAGAGGAGCGACACATACTTGTGTCGCTCCGCTGGCGCAGGTAGATTTTATCAGGCCTGTTATTGTGTAGTGATCTGACCAACGCCAGAGGAGCGACACATACTTGTGTCGCTCCGCTGGCGCAGGTACATTTTATCAGGCCTGTTATTGTGTAGTGATCTGACCAACGCCAGAGGAGCGACACATACTTGTGTCGCTCCGCTGGCGCAGGTAGATTTTATCAGGCCTGTTATTGTGTAGTGATCTGACCAACGCCAGAGGAGCGACACATACTTGTGTCGCTCCGCTGGCGCAGGTAGATTTTATCAGGCCTGTTATTGTGTGGTGATCTGACCAACGCCAGAGGAGCGACACATACTTGTGTCGCTCCGCTGACGCAGGTAGATTTTATCAGGCCTGTTATTGTGTGGTGATCTGACCAACGCCAGAGGAGCGACACATACTTGTGTCACTCCGCTGGCGCAGGTAGATTTTATCAGGCCTGTTATTGTGTAGTGATCTGACCAACGCCAGAGGAGCGACACATACTTGTGTCGCTCCGCTGACGCAGGTAGATTTTATCAGGCCTGTTATTGTGTAGTGATCTGACCAACGCCAGAGGAGCGACACATACTTGTGTCGCTCCGCTGGCGCAGGTAGTTTTTATCAGGCCTGTTATTGTGTAGTGATCTGACCAACGCCAGAGGAGCGACACATACTTGTGTCGCTCCGCTGACGCAGGTAGATTTTATCAGGCCTGTTATTGTGTAGTGATCTGACCAACGCCAGAAGAGCGACACATACTTGTGTCGCTCCGCTGGCGCAGGTAGATTTTATCAGGCCTGTTATTGTGTAGTGATCTGACCAACGCCAGAGGAGCGACACATACTTGTGTCGCTCCGCTGGCGCAGGTAGATTTTCTCAGGCCTGTTATTGTGTAGTGATCTGACCAACGCCAGAGGAGCGACACATACTTGTGTCGCTCCGCTGGCGCAGGTAGATTTTATCAGGCCTGTTATTGTGTAGTGATCTGACCAACGCCAGAGGAGCGACACATACTTGTGTCGCTCCGCTGGCGATTGGACATTTTTAAAGACCTTTCCTACATACACTAAAGTAATATCCCATCGCTGGTGGAGCAAACCAAGTATAGTTCACTTCAAAAGCGATGTGGATGTTCACTTTTATTTAAAAAAATTTTTAAATAAATACAAAGCAAATAAAATTTTGAAACAATCACATTTTTATTTTAAAATTAAATATTTTTAAATAATATAAATAACTTTTTGAAATAAAAAAATATTAAAAGAAAAGGCTACAAATGCCTGTAAGTAGGACCAGTGGGAGTGGTGGGAGTAGAAGGTTGGGTGGTGGTGGAGGTTTGAACACTGGTTGGTCCCCCTCGTTCCTGTGCCCCTGTGGACATAAAAGTGTGTGTTGTGGCAAGAACAACAGAGGGAGTATTCAATCTGGATGGGGGAGCGGGAGAAGGAGTTGACCGAGCAAGAGTAGAAGGAGTGTTGAAACTGGCAGAAGGAAAATATTGAGGAGGAGAAGGAGAAAAGTGGTGAGAAAAGTGCTCGGTGGAATGGGGAGGCTGGGATGGGGGCTGAGGAGGTAGGTAAGGGGGGTAGGTAGTTTGGGTAGGGGGTTGTTGAGGTTGTGATGGGGGATAGGGCATGGATGGGGGATAGGGCATGGATGGGGGATAGGGCATGGATTGGGGATAGGATGTGGGGCGGTGCTGAACTTGCCACAAGACACTGTCCACCTGTCTTCGGGCCTCAAACAACTGGTCGGGCTTAAATCGTTCCATCACGGGGAGCAACGAATACCAATAGTGATGCACAGGACCCAATTGCGACATATGCACCGCCCCCTCCTGCAGACGTCGCACTTGTTTCTCCAAAGCTGCAATTCTATTGGTATATCCCATCAAGGACTCGTAAACGAGCCTTGTGAGATCCTGGTAGTCCGCCTGACGGCTCCTACCGGTCCTCTGGCGACGCATCAATGCCTCAAAAAGTGGTGCCATTGTGGCCATTGTTGCGTCGCCACAGGGCACACGTAGGGGAACATTGAGGTCCCGACCAGCTGTTGGAGTAGAACGTGAGGGACCCGCGGTGGGCGGCTCTTCGGGGACCGCCTCTTGTGCTCCGGCCTCTGGAAGGACTTCACGAGGAGCTTGGTGCGCCCGAGTACTGCTAGATGTGCTGTAAAAGGAAAAAAATAATAATTAATGGACAAATAGGGAACTATATGTGAATGTCCCAGACAGAGTGTCAAATGACAGTCTGGCTAGGCCACACACATAGATTGGAGATTAGTATTCATAATTATTATAAAGATTAGAGCTTACGTTCGCAGCTGTAGGGTTCTACGTAGAAAACCTAATGCGGCCGCATACCGGTACGGCCGCTTTGTGGTTGCTTTCGAACCACTCAGGCGCTTGACCTCCTCGTTGTAGTCCTTCTTATAGCAGTCCCTCATTGACCGCCACCGCACCAGGATTGTAGTCCCTGTCGGGAAGAAAAATAAATAAAAATTAATATTATAATAATTTTTATTTCTGACATCGGAAATGGTTTAGTATTTGTTTGAACCTGCTACAACAACAATAAAAAAATTATTGATGTTCACTATAGGTAGCAGTGAGTGACAAAATTCAACCAGACACAAAACCAATTTTTAATGAAAAGTACACATGTGCATTATACTAGAGTATACTTACGGCACTCCTCCCGTTGACTCTCATTGAGGTCGTCCCAATTAGCCACCAAGACTTCGCATATCTCAAGCCAGAGGAGCCGGGTACCGTGATGGTCAGCATGGCGGCGTTCCGTGTGGTCCCACAGTGGTGGTCTGTCCTCAACCATCTGGATGAGGAGGTCATTGTCAATTATACAACTGCCAAATTCCTCCTCATCCGTTCTGGTGGAGCGTCTTGAACCCTAAAAACATATAAAAAATATAAAATAAATTAATATCTAATGTTTAAAGGGATTCTAACACCAGGTTTGGGGCTATAGAGATACGGACCTGCACGGCTAGATCGCCGCTAGCATGTCCGCAATATATGTGTCCTATAGGGCTGTGTGGTTTAAATTTAAAAAAAGAAATTATTTTTTAGATATGTAAATGAGTGTTTAATGTGTCGCTCATGCGCTGTTCTCTGCATGAAGCTGATGTCAGGACAGGGAAGGAACACTATACCGGCACTGCACACAAGGAAGGTTAGTGCAGCCCCTTGGACACATTCAACAGTCAATTACATATCTATAAAATACTTTATAAAATCAATTAAAAACACACAGCCCTATAGGACAGATATATTGCGAACATGCTAGCGTCGATCTAGCCGTGCAGGTCCCTATCTCTATAGGCCCAAACCTAGTGACAGAAATGCTTTTAACAGATTTGCAATTAAAAATACTTCTCTATGAAATACTCACACGAACACGACCGCCGCGGGCTCCACGACTTCCTCTGGCTTGAGATTGACGACCTCTATTGGAGTCAACGGGACTAGCGACCTGTAACAATAATTAAAAAAAATTAAAAAGAGAAATAATAATATTGAGAGAAAAATAAATAAAACAAAAATTAAAAAATTACCGCTTCATGTCCTCCACCACCAACTTCCTCCTCTCCAGCAGCAGGCTCTGTGTCGCGAGGCCTCTCCTCCACAGATGATGACTATGAAATAAAAAAAATGAAAATTTAAAATGCGTTCATAATGTAAATGCAGAATGCTTTCAAAAATTTTTTACCTCATGTCTGCGCCGACGTCTTGGAGGAGAGGTCCCGGCATCAGTAGAAGATGTTGAGCCTGTAGAAAAAAAATATTTTAATCAAATTATCATTATTAAATATTATTAATACAAAAAAAAAAAAGACAAATTATACTTACTTGACATTATGGTATAAAAATTCTTTTTTCTTTAGGTTTTACGTCCCTTTCTGATCTTTAAATTTTTTTTTTTGTCTTTGGCCCAAAAATATAAATCGATTTTGGACTCCTTGAGAAAAAAAAAAGCGAGTTAACTTTTTGTAGGACTACTACTACTACCACGCCTAGCATCAACTATCGACTTGCACCACATGCAGTGCCTCTGCAAAACTACATATGCACTGCATGTGCTGCAAGTACATAGTGGATGCTAGGGGTGGTAGTCAAAAGGACTACAACCCCTAGCATCCCCTATCTACTTGCACCACATGCATTGCCCATGCAAAACTACATAGCCACTGAATGTGGTAGTCAACAGGACTACTACCCCTAGCATCCCCTATCTACTTGCACCACATGCATTGCCCATGCAAAGCTACATAGACACTGCATGTGCTGCAAGTACATAGTGGATGCTAGGGGTGGTAGTCAACAGGACTACTACCCCTAGCATCCCAGCCACTATGTACTTGCAACACATGCAGTCCCTATGCAAAAGTACATAGGCCCCACTGGTGGTACAAGTACATAGTGGATGCTAGGAGTAGTAATCAACAAGACTACTACTCCTAGCATGATCTATACAGCTCCTATGTATAATAGGAGCTGCTTATATTTTTTTTCACTGTAAAATTGAAAACGAACGAAAAAAAAACAAACTTTCTACTCACCTAGACTGGCGTCCTCCCTTCTCCCTCGCAGGCAGGATCGAAGAGAGACAGGAAGTTGACGGCGCCCACAGCTCCTCCTATTCGATTGCGCAGGCGCAGAAAGAAGAGCCGGATCCGTCGATCAGGCAAACAACGGAAATCTTTGTGACGGCAAGTCTTCAGTATTTTTCGCCGGAGAAAAAAACGTAGCATGCTACGGTTTTTTATTTTGCCTGATCAGTCAAAATGACTGAACTGAAGACATCCTGATGCATCCTGAACGGATTACTCTCCATTCAGAATGCATGGGGATATGACGGATCAGTCGTTTTCCGGCATAAAGCACTTTTGACGAAACTCTATGCCGGAAAACAATAACGCAAGTGTGAAAGTAGCCTAAGAGATTGTGATTTTTTATTTTTTTGTAACATTAGTTAATCTTTGAAGCATCTCAGCACACTACATTCTTGTATCCTGTACATCCGGTTAAAAAGAACCATGGTAAAAAAACGGATACATTTTTATTTTTACACTGGAACTCTATGGTGAACAGATGCCACTGTATGGCATCAGTCTGAGGCATCCGTTTAACGTATACGTTTTTTGGATACGTTAAATGGATGGGAAAAACATGATGTGAACCCAGCTTAATTCCAGTTAGACGTTTAATTACAAGTATCTACCAATTGCTAAAGAGGAGAAGAGGTAGTCTGAATGTCATGGCTACAAAGGGTAGTAGTGGAGTTTGCCCCATTAGGTTTCCGTTAGGTTAATGGTATTTTTGGTGGCAGGAACGGCACTGTTTGCAGGAAGTTTCAGTAAAATGATGTCGTCAACAGCCTTACGATGCATCGAAGCAAAGTCTTAAATCCCCAACATTAGTGATTAATTTCCCATTGTACTCGAGAATGAATGAAGCCATTGATTCCCGGTGCCTTCGATCCTCCCCTGTGAAATGCCGATTCATATATCTTGCTTCATTTCATTTACAATATCATTTACACTGGTTATAAAACACGCAGGTATGACGTGAGAGGCACTTCTGTAAATGAAAGATTATGTTATCCATTAATTTAACACACAGCTCTAAGCCACAAGATCACCTTAGATCAGAAAGCAGGAGGGCAATGTCAGGGGGCACAGAGCTCCAAAATCTTCATGCTCATCCACAGTACATGAAATCTCACGGGGCCCTTAGATGCTCCTCTGATCCAGTAGAGTAGCCTACTGTATGTCTGTATTATCTTCTGGTAATGTGAACTATGTCACCTATGAAAAAAAAAAAATTAAACTAAGATAAGCCACTCAATGTCAAGCAGCAGTTCCAAAAGCAAGTGCAATTAGAGGATACAAAAAGAGAGGTAGCAGCATGTTTGCCCCCATATAACTCTGACTTAAAGGGGTTGTGTCTCGAAAAATATTCTAAATTTTTGAAACCATCACCTGGCTGTAAATACATTTTTAATTGCATATTCAATAAAATGTGTCTGTAGAGCGCCACCTGCTGTTTGTTCTTTTCCTTATTTCTTGTCCACTTAGTTAAAGGGCTTCTGTCACCCCCCAAACAGCAATTTTCAGTATTGGACTTAATATAATTGCTAATGTACGCAGAGTCCATATATACCCCTCTTACCTCTGGCTGTGCTTTAAATTCTTTAAAAATAGTACTTTTGTGATATGCAAATTTCTTCACTATCAGCAAGTTGGGCGGTTACTTGCTGGTAGCCGCCGCATCCTCGGTCTAAAAAAACGCCCCCTCCTCCACTTGATTGACAGGGCCAGTGAGTGCTCTCCTCCTTCCGCTGGCCCTGTCTGTAGCTGAAATCCCGCGCCTGCGCCGTACCGGTCCTCATTCGGCGCAGGCGCCCTGAGAGAAGGACGCTCGCTTGGCTGCTCCTTCCTCAGTGCGCCTGCGCCGATGACGTCAGCCCTACACCCGGAAGAGAAGATGCCGGCATCGCCGGTAAGGAGGCGGAGAGTCCGGTGGAATATGGCTGTGCTAGGTACTACAGCTCAGCCAAGCTTCTCCCAGGTCCTGGACAGTACACAATGTACAGTAAAAATAATATGGAACCATCCATAGAAATACTGTGTTGCTATACTTGCTCCCCAATTTGGTAATCTAGCAAGAAGTAGACATTAGGTAGGCATAATTGTAGGACCAGACTACACAGGATCAGACTACACAGGATTTGTTTGTAGTCTGTTACCATAGAGATACATAGGGCTGCAGGGGGCTGTACACATAAAGCAGAAGGACATTCTTGATGAAGAATATATGCAAACTAACTTCATTTTTCATTAAGACTCCTGGAAGTAATAACCAAAATAGTTTAGAAGATGAGCATAGCCTTAAAGGGGTGGTCTTACCTAGGGCTTTCAACATTTCTCCACTTGTCTCAAGGTGCCAATACAGAGCATTTAGGGGGTGCCTCTTTGAATGACGGCACAGACAAGTGGCGCTGGGATAATGTATCCCCCCGAGGTGCGTGCATCCCCCCGAGGTGTATTCATTGCTGCAAAGAACAGCTCCAAGGCGCATGTGCTGGAGCGGTTCGATACTAAAATCTAGAGGACATATAAGGTAGCCGGCAAAGAGAACTTCACATAAATAATACGAAGTGGCTGAGGTCAGGAACTACTGCGCATGCGTGGGAGCCTATGCCTGTTCGCTCCCAGGAGCCTGGCCACCAGAAAGGCCAGCTTTCTTTCCTTTCAGAGTGTGTAACCCCAAGAGAGGACCAGCAAAATTCTGACAGGTAAGAACGGGAGGCATTATTGTAGCACACAGTATTTGGGTAAATACTACACCACATAATTGCACCACATAAATATCACTAAGGGTACTTTCACACTTGCGGCAGAGGATTTCGTCAGGCAGTTCCATTGCTGGACACAAACGGATGCACTTGTGAGACGGATCTGGATGTGGATCCGTCTGACAAATGCATTGCAATACTGGATCCGTCTCTCCGGAAAAACGGATCCGGTATTCAATTTTTTTTGCATTATTAAAGGTCTGCGCATGCGCAGACCGGAAAGCCGGATCCGTTTTGCCAGAAAACTTAATGCCGGATCCGGCACTAATACACTTTAATGTAAATTAATGCCGGATCCGGCAAGTGATCAGTATTTTTGGCCGGAGAGAAAACTGCAGCATGCTGCGGTATTTTCTCCGTCCAAAAAACGTAAGATGGACTGAACTGATGCATCCTGAACGGATTTCTCTCCATTCAGAATGCATTAGGATAAAACTGATCAGTTTTTTTTCCGGTATTGAGCCCCTGTGACGGAACTCAATACAGGAAAACAAAAACGCTAGTGTGACAGTACCCTTAATAAGATGAGACAACTCCTTTAGGGGTGCTGCCACATGTTCAGGTTTTTTTATGCAGTTTTTGAAAACAAGAAGTGGATTAAAATAAGAGGACAAGTATTTGTCCTTAAAGGGAATCTGTCACCCTGATTTTGGACCATTATCTACAGTAATACATGAGCAGTACTGCAGACAAGGAGTCCAGATCACTATTTCGTTTTATTTTCCTACTACCCCTGTTCCCCCTGCTGTCAGAGCACTCAGAGCTGCATTGAAAAACATTGTCAGGACTGCTATGCTGTGCTAACATAATGGAGAGGACTTATGTGCGCATGCACAGCAGTCCTGACAATGTATTTCAATGTAGCACTGAGCACTGACAGCGGGGAAACAGGGGAAAAAGGAACATAAAAAATAGTGATCTGGACTCCATTGTCAGGACTGCTGTGTGTGTGCACATGAGTCCTCTCCAGTGGCGTAGGGATCGCCATAGCAACCATAGCAGTGGCTATGGGGCCCTACGCCACTGGGGGCCCGTCCGGATCGCATTAATTTTTTATTTATTTTTTTTATTTTTTTATTAACACACACACAGGCACTGGCAGCCAGGCCCGACCGCCCAGTGTAGTGGGTGGGGCGTGGGCGGTCCGCGGCTCAGGCCTGGCTGGGGGGAAGCCGCGTCAAGTCAGGACTCAGGACTGGAGCAGGCGGGCCCGGGGCAGAAGATGAGGTAGGTGGTGGAGGGGGCCGGAACAGGGGCGTACCCATAGGCGTGCGCACGAGGTGTGCCTGGGCACAGCCTAATCACACCCCTGTGCTCCGCCTCCTGCACTGCCAGCCATGCACGTGCGGCGTGACGGAGTGAAGTGACGTCACGTTACGCTGCCGCCGGCTGCCTATTTTGAATGTGAAGAGCGGGAGCCTGCCTGCCCGCGCCCAGTGTGCCTAATTGGTCTTCAGGATGTGTCATCAATACAGAAGTGAATGGATTCTGATCTTTTGTGCACTGCCAGCAGTCTGCCACAGTAAAAAGAAAAAGTCTGGCGTGGAGAGGAGTCCTGACTGTCCCCAGTAAGTTAGTGAAGTGTCAAGTGATAGATAAGGATTATTAGATAGTAGTATACATACTAGTACATACTTTGCACAAGTTTATTATTTACAACTTAAAGGGAACCTGTCACCAAAAAATACTATTAACAGCTTAATAAGCGATTTTTTTGGTGACAGGTTCCCTTTAAGTTGTAAATAATAAACTTGTGCAAAGTATGTACTAGTATGTAGTACCTTATAGTGCTGCATAGTAGTTTCCTAATGCACTTTTTCTTCATTTAGCCGCATCTAGCCTCCTTGAGAAATCGATGTTTTATTCAGCCGCTGCCCCCTGCTTCAAGTCAGGTTTGAAGTCAAGGGGGCAGCGGCCTAGGCGTCTCCAATCCTGCTCTCCCCGCCGCCTTTATTGACACGCCGGATCTCAGTGCCGGGACCGCGCTCCCAGCCCGCATGCGCAGTAAAGGGCTGCTGTAGCCTGTAACGCGATCCCGGCTCCGGCTCGTACACTCAGCCGGCTTCAGTTTCGCTACTGCGCATGCGCCCAGCATCTTCTGTAACTGCGCTAGTATGTAAGGCTGGCGGGCGCATGCGCAGTAGCAAAACTGAAGCCGGCTGAGTGTATGAGCCGGAGCCGGGATCGCGTTACAGGCTACAGCAGCCCTTTACTGCGCATGCGGGCTGGGAGCGCGGTCCCGGCACTGAAATCCGGCGTGTCAATAAAGGCGGCGGGAGGCGGGGAGAGCAGGATTGGAGACGCCTAGGCCGCTGCCCCCTTGACTTCAAACCTGACTTGAAGCAGGGGGCAGCGGCTGAATAAAACATCGATTTCTCAAGGAGGCTAGATGCGGCTAAATGAAGAAAAAGTGCATTAGGAAACTACTATGCAGAACTATAAGGTACTATTAACAGCTTAATAAGTGATTTTTTGGTGACAGGTTCCCTTTAAGCTCACTTACATAAGGAACGCGGGGTCCATCTTACAATAGTTGTCGGCCTCCACCCCCTGTTGGGGGTCAGTCATTGTCAGGGACACTGTTATGGGGGGCCCATAAAATTATTTTGCTATGGGGCCCATGCATTTCTAGCTACGCCCCTGGTCCTCTCAATTATGTTAGCACAGCACAGCAGTCCAAACTATGGGGGTCATTTCATTTTAGACGCCGGTCTTAATATCCCTTTGCGCTGGCGTTGGATCCACCGAAGTTATGTAGAGGCGACCTCTGCATAGCTTCAGCGCATCCACCGCCAGTCTAAATGTAAGCCAGCTTTCTTGTTGGCCTAAATTTAGACTATTTTCTACATCTAAAGCAGGCTCTTCCCCACCATGCCGCCTTTTTTAGACCTGGCATGAGCAGGGAAAATAACGTAAATAACCTTTGTACCGCAATCTGAGACAGAAATACGCCGGAAATCTGGCATGTATCAAGTTGTAAATGACCCCCTATTTATTTCAGTGCAGCTTTGAGAGCTGACAGCTTGGGAACTGGAGGTAATAGAACAATTTAAAAATAGTGCCCCGCCCCCCGTGGCCGCAGCGGCGGCACGGCACAGGGAGATGAGCGCTTCCATTGTGGAAGCACTCATCTCCATAGTCATCTGTATCGCCGTCCTCAGGACAGCAATACAGATGGCTATGCGGCAGGGGAGGGAGAGGCGTGTCCCTCCCCTGTTCCTCTGATAGGCTGCCGGCCTATTGCCAGCAGCCTATCAGAGGCCGGCGCAGGCGGCGTGATGACATCATCGCGCCGCCTGAGCCGTACAGCGCAGGACACAGGCCGGAAGAGGCCTGCATCGCATCGCTGACATGGAGGTAAGTATAAGTGGTTTTTTTTGTGTGTGTGTGTGTGTTTTTTGTGTACAATACTGGCGGCTACTGATATGAGGGGGGCTCTGGCTACTGGCACATGATAGGGGGGGCTCTGGCTACTGGCACATGATAGGGGGGGGCTCTGGCTACTGGCACATGATAGGGGGGGCTCTGGCTACTGGCACATGATGGGGGGGGCTCTGGCTACTGGCACATGATGGGGGGGGGCTCTGGCTACTGGCACATGATGGGGGGGCTCTTGTTACTGGCACATGATATGGGGGGGGCTCTTGTTACTGGCACATGATATGGGGGGGGCTCTTGTTACTGGCACAAGATGGTGGGGGGGGGGCTCTTATTACTGGCACATGATTGGGGGGCATCTATGGGGGCACTTCTTACTGGCACATTATTGGTGGGCACTATAAGGGCATCTACTGAGGCCACAAAGAAGGGGTGTTTTATATGGGGAGGCTCTGTACAGTAGCATTTTATACTGTGACACATTATGGTGGGTACTATGGGGGAAGGGGGAGAGGAGTACTATGGAGTCATCTACGGGGGCACTAAGAAGGGGTATTTTATGATAAAGGAATGAAAGTGGGGCACTCTCTAAAAGTAAGGGGATCTTTAATTAACGTAAAGTACAATAAAATTGACAATATATAATATACAATAAAATTCAACAATATTTAAAACAGCAGAGGATAAATTGTTAATAACAGCGGTGAGAATTCAGCGGTAGGTAAAACCTAAAATAATAAAATCAGCATAAATATAGATCCCAATATGTGAATATTTAAAAACAATAAATTCGAATATTCAATAATAATCGGATAAATATTTGTAAAAATCTTGTTTTCCACTGGTGGTAGCTAAATGCATTTTTTCACATACGAAATATTGAATAGTATAAATAAATAATCGCTTGCTTCCGATGATAATAAACTTATGACCAGTCTCTTGTACACATGAATGAATAGTCAATGCGAAATTTTCGTAATATGAATGATCGCTGACTGTCGAATATAATAGTCTTTTAACACATGTGCATAGTGGTGGCCAGAGTTCCAAGCATGTATGACTTTCGATAATTTGGGCAGACAATATAACAGCTGCTTATAAGCACAGCGGCGTCCCGCTGAATTTAGTTGAAAAGCGATCGCTTATATAGGATATATGCAGTCTTACCAGAAGGTCTTTACACTGGACGGTAAGCCCTCGACTCTGCGTACTTTCCTTTAGGGTTCCGATCTCAAGGGCTGTTTGTTCAGATTCGAATTTTCGCGCCAATAGAATTGTTTGCTGCATGCGGTCTTTGTATCTTCCGTATAGTAGTGCTTTCTTAATTTGGCAATTCGTTATTCTTATGATAATGTCCAGGCCTCCTCAGTCTCGCAATATCCTTACTTTCCTTAGTGGGGGGATTAACACCAGACGCGTTTCGGGGATTTAAGGCAATGACCCCTTCCTCAGGGGTTTTTTATACTTGCAAATTGTGGGGGACACTGACGGCATCTACTGGGGAACTATATATGGAGCATTTTATACTGGTACATTATGGGGGCATTAGGAGGGAGGGGAGAGGAGCACTATGGGGGCATTTACTGGGGGCACTATATAGGGGTATTTTATACTGGCACATTATGGGGGCACTATTTGGAACATTAGCTCAACTGGGGGCATTAAAAGGGGGTATTTTTTGCACTGTCACATTATAAGGAGAATTATTTCTACTGGGGGGGCATTATGGTGGGCTTTATTACTCCCCCATGGTATGAGCCCCCTAGTAGCAGCACCAGCCTCTCCCTGCTCTGCTATCCCTCTGCCCCTTCTCCAAATCCTTATTATGAAATCTTTCTCATTAGGATAAAACACATCAGCTCCGCCGAGCCCCCGGCCAAAGTGTGGAAGTGGTGTCCGAGATCCCCAAGGGCCAAGCCAAGTAATTGTAAGTTTTCATGTGAAATATGTTTGTTATACACATATAGCATACACTGTGCCCCACAATATACATTTTCTTCTGTATGAACGTCCACAAATTAAATCTCCAAAGTCAATATGGGACGTTAAAGTCAGCAAGTGTCGGGGGGGGGGGTCCCTTATTGTTTTTCGCCCCAGGGCCCCATTTCACCTAGAACCGGCGCTTACTGTGGAAGTGAGCGCTGCAGGGGCAACACGTGAGGTGACGGTGGGCCGATGGGGGGTAGTAGTAGTTTGTACTCACGGTTAGCAGAGCCAACCTGGGCCAGCGTGCAGTGATCAGGAAGACAGCACTAAATCCTCCGGGGCACTCTCTAGTACAGGGATCAACAGCCAGATGGTGGTTGAGG
Organism: Bufo bufo; assembly: GCF_905171765.1. Classification (NCBI taxonomy): domain Eukaryota; kingdom Metazoa; phylum Chordata; class Amphibia; order Anura; family Bufonidae; genus Bufo; species Bufo bufo. The sequence continues at coordinate 84,340,437 of NC_053392.1, forward strand.
TGCCCTTGATGGTATAGGTGTTTAGGGTGCTTTGGTGGCAGAGTCCCTGGTGTATTCGTGACACCAGCACCGATGGTAAAGCAATAAGATAAATATTGATCCAGCTGTAATCCTTATAACAGGCTTGGCAATAGTAATTTGAGGAGTTTTCCTTCTTTCTATATCTGTCTATACTTTGTCCACACTCTAGCACTCAGGTACTGAATATAATAAACTCTTACTGGTCAGTAGCGATCCACAGGGCGGCTCCCTAATGGCAGGCATCAGTCTTCTGCTCCATTCTTTGGAAAGGATGCTTACTGAAGAACTACGGTTCACTATGTCCATAGAGGCATGTGTTAAAGGACAATTTTTTGCGCATTAATCATCCGGCTGTGTCCAGGTACTTTTAGCTTCCTCCTGGTCACTGGTGCTTGTGAAGTCTTTGGCTAGTTAGCTCTAATCTCCACTAGACTTTCTCTATACCAGACGTAGACTCACTGGTCTGTGCTGTGCTGCTGAAATGTAGTTCTTTTCCTATGTGCTCCCTTGGCTTGGCCAGAGCCAAGAGACTAATCAGACAGCTACATGGTGGAATAGACTTGTCCTGCTCCTCTCAACTCTTCTCTACCACTACCAACTTCCTCTCTCTTCCTACTGAATTCTCTCCACTTCCTATTAGCATACCCCAGCTATATATATATAAGTAGTGCCAGCACCACCTAGGGGCGAATAGATGAAATGACCTCTAACAGCCTGTTAATAGGAAATTCAGGAATATACAGAAATACAATAAATACACATAACAGAGTTTAAAGTGCCCACTACCATCACTGAGTGGGACACTGCAAATGCACAACCAGTTGTTGGGAAGCAACGCTGCTCCTCGCCCCCTTGTAAACCCACCATTATTCTTCAAGTTACAGGAATATAAAGACACTGCATTCCCCACTGCTTTAAGGTAAGCCGTCCTTGGCGTTTGTCTGGCTAGATGCTGTGGGTCTCTATGCCGTCACCCCGCAACCACAAATATGCACAAAATAAATTGTTGCATGGTACTCTTATGACACTTCGATAACATATGAGCAAAGGATTATGCATAATAATACACATTTATTTAAACATTTTTCATTTCTTTTTGTTCCATTAGCCCAAGGGTGACATAGGGCATTGCATCTTTGGTGCTTGACGGTGACAAAACTGGGCGTTTGTCTCATTTTGGGGAAATAAAGTCCATGACAAAGTCCTGAGATAAAATTCATAAATATTTGTAATCCAAAGGGTTAAAGTGCAAAGTCCTTGGAAAAAGGATGCATGTTGCATAAAGTGCAACTGGCCCACTATCAGGGTGTCTGGGGTATCCCTTGCCCTCTAGGAGGTTTCTACGAAATATGTCCCTCTTATAGAGCAAGTAAATGTGACGCGAGTTGCAGTTAGGCAACGAGGACATGGAGTCCCCTTTGTAGAGGTAATGTTGTCACCCAGGGTAGGATTACCAGAGTGGTGTAGAGTGGTCTACAATCTCTGTAGATATTGTATACACGTGTCACAGTGTTCCTACCTGGATGTTCTTGGATCCTAGATGTGAAGTGTGTCCGAAGCAGTGCAAAAAGAGTAGTTGAACTAGGATGATGAATAAGTAGAATAAATGGAGTCCAGCCTTTGTAGCAACATTTAACACAGCTTTACTTGGCATAAACGGTAATCCAAACAGTTTCCAAACTTTTACCTTGGTCATCAGCAGGTATTGGCATAATCTGTGCAGGCAAACACTTCTGCAACAATCTCAGCTCTGCTATGCTTGGCTGGGTAAATAGGAAACTCTTCCTCTTCTGCAGGAACTTAGGTTAGCTGTAGTCTGTCTCTTACTTTAGTCCTAGGAACTTCTTCCTGGCATCAAGCTCTCTTAGCTTGGAGTTTAAGGCAATGCAAGAGCAGGAGGGGACAAGCAACCATGTAGACTTCAGAGGCAGGACCTCTGGGCCTAGCAGAGCAGGCAGTGCTCTGCTAGCCAACGCACAACCTCTCCCAGGAGGGGGTAGGCTAGACACTGACTAACACTGACTGACTAAACTCCTCCCTCTCTAGAGAGGGCTGGAATGGAACAAACAGGTTCCTCTCCAGAGAAACTATCTCTGCTCATATCTGCTGTCACCCGCTGGTGAACCAGGCACATTACATGTAAACATCAGTTTTGCAAGGAAATGAATATACACATTGCAGGAAATGACATTAAATATATATATTGACACAGGATGCACCAACCAAGATAGTGGGGGTACAAAAGGAGGTATTAATGGCACTCTAGGTCATTACAAAAGTAAGACGCAGAAGAAAAGTCCTTCCGGGCACAAGACTTGAACGTTGAAGTGAGCTTGACTTAAAGTCCCAGACAACCTGAGAAGGGGGTAAAAAGGGGATAAACATGGCGCAAACTTTGGCGCAACTTGGACTTAAGAAAAATAATAAAGTCCAGCAGGGGGTCCTGTATGGTCAGTGAAAATAAAGAACTCTTGACGTGGCCTAGGAAACTTTATCTGAACATATTTATTTATTTTTTTTCTGATAGCTGGTATCACTTAGGCCAACCGGCCTATTTAGGGATAGGGATCTTGTCCCGGTGAGACGTCTTTCCCTGTAGTGTCCCATACTTCGCGTTTTCCAAAGGTTGGTTCCAGACGCTGCTAGGACCTGGACTTCTGGCAATGGGATCCCCGTCCATGGGGAATCTGGCGGGCGTAGTCGCGGAAGAGGTGGCCTCTGGGAAAGCGACTGGGTCACCGATCTTGTTTAGCTCCACAAGGATGTCCGGTGGAATATGAGGAGGGATCTGAGGCCAATAAGAATGGTGGCGGGAGACACACTCCTTCCAGGCATCCCAATGGGAGTCAGTTAGCTCCTCTACTTGCAGGAAGGTGCGGCTTGGGGTTGCTCTGACATGTCTCCCATCTGTTGGTCCCTCCGGCTGTGACACCACAGCCCTAGTATAGACTTCTCGACACCCGACGTGTCTAGGCCTATAAATCCTGGTTAGGCTCACCATCTCGGTACAGGCCCCAGATGCGGGATCAGCGTGTGCTTCTGCCATTTTGTCTTCTTCACTTCTCACTCTTTTTCTAGCATCTTCGCGGAGTCTCGCGGGATTTCTTGCGTGCACACGCACGTCACGCTCTTCTCATGCGGGCCCGCCCTCTAGGTACATTTTGCATAGGGGAGGCGCCAGTTTCTAGATACTGAAGCAGCATCAGGTCAGGCAGAATGTTAAACAGTTATTTTGCATAAAGGGGTTGCCTTTATTTTTCCCGCTCCTGAGAGGGCGTTTCTCTCCGGGTTGGCGCAGCAATAATATAGTGAAGCCTTCAGGCAGCCATTTTAAGTACAACACGAGAGTCCATTCACTGACTGAAAACAGTGTTGTTGACACTGAAATGTAAGTTTTTCTCACTTTTAGGAATGCGATTTGCCAGCAGGGGTCTTGTACAGCGGCGGACTGGCCATAGACCCTACAGAGAAATTTCCCGGTGTGCCAATACCCCAGGGTGCCACCCAAGCCTCCTTCCTGCCGCTGACTGGGTACATAATGAGCTCTCAACAGTAATTAACGCTGTGATGAGTACTCATGTACCCGGCCAGCGACCGCACATGTCCTCCTGAAGTCAATTACTGTGTCCTGCACCTCACCTCCTAAGCCCTGGACTCCGTAGAAAACTTTAGGAGGAGGACAGAAGATGGCCGCTATTGATGACCTCCACAGAGGGCCAGCTTTTGGGGCAGTATATTGTGCTACACTGTGTTATTTGGTTCTGCTGGGATGGTATTTTGTGGTATGGTATTTTTGACCTCTACTACTTATGTTGCCCTGCCTTCTGTTAATTTGGACCTGCCTACAAAATGGGGCCACTTTTATTTAATTTTTCCAGGGCCACTTTAACCACCTCCGGACCGCTGTACGCACAGACGCGTCCTGGAGGTGGTTGATTTATTCCTCCTGGACGCGCCGGCGCGTCCTCTCGCGAGACGCGAGATTTCCTGTGAACGCGCGCACACAGGCGCGCGCGCTCACAGGAACGGAAGGTAAGAGAGTTGATCTCCAGCCTGCCAGCGGCGATCGTTCGCTGGCAGGCTGGAGATGTGTTTTTTTTAACCCCTAACAGGTATATTAGACGCTGTTTTGATAACAGCGTCTAATATACCTGCTACCTGGTCCTCTGGTGGTCCCCTTTGTTTGGATCGACCACCAGAGGACACAGGTAGCTCAGTAAAGTAGCACCAAGCACCACTACACTACACTACACCCCCCCCCCGGTCACTTATTAACCCCTTATTAGCCCCTGATCACCCCATATAGACTCCCTGATCACCCCCCTGTCATTGATTACCCCCCTGTCATTGATCACCCCCCTGTAAAGCTCCATTCAGACGTCCGCATGATTTTTACGGATCCACTGATAGATGGATCGGATCCGCAAAACGCATCCGGACGTCTGAATGAAGCCTTACAGGGGCGTGATCAATGACTGTGGTGATCACCCCATATAGACTCCCTGATCACCCCCCTGTCATTGATTACCCCCCTGTCATTGATCACCCCCCTGTAAAGCTCCATTCAGACGTCCGCATGATTTTTACGGATCCACTGATAGATGGATCGGATCCGCAAAACGCATCCGGACGTCTGAATGAAGCCTTACAGGGGCATGATCAATGACTGTGGTGATCACCCCATATAGACTCCCTGATCACCCCCCTGTAAAGCTCCATTCAGATGTCCGCATGATTTTTACGGATGCACTGATAGATGGATCGGATCCGCAAAACGCATCCGGAAGTCTGAAAGAAGCCTTACAGGGGCATGATCAATGACTGTGGTGATCACCCCATATAGACTCCCTGATCACCCCCCTGTCATTGATTACACCCCTGTCATTGATCACCCCCCTGTAAAGCTCCATTCAGATGTCCGCATGATTTTTACGGATGCACTGATAGATGGATCGGATCCGCAAAACGCATCCGGACGTCTGAATAAAGCCTTACAGGGGCATGATCAATGACTGTGGTGATCACCCCATATAGACTCCCTGATCACCCCCCTGTCATTGATTACACCCCTGTCATTGATCACCCCCCTGTAAAGCTCCATTCAGATGTCCGCATGATTTTTACGGATGCACTGATAGATGGATCGGATCCGCAAAACGCATCCGGACGTCTGAATGAAGCCTTACAGGGGCATGATCAATGACTGTGGTGATCACCCCATATAGACTCCCTGATCACCCCCCTGTCATTGATTACACCCCTGTCATTGATCACCCCCCTGTAAAGCTCCATTCAGATGTCCGCATGATTTTTACGGATGCACTGATAGATGGATCGGATCCGCAAAACGCATACGGACGTCTGAATGAAGCCTTACAGGGGCATGATCAATGACTGTGGTTATCACCCCATATAGACTCCCTGATCACCCCCCTGTCATTGATTACACCCCTGTCATTGATCACCCCCCTGTAAAGCTCCATTCAGATGTCCGCATGATTTTTACGGATGCACTGATAGATGGATCGGATCCGCAAAACGCATACGGACGTCTGAATGAAGCCTTACAGGGGCATGATCAATGACTGTGGTTATCACCCCATATAGACTCCCTGATCACCCCCCTGTCATTGATTACACCCCTGTCATTGATCAAACCCCTGTAAAGCTCCATTCAGATGTCCGCATGATTTTTACGGATGCACTGATAGATGGATCGGATCCGCAAAACGCATCCGGACGTCTGAATGAAGCCTTACAGGGGCGTGATCAATGACTGTGGTGATCACCCCATATAGACTCCCTGATCACCCCCCTGTCATTGATTACCCCCCTGTAAAGCTCCATTCAGACGTCCGCATGATTTTTACGGATCCACTGATAGATGGATCGGATCCGCAAAACGCATCCGGACGTCTGAATGAAGCCTTACAGGGGCGTGATCAATGACTGTGGTGATCACCCCATATAGACTCCCTGATCACCCCCCTGTCATTGATTACCCCCCTGTAGAGCTCCATTCAGATGTCCGCATGATTTTTACGGATCCACTGATAGATGGATCGGATCCGCAAAACGCATCCGGACGTCTGAATGAAGCCTTACACGGGCGTGATCAATGACTGTGGTTATCACCCCATATAGACTCCCTGATCACCCCCCTGTCATTGATCACCCCCCTGTCATTGATCACCCCCCCTGTCATTGATCACCCCCCCTGTCATTGATCACCCCCCCTGTCATTTATCACCCCTCTGTAAGGCTCCATTCAGACATTTTTTTGGCCCAAGTTAGCGGAATTATTTTTTTTTTTTCTTACAAAGTCTCATATTCCACTAACTTGTGTCAAAAAATAAAATCTCACATGAACTCACCATACCCCTCACGGAATCCAAATGCGTAAAATTTTTTAGACATTTATATTCCAGACTTCTTCTCACGCTTTAGGGCCCCTAGAATGCCAGGGCAGTATAAATACCCCACATGTGACCCCATTTCGGAAAGAAGACACCCCCAGGTATTCCGTGAGGGGCATATTGAGTCCATGAAAGATTGAAATTTTTGTCCCAAGTTAGCGGAACGGGAGACTTTGTGAGAAAAAAATTAAAAATATCAATTTCCGCTAACTTGTGCCAAAAAAAAAAAAATTCTATGAACTCGCCATGCCCCTCATTGAATACCTTGGGGTGTCTTCTTTCCAAAATGGGGTCACATGTGGGGTATTTATACTGCCCTGGCATTCTAGGGGCCCCAAAGCGTGAGAAGAAGTCTGGTATCCAAATGTCTAAAAATGCCCTCCTAAAAGGAATTTGGGCACCATTGCGCATCTAGGCTGCAAAAAAGTGTCACACATCTGGTATCGCCGTACTCAGGAGAAGTTGGGGAATGTGTTTTGGGGTGTCATTTTACATATACCCATGCTGGGTGAGAGAAATATCTTGGTCAAATGCCAACTTTGTATAAAAAAATGGGAAAAGTTGTCTTTTGTCAAGATATTTCTCTCACCCAGCAAGGGTATATGTAAAATGACACCCCAAAACACATTCCCCAACTTCTCCTGAATACGGCGATACCACATGTGTGACACTTTTTTGCAGCCTAGGTGGGCAAAGGGGCCCATATTCCAAAGAGCACCTTTAGGATTTCACAGGTCATTTACCTACTTACCACACATTAGGGCCCCTGGAAAATGCCAGGGCAGTATAACTACCCCACAAGTGACCCCATTTTGGAAAGAAGACACCCCAAGGTATTCCGTGAGGGGCATGGCGAGTTTCTAGAATTTTTTATTTTTTGTCACAAGTTAGTGGAAAATGCTGATTTTTTTTTTTTTTTTTTTTTTTCATACAAAGTCTCATATTCCACTAACTTGTGACAAAAAATAAAAACTTCCATAAACTCACTATGCCCATCAGCGAATACCTTGGGGTCTCTTCTTTCCAAAATGGGGTCACTTGTGGGGTAGTTATACTGCCCTGGCATTCTAGGGGCCCAAATGTGTGGTAAGGAGTTTGAAATCAAATTCTGTAAAAAATGACCTGTGAAATCCGAAAGGTGCTCTTTGGAATATGGGCCCCTTTGCCCACCTAGGCTGCAAAAAAGTGTCACACATCTGATATCTCCGTACTCAGGAGAAGTTGGGGAATGTGTTTTGGGGTGTCATTTTACATATACCCATGCTGGGTGAGAGAAATATCTTGGCAAAAGACAACTTTTCCAATTTTTTTATACAAAGTTGGCATTTGACCAAGATATTTCTCTCACCCAGCATGGGTATATATAAAAAGACACCCCAAAACACATTCCTCAACTTCTCCTGAGTACGGAGATACCAGATGTGTGACACTTTTTTGCAGCCTAGGTGGGCAAAGGGGCCCATATTCCAAAGAGCACCTTTCGGATTTCACAGGTCATTTTTTAGAGAATTTGATTTCAAACTCCTTACCACACATTTGGGCCCCTAGAATGCCAGGGCAGTATAACTACCCCACAAGTGACCCCATTTTGGAAAGAAGAGACCCCAAGGTATTCGCTGATGGGCATAGTGAGTTCATGGAAGTTTTTATTTTTTGTCACAAGTTAGTGGAATATGAGACTTTGTATGAAAAAAAATAAATAAATAAATAAAATCATCATTTTCCACTAACTTGTGACAAAAAATAAAAAATTCTAGGAACTTGCCATGCCCCTCACGGAATACCTTGGGGTGTCTTCTTTCCAAAATGGGGTCACTTGTGGGGTAGTTATACTGCCCTGGCATTCTAGGGGCCCAAATGTGTGGTAAGGAGTTTGAAATCAAATTCTGTAAAAAATGACCTGTGAAATCCGAAAGGTGCTCTTTGGAATATGGGCCCCTTTGCCCACCTAGGCTGCAAAAAAGTGTCACACATCTGGTATCTCCGTACTCAGGAGAAGTTGGGGAATGTGTTTTGGGGTGTCATTTTACATATACCCATGCTGGGTGAGAGAAATATCTTGGCAAAAGACAACTTTTCCAATTTTTTTATACAAAGTTGGCATTTGACCAAGATATTTCTCTCACCCAGCATGGGTATATATAAAATGACACCCCAAAACACATTCCCCACCTTCTCCTGAGTACGGAGATACCAGATGTGTGACACTTTTTTGCAGCCTAGGTGGGCAAAGGGGCCCATATTCCAAAGAGCACCTTTCGGATTTCACAGGTCATTTTTTACAGAATTTGATTTCAAACTCCTTACCACACATTTGGGCCCCTAGAATGCCAGGGCAGTATAACCACCCCACAAGTGACCCCATTTTGGAAAGAAGAGACCCCAAGGTATTTCGTGATGGGCATAGTGAGTTCATAGAAGTTTTTATTTTTTGTCACAAGTTAGTGGAATATGAGACTTTGTAAGAAAAGGAAAAAAAAATAAAAAATCATCATTTTCCACTAACTTGTGACAAAAAATAAAAAGTTCCATGAACTCACTATGCCCATCAGCGAATACCTTAGGGTGTGTACTTTCCGAAATGGGGTCATTTGTGGGGTGTTTGTACTGTCTGGGCATTGTAGAACCTCAGGAAACATGACAGGTGCTCAGAAAGTCAGATCTGCTTCAAAAAGCGGAAATTCACATTTTTGTACCATAGTTTGTAAATGCTATAACTTTTACCCAAACCATTTTTTTTTTACCCAAACATTTTTTTTTTATCAAAGACATGTAGAACAATAAATTTAGAGCAAAATTTATATATGGATGTCGTTTTTTTTGCAAAATTTTACAACTGAAAGTGAAAAATGTCATTTTTTTGCAAAAAAATCGTTAAATTTCGATTAATAACAAAAAAAGTAAAAATGTCAGCAGCAATTAAATACCACCAAATGAAAGCTCTATTAGTGAGAAGAAAAGGAGGTAAAATTCATTTGGGTGGTAAGTTGCATGACCGAGCAATAAACGGTGAAAGTAGTGTAGGTCAGAAGTGTAAAAAGTGGCCTGGTCTTTCAGGGTGTTTAAGCACTGGGGGCTGAGGTGGTTAAGTTCCCAGTCCGCCCCTGGTATTGTATAGTATTACTGTATAGTTTTCAAGCTATTTAACCAATTCTCCAGCACAGTAAAGGAGTGTAACATGTAAAGTCTCTTTCAAAGCAAGTAGGGCTTATTCTCATAAGGAACAAGGGATTTGGAATCCTGTTCGTGATGCCAAAATTAGCTGCAGCGACCGGGTTCGCAGGGGCAACACGTGAGGTGACGGTGGGCCGATGGGGGTAGTAGTAGTTTGTACTCCTGGTTAGCAGAGCCAACCTGGGCCGGCGTGGAGTGATAAGGAAAACAGCACTTAATCCTCCGGGGCACTCTCTAGTACAGGGATCACCAGCCAGATGGTGGTTGAGGTGCACTTGATGCTATAGGTGTTTAGGGTGCTTTGGTGGCAGGGTCTCTGGTGTATTCGTGACGCCAGCACTGTTAGGTGCAAAGGTTGGTGGTGTAAAAGATGAGGAGGCAGTTATAGCAAAACAGTTCAACTTTACTTGAGCAATTCTTTATCTTCAGGTAGTCAGTACAGTTCATGTAGATGGTAAAGCAATAAGATAAATATTGATCCAGCTGTAATCCTTGTAACAGGCTTGGCAATTGTTAGTTGAGGAGTTTTCCTTCTTTCTATATCTGTCTATACTTTGCCCACACTCTAGCACTCAGGTACAGGATATAATAACTCTTACTGGTCAGTAGCAATCCACAGGGCGGCTCCCTAATGGCAGGAATCAGTCTTCTGCTCCATTCTTTGGAAAGGATGCTCACTGTGGAATTATGGTCCACTATGCCCATGGAGGCAGTAAAGGATAATTTTGCGCATTAATCATCCGGCTGTGTCCAGGTACTTTTAGCTTCCTCCTGGTCACTGGTGCTTGTGATGTCTTTGGCTAGTTAGCTCTAATCTCCACTAAACTTTCTCTATACCCGACGTAGACTCACTGGTCTGTGCTGTGCTGCTGAAATGTAGTTCTTTTCCTATGTGCTCCCTTGGCTTGGCCAGAGCCAAGAGACTAATCAGACAGCTACATGGTGGAATAGACTTTTCCTGCTCCTCTCAACTCTTCTCTACCACTACCAACTTCCTCTCTCTTCCTACTGAATTCTCTCCACTTCCTATTAGCATACCCCAGCTATATATATATAAGTAGTGCCAGCACCACCTCGGGGCGAATAGATGAAATGACCTCTAACAGCCTGTTAATAGGAAATTCAGGAATATACAGAAATACAATAAATACACATAACAAAGTTTAAAGTGCCCACTACCATCACTGAGTGGGACACTGCAAATGCGCAACCAGTTTTTGGGAAGGAACGCTGCTCCTCGCCCCCTTGTAAACCCACCATTATTCTTCAAGTTACAATGGCCCAGGAAATAAAAGATGAAGATACCGTAACCTGATCACTGTACTATAAATAATATACATTTAGAATTGTTCATTGTGAATTGGAGATTTCCCGCTTGGTGTGCATCTGACCATCAGACTTGGGTAGTTCATCGGATTAGCGTTTCGCCTGAGCATATACAATACATTTCCTTTTATTTTCTCACCTTGTAATTCCCTTTTCACACCTGGCTGGTCTAGTGCAGCAGAATGACAGCAGAACCCCCTTGTGTATTGTCAGGATGACACAGGTCAAGGGCAATCTATTTTTATTTTTGCTGCATTTGTCAAAGTGCATTGTGTGACTTTTACCCAACTGATTGCCCAGTCAAAATCCGTAGAACTCTCCACTGTGTACAGCTGAGCCGTATTCAATGTTCAGCAATGGTCGAGAGCAACGGACAATTCAAATATAGTAGGGGGAAATTTTAAATGTAGAGAAACAAAACAAAACCTTGCAATAAACATAGGCAAGTTTCTTAAAACTCGTTTTGGGTCCTATTCTAATGAATCTGTCTCTCTTTTTTTATTCTTTTATATTTTTTTCACATTTTTTCACTCCCTCTCTCTCACTTGTATTAACACACTAATAGCACTGAATTGTGCACTAATAAACAATAGCAAAATGACAAGTGTTTTTTTATTTTTTGCTAATTAACAGAGGTGCAATTAAATAACCCCTGCTTGAAGGGGTTGTCCCATGATTATTGTAAAAAAATGAAAATTAGACATCATATAGTACATGACAACCTCTTTCTAACAAAGAACCAGCCTTGTACCTCACATAGATGCAGAGATCTCCACGTTCATTGCTCTGCTAGATTTATATCAAGATGACAGCTCAAGGGGAGGGTCCTTTCTGCTGCAGCTCAGGAGGCGTGTCTCAGCTCTCCCTATCACAGCTCAGGGGACGTGTCTCAGCTCTCCCTATCACAGCTCAGGGGGCGTATCTCTGCTCTCCCTATCACAATTCAGGAGGCAGTTGAAGGATGAAACTGAGCATGTGCGGCCTTCTCAGTGAGCAGGACAAAGAAATAAGAAAAAAAAACAGCAGGTGGCGATGTACACATATATTGTATTTAATAACTCGGTGCCTATGCTAAATTTTTAATTACATGTATTAATGCAAATATTCAGATCCAGGTGCTGGTTTGAAAACTGTAGAATATTTTTTGTGAGACAAACCCTTTAAAGGAAATCTGTCACCTAGATCATCATTATTAATGTAAAAATATTGCCTTATAGCGCATTTCCAGATGTACCTTTCCTTCCGCGATTTTTGTTTTCTATCTTCAGAAAATCCACTTTGTTCGGTATGCAAATCAGCCAGTAAGGTGCCCAGAGGGGCATTATTTTCTCTTGAAGGAGCCCAGGCATGCCTCCATCTAGTGCCCAAGCCTGCCCTCATGCAGAGCCCAAGCACACCTCCTCCTCACTCAGATATGACGTCCCTGCTGCACCGTGTCCGCCCACCCTGCTTCTATGACACAATCACACTATAACCCCGCCCACCATCTCCTTGCTCGGCGCATGCCCAGTTCCATGCAGGCGCAGGCAGTGTTCGCCACTGCATATGCACGAAATGATGCAAGCAGATGGTGGGCGGGGTTATGATGTGATTGTGATGTAGAAGCAGGGTGGGTGGACACGGTGCAGCAGAGGCGTGCTCAGGCCCTGCACGAGGACAGGCTTGGGCACCAGACGGAGGCATGCCTGGGCTCCTTCAAGAGAAAATAATGCCCTTCTGGGCACCTTACTGGCTGATTTGCTTACCGAACAAAGTGGATTTCCTTTAAAAAAACACACACTAGTGTTGATTCACTAAATGCACTGAATTGCTTAACTATAAATGGTAGCAAAGTTGCAACAGTTTTTTTTATTGCTACCACGTCACTATCATGTGCCATTCAAGCACATGCGAGGTGAGGCTGGTGATTGGCCACAATGGTTATGTAACCGAGCAACTGCCAGTCCAGTTGGGAATTGGGCAGCATCAATGGAATGACGAAACTGCAAACAGGTGAGTGTTTTTTTTTTTTTTTAATGGGGCACACCTTCTAACCACTGGGGTTGTTGACAATCCCTTTAAGAAAAATGTAAGAAATCAATAGTGAATGATGCATTCTGCATGCCTTTTACCATGAAAACTAAAATCAGGAAAAAGGAAAAGTATTGTATTTATAATTGCTCTCCACTTAACCGATTCCAACTTTGTAATTTTCCAAAGACAATTTCAGAAATGTCACCCAATGTGTTGGATTCTTACATAGAAAATAGACATTAGAGAACAAACGTCATTGAGGATGATGCTACTTAATAAGGACGGATGTATCTGTAGAAATAACACATTATGATGCTGTCCTTTTCTAAGCTCATTAACCCCTGCCCCATCCGTTTTTTCACTTTTGTTTCTTTACTACCTGCTTTCCAAGTGCCATAACTGTATGACTTTACAGCGTCACTGTTTTTCTTTCATACAATTTCATTCCATTTAACCCCTTAGTGACCAAGCCTGTTTGGGCCTTTATGACCAAGCATTTTTCTTTCTTTTTTCATCGTCGCGTTCCAAGAGCTCTAACTTTTTTATTTTTCTCTCTCTATAGCTTTATGAGGGCTTGTTGTAGTTGTAGTTTTTAATGGCTCCATTTTGGGGTACACATATCTTTCTGATTATTTTTTATTAACTCTTTCTGGGAGAGAAAAAAAGCAACACTGCCACTGCGTTTTTACGTTATAAATTTTACGGCGTTCATTTTTCGGTATAAATAACATAATATCTTTATTATCTGGGTCAGTAGGATTATAGTGATAACAAATACATATAGTTTTTTTTAAGTTTTACAACTTTTTTGGAATAAAACGCTTTTTTTTATAAAAGAAAAATATTTTTGCATTGCCGCTTCCCAAGACCCCTAACTTTTTTATTTTTTTTCTATGGAGTTGTGTGAGGGCTTGATTTTTGTGGGACGCCTTGTATTTTTAATTTGTATCATTTTCGAGTAAATGGCGCTTTATGATCGCTTGTTATTACGTTTTTTCGGTGGCAACTAAGAATAAATGAGCAATTCTGTCTTTTTTTTTTTTTTTTTACGGCGTTCACCGTAGAGGGTAATTTATGTGATATTTATGTAGTCTGGGTCGTTACGGTACCAAACATATGGAGGCGCAACCTGCTGTAAATTACTACAGCCGGGACCAGGGCCTACAACAGAAGCCAGGGAGACAGAGGGAGTTCGCTACCTCTGTCAGCACTTTACATGCGGGGGGGGGGGGCACCATTCCAGTTAGAGCAGGGCCGCGGCTCTCATGTGAGAGCCAGGTCCGCGCTCCCTGCTGCACGGGGACCCGTGCAGAGCTTAGACTGGGCCGCCGTAAAAAAGCAGCGGCCCAGCCTAAGGCCCCTTAGTGACCAACGTAAAAACACCTATGGGTGGTCAATCTGCCTGCATCCACCTGAAAAAAAAGCTGTAAAGTCATGGCCACTAGGGGTCTCACTTCCACCTAATTTGCAGTCCACTGTCTGTTGTCAGGCAAGATCCATCCCTAGTAACAGACACAGAAGACGGGTCACAGGAAATGGGGGCGTGTCAGAACTAGCTGAAAAAACTGCTTCTTTTGGAGATTATAGGAGCCTCCTGTGTGTGTGCAAGTGTGATTTCCCCCACCGTATCTGTTCTGTGAGCTTTGGAGCTGAAAACAAACATAGTTGGAAGTAAGGGAAAGAACGTCACAGCAGTACAGTGCTGGCAGATTCCACAGAAGGGAGACACCCCCTGCTTCTGATAGGGATGCATCTAGTTGTGCAGCTGAAACAGGGGATAAAATATGAAAAAGACATTAGGGAAGCCCCCAAAAAAACCCTGTTCCTTCACAGTTATGATTGTACATTGAAACACAGCCATTATGCAAACTTTTTTCAAAAATTTTGGTACGCTCTAACGTTCACATAACCGTTTGAGGGCTTGTTTTCTGTGGGACACGTTGCATTTTTAATGGCACTATTTCATTTGCCATGTCATTGTCACATCTGTTCGTGAGTTCCATTGTATGCCGTGTGTGCTGGTTGCCGGATACTGGTGGTGTGTATCTAAGGCCATATGTCAGTGTGGCAGTGCACATCCGCCTCTGTCTTATGTGTACTGGGCGTGGCTACATTGTGATGTAAACCATGACCATCGTGTATATCTCTCCTCTCTGTTCTGTTCAGCAAGGCAGGGGTTAATTGCCACTGTTTGCTGTGTTTTCTGAGTTCCATGTAGGGGTTAATGCCTCTTTCTGTTTCTGTGTACCTGCGGGTGAGCCAGGGGCGTAGCTAGAAATGCATGGGCCCCATAGCAAAAAAATGTATGGGCCGCCCCCCCCCCCCCCGTGCCATTCACAGATCCCCCTCCCCTAAACAGTGCCATCCACAGATCCCCCCTAAACAGTGCCATCCACAGATCCCCCTAAACAGTGCCATCCACAGATCCCCCCTCCCCTAAACAGTGCAATCCACAGATCCCCCCCCTCATAACAGTGCCATCCACAGATCTCCCCCCTAAACAGTGACATCCACAGATCCCCCCTAAACAGTGTCATCCACAGATCCCCCCTCCCCTAAACAGTGCCATCCACAGATCTCCCCCCTAAACAGTAACATCCACAGATCCCCCCTAAACAGTGTCATCCACAGATCCCCCCTAAACAGTGTCATCCACAGATCCCCCCTAAACAGTTCCATCCACAGATCCCCCTCCCCGACGCTCACAGCAGTATATTTATAAACTAATCAGTAACTAATTTAACTTTAATCATTGCTCATTGCTGAGCTCTTTACTTGGATTATTTGGATATCTTACTCTGTTTTAGCTCCGGTAACAGCAGGCAGTGCGGGGGGCGGCGCTTACTCACTGACGTCACGCGCCTGTGCCGCCTAGTGGGAGGAGCAGGCGCGTGACGTCAGTGAGTGAGCGCCGCCCCCCACACTGCCTGCTATTACCGGAGCTAAGACAAAGTAAGATATCCAAATAATCC
This sequence comes from Bufo bufo, assembly GCF_905171765.1. NCBI lineage: Eukaryota > Metazoa > Chordata > Amphibia > Anura > Bufonidae > Bufo > Bufo bufo. The sequence goes on from NC_053392.1 coordinate 84,356,359, forward strand.
AAGTAAAGAGCTCAGCAATGAGCAATGATTAAAGTTAAAGTAGTTACTGATTGGTTTATAAATATACTGCTGTGAGCGGCGTGGCCCTGTATATTCTAACCCCCAGGCAAGCGTCCCTGTCACCATGGGAACGCCTGGGGGTTAGAATATACCATCGGATTTGAGTTTTTACGATCTCACTGAGCTCGTGAAAACTCAGATCCGATGGTATATTCTAACCCCCAGGCAAGCGTCCCCTTCACCATGGGAACGCCTGGGGGTTAGAATATACCATCGGATCTTCTGAGTTACTCAGTGGCCTGGCTGGAGCCTCCGCAGCCACTGTGTCGGCCCGGCCCTGCGTGCGCCCTGCTCCAGTCCTGACTCCTCCCCAGCCAGGCCCGAGCCTCGGACCGCCCGCGTCCCGCCCACTACACTAGTCTAGTGCTCATCCGCGGCTCAGGCCTGGCTGCCTGTGTGTAGTGTGTATGTAAATAATATAAAAATAAAAAATAAATCAACAGAAGGCGGCACGGACGGGCCCCCAGTGGCGTAGGGCCCCATAGCCACTGCTATGGTTGCTATGGCGATCCCTATGCCACTGGGGTGAGCTCAGCTGTCTGTGTATCCCACCCCTTGACTAAGCAACAGCTGCGCTATATGTATCTGTTGTTCTGTTTGTCTGTCCAGTCCTTGCCAGTCTGTATCCATTGCCATGTCTGACCTTACCCTGCCTGAGTTTGTGCCATGATCTGTCTTTTTATGTTTTGTCATCCAGTCTGGTTTTTCTGCTCTTCTTCCAGTCAACCCGTGTTTTAGTCTTACTTCCTGTTCAGACTGTGCCTGCGGTTTTGTGTGTTTTCTGATCCTGCCTGTGTTCCTGAGTCCTAGGGTCAGCTGCCTTGTACACTGGGACCATGCCAGGAGGTAGCGGTCTGGTCGCTAACCCATTGCGAAGTCTACATCCCTGTATTTGGGTTAAAGGGTGAACACCGGAGAGGCGCTGTTGAGGAAGGGTTGAGACGCATGCATATATATATACATACATACATGCAAACACGTGCGTGCATGTATGATATATATGCATGCATTAATCACGTTATAGGAGGATGTGCGCGGATGTTCCCAGCATCTGCGCACGACTGCCCTTAGTGGCCCACAGGGGCTCATGAAGGCCCCTGTGGGATATATGTGATCCCTTTTAATATATGTAGGGGCTTGTGCCCCCTTATGATGTAGGGGCTTGTGCCCCCTTATGATGTAGGGGCTTGTGCCCCCTGATGTAGGGGCTTGTGATGTGTCCCTTATTATATGTGCCCCCTTATATATATATATATTAATGTGGTCCCTTATATAATCCCCCTTAGAAGTATGACTAATGTATACATGTGTATGGATGTGCCCCAAGCATCGATACACATGTATATTCATATTATGCCCCCTTGTCATATCCCCATACCATATAAATCCCCCCCCCCCCCTTACATGGACACAGATGCATCAATGTAAATGTGCCCCAAGCATTTACATTGATGTAATCTGAGTGAAGGCGCCAGGATGGCCGGACAAGGTCCGGTCATTCTGGTGACCTCAAAAGGATTCAAATTCAATAGAATTTGAATCCTTTTGTTCTAATTATCTGCAGTCCTGCTGGAGATAATTAAGCATAATAGAGAGAGAGGAGATACCTCCGCTCACTCTATTATGTGCATTCTGGCATCGCAATTCCCTTGCGATGTCCGGAATGCTGGGAGCTACAGGCAGGAGATCAAAGGATCTCCCGCCTGTCAGCAAGTGCACGCGGCGCGCGTGCAGGGACGCGCGGGCAGGCGCGGTGACGTCATCTCACCGCGCCGGCCCACGTGTCCTGCACTGTGGTGTGGGTGCGCGCGCGCGCCCCCTGGTGGCGCGGGAGTGCGGGCCGCCGGGGGGATAAATATCCGGCGGCCCTGGCACTCGGTCAGTTAGGAAAGGGCCCCCCACCTGGATAAGCGCATCGGCGCTTAGGACGAAGCGCCCCCCCCCCCCTCCGGCTCAAGGATCTGGGCCCCACCTGGCAGAGGAGCGCGTCCTGCGCTCCGGGAGTCAGGGCCTCCCACGTGGCAGCTGCCCGGACAGATGGGAGAGCGCGATCGGCGCTCAAGGCTGCCCTCAGGAGAGAGGATCGGGACCCCCCCCCCTGGACGAACGAGCAAGTATACTAGTATCACTCGCTATACCACCAACGATATTAACCCTTAAGTCCCCCACCCCTTATTCCTGTTCCCCTGTTGTACCCCTGATCCTGCAACCCCTGATCCACCCCTATCCACACCACCTCCCCTGATTAACCCTTTATTACCCTGATCCCTGGTTAACCCTATATCCCCTGATCCCCTACTGACCCCTGGAACCCTAACCCTGATTAACCTCTAGTGGTTACCCTGGTCCTGTAGAGCATGCTTCTGCTCTGCAAACCAATCCTTTTAACCCTTCGTCATACCCCGTAGGGACAGTGAATAGTCAGGTGGGGTGGGTTCATATACTTGAATGTGTGAATTGTATAGTTAGTTGATGGGTGGAATTGGGAATGGGTAGTGTAGTTTAGGATTGTATATTTAGTGCTGTATTGTAGTGTACTGCGTGCGTAGTGTATTGTAGTGTACTGCGTGCGTAGTGTATTGTTAGTGTATTGCTTGGTGTAATAAATACTGTTATATTTGTACCCTTTTGTGTAGCGTGTACTTGTTAGCGGTAGCGAGTTAGTAAGGCGCATGCAGTTAGCATAAGTGATCAGTGTAGAGCATAGCGAAAGTATTGTATTATTATATAAAGGCATAAATGGGCGGAGTTATCACTAGATGGCTCCTCCCATTTATGAATATTAATATTCCCCCTTTACAGGCGCCTATAGGCCTCATGCACACGACTGTATGTATTTTGCGGTCCGCAAAACACGGATCTGTAAAAAATACGGATGACATATGTGTGCATTCTGTATTTTGTGGAACGGAACAGCTGGCCCCCAATAGAACAGTCCTGTCCTTGTCCGTAATGAGGACAATAATATGACATGTTCTTTTTTTTGCGGAACGGACATACGGAACCAGAATTCACACGGAGTAACTTCCGTTTCAGACCAGTTGAAATGAATGGTTCAGCATATGGTCTGCAAAAAACCCCGGAAAGGACACAGAAAGAAAATACGTTAGTGTGCATGAGCTCTTAGGCCCCTTTCACACGAGCGAGTTTTCTGCGCGGGTGCAATGCATGATGTGAACGCATTGCGCCCGCACTGAATCCGGACCCATTAATTTCAATGGGTCTGTGTACATGAGCGTTGTTTTTCGCGCATTACTTACTTTTAGCGCAAGTAACTTAGCAACAGTGAAGGTATTTTAGTTAAAGTTGAGTTTTCTTCCTAGTATAGCACATGTAATACGTTATCCTCCCTAGTATAGCACATGTGATACGTTATCCTGCCTAGTATAGCACATGTGATACGTTATCCTCCCTAGTATAGCACATGTGATACGTTATCCTTCCTAGTATAGCACATGTGATACGTTATCCTGCCTAGTATAGCATATGTGATACGTTATCCTTCCTAGTATAGCACATGTGATACGTTATCCTTCCTAGTATAGCACATGTGATACGTTATCCTCCCTAGTATAGCACATGTGATACGTTATCCTTCCTAGTATAGCACATGTGATACGTTATCCTGCCTAGTATAGCACATGTGATATGTTATCCTCCCTAGTATAGCACATGTGATACGTTATCCTGCCTAGTATAGCACATGTGATACGTTATCCTCCCTAGTATAGCATATGTAATACGTTATCCTTCCTAGTATAGCACGTGATATGTAATCCTCCCTAGTATAGCACATGTGATACGTTATCCTCCCTAGTATAGCACATGTGATACGTTATCCTCCCTAGTATAGCACATATGATACGTTATCCTCTGTAGGATTGTATATTTGGCTACATTTTCCTTTCTTGTCTTTTTATTACATGTCGATGAGGTCAAAAATTGTTGGCAGAGCTGTAGGGACCAGTTCCGCAAAGAGATGCATCACCAGGGATGGAGTGGTTGCGGGCCCCCCAAGAAAGGGCCATATATGTTCAAGGAACAACTGACGTTCCTCCGTGAGGTCATGGAGCTGCGTCCGTAAGTTAATTCTACACACTGACCACTATGTACTATGTAGGTAATGTCATTGGTAATTTTGAAATGTCATATTTGCTGATAGCAACCATTCCAATTCCTCCTTTCATTAGCAAAAGTAGGTGAACAACATGACAAGTGGATTAGGAATTGTTGCTATGGCCAGCTATGACACTTCTAATTTACCCAATGTTGCTAAATGACCCCATAAGTAATATCTTGGTTAGTTCATGTACTTGCTATGTGCTAAATGTATTTTGCTGAAGATAGTAATATGTGATGTGAATATTTATAATACAAAATTGTGTTCATATAGTAATGTACTATGTTTTTTCTTTTTTTTGAAGAACAGGACAACCTAGAGGAGGAAGGGGAGGGGATGAGTTGGCTCCGCAGCAATCAAGTGCCTGCGAGGAGGACACTCCCTCTGGGCCAGTGTAGACGGAGAGTGCCCCAGCACGGCACTATCCAGGTGTACAGCTGCTTCTGGAGGCGATCCCCCCCCCCCCACCTTTGGCTCTACCCAGCCGGGCCAGACGATGGGCAATGCCTCCTGCCGAATCTCTGATAAATACTCAGGTTCTGGAATATTTATCTAGAGCCCGGCAGGAGGATCATTTAGACCTGTTCGCCCATAGTCTGGCCCATTATTTGCGCCGGCTGCCTCCAGAACGATTACTGAGAACCAAATGGGCTCTCGGAATTGTTCTGGATGCAGCCGCTCCCCTCAATGACCCTATGAAAATGTTTGTGGCCCTGGAAAACTGGCACCTCCATGGGCACATGTTTGACCCCCGGCCAATGCCAATTTCCCAGGGCTCACAGGGTCTCCCACAGTTCCCTCCTCCAAGGGATCATTATGGGCCACCTATTTGGCCATATGGCCCACAGTATCAAGGGGAATCTTCTTATGGGCAGCCTGGCTCCTCCTCCACACAAGCTGGCCCATCACAGTACTCAGACCTTCCTTCTCAACCAGCCTACCCTGGCCCGCAGTATCAGGCAGGGCTGGCTTCAGCACCCGGCATACTCGGGCAAGTGCCGGGGCCCATTGCTCCTGGGGAAGCCCACTGAGCTGCTATGAGCACTTCTATCAATGACACTGCTGTCATTTCACTTACGCAGTACCCCTCTGGTGGGCCCTCTGATAGTCACATGAGGCCGGCTGCTGCAGAGACTCAGACACGCCCCCTCTACACAAGACGTGCTGCCTGAGGAGAGAGACCGCAGGGCTGGAGCAGAAGTGTGAACACATTCTGTGAGTCTGGACTGTGAATGTGCCTTCTCTGTGGGACAGGAGGGGGTCAGGGAACTCTCCCAGCTGCTGCTGGATGCTGTAGACCAGCAGCTTTAATGCTATTTAGTTGTTTTACTGCCTCATTAAGCAGTTTGCCTCCATGACACCTGCTCCCCCCTTCATATCCTTTCCTATCCCATCCTCATGGATCCCCTTCTGTCTCCTTTCCTCCCTCATGTATCCAGAGCTCCTGTTACACCCTCCTATCTCCTGTTGCTGCCCTGCACAGACCTCGTACTGTGCCCCCTTATACCCTGCATTGTACCCTCTTACAACACCCTGCATGTTGGCGTCCTGGAAAGTCAAGGCAGGCCGCAACTCCCCCAAAAGCCGATCAAAGGTAGCCACCAACATGCGGCAATAATTAAAGAACTTTACAGGGTGCTCACGGAGGTCAGAGTACAAACCAAAGACCAAACACACAAACCAGTCAAATGACCAAAACTCCCCAAACAAATGGAGCTGTCCAAAAAAATTATGTATGCTAGGGGTATTTATATGTGTTTGCAGTAACAGGTGAATCTAGAGGATGGATCAGTAAAGTCCACATGTCATCCAAGCGGGAAAAACGCAATAACGAAATGCAATCGCATACAAAACGGACGCCAGACACAAGCAAAATCGCACGATTATCACTGAACGCACCCTGAACACATCCTGACCTAATCCGTCACACTTGTGTACAAGAGGCCTTAGGCCCCTTGCAGACGAGCGTGTCCGGATTAGGTCCGGATGCGTTGCGTCTGCGATCAGGGAAAATCGTGCGAGTAGGTACGCTATTGCAGTCAGTTTTGGCTGCAATTGCGTTCCGATGTTTAGTTTTTATTGCGTGGGTGCAATGCGTCTTGCACGCGCGTGATAAAAAACTGACTGTGGTACCCAGACCCGAACCCGGACTTCTTCACTTTGGGTTAGGTGTTCTGTAAATTTTATTATTTTCCATTATAACATGGTTATAATGGAAAATAATAGCATTCTTAATGCAGTATGCTAAGTAAAAGGTTCATTGTGGGGTTAAAATATAAAAAAAATGTAACTCACCTCATCCACTTGATCGCGCAGCTGGGCTCGTCTTCTTTCTTCTTCTTCTTGCAGGACCTGGCTGGAAAAGGACCTTCGGTGACGTCATCGCGCTCACCACGTGGTGAGCGTGGTGATGTCAGCGCAGGTCCTGCTGAATGAAGATAGAAGTGGATCTGTAACAATCATGTATTGAACAAAAGGAAATAAATTCTGTGTGGTGTGAAATTGACAAAAAGATGCAATTCCGGCATTTTTATGTTTTGGTATTAATGATATTCACTAAAAATGAGACATTATCCTTGCTGGTCAGTGTGACTACAACAATGTCTAATTTGTATAGTTTTTCTTACGTTTTACTACTTTAAAAAAGTTGACAAAATTTGCTTAGCGCCGCCATAGTCTGACACCCATAAGTTTCTGTCTACAGAGCTATGTAAGGGGTTATATTTTTGCGGTAAGAGCTATAGTTTTTATTGGTACCAGTTTGGATATGGATATTTGATCACCTTTTAATCAATTATTTTTCAGGGTGAGCGAGGAGACCAAAAAACAGCAATTTAGGCTTTTGATATTTGTTTCCATTACAGCACTCAGTATGCAGGATAAATACCTTTATATTTTAATAGGTATTCCCATCTGAGACATTGGGGGCATATCGCGAGAATGGAGCGGGGAAGGTGGTGGCCGGAGGACCTCTGGTTTCCCTGGGTCCGGCCACCACCAAGCGCTCTGCTCTCCCCATAGTAGTGAAAGGGAGAGCACAGAGCTTGTGCACCCATCGCTCCCATTAATTTCTATGGGGCCGATGGAAATAGCCAAGCCAGTGCTCGGTTATTTTCGGCAGCCCCATAGAAATGAATGGAGAGCGGGTGCACATGCGCATTTTGCCCTCCACAATTTTCATTGCTACGTTCTCGGTGTAGGTGCGGGTCCCAGAGGTGGGACCCGCACCCATCAGACAATGGGGGCATATCCTAGCAGTATGCCTCCATTGTTTGAGATGGGGAAAACCCTTTAAGGCATTTTTTTTATCACACCAGGTATGTTTTATTTTTTTATTTTGTTTAATATTATATGTAAAATTTGAGAAGGGGGTGATTTGAATGTTTAAAGGGTTTCTATCACTTCGTATCACATATTTAGGTGTCAGACACTAGCGATCCGCTAGTGTCTGCTCTAACAAACCATCCTAATATGATAGGCTTTGGGGCAGCCGTTTCGCTAAAATAAGAACTTATATCTATATGCTAATGAGCCTCTAGGTGCTATGGGGGCGTCATTAGCACCTAGAGGCTCGGTCTACCTTCATAAACTGTCGCCGCCCAGCGCGTCCCTCCAGCCCGCCCATCTCCTGCTGAATGCGATCCTCCCCGTACGCGTCTCTGTTCGGCGCATGCGCAGTGAATGTCTGACCGCTTCCCTGCACAGACATCTCCACTGCGCCTGTTCCTCGGAGCACTATGATGTCATCGGCGCAGGCGCAGTGGAGATGTCTGAGCAGGGAAGCGGTCAGACATTCACTGCGCATGCGCCGAACAGAGACGCGCACGGAGAGGATCGCATTCAGCAGGAGATGGGCGGGCAGGAGGGACGCGCTGGGCGGCGGCAGTTTATGAAGGTAGACGGAGCCTCTAGGTGCTAATGACGCCCCCATAGCACCTAGAGGCTCATTAGCATATAGATATAAGTTCTTATTTTATCGAAACGGCTTCCCCAAAGCCTATCATATTAGGATGGTTTGTTAGAGCAGACACTAGCGGATCGCTAGTGTCTGACACCTAAATATGTGATACGAAGTGATATACCATAGACTGTATAACTAGACTATTGCAGTCTATGGTGCTTGTGACATTGATCTATTAAGTCCTGCCACAGGGAGGGCTTAATAGGAAGATTACAATGGAAGGTCTTGGAGCCATTATCAGACTCCAGGCTGCCATGAAAACCGATCAGCACCCTGCTATTTTGGAGGTCAGAGGTAGCATCCTCCTTCTGACTATATGCTCAGATGCCACAGTCACTATTGACTACAACATCTGAGGAGTCCGCTCCATAAACCCCTCCACCATTATGATGTAACGTTCCTTCAAATGTCCTTAAGGGGTTAACATGAAGTCCCAAGCGACACAACATGGGAGAGACAAACCATCAACATGCGATCAATACACATTTTATGATTAACAGAATGGGAAAACTATTGATTATGCAATAAAGAAAATAAAATTGCTATGGATTTCTAAATTAACAGAACGAGACAACTATTGACTTGCTGCTGGCGGGAATAAAACTGTTATCAATACCTTTCATTATGCTTCTTGCTGGATAATAGGGAAAACACAAGAGGCTTCATTATTTACACCTACGTCTTCTTTACCCATTCATAGACATTGGGAGCGATCAAAGTAATGTAAAGGACATCGTCATGAAGAAAATAATATACATATGATACATTGGTTGTGATAGTCCTTGTTTATTTCCTTGTGATAAGATGGCATTAAGGGGTACAGTTCTTCGGGTATATTCACAGCCGGAAGATTTGCTGCAGACATTTCTACGACTGTCCTAGTCATCTGAATGGGGCATGCAGAAATCCATGTTCTTGCCGCCAAAGCAACCCCATTCTGAACTGATTTTCAGTCACAGAAATTTCTACAACAGATTTGGCATGGACTATCCCTATGTTGGCAGTGCCAGCTCAACACTATCACACCTCAAACCATGTTCAGACAGCGGATTTCTGACACTCATTTCTGGGTAATATTCTTCCTCTGAACACTCTCTTTTCCTGTGTCCTGTAGTTGAATGTGTATCATCAGTGGCATAAAACTGCTCCAAACATCTTTCCATAGCTGATTTTAAGAAATGGGACCCTAAATACGTTCATACAGCGCCAAATATTACTTCTTGATAATGCCCACACAATACTGCCCAAATAATACCTCCATACTGCTCACAAACTGTAACACCGCCTTAGGGCTCATGCACACGACCGTATGTATTTTGCGGTCCGCAAAAAACGGATCTGCAAAAAATACGGATGACATCCGTGTGCATTTCATGTTTGACGGAACAGCTGGCCCTTCATATAACTGTACTATCCTTGCCCGTAATGTGGACAATAATAGGACATGTTCTATTTTTTTGCGGAATGGGAATACAGACATAAGGAAACGGAATGCACACAGAGTAACTACGTGTTTTTTTTGTGGACCCATTGAAGTGAGTGGTTCCGCATATGGTCTGCAAAAAACCCTGAACGGAAGTGGAAAGAAAATACGTTTGTGTGCATGAGCCCTTATATTTCACACACAACATAGTCATTCAGTATACAAATAAAATTGCCATTTAGTGTCCCAATAAATACTGCTATACAAGAACACAATGGGAATATTGTTCATAGAGCCTAGATGCACATTTTCAGCTGCAGACTAAGATTAACAGCTTGTTCAGTATGTGGGAGATGATAGGGATGCTCAGAGAACTGCAGCCGTGCACAAAAACATCACTACACCGATGCTTCCACTTGGTGACAGTGACTGTACTGGTTGTCCATTCATTCTAAAATACAATTTATATTCTCCACGGTGCTGTATCCCCTACATCTCCCCCTCATCTATATCTACCACTCCGCCAACAATACTAGACTATCATCCTCCATAATATGAACCTCCTGCCTCCATTTCCAAGACTTCTCTCGAGCTGCACCAGTTTTCTGGAATGTATTACCCCAGACAATCAGGTTAATGCCCAATATTCACAGTTGTAGGCACTCCATAAAAACAGGGTGGTCTATCACAAGCCCTAATCTCACTCTTCTCCGTTTCTCTCCTCCTTCTACATTGTTCCTCAGAACTTGATCTATTTATCCAACAATATCCACCATATTACTCAAAAGCACTTCATGTCTGTACAGACACATATTCTGGCTGGTGACCCGCTCGTGCAGCTTTATACAGTAAGTACTCCCCTGTTTTATAACAAAGGCTGGACCATTGTATGAAACAAGCACTTTTACCTTTTGTGTGCCCTATGTCCTCATAGTTTGGAGGCTCTTGCGAACAGGACTCTCACTCCTATAATTGTTAATTACTTTGTGCTATGTATAAGACACAGTCGAGTCACTTTATTATGACATTGGCAGTGTGTAGCTCGTGTGGTGAGCTGGCTTAGTGGGTATATAAGGTTGTTGATAGGCTGACTGCACACATATTCCTCATTGCTGTCATAGACAAAGGGCCGATTTATCAGGGTTGCAAAAAGGGATGATTATTGACTTTCGCACCAAGGGTGTCAGTATTTCTGAGACTGCGCAGTTTGTCAATTGTTCACATGCTGCTGTGGTGAAAGCGTATCGTTAGTGGACAAATGTTACCATTGCTATGAAGATGCATACCGACACCACCAAAATGAACCAGGAAGCTCCCAGACGTATGTCGAAAACAACAGTTCAGAGAACCCTACTGTGTATGAGGCTCCAAAGCGGACAGATGGTCACTGCACCTCTGCTAACGAAGTTGCATCAGCTGAAAAGGCTTTAATTTTCGCGGCAGTATCAGAATTGGACCTCTGATGATTGGCAAAGGGTCGTCTTCTATGATGAGTTCCGTTTTCTGCTTTATCGGATGGATGGATGTTGACGTGTGAGGTGAGAAACATCAGAGAACAAACACCCTGCAACCATTGATGGATGAACACAAGGTGGTGGTGGCAGTGTTATGGTATGGTCTGGTCTGTTTTCGTGGCATTCTGTGGGCCTACTCATCCATGTGGAAGGCATCCTCAACCAATTTGGGTATGAATCCTTTCTTGCGGATCACATACATCCATACATGCTGATTGTCTTCCCTGGAGCAGATGGGATCTTCCAGCAAGATAATGTGAGATCTCACACAGTTAGAAATGTCTGATATTTATTGGAAAAGATTCACAACCAAAACTTCCAAGTTCTACCCTGGCCTCCTAATTCCCCACACTTGAACCCAATTGAACATCTTTCGGACCACCTTGATCATTGTGTTCGCTCAATGGATCCTCCCCCACACTCCCTCCAGCAGCTGTGGCATGCACTGCGGTCAGCATGTCTACAGATACCTGTGACAACCTACCAGGACCTTACTGAGTCTCTCCAAGCCCCTCTAGCTGGCGTCCGTGCTGCACACAGTGGTTACTCTGGACATTAGTTGGTGATCATAATAATGTGACTCAACTATGTACGTGTCCCCTCTGAATTGTAAAGTGCTGTGGAATATGTGCTATATACAGTGCATTGAAAAAGTATTCATACCCTTTGAACTTTTCCACATTTTTTATGTTACACCCACAACTCTAATGTATTTAATTGGGATTTTATGTAATAGACCAACACAAAATTGCAAGTATGTGTGAATTAAAAAGAAAATGATGCATGGTTTTCAAAAAATTTAATAAATAAAAATCTGAAAGTGCATTTGTATTCAGCCCCCCATAGTCAATATTTTGTAGGACCACCTTTCGCTGCAATTACAGCTGCAAGTCTTTTGCGGTATGTCTCTACCAGCTTTACTCATCTAGAGGCTGAAATATTTGGCCATTCTTCTTTGCAAAATAGCTCAAGCTCAGTGAGATTGGATGGAGAACGTTTGGGAAAAGCAATTTTCAAGTCTTGCCACAGTTTCTCAATGGGATTTAGGTCTGAACTTTGATTGGGCCATTCTAACACATGAATATGCTTTGATCTAAACTATTCCATTGTAGCTCTGGCTGTATGTTTATGGTTGTTGTCCTGTTAGAAGGTGAACCTCTGCCCCAGTCTCAAGTCTTTTGCAGCCTCTACCAGGTTTTCCTCCAGGATTGCCCTGTATTTAGCGCCATTCATCTTCCTATCAACTCTGACCAGCTTCCCTGTCCTTGCTAAAGAAAAGCTTCCCCAGGGCATGATGTTGCCACCACCATGTTTCACTGTGGGGATGGTGTTCAGGGCAATGTGCAATGTTAGTTTTCTGCCACACAAAGCATTTTGTATTTAGGCCAAAAAGTTCAACTTTGGTTTCATCTGACCAGAGCACCTTCTTCCACATGTTTGTTGTGTCCCCTACATGGATTGTGGAAAACTGCAAACAAACTGCTTATGGCTTGCTTTCAAACATGTAGTTCTTCTTGCCACTCTTCCATAAAGGTCAGATGTGTGGAGTACACGACTAATAGTTGTCCTGTGGACAGATTCTCCAACCTCAGTTGTGGGTCTCTGCAGATCCTCCAGAGTAACCATGGGCCTCATGGCTGATTCTCTAATTAGTGCTTTCCTTGCCTGGGCTGTCAGTTTAGGTGAACAGCCATGTCTTGGTTGGTTTGCAGTTGTGCCATACTCCTTCCATTTTTGGTTGATTAATTGAACAGTGCTCTAAGAGATGTTCAGAGCTTTGGTAAATTTTTATTATAAGCTAACCCTGCTTTACACTTCTCCACAACTTTATCCCTGACCTGTCCGGTGTGTTCCTTGGTTTTCATTATGCTATTTGATCACTAATGTTCACTAACAAACCCTTGAGGCCTTCACAGAACAGCTGTACTGTAGTTATACTGAGGATAAATTACACACAGGTGGACTCTATTTACTAATTAGGTGACTTCTGAAGGCAATTGGTCACACTGGATTTTATTTAGGGGTATCAGAGTACAGGGGGCGGAATACAAATACATGCAGGCTTGGACTGGCCCACAGTGGAACAGGTGAATCCCCCAGGGGGCCCCTGAGCAAGGTGGGCCCCTAGTTGCCCACCCCCTGCACAAGTGGCACATGGAAAGTAGACTGACATATAGATAGGCTGGCTTAGATGCTATACAGTACAGTATATTGATTATGATCATATAAAAATCAGGATAGTGTGGGCAGGTAGTATATGCATGTAGCTTACTGGTGGGCCCTAGGCACCCCAGTCCAACACTGAATGCACTTTTCAGATTTTTATAAAAAAAAAATTGAAAGTCATGTATCATTTTATTTTCACTTCACACATACTTGCTACTTTGTGTTGGTCCATCACATAAAATCCTAATAAAATACATTTATGTTTGTGGGTGTAATGTGAAAAAATTAGCAAAAGTTAATTGGGCATGAATACTTTTTCAAGACGCTGTAAATTAATAATTTTAATAAACTTATTATCTTACATTGAAAGACTATCATCTGTATGTGACTGCTGTTTATTGGTACTTCAGATCATTCTGAGATTTCCTGCTCTAAGTGCTCCTGAACATGACCGTATCTGTTTTTGTGGTCCGCAAATCATGGATCAGCAAAATATGGATACCAGTCAAGAGCCTTCTGCCATTTTTTTCCTGCAGAAATGTCCTGTCCTTGTCTGCGAAAAAGACATGTTCTATTTTTGTGTGGGGCCGTGGAATAGCCATACGGATGCGGACAGCACACAGTGTGCTGTCCACATCTTTTGCAGCTCCATTGAGATGAATATCCGCAAAAAAAGCATAATGGATGCGGACCAAAACTACGGCTGTGTCCATGCGCCCTAAGAAAGAAGTATCTGTTTCATTTATTGTTAGGGCACAGATTTGGGTTTTTACTTTAATTGTCCAAAAAATGAAATGGGTTGTATGACTGACTGGCACTTTTACCAGTATTTGTGGAACCTTGCTAGTAAAAACGTGACCTATTGGGTCTGTTCTACTTTAAATCTGTTAGAAGGCAGCTGACCTAGCAGATGGAACTAAGATTCCAGAGCAGCACAAACAGACTGAACAGACAGGTAGGCAATAGAGAGCCTCAGGCACCCAGACGTAAGGATACAAAGACTAGGAATACGTGCAGACTAGAAGATACTTCTGGAACCCAGACATACCACAGAAACCAGTCCAGCAGTGATAACTGCAAGGACTAGTGCACGCATGGCAGAAGCTGCAGGAACCTGAACATACCGGGTAATACACAAGCAGACTTGGTGATAACGTCTAGAACCCAGACATATAACAGAAACCGGTCCAGCAGTGATAACTGCAGGGAATAGCACACACATGGCACAAGCTATAGGAACCCGTACATACTTGGACGGAACAGTAAGACTTCAGACAAAGCTTCAGGAACAAGGCAAGAGGAACTAAACAAACCCACAAATAATGTAGTGAACATTATTGCACAACCAGGGTATCGACACACACTTCAGAAAGAAGTCCAACCAAACTGACACGCACAACTCCGGAAGTGAATAGCAGAGTTAAAAGGGTTGTCCCATGAAAAATATTCATCCAGTATCTGGATCTGAATACTTTTGTAATTGCATGTAATTAAACATTTAGTATAACCACTGAGTTATTCAATGAAGTGCCAATTTCTGTTTGGTCTTTTTCTAATTTCTCTGTCCACCCCACTGAGGTGGATGCACGTGCTCAGTTCCATCCTTCTACTGTCATCAACTAAGGGTGCATTCACATCACCGTTTAGCTTTCCGTTCTTCTGATCCGTCAAAAGAAGAGAGAGAGAAAAAAAATGTTCCAACACCTGGAACCCCCACCGATTAGCTGTTTTGGGCAGCCATGGCCCCAGAAACTATACAGTGTATGAAGCAGAGGCAGAAGGTTCCTAAGACTTTGTAGTTTCCAGTGACGCTGTGCTGTAGCTCAGCTGAGCTGCACTACACCTGCACAGTCACTGCACAGTGTATGGAGCTGTCTACTTCCAGCTTTGTACACGGTATACTGTCGGTACTAGCAGCTGCCTGAAACAGCTGATCGGTTGGGGGTGCAGGGTGTCAGACCTCCATTAATCTGATATTGATGACCTTTCCTAAGAGAATAGGTCATCAGTATCCAAAGTCCTGGAAAACCCCTTTAATTATTATGCATCCAATTACTTGACCCACCAACTACTCTTTTCCTAAATGTAGAAGGCGGCTACTGTACATGTTAATGGGAAAAAAATAAAACCCATTTTCAATAGAACCATTTTCAAAGCATGTAAGGACTACGTTGGAAGCAACTCACAGGAAAAAAATAATACCATGACAATTATGACAGCAAATCATAGCCCTAAATATCTATTGTGAAATTTCAACACAAAAAGCGAAAGCCACACACTGCGCAATTAATAGCAGGTCACAGACTGAACTTCAGAAGGAGAGTGATGGAAAAATCAAACCGTGCACTGAATACAAGCTCTGCACCTATTCAAGCCCATATCCCCCCACACTATTAGGCTGAAATGCCAGCCACAGCAGGAGACATCTCACAGACAAAAAGAGGGTCACATGAAAGAAGAAAGAAGAAAATATCCAGACAGTGAAGCTTTGACTCAGAGCTTTGAAAACTTTTATTCTGCATGTTCTCTCCTGATTTGTCCTTGGCTGCAATCCAGAGACAGACTTCTGTGTTATTGTGGCACATAAAGAACTACTAACAAACGAGGAAAACAACACGGTGCAATGCTCTGCGTAAATCGCCATCAGCATTGTTAATGGCAGCTATGTCTAACCATCCCAGCTCAAATGAGGTATTTTTCATCCTCTGCAGGCTCCATCTTGAGTTGTCAGTTTTTCCTAAACTTAATTCCAGAAAAAGTGAGTACTAGTTGATATGATGTTCTCTCAGGAGCCCTGCACCTTGTGGGCAGGCAAAAGAGCTCGGCTCCCAAGGAGACCAGTGTGCAGGCATACATACCTGTCTGCACTCCAGTGAAGAGTCTGGACTCACTATGGCGGCGTCGCTACGCTACGGTAGCCAACCCTGCCAACCTTGAGGCTGGTTATCATATCAGGGAGCAAGGACACTTGAAGACTCCTGCTGCAAGAGTGGGAACCTTCCCTTCATTGCTACATCTTTCATGTCTTTTCAGTTCCATTGTCAAATCTAAACTGACTATAGCTTCCTGCAACCACTTCCTTGGTAGGAAGCAGGACTAGCCCACTTCTGCCCAGAAGGGGGGGAGAATCGAATGGTAAGTTCCATTCTATCTAAAGATCTCCCTCTACCAGATACCCTGCCACTTGCTGGTGAACCAGGCACAGTACATGAACATAACAGTTTCATAGCAAGATTATGAATGCACAGTATAGGAGGACCTGGAATAAATATACAGATGCCATTAGAGACAGTAGCAGGGTGTAGGCATGGTAGTGCCACTCTGGGGTTTTACAATTGGTGTTCTTGCCTTAGTAGTTAGTTGTGTGCTTGTTACTCTGGATTGCTGACCTTTTGCCTGTTTCTCTGACATTGCCTCTGATTACTGATTTTGCCTCTGATGTGACCTCCTGGTATTTCACTTTGCATAATTTGGGACTTTCTTTGGTATTAGATTTTGATTGTGACCTCCCCTTTGCCAGCTGACTTTCTCTCTGACGTTATCTCCTGGTTTCACTCTGTTGTGTTTTAGACTAGCTTTTGGATTCTGATCCGGTTCTGGTTTTGCCTGTCTGGTTTTCACCTCTCTCTGCCTAACTACACTTTACCTATTTAAGTTTAGGCCCCTGCAATTAGTCAAGTTGTGGGCCGCTATTTGGGGTGGATCGTGCAAGTAGGTAGGGACAGTGATGTGGGTAGAGTACAGGGCTGCTCTGTTCCCTACACTTTTCATGACAAATTTCACACATTTTTTTACAGCTTTGATCTGTGTAATAGGATCCATAAATTAGACTGATGGACTTGACTTTCAAGCCAAGATTTTCATTTCCAGGGAGTGCAGAGATTATGAACAGAATACAATAACCAGGTATAGGTTAAGGAATTGTCTGACTAATCAACAGCAAGACATTTTGTAAACTCAATGTATTGCGATGTTTATCTTTTGCATAATATACTGTTGATTTATGGGAAAAATGTAATCAATCTGTGCATTTTAACTTAAAGGAAGATATACACATTGGGGGCATACAAGTTATGTTGTACAGTTGCAAGAAAAAGTATGTGAACCCTTTGGAATGATATAGATTTCTGCACAAATTGGTCATAAAATGTGATCTGATCTTCATCTAAGTCACAGCAATAGACAATCACAGTCTGCTTAAACTGATAACACACAAAGAATTAAATGTTACCATGTTTTTATTGAACACACCATGTAAACATTCACAGTGCAGGTGGAAAAGTATGTGAACCCCTAGACTAATGACATCTCCAAGAACTAATTGGACTGAGGTGTCAGCCAACTGGAGTCCAATCAATTAGATGAGATTGGAGGTGTTGGTTACAGCTGCCCTGCCCTATAAAAAACACACACCAGTTTTGGGTTTGCTTTTCACAAGAAACATTGCCTGATGTGAATGATACCTTGCACAAAAGAGCTCTCAGAAGACCTACGATTAAGAATTGTTGACTTGCATAAAGCTGGAAAGGGTTATACAAGTATCTCCAAAAGCCTTGCTGTTCATCAGTCCACGGTAAGACAAATTGTCTATAAATGGAGAAAGTTCAGCACTGCTGCTACTCTCCCTAGGAGTGGCCATCCTGTAAAGATGACTGCAAGAGCACAGCGCAGACTGCTCAATGAAGTGAAGAAGAATCCTAGAGTGTCAGCTAAAGACTTACAAAAGTCTCTGGCATATGCTAACATCCCTGTTAGCGAATCTATGATACGTAAAACACTAAACAAGAATGGATTTCATGGGAGGATACCACAGAGGAAGCCACTGCTGTCCAAAAAAAACATTGCTGCACATTTACAGTTTGCACAAGAGCACCTGGATGTTCCACAGCAGTACTGGCAAAATATTCTGTGGACAGATGAAACCAAAGTTGAGTTGTTTGGAAGAAACACACAACACTATGTGTGGAGAAAAAGAGGCACAGCACACCAACATCAAAACCTCATCCCAACTGTGAAGTATGGTGGTGGGGGCATCATGGTTTGGGGCTGCTTTGCTGCATCAGGGCCTGGATGGATTGCTGTCATCGAAGGAAAAATTTATTCCCAAGATTATCAAGACATTTTGCAGGAGAACTTAAGGCCACCAGGTCCACCAACTGAAGCTCAACAGAAGATGGGTGTTGGAACAGGACAACGACCCAAAGCATAGAAGTAAATCAACAACAGAATGGCTTAAACAGAAGAAAATACGCCTTCTGGAGTGGCCCAGTCAGAGTCCTGACCTCAACCCAATTGAGATGCTGTGGCATGACCTCAAGAAAGCAATTCACACCAGACATCCCAAGAATATTGCTGAACTGAAACAGTTCTGTAAAGAGGAATGGTCAAGAATTACTCCTGACCGTTGTGCACGTCTGATCTGCAACTACAGGAAACATTTGGTTGAAGTTATTGCTGCCAAAGGAGGTACAACCAGTTATTAAATCCAAGGGTTCACATACTTTTTCCACCTGCACTGTGAATGTTAACATGGTGTGTTCAATAAAAACATGGTAACATTTAATTATTTGTGTGTTCTTAGTTTAAGCACATGTTTTGTTGGACGGCACTCCTCTTTTCTTCGGTACCGTGCTCAATGGTAGTTGGGGTAATATGATAACGATAAACCACGGCACTCGTTATTGTAAGTTGAATCAAATGTACTTTTTAATCATCAATCCATCCAGGAATAGATAATATATAAACTGGCCAATGTTTCGGTCCTATCACAGGACCTTGCTCACGGCCTTAGTTTCTAGTAGCATGTTTCCTGCTGAATGCCATCCGTACTAGTACATTTGATTCAACTTACAATAACGAGTGCCGTGGTTTATCTTTATCTTATTAGTTTAAGCAGACTATGATTGTCTATTGTTGTGACTTAGATGAAGATCAGATCACATTTTATGACCAATTTGTGCAGATATCCATATCATTTCAAAGGGTTCACATACTTTTTATTGCAACTGTATATTGACATATGTTCCCTGTACACCACCAAATTTCAATTTATGCTATTTCTTTGGATTGTTTTTACCATTCACATTGCACCCTGTATATTGAACCATTGTTTTGACAGTTTTGAGCTGAATATGGGTTAAGGAGGTTATTCACCTTTATGACCTTTTTGTAGAAACCTGATAGCGTGGCCGGACCCGCAGTGGTAATCATACTTACCCTCTCCCCACCACCTGGCTCTGGCTCCATCGCTGCCCCGCTGGGTCTCCCAACTTCAACATCTGGTTTGATGTCAAAACACGTGACTGCTGCAGTCTGGTAGTTGCAGAGTGATTTGTCCTTTTTATACCTCCCATTGATGCATTGCAGGGGCCTGATGAGGGGTTGGTGTCCACCTTACAGCAAAGATGGGGGAAAAGTGCTAAAAAAAAAAAAAAAGGGAGAAAGAAAATGCGAAAGAAAGAAAGTGCAAAAGAAAGAAAGAAAGAAAGTGCGAAAGAAATTGCAAAAATGCGAAAGAAAAAAAAAGAGGGAATTGAATGCCTGTTTGAAAACACCCTCAGAAGAAGTCCCTATTTAAATATGTTTGGTTCCACTCACTGCCATAACATTGTTTTTCTACTTGCCTTAGATACTGTATCTCTCAAATTATGAACCATATTAGAGTAATAGTAGGCCCCCTGTCTAACACATTCATGAAATAACAAGAATAGAGCATGTTTATTCAGATTGTGGTCTCCAAACCCAGTTGTCTTTGGTATCTGCCAGGTAAAACTTTCGATTGATGGCCAGTTTTACCACTGTTTTACTTTGTGTTTATGCAGTAAAAGGAGGTTTTGCTGTCACGATAACCACATTGTCACACTGCGAGAAGAGTGGGGTGGGGGGCACACTACAATGGAAACAGAGTGCAATGGCAGTTGGAACAACTCTAGTAGCAAATACTTGCCACATGGCCCCAGAAAAACCCAAGAAAATGCACATCCGCTATATATAAAAGCAATACAAAAGTTTTATTGGGCTACACAAGACACACAAACATGATTAAAAATTGTATACAATGTATTATAATAGATGCTGGTACAAAGTGAGACCAAGCATCTACCCAGATCCCACCAAAAGCCACAAATATAGGCACAATGTATGTAGTCCAAAATAGCAGCATGGGCTATATACAACAAAGATACTAGCAATTACACAATAAATGCATAATCAATAATGATGGCATCAAAAGTCTTGTACCTGAACACAGTAAGCATACTACCAAGGTGGGCCTGGTTAAACAGAACAGCGCTCCACGCGTATTGCCGGTAGAGTCTGGCTTCCTCAGGGGTAAGTGTCCCATGTGCCCCAAGATGCTATATATATGCTTATAGTAAACAATAATAATCAATAATAAATAAGTGTCACCTGAGTGCAATTGAAGAAGGGGAGAAAAATGTTGTGCCACTGGCGTCTTAGATGGCTCACTGCGCATGCGCCGGTGGCGAATCTGTGAGAACTTGCATTGCACGTCCCTTCCGGAAGTGGAACGTAAATGCGGTCCACAAGCAAGGAAATGTGTGCGCATGTTCGCAGACACTAATGTGAGCACACTGCAATCCATTCCACAAGAAATAATGACATTGGAATGTGTCGGCATGGACAAAAATTAGGCGATAGGGAAACAATTAACAAGATCAAACATAAAAAACAGCTAATTGGTTTCTAATAGGGATTAATGGACACATGATTGATAAATAAAAAAAACAAGCAACCCATACATTAATAATACAAAATTGAATCACATGATCAAAAATTATATATAACACCACCAATGATTAGATTCACATGTTATGTAAAATACTATTTACCACATTAATATATATAAAAATAAGAAAGATATAATATGTGTAAACCCATGATCATATATATATATATATATATATATATATATATATATTTCAAAAAAAGGGCCACAGCAGCACAAGACCAGTGCAAGTGGGTGCAAATATCCTCACAGCCGCAGGCTCACACGGCTATCGTAAGTATAGCATCAAAGGATGAGGCAGCACTCCAAATACAGTGAAAGAAATGGTGGATCTTTATTCCCCTTGCAACGTTTCAACCGCTCGATGCTTGAGAAAGACTGCATCGAGCGGTTGAAACGTTGCAAGGGGAATAAAGATCCACCATTTCTTTCACTGTATTTGGAGTGCTGCCTCATCCTTTGATGCTATATATATATATATATATATATATATATATATATATATATATAATCAACAGAATACATGATTGAATACAGATAAAGAGTAATAAAAAATAATAATAAAAAAAAATAGTGTGATTTATTGGCCAATAAATACCAAGAAAATAGAAGGGATCAAAATGCATAAAGATCCCTTAAATTTATGAGTGTCTATCATAAGTAACAAACAAATCACAAATAAATATCTTCATCATTATAAATTTGAAACCCCAATGAGCTCATATACAAAATGCCATAAAATGACAGCCAGTAGCACACAAGGAAAAGAAAAAATAGAAGAAAAAAAAAAAAAAAATGAATGAAAAAAAGAAAATAGAAAAAAAAATGAAAAAAGACAAAAGAAAAGACAAAAAGACAAGAAAAACACAAACAACTAACAACATAGATGAAATTACGGGTATGGCAATTAATATAGTGTCTGATGCAGATTTTTCTGGAGTCTCTGGGGTTTACAAAACTATCAGAGGCAATAAATGAATTGACAGACATTACAGGTGCTGCAAGGGTAGGTACCCTGCAGTTTGGTGCCAGTAAAGAGACGCTGAGTAGGCCTCTGAAAGTGGCTGCACACCAATTTGTCACGTAGATTGGGGGCTCTGCGTTCAATGATCCTCGGTTGTGCCTCAATATAGTTCCGAAGTTTGGCGTCAGAGTGTAAAAGATATCAGTGTGTCTTCAATAACTTGTATAAATCATTCCATTGATTGTTGAAGCGGGTAACAATTTGTATCTTGTTGGTCACTGTTCTGTGTCTAGGTTTGAAAAGTTCAGAGCGATTAGCTCTAAAGGCAGTTTCATACGCCTCGGACACCACCTTCTTAGGGTAACCCCTGGAATGAAAACATGAGGTCAAATCTCTTGAAGCTGCTTGGAAATCTTGGACAGTTGTGCAATTGTGACAAAGTATTCCTTTGCGTAGATGGTAAGGATGAAAGCTGTTGAAATGTAGAAGACTGTAGCGGTTTCTTTGCGATACAGCGATGTCCGAACCTCTGTTCCATCTAGGTGTATCTGAAGATCCAGAAAATCAGTAGACGTCTCAGAGATATTGTGTGTAACCCTGATGTTGAAAGGATTATTGTTGTAATAAAATCAATGCATTCTTCACGTGTCCCCTGCCAAAAAATCAGAACATCATCAATATAACGTCGCCATCTCACAACATGCTGTGGGTAATAAGAAGACAGGTAGACATGTGTCTCCTCCCACCAACCTAAAAATAGGTTTGCGTAGGAAGGCGCACATTGCACCCCCATCGCGGTCCCAGACACTTGTTTGTAGTAGGTCTGATCAAAAAGGAAATAATTGTGATATAAAACAAATTCTAGAAGACTCCCCAAAAAGGTGTGATGGACTGGATCTCCACAAGTGGTCTTGGATAAAAAATATCTGATAGCGGCAACTCCGTCAGCGTGTGCTATGTTAGAGTAGAGTGATTCAACATCACATGTAAGAATCAAGGTGTTAGGAGGAAGCTGAATGTCCTGGAGATTCTCAATCAAATGCATGGAGTCTCTTAAGTAAGAGTCAAGACCTAGAACCATAGGTTGTAAAATAAAGTCCAAATAAATACATGCCTGTTCAGATAGACCACCTATCCCAGCAACAATAGGACGGCCCGGAGGGTTGTGTAAACCTTTATGTACCTTAGGCAGCTTGTAAAAAGTGGGTACCACCGGATTTTTCACTTCCAAAAAATTTATTTCCTTTTTGGTAATGATATTCATTTGGAATGCAGACTGGAGAAGCCTGTTTAACTTGGTCTTAAAGACCGATGTTGGGTCTGTTAGGAAATGGGTATAAAAATGCAGATTATCCAATTGTCTCTTGGCCTCTATTACATAAAGGTTAGTATCCCACAACACCACATTACCTCCTTTGTCAGCCTCCTTAATAATGAATGAGGGATTTTGTTGTAATCTCCTGATGGCCATGTGCTCCAAATTTGTCAGATTCTTGTTTCTTAGAGAATTGGACTTCAATTTCCTGATTTCATGTAACATAACCTGAAAAAATAGGTGGATATGGGGAAAGAGGCTGAAAGTAGGGGTAATGGTTGAGAACTTACGTAATGTGAACTGGCGTCTACCTATATAAGAATAATTTTCTTGCAGAAGATCCATAAAGACACCTCTCTCATCATCGGGAAGTTGGTGTCCGGTGGATGGCTGTTCAAAAAGACGTTTAAAACATAGCTGTCTGTAAAACAAATAAATATCCTTAATAAACTCAAATTTATCCAACAGATGCATGGGTGAGGATGAAAGACCCTTTTCCAAAACTGATTGCTCAGCTTCTGAAAGTGAATATGAAGAGAGATTAATGATCTTTAAAGATCACCATTAGTGGAGTTGTCTCCATCTTCTTTCTCTAATGTTGCTGAAGGCGTCTCTTGTTGAAAGGAGGATAAAGGTTGTTGCCTCTCTGATGGCCTGGAGCTCTATTTTTGGGGTTTACATAATCCTCGCCTGACTTGCCGTCGTCGCTTGTTCCAGATAGAAAATCTGACCTTGATTCTTTGACACCTAACGGGATGAATGAAGAACTCACGTTCACAGGTTTTTATGAGTAACTTTGTTTTAAATTTATGTGCTTTTTCCTTTTTACACTTTCCTCACTTTTATTTGTCACATTTGTGTTCAGCATGTTTATTATTCATCACCTAGTCTTCCTTTTTTTTTTTGTCTTTTTTCACCTCTCACTATTCACTTTTTCTTTTTCACCATCACTTTTTTTTTTCTTCAGTTTACACAGGTTCACATTTTGTCATCATCTGCATCAATCGGATCCACACCTTGTTGGTACACATGGATAGACTTTTTCTTCACAACGTCATGGATCATGGATGCTCCTGAATTTCTTGGCATATTGTTATGCACTTAATATTTTATATATTTGCACATACAAAGCATTGGTCAGTTTCCAACATACAGATATGCCAACAAAAATAAAAGTAACAAATTCACGGGAGGTTGTGGCGGTTTTCGGGGGTGAGGGAGGGGTGGGGGGTTGTTAGTTGTTTGTGTTTTTCTTGTCTTTTTGTCTTTTCTTTTGTCTTTTTTCATTTTTTCTATTTCTATTTTTCATTTATTATTTTTTTTTCCTATTTTTTTCTTTTCCTGTTGTGCTTCTGGCTGTCATTTTATGGCATTTTGTATATGAGCTCATTAAGGTTTACAATTTATAATGAGGAAGATATTTATTTGTGATTTGTTTGTTACTTATGATAGACACTCATGAATTTAAGGGATCTTTATGCATTTTGATCCCTTCTTTTTTCTTGGTATTTATTGGCCAATAAATCACACTCTATTTTAATTTATTATTATTTTTATTTCTCTTTATCTGTATTCAATCATGTATTCTGTTGATTTCATGTATATATATGATCATGGGTTTACATATTATATATTTCTTATTTTTATATATATTAATGTGGTAAATAGTATTTTACATAGCATGTGATCTAATCATTGGTGGTGTTATATGTAATTTTTGATCATGTGATTCAATTTTCTATTATTAATGTATGGTGTGGCGAAACCAACCTCGCTATTGGGTTTTGGAGAGGCCTGGCTGCTGGCCTCTTGCCCCAGGATTATGGGCCATATACTAACTTTTAAACCCCTGAACCTATTCAAGTGAATTTTGGATAGGTTTGTCCCCAAGTTATACTGTTTAAATTGATGTAAGTTATATGTATGGACAATGTAAACTCACAAAGTTGTAACAATTTATAATAAGTGCAACTTGTCAGCTTGGGAGGAAAATGCTGGGTGTGTTTCTATTGTGCCATTGTCCCATTGGGTGTTTAAATGGTGATGTCTGTCCTGTTGTCTGCACATGTGTATTGGTGATTTCTCTTTGTCCTGAGAGATAATTGGATTGCCCCTCGGTTGTCTCCGGGACAGAGGGGAGGAAACCATGATGCATTGTGGGGATATGTTGTATCATTGTATGTGTTGTAAATTACTGATTGGTTATATTTCAAACCCCTGTGGGCAGTACTATGTTTGTGGTTTATGAATAAAAGAGGCTGTACGTGAAGTACAGTCAGACCACTGCTTGACCCTCAACACGGAGCCTTGTCTCGTTATTGGGGGGATCCGCTGTATGCTGTTAGGGACTGATTGCTAGGAGTGTAAGCTGATTCCTGTTCGTCTGCTAGCAGCTATTCGTGAGGTTCCAGTTTGGAGTGCTATTTTGTATCCAGTTCGGGAGTTTGGTGTATCCTGCAGTAGCTGTGCCTGTCTCTCAGAAAGGGGCTTATCGCCTAAACGAATTTTAACCCCTTGTCTGCTGAAACGGTCCGTTACATATGGGTTGCTTGTTTTTTTTATTTATCAATCATGTGTCCATTAATCCCTATTAGAAACCAATTTGCTGTTTTTTTTATGTTTGATCTTGTCAATTGTTCCCCTATGGCCTAATTTTTGTCCATCATGTTTGTGTGTCTTTTGTAGCCCAATAAAACTTTTGTATTTACCACATTGTCACATTGTTTTTTCATTTGGTCAATTAGCCATTTGGAAAATGTGGCAACTGACAAGTGAAATCCGCCCCTAAGATAATACACATCACTGTCTGAATGCATTTTACGATTATATGTGGGAATACATCAATTTATTTTCTATTTAAGCCTCTTAATGCAATTCTCTACAAGTAATGATACACTTCAGAAAATTCTGCTTTCAAAAACACATTTTGGAGCACTTCTGTTATTTTCAAGGCAATTTAATCGGCCATTACCACCTCCTCTTTTTGCTGTGTGAATATTTGCAATACAGCGCGGTCAAAAAATTATTTGCTCCTCTACTGATGTCCCCTCGTATTTCATACGTGTTTTACTGACTAACAGAGGTTATTTTTTTTTAAGGGGCCAAACTATCAAGCATCATAACGTAGACAGGTATGTGTAAAGTAATTGCCCCCAGCCTTAGTCATTGTCAGATCTGTCAACATCGATCAGAGATCCCTAGTTCTATCTACCTAAAGCTGAAGGAACATTACCATTAGATGGACAACATCCCCCAAAAAAACTCAAAAACTGAAATAGACTCGAAGACCGGGATGTACAGAATTGCCTCTGCCTGCTGCCTGGTGTTTAGAAATGTTGCTTTGTAGCTCAGGGTCTTGACCAAGGACAACATCTGCATGGAGTTTGCATATCATGAACATACCAGTCTCTTCAAATACCTTTTCAGAAGACTGAGAAGAAGGATGACAGTTAATATATAATAGGATTTTTAGAGAGGAGAGAAAATATGTATCATATGTACATCACGCTTATTCCATCACAGTAGAACTGCCATGGACACAAGTCAAAGTATAAGTCCACAGTGCATTGATTGATAAAGACTTGGAAAGCCTTATGGTTCCTTTCGAACTGGGTAGGTGCTGGCAGATGGGCAGAGGGTTTGCAAGTGGTGATTATAGCAGAGGAGCCGATTATGGCGTAAAACTGCTGAATAGGTCCCTTTGCATCCATCTATCCATCTATGCTGAAAGGTCACACACAACCTGAACTACAGTATCTCTGTTTACTTAAAGGGGATGTCTCATCTGAGACATTGGTGGCATATTGCTAGGATATGCCACCATTGTCAGAGTCCGGCATCACAGTAATTAATGCGCCGGCTTTGCGCCGTTAGCCGGCTTTGCGCATTAATTACTGTGATGCCGTACAAGGAATAGGCATCGCAGTGCGCATGCGCCGGCCGACGGACTGAGTGCGCAGGCGTGGGATCTCGGCGAAACAAGAAGTAAGTAGATGGGCGGTCAGAGGGAAAGAATGGGCGGGGGAAGCGACAATAAGGCTGAGCTAGCTGGGCACCTATGAGGGTAACGCCGCCCCTGGGCACTTGCGAGCCCTCATTTGCATATGCTACTAAGTTGTTTTTTGCTGGTTTTATAAGTCCAGGATTGCTCATAAAGGTAACGTTTTTATTAACTGTAAGGCTGCTAGAAAGCTATGGGAAGGGTTAAAAAGGTGAAACTTTGATGACAGACTCCCTTTAAGTATACAGGTGTTTATATTGCTATATACACTCACCTAAAGAATTATTAGGAACACCTGTTCTATTTCTCATTAATGCAATTATCTAGTCAACCAGTCACATGGCAGTTGCTTCAATGCATTTAGGGGTGTGGTCCTGGTCAAGACAATCTCCTGAACTCCAAACTGAATGTCAGAATGGGAAAGAAAGGTGATTTAAGCAATTTTGAGCGTGGCATGGTTGTTGGTGCCAGACGGGCCGGTCTGAGTATTTCACAATCTGCTCAGTTACTGGGATTTTCACGCACAACCATTTCTAGGGTTTACAAAGAATGGTGTGAAAAGGGAAAAACATCCAGTATGTGGCAGTCCTGTGGGCAAAAATGCCTTGTGGATGCTAGAGGTCAGAGGAGAATGGGCCGACTGATTCAAGCTGATAGAAGAGCAACGTTGACTGAAATAACCACTCGTTACAACCGAGGTATGCAGCAAAGCATTTGTGAAGCCACAACACGCACAACCTTGAGGCGGATGGGCTACAACAGCAGAAGACCCCACCGGGTACCACTCATCTCCACTACAAATAGGAAAAAGAGGCTACAATTTGCACGAGCTCACCAAAATTGGACTGTTGAAGACTGGAAAAATGTTGCCTGGTCTGATGAGTCTCGATTTCTGTTGAGACATTCAAATAGTAGAGTCCGAATTTGGCGTAAACAGAATGAGAACATGTATCCATCATGCCTTGTTACCACTGTGCAGGCTGGTGGTGGTGGTGTAATGGTGTGGGGGATGTTTTCAGGGCACACTTTAGGCCCCTTAGTGCCAATTGGGCATTGTTTAAATGCCATGGGCTACCTGAGCATTGTTTCTGACCATGTCCATCCCTTCATGACCACCATGTACCCATCCTCTGATGGCTACTTCCAGCAGGATAATGCACCATGTCACAAAGCTCGAATCATTTCAAATTGGTTTCTTGAACATGACAATGAGTTCACTGTACTAAAATGGCCCCCACAGTCACCAGATCTCAACCCAATAGAGCATCTTTGGGATGTGGTGGAATGGGAGCTTCGTGCCCTGGATGTGCATCCCTCAAATCTCCATCAACTGCAAGATGCTATCCTATCAATATGGGCCAACATTTCTAAAGAATGCTATCAGCACCTTGTTGAATCAATGCCACGTAGAATTAAGGCAGTTCTGAAGGCAAAAGTGGGTCCAACACCGTATTAGTATGGTGTTCCTAATAATTCTTTAGGTGAGTGTAGAGAGCAAATATACAGATGTACTGATGTATACATATATGCAGATATACAGATGAACTGTTCTATTGCTATACAGAAGGCGAATACACAGATGTACTATGAACAAGTTATACAGATGTGCTACGTATATTTACAGATTTATACTAAACAGATCTGCAAAATGCTA
Organism: Bufo bufo; assembly: GCF_905171765.1. NCBI lineage: Eukaryota > Metazoa > Chordata > Amphibia > Anura > Bufonidae > Bufo > Bufo bufo. Next base: position 84,385,283 of record NC_053392.1, read on the forward strand.
TGAATATAGCTCCAGAAGTGGAAGAGTAGCGCTATGGACAGACTGCAATAGTGAACAATTGTCATGCCCCACTCTGACTATGTGCGGAGGTCAGCCAGGATTGCAGCACAAGTCTAGTATTTGTTTTGATGCTGTGCTGGATCCGCCTCGCATCAGGTGCACTGGGTGGAGTCATGAGTTTAAATAGTCTCCAGCTAAGGTGCTCTGAGCGGATTATACTCTTCATTGTGGTCTTGGAAGCTAGAAAGGAAGGTTGGCTGTTTGTTCCTGCTCTCAGCAGATAAGTGTCTTTGGTTGTTTATGTCATCTATCCCATCCAGGTTCTGTGCGAGCTGGCAGCTCCTTTCTCCCCACTTCACCATCTCAGGGAGTTCAGGGTTCTGTTAGCATAGGCTGGTGGACACAGCAAATCTACCATCAAGATTTGATCTGTGGGCTGAGCATTGTAGGGAAAGAGGTCAGGGATTAATTAGGAGGTGACCCTTTCCCCGTCTCTCGTCCAGAGCCTGGTTGGTGTGTTATCTGTTTAACTGTGCACGTCCGCCGTGACATTATAATCCGCCATACTGTGACCGCCATTTCTCAGTGTTTATGGGATGGCGTCAATTGAAGCACTGGTTGACCGCATGCAGGGTTTGTCCCTGGAGGTTGCGGATCTACGTAGTACGGTCACACAGTGTCAGAGGGTGTTGGCTTCAGGTACAGGTCAAATTGTTGGGGAGCCTAAAGTCGCTCTTCCGGAGAAATTTGCAGGGGGTACTGATGATTTTTTCCGTTTCAAGGAATCATGTAAATTGTACTTTCGTTTGTGCCCATTTTCATCAGGTAATGAGGATCAGAGGGTGGGTATCGTCATGTCTTTGCTGAAAGCGGACGCGCAATCCTGGGCTTTTTCCCTGCCGCCCGGTTCTCTGGCTCTCCGCTCGCTGGAAGAATTTTTTAAAGCCCTGGGATTGATTTACGATGACCCAGATTGAGTTTCAATGGCAGAGTCAAAATTACGTAACTTACTACAGGGTAAACATACTGCTGAGGTTTACTGCACAGAGTTTAGGAGGTGGGCTACTGAGTCGGGGTGGAACGACCCCGCGTTACGTAGCCAGTTTTGTCAGGGGTTATCTGAAAGGTTGAAGGATGCTCTGGCTTTTCATGAATACCCAGATACTTTGGAAAATGCAATGTCTATGGCGATACGTTTGGATAGACGTATCAGAGAGAGGGGTAAGGGTCTCTCTGTGCAGGGGATTCCTCCCGCGTGTAGTTTTGTTCCACCAGCTGCCCAGGGAGATATTGCTTGTTATTCTGGCCTAGGAGAGGAACCCATGCAGTTAGGTCAGATATCTTTCCATTCGGATAGTAGAGACTTTCGTAAAGCGCACAATTTGTTTCTTTTGTGGAAAGAGGGGTCATTTTGTTTTTTCTTGTCCGTATGTTGAACCACAGGGGAGAGTGATAAAGCAAAAAGAAAAAGAAAAGAAAACCTCCCTCACACTTGGTGGTATGAATGGTGTGGTGGAGCAGACTGGTGTGCAAGTTCCCTGCAGTTCCCGTTTTCTCCTTTCAGCTATGGTGGCGCTAGAGTCTCGAAATGTGTTTGTTGATGTTTTTCTTGATTGTGGTGCTGGGGTAAATTTAATTGACTTTCTGTTTCTTCAGGGTTTGGGACTAAGTATTTGCACGTTAGAGAACGAGATTCGTGTTTTTGCCATTGATTCTTCCCCTCTTTCTCAAGGGAGCCTTACTCACGTTGTTCATGATATTCATTTAAGGGTGGGTGATTCACATACTGAGATTATTTCCTGTTTCGTCATGAAGGATTTGCCAGCTCCAATAGTTTTGGGGTTGCCATGGTTGTCTAAACATAACCCAACTATAGACTGGCAGGCGAGACAAATCATTGGTTGGAGCAAGTTTTGTTCGGATAATTGTCTTGTCACATCTATTTCTGAAGTGTCCGTTACGGCCTTGCCTCAGTATCTCTCAGATTTTTCGGACGTGTTTGCGGAGGGTGGGGCTCAGGAATTGTCCCCTCATCGTGACTATGATTGTCCTGTGAATCTCATTCCGGGGGCTAAGTTGCTTAAGTCTCGGCTCTACAACCTCTCTCAACCCGAGAGAGAGGTCATGCGAAAGTATGTCGCCGAGAGTTTGGCAAAGGGTCATATTAGACCATCTAAGTCTCCAGTGGCTGTAGGTTTGTTCTTCGTGAAGAAGAAAGATGGATCACTGAGACCGTGTTTGGATTTCCGGGAGCTGAATCGTATTACAGTCCGGGATCCATATCCCCTGCCTTTGATCTCTGATCTTTTTGATCAGATTGTTGGAGCCAAGGTGTTCTCCAAGTTGGATTTGAGAGGAGCATACAATCTGATCAGGATCAAGGAGGGGGATGAGTGGAAAACGGCCTTCAATACGCACAAGGGTCATTTTGAGAACCTGGTAATGCCTTTTGGGTTGACGAATGCGCCAGCGGTATTTCAGCGATTCGTCAATGATATTTTTCATCATTTGGTGGGGAGGTTCGTAGTAGTCTACCTTGATGACATTTTAATTTATTCTCCTGATCTGAAGACCCATCAGGATCATGTGAGACAGGTTTTGACGATCCTGCGGGAGAATAAGTTATACGCCAAATTGGAGAAATGTTTGTTTGCGGTGCAAGAGCTTCCATTTTTGGGATACATGCTTTCTGATTGTGGTTTTCGTATGGACCCCGAAAAGGTCCGGGCGGTTCTGGAGTGGGACCGACCGGAGAATCAGAAAGCTTTGATGCGATTTTTGGGGTTTACGAATTATTATAGAAAATTTATTTTGAATTATTCCACGCTAGTCAAACCTCTTACTGATATGACCAAGAAGGGCGCTGATGTCTCTGTCTGGTCGGATGAGGCATTGCAGGCCTTTTCGGCTATTAAGGAGCGTTTTGCGTCTGCTCCCATTCTGGTGCAGCCGGATGTTTCTCAGCCATTCGTGGTCGAGGTTGATGCATCAGAGGTGGGCGTTGGGGCGGTGCTTTCGCAGGGTCCTTCTCCTGGCAAGTGGGTCCCGTGTGCCTTCTTCTCCAGGAAGCTCTCGGTCGCTGAGAGGAATTATGATGTTGGAGATAGGGAGTTGTTGGCGATCAAGTTGGCCTTTGAAGAATGGCGTCACTGGTTAGAGGGGGCTTCTTACCCCGTTACTGTGTATACAGACCATAAGAATTTGGCTTACCTGCAATCTGCCAAGCGTCTGAACCCTAGACAGGCCAGATGGTCATTGTTTTTTACCAGGTTCAATTTCGTGGTTACCTTTCGCCCAGGGGTCAAGAACGTCAAGGCAGATGCCTTGTCTCGTAGCTTCCCTGGGGGAGGTGATTCAGAAGATCCAGCGCCGATTTTGGCGGATGGAGTGGTGGTCTCCGCTCTGTACCCTGAATTGGAGATGGAGGTGTTGGGAGCTCAGGAGGGGGCTCCTGGTTCGTGTCCCCCAGGGAGGTTGTTTGTTCCTGAGGGCTTACGATACAAGGTGTTCAAGGAACATCACGATACTGTTCTCGCTGGACATCCTGGTGGTAAGTCCACCTGTGATCTGGTGTCCCGGAGGTTCTGGTGGCCAGGTTTGCGTAAGAGTATTGAGAATTACGTGGCAGCTTGTGAAACCTGCGCTCGGTCTAAGGTTGCTCATACTCGACCGCCTGGTTCACTTCTTCCATTGTCTATTCCATCTCGTCCTTGGACACATTTGTCCATGGACTTTATTACGGACCTACCGAGTTCCTCCGGGAGAACAGTGATTTTGGTGGTAGTCGATCGTTTCAGTAAAATGGCTCACTTTATACCACTAACAAGTCTGCCTAACGCTAAGACTCTTGCGCAGATTTTTGTGGATAATATCGTTAAATTGCACGGTATTCCTTCGGATATTGTCTCTGATAGTGGCACGCAGTTTGTCTCCAGGTTTTGGAGGGCGTTCTGCTCTCGACTTGGCATTCAACTTTCTTTCTCGTCGGCTTTTCATCCACAGTCGAATGGTCAGACGGAGCGTACTAATCAAAACCTGGAGACCTACTTGAGGTGCTTTGTGGCTGAGAATCAGGAGGACTGGTCCTCATTCTTGCCCTTAGCAGAATTTGCATTGAATAACCGTAGGCAGGAGTCCACGGGTAAGTCACCATTTTTTGGCGCATACGGTTTCCATCCTCAGTTTGGTACCTTTTCTGGGTCTGGTTCCTCCGGGATGCCAGAGGAGGAGAGATTCTCTTCTGCCTTATCCTCTATCTGGCGGGGGATTCAAGGGAATTTGGAGAGGATGGGTGAGAGGTATAAACGAATGGCTGACAGGAGACGTGTGACTGGTCCGGACCTGTGTGTGGGTGATTTGGTGTGGTTGTCCACTAGGAATATCAAGTTGAGAATGCCATCTTGGAAACTGGGTCCAAGATTTGTTGGTCCATATAAGATTTCTGCTGTGATCAATCCTGTGGCATTTCGACTTGATCTGCCGCAGACTTGGAGGATCCACGATGTCTTCCACAAGTCTTTACTAAAAAAATATGTTAAACCGGTGGTACCATCGCCATTGCCTCCTCCTCCTGTTCTGGTCGAGGGAAACTTGGATTTCGAGATCTCCAGGATTCTCGACTCAAGAGTTCTGCAGGGTTCCCTCCAGTACCTGGTTCACTGGAGGGGATACGGTCCTGAGGAGAGGATGTGGGTTCCGGCGTCAGATGTCAATGCCAGCCGTCTGGTGAGGGCCTTTCATAGGTCCCATCCGGATAAGGTTGGTCCAGGGTGTCCGGAGGTCACCCGTAGAAGGGGGGGTACTGTCATGCCCCACTCTGACTATGTGCGGAGGTCAGCCAGGATTGCAGCACAAGTCTAGTATTTGTTTTGATGCTGTGCTGGATCCGCCTTGCATCAGGTGCACTGGGTGGAGTCATTAGTTTAAATAGTCTCCAGCTAAGGTGCTCTGAGCGGATTATACTCTTCATTGTGGTCTTGGAAGCTAGAAAGGAAGGTTGGCTGTTTGTTCCTGCTCTCAGCAGATAAGTGTCTTTGGTTGTTTATGTCATCTATCCCATCCAGGTTCTGTGCGAGCTGGCAGCTCCTTTCTCCCCACTTCACCATCTCAGGGAGTTCAGGGTTCTGTTAGCATAGGCTGGTGGACACAGCAAATCTACCATCAAGATTTGATCTGTGGGCTGAGCATTGTAGGGAAAGAGGTCAGGGATTAATTAGGAGGTGACCCTTTCCCCGTCTCTCGTCCAGAGCCTGGTTGGTGTGTTATCTGTTTAACTGTGCACGTCCGCCGTGACAACAATGTAGTGTAAGTACATACTATAACAGAGACTAAGCTATGACAGTGTCCCAACTATAGCAGTAACTGCGTCCTCCGAATCTCCTCCTTTCGACAGTTAGATTGCCGTAATCTCACTATGCGCAAGCTCGCACATGCGCAGTGTCGGTATAGTGTTCTTTCCCTGTGCTGGCATCAGCCTCAGGAAAGGAACTGCGCATGCGCAAGATTACAACAAACTAACCAGGGGCGGACTGAGAACCCTCAGGGCCCCTGGGCAAAATAAATCAAGGGCCCGCTTACAGGCCCCACCCATGTTCTGCTGCAAGCCCCACCCTTGTCCCGCCTCCATGCCCCACCTCCAGCCACACCCTACACAATCTTTAATAAGATTTCAAAGTTAAAGTGACACAAAAGGCACCCAGACCCCTTCAGCTCATTGATGTGGTCTGGGTACAGTGTCCCTTTTGCAAATCGAGCTGCAATGTTCTAGAGAAGCTGCATTGTTTATGTTCCAGCAATAAGTCAGCCTCTAGTGGCTGAGGGCTTCCTGGCGTAAAACAGACCTTCGGTCTGGTATCTGACGCTGGACGTCCTCACACTCTGCATGATGACCTCCAGGGTCAGATTTTTCCCAATAGGAAAGCATTGATTCAATGCTTTCGTATGGGGTGATCTAATCTCAGCGTCCATTAGTGAGCCTCTGTTAGAAGCAGTGTGGGCATAACTACTGTGAAGGGGGCACATATCTGGGCATAACTACTGTGAAAGGGGGGGAGGCCCTTCACAGTAGTTATTAATCCCTTTCAGCAGTCTCCCCTTCAGTGAATGGGGGACTGCTGAAAGGGTTTAATAACTACTGTGAAGGGCCTAGCCGTCTGGGCAACCCCACAGATCATCCCTCCACCCACCTTGTACTTGTTCCACTGATCCGCTACTTGCGGGCTACATGGGCATGAGTTCAGTCACTTCGGTGCGCAATCCCATCCTGAGGCGCGTGATCCCGCGAGACCCGTGACCTACAGCGGCAGGTCTTGCGGGATCACGCGCTGCAGGACGGGATTGGCCACCGAAGTGACTCAACTCATTCCCGCGCAGCCCACAAGTAGCGGAACAATTACAAGGGGTGGGGAATAGCCAAATAAAAAAATATTTTCAACCAAAAGGTGTTATGGGGGATCTGTGGATGGCACTGTTGTGGGGGGATCTGTGGATGGCACTGTTGTGGAGGGATCTGTGGATGGCACTGTTATGGGGGCTCTGTGGATGGCACTGTTGTGGGGGGATCTGTGGATGGCACTGTTATGGGGGCTCTGTGGATGGCACTGTTATGGGGGCTCTGTGGATAGCACTGTTATGGGGGCTCTGTGGATGGCACTGTTGTGGGGGGATCTGTGGATGGCACTGTTGTGGGGGGATCTGTGGATGGCACTGTTGTGGGGGGATCTGTGGATGGCACTGTTATGGGGGGATCTGTGGATGGCACTGTTATGGGGGGATCTGTGGATGGCACTGTTATGGGGGGATCTGTGGATGGCACTGTTGTGGGGGGATCTGTGGATGGCACTGTTGTGGGGGGATCTGTGGATGGCACTGTTATGGGGGGATCTGTGGATGGCACTGTTATGGCGGCTCTGTAAATGACACACTGTTATGGGGGCTCTGTGGATGACACACTGTTATGGGGGCTCTGTGGATGACACACTGTTATGGGGGCTCTGTGGATGACACACTGTTGTGGGGGGGGGGCTCTGTGGATGACACACTGTTGTGGGGGGGGGGAGCTCTGTGGATGACACACTGTTGTGGGGGGGATCTGTGGATGACACATATATAGCAGCATATACAGTGTCATCCACAGATCCTCCATAACAGTGTCCCTGTGAGTGAATGATACCCAATACACTGCGCATGCGCGAAAAAGACGACTTGGCGCAGTAGAGGTTAACAAAATGCAAACAAAAATAAAGGTTAACAAAATGCAAATATCTAGACCTCTTCAGCACCTCTGTGACGTTTAATTGACAGTATTATGTCTATATCGTGGAAAATAGTTTTAAGGAAATGAAATAAAGATTTAAAATGTTATATTAGTCAGCAGTTCAAGCTAGACGTAATGCAAAACTATCTCCCACGATATAGACATAATACTGTCAAGTAAACGGAACACCGGCATCTGGTGTTGTAATGGCAGCGGGGCCCGGTGCAGTCACTGTATTCTATTACACCGGGCCCCGCTCACTGTAATACTAATATTCCGATGTGAACAACTTGAAATCCTCTGCGATCCTCTCCCTCTCCCTCTCTGTACTCACAAACTCAGTAGCAGGCCGGGTGGCAGCGCAACTCACTGACGTCACGCGCCTGCTCCTCCCACTTTATGAATGAAGTAGGAGGAGCAGGCGCGTGACGTCAGTGAGTTGCGCTGCCGCCCGGCCTGCTACTGAGTTTTAGAGATGGGAAGTTCGGATCTTTTTCATGAATCGGTTCATTTGAATCAGTTCATTCAAAAGAACCGATTCATGAATCGGATCTTCGGTTCACTTCCTGAGCCGGCAGAAGCAAGTGAACTGAAGATCAATGCGCATGCTCAGCTCATCGAATCTTCGGTTCACTTGCTGAGTCGGCTCTCAAGTGAACCGAAGGTCTGGAGGGACTCGCTCCTGGCAAACACAGCTCTGCTGCAGTGAATGCAGTAGAGCAGACCGATGTAATTACAATGTATAGTTATTGCAGGGATTTAGATAATGGTCTAAGAGTTTATTAGTTAAAAGAATCAAATGAGTCAGAGACTCATTTGATTCTTTGAGTTAAAATAATCCTGTCATCGAGTCCCTGCCAGGCTTCCTGCTCTGCTACATTGCGGCAAGCACCCTGTACACACACAGCTCTGCTACATTGCTGCAAGCACCCTGTACACACACAGCTCTGCTACATTGCTGCAAGCACCCTGTACACACACAGCTCTGCTACATTGCTGCAAGCACCCTGTACACACACAGCACTGCTACATGCAATACTATACCACCCCCCCCCCCCTCCTCCCCGGACGGACTTGTCAGGAGACAGGGAGCCGCAGAGCAGGAAGTCTGGCAGGGACTCTGTGACACAGTCTGTGACTCATTAAATTCTTTTAAAGGGCTTCTGTCACCCCACAAAAGTCTTTTTTTTTTTTTTTTGGATAGTTACATTCCTTATAGCGCGATATAGGAGAATATAATCTTGTCACTTACTTTCATGCGGCCGTTTCTTTAGAAAACGAAGTTTTATAATATGTAAATCCGGTCTCTACCAGCAAGTAGGGCGTCTACTTGCTGGTAGCCGCAGCAGAAAACCGTGTTGATTGACAGGGCCCCCTCCTCTTGTTGATTGACAGGGCCAGCCGTGATCTCCTCCTCCGGCCGGCCCTGTCAGTATTTCAAAAATCGCGCGCCTCTGTTCATTCGGCGCAGGCGCTCTGAGATGAGGAGGCTCGTCTCCTCAGAACTCCCTCAGTGCGCCTGCGCCAATGACATCACCGAAAGAGAAGACGTCATCGGCGCAGGCGCACTGAGGGAGTTCTGAGGAGACGAGCCTCCTCATCTCAGAGCGCCTGCGCCGAATGAACAGAGGCGCGCGATTTTTGAAATACTGACAGGGCCGGCCGGAGGAGGAGATCACGGCTGGCCCTGTCAATCAACACAGCGAGGGGGCGGTTTTCTGCTGCGGCTACCAGCAAGTAGACGCCCTACTTGCTGGTAGAGACCGGATTTACATATTATAAAACTTTGTTTTCTAAAGAAACGGCCGCATGAAAGTAAGTAAGACTATTATATTCTCCTATATCGTGCTATAAGGAATGTAACTATCCCAAAAAAAAAAAGACTTTTGTGGGGTGACAGAAGCCCTTTAACTAAAACTCAGACGAGTCCCTGCGACTCCCCCTGTGCTGTGAGTCAGCGCTGGAGGCCTCTGATTGGTTGGAGGGCGGGGAGGGACGGGGCTAGCGTCCACTGTCGGCTCCTATTACACTGCCTGCTGCTGCCTCTATGCTACTGAGGTTGTAAGTACAGAGAGGGAGAGGGAGAGGATCGCAGGGGATTTCAAGTTGTTCACATAGGAATATTACTATTACAGTGAGCGGGGCCCGGTGTTGGTATGTTATTCTGGGGCGGGCCCCCATCACGGCCGGGCCCTCGGACCATGTCCGAAGTGCCCGACCGGTCAGTCCGCCCCTGAATCTAACTGTGTCGAAAGGAGGAGATTCTGAGGACGCAGGTGGTGCTGGGCTCCTTCACAGGGGGCGTGGCTGGGCACTTAGAAGGTTAGTACAGCCCCTTGGGCACCTTACAAGACTCATTTACATATCTCTAAAATAATTTTTTAGCAACATAAAAGCACACAGCGCTATTGGACCGGTATATTGCGGACATGCTAGTGGCAATCTAGCCGTGCATGTCCGCATCTCTATAACCAAAAACGAGGTGACAGAATCCCTTTAAGACTCATGGAAAGGCAGGGCTGGTGCAGCAGAAGCGCAAGACAGATGTAGCAGAGCTGAAAAGCTGGTGTAGCGTAACTGTGAATCTCATGCTGAGAAGTGGAATAGATGACTTGACATAGCTATGCAGAGTGAAGCTAGGTGAAGCGGAGAAATGTAGTAGTATTGTAGCATTGAACTGTAGACTGGTATAGCAGAGTCTGTGTAGCTGGGTTGAATGGCAGAGTAAATGCAGTGGAGCTGATGCAGTAGAGTTAATACAATGGAGTTGATGCAGCAAAGTTAATTCAGTGAAGCTGATGCAGCAGAGTTGCAGCTTATGGTCCAAATCCAATGAGGAGTGGATGCTACCTGAGTCACCAGGCATCATCCTGCCTGAGCCAAGTTCCAATATCCCGGAGGGCTGATGTCATTGGTGTGTGCAGTATAAGGGAGGAGGTCTAACTGGTCAGAAGGGGAGCGAGGTAGCGCTTGGTGCTGGATCTGTGGCAGATGATTAACATTCAGAGGCACAAAACTTTATCCCTCTTAGCCCATTTGACTGACCAAGAGCACCAATTGAAAGATGGTTCAATAAATTATATGCTTTGACACGCTTTAGACAAAGTTGAGCAATAGCAAATAAGGTAGAGAAGAGACCACATAGCAGTGGTCAGAGTCCACCCATTACAGCTTTGGCCCTTAGGAGAGACGGCCCTTGTCTATGTTTTCCCCGTCCACTTTTCAGGACTCTTGGGCCAAAAAACACCCCCCTCTGAGGAGGACAATGGCAATCCAGCAAACGTTATGAGATCAACCACGACTGGAGCCCTCTTTCCAAGGTCCCATGGCAGATGCATGGTCTGACTGTATGGTATATATGCCCTTGGCAGTCAAGTCAGATGATAGATTTCTGTGTTATTTTGTAATATTGTGCTTTTGTAGCACCCGGCAGTGGCCAGGGTTCCTTTATTAGTGTTTTGTCGTGAAGCCAGTTGCAATGAAGCAACAAGGGCACAGGGCCCTTTTTAGTGATATGGTGGTACCCAGTTGTAGGAATGCCAGAGTGGTGTAGGGTGGCCTAAAATGTACCTTAATGGTGTTGCACGTGTCACTGTGCTCCTACCTGGATACGCTGGAACCCCAGGCATTGTCGTGCGCTGCAGAGCAAGTGATAGTTGATGAAGGGGATGATGAAATAAATGAGTCCAGACCTTGTGTTGAAGTTGATAACGGCTTCACTTGAATAAACGTTAATCAGGAAACAATCTTCCAACTTTGTCTTGGTTACCAGCAGGCTTTGACATAAATTCTGACAGGTAAACAGACTCGGCTCTGCTACATCAGTTGCTCTCTGGCTCAGCTGTGGTGACAGGCTTAAATAGGAATATTTTCCTTTCTGCTGTACTTAGCTTTCTGTGGACTGGTCTGTCTCTAACTTTGTCCAGGGAACTTTCTTCCTGGCTTCAGAAGCTCCAAGCGTTGGCCTCCATGTCCAGCAGAGCTAAAGGTGCTCTGGCTGGCTTGGACACAGCTTTCCCCTAGCAGGGGGTACTCTAGACTGCTCTTCACACTAGCTAAACTCCTCCCTCTCTTAGAGAGATCTAAAATGTAAAAAAGGGTTCCATTCCAGGCAAACTAACTCTGCCATGTATGCCGTCATCTGCTGGTGAACCAGGTACATTACATGTGAACAGTTACATAACATTATTACAGATACACATTTTACAGGCCCTGGAAAATAATACATAGGGTGCCATTAAGTTAACCATGGAGGTAGTGGAGAGGAGTAAAAGTGGTAATGCACCTCTGGGATGTTACACTATGACCCCAAAAAGACTCACATTTGAGAAATTGATTTTCTCTTTCCTTTGACTCCTTAGATAGGGGCACCTTGCCTATATCTGGTGAACAGGGATGGAGACATCAAGAGTAATGCAAGAAAAAATATTGTATTGAGAAGTTTCAAGAACACACAGTTAAAATAGTAAAATGGTTTTATCAAAAAATGTATTATCATGGTTTCAGAGCCACTTTCTAATACTGTATATGAAATTTTCTTCAGTAGGATTTTTTTGTGCGCCTCTCTACAATTCACTTGAACAGGAATGAGCTGTAGTACCAGATATGGCCACTACACAGTATAGGGAGCTGTGCTCTGGCGCACCGTGTCCCTGCAAATGGCTAATCGGAGGGGGTGCCAGGAGTCAGACTGCCACCGCACTGATACCCTATCCTAAGGATAGGAAAACCCCCTTTCAATATTTCCCTAAGGTTACATGCACAAGACCGTGCCGTGTTGTGCGGTCCGCAAATTGTAGATCCACAAAACACAGAATCCGCCCTTGTGCGTTCCGCAATTTGCAGACCGGAACGGGCCACCCATAATAGAAATGCGTATTCTTGTCCACAAAATGTTCTAATTTTCTTATGGGGCCACGTAACCGAGCAATGGATGCGGACAACACACAGAGTGCTGTCCGTATCTTTTGGGGTCCCATTGAAGTGAATGGGCCCGCATCCGAGCCATATTTTTTGAAGACCCAAACTACGGTTGTGTACATAAGGGTTATTAATTCATATGGGATTAATAAAATATACATTATCTTCCAATAGGCATTTCAGACTCCATCCATGAATTATGAAGCTTATTTATCTGCATTTGCATGATAGGGTTATTGGTTACTTACTCAGGGCCTTCCATAACTTCCCCTTTTTCCACCTCCAAGTACCATCCCAATAAAACACCACACACTTTGCTTGGATTAAATCGGCCACAGCAGCCGTTTTATTAATAAAATAAATACATCCATAAATAACAATAACATTAAATTAACATTAACCCCTGACGAGGGAGATCGTAGAAGCCCCAAAATGTTACCATCCACAAGAAGCCAACCTGGCAACTCCATCTTGCCTCCAGCCGTAAGCACCAGCTCGGAGACACCAAGTGATGGATGCCTTCTCCAATTAGCCAAGTACCTGAAACTATGAGAGTCCAGCCCCACCATTGAGGCCCTCCCATTTCCACTACCGTCATATACCACCAGCTTCTATGATCTCCCACCGCCAACAACGCGCAGCTTGAACCCTACTACCACCCTCAAGCCTGCGCGTTCCTCCACAAACACAAGGCCCGTTCAATTCCATTCTGAAAACCAAGCGCCCACAGATCAATGCCCACCGCATTCAGGTGAACACCATCCGACCTCCAAAAACCACCGCTCCCCGCCTCCAGATCCGCATGCCGAACCTCCACTGCTCCATTCCGTGCCATAAACCTTCCAATAGCCCTATTTACCTTAACCCTGGCCTTGTTGATCCGCTCCACCGAACGCGCCTCCCTCCATGTCTTCCGAGCCACAATGTCGGACCAGACAATCACCATACCCGGAAACAAAGACCACAACCTCAAAATGTCAAACTTCACATCCTTGATAAGTTCCCGACACGGTCTAACCCCCAAGTCATTACCCCCGACATGCAACACTAAAATGTCTGGGGCTCGATCCAACCTCACAAAATGGTGCACCTCCCTCATCACACTTCCCCACAACATACCCCTACTACCCAGCCACCGCAGCACCGCCTCGTTCCTGCTGAAACCCAGCTGACGCCCCTCCGGACGCACATCAGCCCGCAGCGCACCCCAGAAAACAAATGAATGCCCCATAATCCACACCAACACCGCACCTGCAATACAAACAAAGAAAATTAATGCCATCACTCAGCTTACCAACTTCCCAAACGAACATAGGATTTAAAACGCGAAGATTCCCATCTCCCAATTTTTTTAATCACCTCCTCGCCCAAACCTAACCTCGCCGCCTCCGTAGCAGCCCCAATCCTGAAGGAATGACCCGTAAAAAGCTTAGAGTCCATTCCCAACTCCCCCAAACATTTTTTAAACACTGCCACGAACTGAAAACGCGACAGAAACGATCCGTCCTCATGCCTCAACATGGGCCCCATATTCCCAAAACTTACACCCTCCCGGTACTCCCTCAAGCAACGCACCGGACACAACCCACAACCTGGAACCCCAAACAGTGACACGCTACATCCCTTACCTTCCCTATCCGTCTTAGACACCCGTATCCGCACTACCACTCTGTCACCATACAAATCCACATCCCCCCAACACAAACTCCCTGCCCTATTAATACTAGGACACACCAACTCACCCAACCGAAAAGCCCCAAAAAACGCTAGCGAAAAGGCCAATCTAAACAACCTTACCTCACTCATTGACTGACAAATCACGCCCACCTGCTCCCCTATCTTCAATAATAGAGCAAATGAAACCGGCCGTCTCTGATCAGCAATTCGCTTCCCCCTCCTACAACCCTTCAACACCTGCCTCACCAAAAAGGTTTTTGTAACATCAGGTAGGCCTCTAAGCTTAAAACCAAAAGCCAAACCTGCCATAACTCGATTCACCTGCGCAACCGACCTCCCTAGTTCAGCTAAATGCCCCAAGAACAAAACCAACGGAACCTCACCATCTTCGACCCCCACCCCTAGCTCAGTACACCACCCCTCCCACTCACTCCAGGCCTTACCGTATGCCGCCCATGTACCAGCGCTCAAAGACTCCCTCAACAGCCCCGCTACTGTACCTCCAAGAGCTCCCACAGGGACTCCGGACACACCAACCCGAGCGCCTCCGCCTCCGGGGCGAGTTGCCGAAAACGCTCCCACTGCAAACGAGAAAGAGAGTCAGCCACACCGTTATCAACCCCTGGCACATGCACAGCCACAACCCAAGCATTAATTTCCAAGCAACACAACACTGCAATAACTTAACCACCGGGGGAGAAGAAGCCGTCAACCCATTAATAGCCTGCACCACTCCAAGGTTGTCGCAATGGAAACGAACCTTCCTATCACGAAACCTATCCCTCCAGAGCACCACTGCCAAAACAATTGGAAACAATTCCAGCAAAGCCACATTGCGGACCCAACCCCTCAACACCCAAGACTCTGGCCACTGACCCGCACACCACTGTCCATTACAGAAAACCCCGAAACCAACCCCCCCTGCTGCATCCGAATACAAATCAAAGTCAAAGCTATCCACCACCTCCCCCAACACCAATGTCCTGCCATTGAAATCCTTCAAAAACTTGTCCCAAACCACCAAATCCCCTTTTAACTCCCGCCCCAATCGAATAAAATGATGTGGGGCAACCACCCCCCCGGTAGCAGCCGCCAATCTCCTGCAAAATATCCGCCCCATTGGCATAATCCGACATGCAAAATTCAACTTGCCCAATAAAGACTGCAAATCTCGCAGTCGAATCTTGGGCGCCCTCAGTGCACTACCTACCACCCCCCTCAGGTCCTGAACCTTCTCCTCAGGCAACCGACACTCCATCTTAACTGTGTCAATAACAATACCCAAAAAACTCAACTCCGTCGTGGGTCCCACCGTCTTCTCTGCCGCCAACGGCACCCAAAACAAGTCAAAAACATACTGCAACGTGGACAACAACAATGAACAAACTCGTGACTCCGCCGGACCCAAGCATAAAAAATCATCAAGATAATGTATCAGCGACACACACCCTGACACATCCTTAACTACCCATTCCAAGAAAGAACTGAATGTTTCAAAGAATGCACAAGACACCGAGCACCCCATTGGCAAACACCTGTCCACAAAATACCCCCCGTCCCAGAAACAACCTAACAAGTGTAAACTATCTGGATTAACAGGCAACAAACGGAATGCCGCCTCAATGTCCGTTTTTGCCAACAAGGCCCCAGGCCCCAACCTACGTACCCAACCTACCGCCGCATCAAATGAGGTATAGACCACCGAACAAAGTTCGGGATCAATACCGTCATTGACCGACGCCCCCTTTGGGAAAGACAAGATATGAATAAGCCGAAACTTGTTCGGCTCCTTCTTAGGCACCACCCCCAAAGGGGAAACCCTCAAATCCTCCCACGGCAAGTCACCAAACGGCCCATCCATCCTCCCCAACGCTACCTCCTTAGCCAGCTTCTCCGATACAACCTCCTTGTGCTCTAAGGCTGACCGCAAATTCTTCCTGACCCCACACCCCTGTTCCGCCGGGCGAGACGGAATACTAAAACCCTCCGTAAACCCCTTCCGCAAAAATTCTGCCGCCCCCTTGTCCGGGTATCTATCTAGGTACCCCGCAATCACGGCCACCCGCACCGGCGTCCAGCCCTTTTGCACCAGCCTCACTCCCCCTCTGCCTTGCCCCCCTAAAACAACGGCTGGCCCCGTGTCCACCACCGCAGGAAGAACACTCGTGCTTAAACTTGCACTTAGGCCCAAACTTGCAACTCCCCTCATTGAAGAGAAAGCACAATCCTTTGGCCGCTGCTGTTGCAAATCCCGACTGACTTGACCCCCCTTGCTCCCCCCGAAAGGGCTGCCCAGCCCGTACCGGCGCCATTACCTTCATCCATAACCCTATGTCCTTATGGTCCCACCGCATACTCTGGCGGACCGCTTTTCTCTGACGAAACTGCTCGTCGTATCTCAACCACCCAGAACCCCCATAAACCCTATACGCCTCCCCAATCGCATCCAAGTAACAAAAAAGTGCAGAACAACTGTCCGGCGCCCTTTCCCCAATCACGCTAGCCAAAATGGCGAAGGCCTGCAGCCAGTTAGCAAACGTGCGCGGTATCAGTCTATAACGCCGCTTCTCCTCCTCCTCCCTTTTTGACCCGTCCCGCTTTGCTTAATCCAGATTGAAATGCTCCAGGGGAAGCAGCGAAAATATATCCACGTACTCCCCTTGGCAAATCCGATCCCTGACCTCCTGTTTTAAGTGCGCACCTAGTGGGCCTTCAAAGCACACATAAACCTCCCCCTTAGCAGCATCATCCACCCGCGGCCTATCGTCGTCACCCCCTGCCTGCGTCTGCACCGACACGGAAGCTGCCGCTGCAATACCTGAGCCCCTTGTCTCCACTCCGCCAACAGGCCCAACACCCCAAGCCTGCATCGGCCCCCCGCCTGACACACCACTCCCAGAATCCACACCAGCTAACCCACACAATAATCTCCCCAAACCCGCCATCATATCTTTCTGTCCCCCTCCTAAACCACCCAGCCCAGAACCCTGCGCCAGCGCAAGAAAAGCTCCCAATGCCGCCTCACCTGGCTGCCGGGGCGCTGTGAACCCCGCAGCTGGAATTCCTGACTCCTGACGTAGTGACCCCGCCGTCACTGGAACGACCACTCCAGACGCCACTCTCCCGCTCGGACCGGGCATCCCAGCATGCAGCGTACTCAAGTTGTGTGTAAAGGTGTTCCTGGGTGTAGTAGTGCAATAGACACTAACCTGAGACGGCTGACTCTCTGCATAGGCAGGTGATGGTAGAAATTGTTCGTGACGCCAGTGCCAAGTAAACGGTGGCACGCCGTTTGCGGATAGCAGGAATAAATGAGGAACACCGTGAGGTTAAAGCAGAACTCCAACTTTAGTAGGTTTCATAGAGACAATGATGGAATCGCAGTTCCTTGGCATACAGTCGATTTTGCAATACGGTTGATGCAGGCAATACAGAATGAGCAAGGTGATTACAGAGTGTTAAACACAGGACTTGCAGTACAGGAGCTTGCACTCTATCTCTGACTGATCCTGGAATATAGCAAATCTTCTCCAAGGCCCAATAACCTAGCTCTGGCTTTATATCCTTGGTTTTAGCTTTATAGAGTACCTCCTCTGTTCTCTTGAGTACCTCTTGCTTCCTTTGATCTTTGCCTCTGTCTCTCTCTCTCTTTCCTCAGGCTCTTAAGCTTAAGTATTCCTGTTTCTGCATAAGGGAATTCAGGAGGGGAACCTTCTCCTGATGGCAGGCTTCAGGCCTGGACTGGTTTCTGACATTGTCTAATCTCCAACTGTAGATTACAGACACTAGACTCCGTCTCCCTTTCACTTCCTTGACTGGGCCTTATATAAACTAGGGCTCCCTAGCTCCCTCTAGTGACTAGAAGCTGGAATGACACCCCTAGCAGGCCTGTACATGCAAGTTTCACAGTAACAGGGAAATACATAGCATTACATTACATGACATTTTATAAAACTGACATATACCAAGTTCCCATAAGTAAGGGGGGGACGACAGCACACCAAGTGACACTTTTGTAGTGACGGGTATTACAGTCCCCGTACACTACAAGCATCCTCCACGCTGGATGCGCTGTGCGGCGAAAACGACTCCTCCTCCTCATCTTCAGCGCGGGCAGGACCAGCGGTACGCTGTCCGTCATGCTGCTGAGGCCTGTGCACTCCACCTCGCTCCTGGTGCACAGCCTCGCGACCCCTGCTGCTGCTGCCTCTCCCATGTCGAGCAGCCCTCCCCCCCCCGCCTGGAGAGGGGAGCCTGCAGTACCAGCTCCTGCTTCCCTGTCGTACGCTGCCGGAGACGGAGCACTTGCCGCCCCGCCCCTCGCTGGGCCCCGCCGAACAACTGGATTCCTCCCGCGCCGGGAGGACCTGGAGGGAGTCTGCACATTGGCCCCCCGGCGCGGAGGGTCCCGCAAGGGGCTCCTAACACGGCGCCGGACCCTGAGGGTATCCTCTGGGCCCTGGCGCGCCGGCGGCCAGACCCGCCGCGACCGTGTGGTGCCCGGCGGCGGGCTTGCTGACCCCGCCGCCCCCCCCTGCAGCAGGCTGGCTACCTGTCCTTGTAGCCACTCCGGACCTCTGACCTCCGCTGCTGCTCTCAGCTGCTGCAACATCTCCTCCACCTGCGACATGGTAAGCTGCACCCTAGTTTGCTTTCCACAAAATGGCACCGGCTGCCTGCCGGTCACCTCTATTTAACCCCTAACTCCTCCCATCTCATTACCCTAACCACACCTCTACCCACCAGTTTAACTCACTCCAACCCAGGCCCTTCCTACCAAAACCCATCATGACGGCCTCCCCTTACCTGGCGTCCTAGTCCGGCCTCTCTGATGGAAAGGTCGACAGCTGCAATTTATAACAAATTGAGTGGTTAATATATTATTTCTAGTGATGATCGAGCATGCTTGGCCGAGTAACGGTTCGGCTCGAGCATCGCTATGCTCGGCAGATCCGAGCGCTCTGCCGAGTACCACATGTGCTCGAGCGCCATGCTGGAGTCTCCTCCCCGGACGTTTGGCGCCTTCTAAGGAGCCAATAAACATACTGGTAAGTATTGCCATCACTGTAATGCCATTAGACATGTTTTCTACTGGCATTACAGTGATTGGCTGGCCGGAACACATCATCGGGTGCTATATAGCCCCCGGTCACGCGGGTTTGGCTCATTGCGAGTCAGGGAGAGCTGCTGTTAGGAAGGGACAGAGCGAGTGTAGAGCGAATTTGACCCAAAAGTCCTTTTAAGGACTATTGTTAGATGTGGCAGCAAAAATTATTTTGGGGGAATAATTTTTTTGTGTCAGGGTGACCGTTAGTGACATTCATTTTCTGTATTCTACAAACACTGCTTGCTGTGACCAGTGAGAAGCAAACCAGCACTGATATCTAGGCCGTGTGTGATGCCTATATTTAATCCAAATTGCAGTTACAGTCAGTTTCTGTATTATACAAACTCTGCTTGCTGTTACCAGTGAGAAGCAAATCTTTCTAGACAGTGTGTGAGGCCTATATTTAATCCAAATATCAGTGACATCCAGTGTCAATATGAAGAAGGCGAGTATTAAGGGACGGGGAAGTGGACGTGATTCTGATGGTTCACGCAGAGGCCATGGCTCAGGGCGCGTTGCAACTGTGCCTGCTGCCAGAGCACAAGGAAAACAGTCATCCAGGATACCTAGCTTCATGTCCCAGTTTGCTCTTGAAGTCAGACCAGTGCGACCAGGTGGTCGGTTGGATTGCAGCAGATAATGCTTCCACTGGGTTAAGCACCACCCTGTCTTCCACCAAGTCCAGTCTCAGTAGCTAACAGTCTGGTCAACAACACAATCCTCACCCTGATCATCCTTCCTCCCACGATGTAGAATCTGGCCATCACTTAATTTGGCCCTCTCCCCAAGCACTCTTGAAGAGGGACATGAGATCTTGTGCCCTGATTCTCAACCTCTAGAGCCTTCACACTCACAAGATGATGTGTTTAAGGAGGTGGATGATGACGAGACATAGTTGCCATCAAGTCAACCACAATTACTGTCTGCAGAGGTTGATGAAGAGGATGATATACCGTTGTCAATCACTGAAGTTGTGTTGGGGTCAGCAAATGAGGAGGATGATCGGAGTGGGGAAGTTGAAGAGGACTTGGTGGACGATGAGGTCACTGACCCAACATGGGAAGGTGGAAACGCGAGCGAGGACAGCAGTCCCGAGGGGGAGCGATCTGAAGCACCGCAACAGGCTGGAAGAGGCAGTGGGGTGGCAACAGGGAGAAGGCAGGCCATGCCAAACAGGTCCGCAAGTGTTCCACGGAGCACCCCCTTGCAGAAATCTCCCTTGCCAAGTGGTAGGTGTTCCGCGGTATGGCGCTTTTTTGCGGAAAGTGCAGACGACAAAAGAATAGTAGTTTGCAACCTGTGCCACACCAAAATGAGCCGAGGTGGGAACAGTAGCAACCTCACCACCACCAGCATGATCCGCCACATGGCAGCCAAGCACCACAATAAGTGGGAGGAACGCCTGGGTCCACAATCTGTATCCGCGGGTCATACCACTGCCTCCTCTTCCCCTATGTTGGGTGACGACCAATCGCCTGTCGAAGGCGCAGGCCTGGAATCCTCCCGCGCTGCACCTGTACAGGCACAAGCACCATCAGCGACCACATCCACTTCCCTGTCCCAGCGCAGCGTCCAGATGTCTTTACCCCAGGCATTTGAACGCAAGAGCAAATACCCAGCCACCCACCCACAGGCCATGGCACTAACCGCCCAACTTTCTAAGTTATTGCCGGTTGAAATGTTGCCATTTAGGCCTGTGGGCACTGAGGCCTTTCGCGGCCTGATGTCGGCGGCCGTCCCTCGGTACTTAGTCCCCAGCCGCCACTATTTTTCCCGGTGTGCCCACGTCTTTAACTTAGTGGTTCAGCAGTTTCTGAAAACCTACCCCAATTTGCCCGAGCTACTGGCGAAGGTGCGCCGCGTGTGTGCACATTTCTGCAAGTCATCAACAGCTTCAGTCGGTCTGTTGACGCTGCAGCAGCGCTTGAAATTGCCAGCTCACTGGCTGTTGTGCGACCTGAGCACGGGCTGGAACTCGACGTTCCACATGTTGGCCAGGCTTTGTGAGCAGCAAAGGGCAGTAATGGAATACCAGCTGCAGCACAGTCGTCGCATTTCCAGTCAGCGTCCGCTCTTCACAAGCGAGGAGGGGGCACGGATGTCTGACCTCTGTGAGGTGTTAAGAAACTTTGAGGAATCGACACAGATGGTGAGCGGCGATAACGCTATTGTCAGTGTAACCACCCCACTTCTGTGTCTACTCAAACGCTCGCTGCTCACAATTAAGGCCGACGCTTTTCGTGGGGAAGAGTTGGAAATGGGGGAAGAAGACATGACCCTGGGTGATAGCCTGAACACCCTCAGTTTGTCTTCTCAGCGCGTATTGGAGGAGGAGGAGCAGGGGACGGTTGCCTCCGCTACACAGGGTATAATATAATTTTTATGAGCTGAACGTGCTCCTGGCCAAGTTGCTGGTACTGCAATCACTCCCGTTCCAAGTGGTGGACTCTGCACCTTTGAAGAGAACTGATGGCTTGTGCCGAGCCGAGGTGGAGAGTCCCAAGCCGTCATTTCTTTGTCAAAAAGGTAGTACCAGCCCTGCACAAATATGTAGAACAGAAAGTGGGCCAGTCCTTGAGCCTGTCGGTGTCTGCCAAAGTGCACGGCAGCGCCGACGTGTAGAGCTGTAACTACGATCAAGGACAATATATGCCCTTTATGGCCCACTGGGTAAATGTGGTTCCTGCCCAGCCAAACCAGCAACTTGGCCAGGTGACGCCCCTTCCGCCTCCACGTTCTCACATCGTTGGTCCTGTGACAATGTCCGCCTCTGCCTCCTCATCCTCCACCTTATCCTCAGTCTCCACTGCAGGGACAATTCACAGTACCCCACCAGCATACCACATGTACAAGGCACGGTGGTGTCACGCTGTTCTACACCTAGTTTGCCTGGGCAAACGGAGTCACACAGGGGAGGAACTGCTCTTTGTCATTCATCAAGAAATCTTATCCTGGCTTTCTCCGCGACAACTCAAAATCGGAACCATGGTGACCTACAAAAGGAAGAGCATGGTGTCAGCGCTGCATCAAGGAGGTCTGAGCCATGCGCCCTGCATGGCACACGTATTCAATCTGGTTGTCAAGCATTTCCTGAAATCTTCCACCCATCTGCAAGACATCCTAAAAGTGGCCAGAAAACTTTGCATGCACTTCAGCCACTTGTACACCGCCAAGCACACCCTCCTTGAGCTACAGCGGCAGAACGGCGTCCCCCAACATAGGCTTATATGCAACGTTTCCACCCATTGGAATTCCACCATACATATGTTTTACCGACTGTACGAACAGAGAAAGGCCATAAATGTTTTCTTGATGATACAGGCGGACAGAGGTTTATTTTTTACACCCGCTGAGAAGGAGTACAAACTGAAATACCATAGAGACATCCTATGTAGTCAGTTGGCCGCTGCCTATATGCGCCATCGTCCATCCTCTGGCAGGTCTGACCGGGGGGGCCCTCTGTGCTCACATTCCACTGCCATGGCTGCTGGGGAGGGGATTGGGTGGCAGGAGCAGTACCAGCTCCATCAGCAGCAGCCTTAGTCTAGAGTCACTGATGAGCAGCTGATGACCAGAAGCTAGACATAGAGCAGAACCTGAACCAGCAGGTGGTGGCATACTTGGAGTGCACCCTGCCAGCCATCATTGAAGATCCGCTGGACTACTGGAAAGCCAAACTGGATTTGTGGCTGCAACTGGCCGAGTTTGCCCTGGAAAAGCTGTCCTGCCCGGCCAGTAGTGTGGCATCAGAGCGGGTGCTTAGTGCGGCGGGGGCCATAGTTACCCCAAGGAGAACTCGCCTGTCCACCCAAAATGTGGAGAGACTGACCTTTGTCAAGATGAATCAGGCATGGATCAGCCGGGATTTCAACCCACCAATGCCTGATGCATCAGATTAGATCATCCATGCTGCCTCACTCAAACCTTGACAAAGAGACCAGTTTCTTCTGGACACCTGCCTCAGCTACTATTCTGATGCTGCCACCTGCCTGATGCCACACTTCTGATGCCAAGTGCTCCTTATTACACCCACCATCTTTAGGGGGTACTGTTAGTGCCACCCACCTCCCCACTTTGTCACCGGGTCACTCTGCGGTCTCCTGATGCTGCTGCCACCTCCACACTATGTTACCTTGCCACTCTGTGGTCTCCTGATGCTGCTGCCACCTTCACACTATGTCACCTTGCCACTCTGTGGTCTCCTAATGCTGCTGCCACCTCTACACTATGTCATTGGGCCACTCTGTGGACTTCTCATGATGTTCCTACTCTCCCTACTTCATGACTAGGCCACTATTTTGCCTTTTTGGCCTGGTTGACATCATCATTTATTTGAACCTTTTTCTGATCTGTCAGAAGGAAGGAAAAATGAGACACACAACGGATCCTGTCTGTGTAGCAGCTGTAAGGCCTGTATGTTCCCATCAGAATTGGCTTATGATTTGGAAGACAAAAGCAGGAGTGGGTACAAAACACAGAAGACATGCAAATATTCCATTCACGTGTCATCTCTGTTTTGGATCCACTCCTGTTTTTTTTGGCATTAGCAATACTGATGGATTACTGACCAAATGCTGACCGAGTGAAGGCGGATGCTCCACAGACAGGATCCGTTTTTTTTGGGTGTTATTGTTCTGACGGATCAGAAGAAGGGCAAAATAATCAGTGATGTCATCACAAACTTACTGCTGACACCCTCTCTACTCTGTCAGGGGGCTCTACTTGTATAAGCGTTTAATAGAACAGGTTCTGTAGACATCTATGTGGAATCAGCTGACGACGGTGTAAAAGAAGTGCGCTCTTTCACGGTATAGTAGGATCTTGGACCTCTGCACGGTTATTTATACCTGACGCTAACATCGACCTGTAAGGCTGAGTTCACACTTGAGTTATTTGGTCAGTTTTGGCCCCGTAACTCCCCAAAGAAGAGAAGTGTGCAGTGATTCTAAGAGCGACGCCTGTCATCTGCGGATCATACTGACTCACAGTATTGTTTCACTACCACAGCAGACTCCCTATGCATGTTACGGCAAGGCACAGTGTTCTACACCACTATACAGGCTCTCTACAGCCAGGAAATAGCTGTTTTTTAACGTGATTCACCACAAATTAATTCGGATCGAATCAAATCTTTTCGGCCAACCAACCGAATAGAATTTTTTAGAAATTCGCTCATCCCTAATGGACATGTAATTGTATTTTACAATATTACATTATACAGAGGTCCCTCAAGTTACAATATTAATTGGTTCCATGATGACCATTGTATGTTGAAACCATTGTAAGTTGAGTAATCGGTTACAAAACCCCAAAATGTCATCCAACATAAGATTTAAGAAAAATAAGCAGATAACTAAGACATATAAAACAAGTCCTTACATATAACAGTCAGGAACAGCTGCTAACTAGCAACTAATACAGCTATTTCACCAGAGAAGTGGCCTTGAATGGTTGGATCTGAGTTTGAGGCATTGTATGTTGAGTCTAGTTTCAACTTACGATGGGTCAGAAAAGACCATTGTATGTTGAAAATATTGTATACTGAGGGCATTGTATCTTGAGTAGAGTTGAGCGAACAGCTGGATGTTCGGGTTCGAGAAGTTCGGCCGAACTTCCCGGAAATGTTCGGGTTCGGGATCCGAACCCGAACCGAACTTCGTCCCGAACCCGAACCCCATTGAAGTCAATGAGGACCCGAACTTTTGGGCACTAAAAAGGCTGTAAAACAGCCCAGGAAAGAGCTAGAGGGCTGCAAAAGGCAGCAACATGTAGGTAAATCCCCTGCAAACAAATGTGGATAGGGAAATGAATTAAAATAAAAATTAAAAAAATAAAAATGAACCAATATCAATTGGACAGAGGTCCCATAGCAGAGAATCTGGCTTCACGTCAGCAGAGAATCAGTCTCTTCATGCCATAGCAAAGAATCTGGCTTCATGTCAGCACAGAATCAGTCTCTTCATGCCATAGCAGAGAATCTGGCTTCATGTCAGCACAGAATCAGTCTCTTCATGTCATAGCAGAGAATCAGGCTTCACGTCACCCACCACTGGAACAGGCCACTGTCACACATTTAGGCCCCGGCACCCAGACAGAGGAGAGCGGTCCCGTAACAGAGAATCTGGCCTTATGTCAGCGCAGAATCTGTCTTCATGTCATAGCAGAGAATCAGGCTTCACGTCACCCACAACCGGAACAGGCCACTGTCACACATTTAGGCCCCGGCACCCAGGCAGAGGAGAGCGGTCCCGTAACAGAGAATCTGGCCTTATGTCAGCGCAGAATCTGTCTTCATGTCATAGCAGAGAATCAGGCTTCACGTCACCCACCACTGGAACAGGCCACTGTCACATATTTAGGCCCAGGCACCCAGGCAGAGTAGAGAGGTCGCGTAACAGAGAATCTGGCCTTATGTCAGCACAGAATCTGTCTTCATGTCATAGCAGAGAATCAGGCTTCACGTCACCCACCACTGGAACAGGCCACTGTCACACATTTAGGCCCCGGCACCCAGACAGAGGAGAGCGGTCCCATAACAGAGAATCTGGCCTTATGTCAGCGCAGAATCTGTCTTCATGTCATAGCAGAGAATCAGGCTTCACCTCACCCACCACCGGAACAGGCCACTGTCACACATTTAGGCCCCGGCACCCAGACAGAGGAGAGCGGTCCCGTAACAGAGAATCTGGCCTTATGTCAGCGCAGAATCTGTCTTCATGTCATAGCAGAGAATCAGGCTTCACGTCACCCACCACTGGAACAGGCCACTGTCACATATTTAGGCCCAGGCACCCAGGCAGAGGAGAGAGGTCGCGTAACAGAGAATCTGGCCTTATGTCAGCACAGAATCTGTCTTCATGTCATAGCAGAGAATCAGGCTTCACGTCACCCACCACTGGAACAGGCCACTGTCACACATTTAGGCCCCGGCACCCAGACAGAGGAGAGCGGTCCCGTAACAGAGAATCTGGCCTTATGTCAGCGCAGAATCTGTCTTCATGTCATAGCAGAGAATCAGGCTTCACGTCACCCACCACTGGAACAGGCCACTGTCACATATTTAGGCCCAGGCACCCAGGCAGAGGAGAGAGGTCGCGTAACAGAGAATCTGGCCTTATGTCAGCACAGAATCTGTCTTCATGTCATAGCAGAGAATCAGGCTTCACGTCACCCACCACTGGAACAGGTCACTGTCACACATTTAGGCCCCGGCACCCAGACAGAGGAGAGCGGTCCCGTAACAGAGAATCTGGCCTTATGACAGCGCAGAATCTGTCTTCATGTCATAGCAGAGAATCAGGCTTCACGTCACCCACCACTGGAACAGGCCACTGTCACATATTTAGGCCCAGGCACCCAGGCAGAGGAGAGAGGTCGCGTAACAGAGAATCTGGCTTCATGTCAGCACAGAATAAGTCTTCATGTCATAGCAGAGAATCAGGCTTCACGTCACCCACCACTGGAACAGGCCACTGTCACACATTTAGGCCCCGGCACCCAGACAGAGGAGAGGTTCATTCAACTTTGGGTTGCCCCGCAATATAATGGTAAAATGAAATTAAAAATAGTATTGAATGAGGAAGTGCCCTGGAGTAGAATATTATATTGTTAAGGGGAGGTAGTTAATATCTAATCTGCACAAGGGATGGACAGGTCCTGTGGGATCCATGCCTGGTTCATTTTTATTAACGTCAGCTTGTCCACATTGGCTGTAGACAGGCGGCTGCGTTTGTCTGTAATGACGCCCCTTGCCGTGCTGAATACACGTTCAGACAAAACGCTGGCCGCCGGGCAGGCCAGCACCTCCAAGGCATAAAAGGTTAGCTCTGGCCACGTGGACAATTTGGAGACCCAGAAGTTGAATGGGGCCGAACCATCAGTCAGTATGTGGAGGGGTGTGCACAGGTACTGTTCCACCATGTTAGTGAAATGTTGCCTCCTGCTAACACGTTCCGTATCAGGTGGTGGTGCAGTTAGCTGTGGCGTGGTGACAAAACTTTTCCACATCTCTGCCATGCTGAGCTGGCCGTGACACAGCTGCGTTGGCGACCTCTTGCTCCTCCTCTGCCTTGGGCTTCCACTGGTTCCCCTGTGACATTTGGGAATGCTCTCAGTAGCGCATCTACCAACGTGCGCTTGTACTCGCGCATCTTCCTATCACGCTCCAGTGTAGGAAGTAAGGTGGGCACATTGTCTTTGTACCGGGGATCCAGCAGGGTGGCAACCCAGTAGTCCGCACACGTTAAAATGTGGGCAACTCTGCTGTCGTTGCGCAGGCACTGCAGCATGTAGTCGCTCATGTGTGCCAGGCTGCCCAGAGGTAAGGACAAGCTGTCCTCTGTGGGAGGCGTATCGTCATCGTCCTGTGTTTCCCCCCAGCCACGCACCAGTGATGGGCCCGTGCTGCTTTGGGTGCCACCCCGCTGTGAACATGCTTCATCCTCATCCTCCTCCACCTCCTCCTCATCCTCGTCCTCCTCGTCCTCCAGTAGTGGGCCCTGTCTGGCCACATTTGTACCTGGCCTCTGGTGTTGCAAGAAACCTCCCTCTGAGTCACTTCGAAGAGACTGGCCTGAAAGTGCTAAAAATGACCCCTCTTCCTCCTCTTCCTCCTGGGCCACCTCCTCTTCCATCATCGCCCTAAGTGTTTTCTCAAGGAGACATAGAAGTGGTATTGTAACGCTGATAACGGCGTCATCGCCACTGGCCATGTTGGTGGAGTACTCGAAACAGCGCAACAGGGCACACAGGTCTCGCATGGAGGCCCAGTCATTGGTGGTGAAGTGGGTCTGATCCAGAGTGCGACTGACCCGTGCGTGCTGCAGCTGAAACTCCACTATGGCCTGCTGCTGCTCGCACAGTCTGTCCAGCATATGCAAGGTGGAGTTCCACCTGGTGGGTACGTCGCATATGAGGCGGTGAGCGGGAAGGCCGAAGTTACGCTGTAGCGCAGACAGGCGAGCAGCGGCAGGGTGTGAACGCCGGAAGCGCGAACAGACGGCCCGCACTTTATGCAGCAGCTCTGACATGTCGGGATAGTTGCGAATTAACTTCTGCACCACCAAATTCAGCACATGCGCCAGGCATGCGCAGGATGTGCGTCAAACCGGCTAGTCCCAGAGCTGCAACGAGATTTCGCCCATTATCGCACACCACCAGGCCGGGCTTGAGGCTCACCGGCAGCAACCACTCGTCGGTCTGTTGTTCTATACCCCGCCACAACTCCTGTGCGGTGTGGGGCCTGTCCCCCAAACATATGAGTTTCAGAATGGCCTGCTGACGTTTACCCCGGGCTGTGCTGAAGTTGGTGGTGAAGGTGTGTGGCTGACTGGATGAGCAGGTGGAAGAAGAGGAGGAGGAAGCTGAGTAGGAGGAGGAGGAGACAGGAGGCAAAGAATGTTGCCCTGCGATCCTTGGCGGCGGAAGGACGTGCGCCAAACAGCTCTCCGCCTGGGGCCCAGCCGCCACTACATTTACCCAGTGTGCAGTTAGGGAGATATAGCGTCCCTGGCCGTGCTTACTGGTCCACGTATCTGTGGTTAGGTCGACCTTGCCACAGATGGCGTTGCGCAGTGCACACTTGATTTTATCGGACACTTGTTTGTGCAGGGAAGGCACGGCTCTCTTGGAGAAGTAGTGGCGGCTGGGAACAACATACTGTGGGACAGCAAGCGACATGAGCTGTTTGAAGCTGTGTGTGTCCACCAGCCTAAATGACAGCATTTCATAGGCCAGTAGTTTAGAAATGCTGGCATTCAGGGCCAGGGATCGAGGGTGGCTAGGTGGGAATTTACGCTTTCTCTCAAATGTTTGTGAGATGGAGAGCTGAACGCTGCCGTGTGACATGGTTGAGATGCTTGGTGACGCAGGTGGTGGTGTTGGTGGTACATCCCATGTTTGCTGGGCGGCAGGTGCCAACGTTCCTCCAGAGGCAGAGGAAGAGGCCGAGGCGGCGGCAGCAGCAGCAGAAGAGGCCGAGGCGGCGGCGGCAGCAGCAGAAGAGGCCGAGGCGGCAGCAGCAGAAGAGGCAGCAGGGGGAGCCTGAGTGACTTCCTTGTTTTTAAGGTGTTTACTCCACTGCAGTTCATGCTTTGCATGCAGGTGCCTGGTCATGCAGGTTGTGCTAAGGTTCAGAACGTTAATGCCTCGCTTCAGGCTCTGATGGCACAGCGTGCAAACCACTCGGGTCTTGTCGTCAGCACATTGTTTGAAGAAGTGCCATGCCAGGGAACTCCTTGAAGCTGCCTTCGGGGTGCTCGGTCCCAGATGGCGGCGGTCAGTAGCAGGCAGAGTCTCTTGGCGGCGGGTGTTCTGATTTTGCCCACTGCTCCCTCTTTTGCTACGCTGTTGGCTCGGTCTCACCACTGCCTCTTCCTCCGAACTGTGAAAGTCAGTGGCACGACCTTCATTCCATGTGGGGTCTAGGACCTCATCGTCCCCTGCATCGTCTTCCACCCAGTCTTGATCCCTGACCTCCTGTTCAGTCTGCACACTGCAGAAAGACGCAGCAGTTGGCACCTGTGTTTCGTCATCATCAGAGACGTGCTGAGGTGGTATTCCCATGTCCTCATCATCAGGAAACATAAGTGGTTGTGCGTTAGTGCATTCTATCTCTTCCACCCCTGGTGAAGAGCTAGGTGGGTGCCCTTGGGAAACCCTGGCAGCAGAGTCTTCAAACAGCATAAGAGACTGCTGCATAACTTGAGGCTCAGACAGTTTCCCTGATATGCATGGGGGTGATGTGACAGACTGATGGGCTTGGTTTTCATGCGCCATCTGTGCGCTTTCTGCAGAAGACTGGGTGGGAGATAATGTGAACGTGCTGGATGCACTGTCGGCCACCCAATTGACTAATGCCTGTACCTGCTCAGGCCTTACCATCCTTAGAACGGCATTGGGCCCCACCAAATATCCCTGTAAATTCTGGCGGCTACTGGGACCTGAGGTAGTTGGTACACTAGGACGTGTGGCTGTGGCAGAACGGCCACGTCCTCTCCCAGCACCAGAGGGTCCACTAACACCACCACGACCATGTCCACGTCCGCGTCCGCGTCCCTTATTAGATGTTTTCCTCATTGTTCCCGTTCACCACAATTTTGAGAATGGCAAATTTGGGAATAGTTTTTCAACCCAGAAAAAAAAAAGTGCTTTTACGGTCACTACAAATAACTTGACCAGCTAAAACAGTACAGATTTGCTTGAATAGAAATGTGAGACCTGTTTTTTTTTGCGCTGTGTGAAAGGTTAAGGTTTAATCACAGAATCAGACTTCTATCTGCACGGTAGCGTGTGTCTTAGGTTTTTCTGAATGACACTATCAGTACCTTCAATGTAAGATATCCTTTTTGGGATAGATTTCAAGTAGGCCTCAAATACCAGAAACTAGTTATTTTGAGAATGGCAAATTTGGGAATAGTTTTTCAACCCAGAACAAAAAGTGTGCTTTTACGGTCACTACAAATAACTTGACCAGCTAAAACAGTACAGATTTGGTTGAATAGAAATGTAAGGTCTATTTTTTAGGCGCTGGGTGACAGGCTCAACTTGCCCCTGATGTAGTATATGGCCAAAAAATAACCACACTGTTGATGGTTAAATGCACTTGGGTGACACAGGCTCAGCCTGCACCAGATGTAGTATATGGCCAAAAAATAACCAGACTGTTAATGGTTAAATGCACTTCGGTGACACAGGCTCAGCCTGCAGCTGATGTAGGATATAGCACAAAATAACCACACTATTGATGGTTAAATACACTTGGTGATAGCTTGTGCTGGCGCACCACAAGTCACAAAATGGCCGCCGATCACCCCAGAAAAAAAGTGATCTAAAAACGCTCTGGGCAGCCTCAAAAAAGTGAGCAAGTCAATATTAGCACTTCAATGATCCACAGCTGCAGATCGATCACAGAATGAAGTCTTTTGGAGGAGTTAATCACTGCCTAATCTCGCCCTAACGTCGCAGCTGCAACCTCTCCCTATGCTTCAATCAGCAGAGTGACGTGCAGCGCAACGTGACCCAAGCTTATATAGAGGCTGGGTCACATGCTGCACTGGCCAATCATAGCCATGCCAATAGTAGGCAAGGCTGTGATGGCCTCTTGGGGCAAGTAGTATGACGCTTGTTGATTGGCTGCTTTGCAGCCTTTCAAAAAGCGCCAAGAAAGCGCCGAACACCGAACCCGAACACAGACTTTTACGAAAATGTTCGGGTTCGGGTCCTTGTCACGGACAGCCCAAAATTCGGTACGAACCCGAACTATACAGTTCGGGTTCGCTCATCCCTAATCTTGAGGGATCACTGTACATATACAGGTGAAACTCGAAAAATTAGAATATCGTCCAAAGTTCATTTATTTCAGTAATGCAACTTAAAAGGTGAAACTAACATATGAGATAGACTCATTACATGCAAAGCGAGATATTTCAAGCCTTTATTTGTTATAATTTGGATGTTTATGGCTTACAGCTTATGAAACCCCAAAGTCACAATTTTGAGGTACCCTTTGCTCAGGGGATATGGATTAATTAGCTGACTACAGTGTGACACTTTGAGCCTAGAATATTGAACCTTTTCACAAAATTCAAATTTTAAGCTGCATTAATGCAATTCCTTTAAGTTGCATTACTGAAATAAATGGACTTTTGCACGATATTCTAATTTTTCGAGTTTCACCTGTACAATATGCATTTCATGGTATAGAAAAACGTTCTATAAATGAATGCAATAAAATAAAGTAAAAGGCATTGCAGTAGATTCACTAACACTAAGTTACATCTATCGCACCTTTAGACTGTCTACGTTTTTACCACCTATTAGGTGCTTACTGTACCTTCTGCCAGATTTATGCCCTTGAATTATGGTCCAATTTCTGTACATCTAAGGCTACTTTCACACCAGTGTTTTTGCTGGATCCGTCATGGATCAGCAAGAACGCTTCCGTCATGATAATTCAACCCGATACGTTCATAACGGATGCAGCCGGTTGTATTATCTTTAAAATAGTCAAGACGTTTTCTATTGTGTCCGAGAAAACGGATCCATCCCCATTGACTTACATCCATCTTGCTCCACACCACATCGCGGACAGAAAAAAGCTGCTTGCTGCAATTTTGAGCCCCTTTCTGTATACATCCTTGCGATTCTGTAGTAGCAGGCTCTGTATTTTTACCCTTTCCGTCAGGCAGTTCAGCTGATGGCTCCTTATCTCATTATAGCTCAATTCTTAAGGCCTGTTTCACATTTGCGTTGATGCTTTCCGGTATTGAGATCCGGCAGAGGATCTCAATACCGGAAATCAATGTTTTTGTTTAGACCTCATGCATTCTGAATGGAAAGAGATCTGTTCAGGATGCATCAGGATGTCTTCTATTAAGGCACAATTCCGTTTTGTGAACGTACACAAAACCGCTGCAGGCTACGGTTTTGTGTCTGGTCAAAAAAATTGAAAAAAATTGATCTGCCACTGAAAACAATGTAGGTTAATGCATGTGTGAAAAGTAGCCTAACTTACTAATAACGTGGTTTAAAGTGTTTTTTCCATCATATACAATGGGGGCATATCGCTAGGAGGTCCCAGAGATGGGACCCGCACCTACAACGAGAACGGAGCGGGGAAATGGGGCTCGGCTATTTCCGTCTGTACCTTAGAAATAAATGGGAGCAGGGGCCGTGCGTGCGCTCTCATTCACTTGTATGGGAGCAGCGGGGAGCAGCGCTTGGTTGTGAACGTACCCTAGGAAACCCGGGGTCCTCCCGCCACAGCTCTCCCCGTTCTGTCCTCTTTGTATCAGACAATAGGGGCATATCCTAGCAATATGCCCCCATTGTATGTGATGGTAATTCCCCTTTAAATAAGTGTTTATGACCTTTTACTAATTTATAGATAAGATTTATTACATGATTGGCACAAAGTGAAAGTGAAAGTACAGATTCACACAGCTAGACAAACAGTGAAACCTTTGTGACAAAACAGCTGAATATTTTTAATAAAAGTATTTTTTTTTTGTCCAAAATCAGTAAAATGCAATCATTAAAAAAATTATGTACATAGCCGTTAAGAAATGTGGCGCATTACCTTTAGGCCAGAAGCGGATACAGTGATACATGAGCAAGGGATGCCAAATCTTAAAGGGGTTGTGCAGCCAGTACTTATTGATGACGTATCCTCAGGATAGGTCATCAATATCTGATCGGTGGGGGTCTGACTCCCAGCACTCCCGCTGATCAGCTGTTTAAAGAGGAGGCGTTGATCGTAAGAACACTGCTTTCTATTCCCAATTACACTGTGTGTCGTCTCGCTTGCAGACACGGCGCAGTGTACTTACAAGTGAACAAGCACTTGTAATTATACTGTGCCTCTGAAACTTCCCAGACGAGGCACAGTGTAATCTTATAAAGGAAGCAGTGCTTGCATGGAGTGCTGCTTCCTCTTTGAACAGCTGATTGGCAGGTGTGCCGGAGTCGGACCCCCCACCGATCAGATATTGATAACCTATCCTGAGGATAGGTCATCAATATGTACTGGCTGCACAAGCCCTTTAAGACCCCCATTCATGAGGTCAAGTTTATGTTTGTTATAATTAAGCTGTATTATCTTCAATTTACATTTATGTACACAAATAATTACAAAACATATAAAAAGGCTTCCTCCACCCAGATAGAATAAAAGAAACATAAAAGTATAATAAAGAATAACAAAGTTCATGCAGGCATACTTAAAAGCATGGGATCTACATAGCTGCCTACACATTAAAATAAAGGCAGTGAAGCTCATTAATACTTTCTGCTCTGTTTATCTGATGGATGTGACCCTTTCTTTTTTTTTGTAGATGAACTTCTTTCCCTCAGGGAAGCATTTATCTTTCTCCACTAAATACTCAGCCCACCACTCTCATTGTTAGTGCTCTGCCATACAATAAATGGCGATATACACTGCCGAACAATGCATTTGCACTTGCCTGACAAGATGTACTTTCCTGAATTTATTTATTTTTTATAAAAGAAAATAAGAGATTATAGTCTGCCCTTGGTTGAGTTAGTCTGATTCCTTTTTCTAAATAGCCTTAACCCTTTCACTGGGAAAACAATTTTCATGCTTGATCAACACACATAAATCCTGAAATATAATATAAAAAGATGATATTATAACCTCATCATTAGAGATGAGCGAATTGAATCCCACGAAGTGGAATTCGATTAGAATTTCAGGATAAATTTGATTCGCCTAGAAGCCGAATTTCCTCGTGCTTCGTGTCGGCGAATCGATTTAACCTGAAATACAGTAGTATAAAAAAATTAAAAATTACCTCCTCCATTTGCTCGCGACGGGCCGCCAGCCTCAATCTTGCTTGAAGATCTCGGCCGAAATCCCGTGCGGCACGAGATTACATCATCACCCCGTCCTACGTCACCACACCAGCCGGCATGATGATGTAATCTCGCGCTGCTCAGGATTTCGGCCGAGATCTTCAAGCAAGATGGCGGCGACTGGCCCGTCACGAGCAAATGGAGGCGCTAAGTTAAATTTAATTTTTTTTATTGTTAATTTTACACTCAGATGCCACGATCATGTATGAACGCGGTATCTGAGGGGTACAATGACAGGGCGCCCCCTGTCATTGTACCCCTCAGATGCTTCCTCCTTCTTTTATCTGGGTGGAGGAAGCCTTTTTATATGTTTTGCAATTATTTGTGTACATAAATGTAAATTGAAGATAATACAGATTAATTATAATAAACATAAACTTGACCTCGTGAATGGGGGTCTTAAAGGGCTTGTGCAGCCAGTACATATTGATGACCTATCCTCAGGATAGGTTATCAATATCTGATCGGTGGGGGGGGTAGGAGCTGTTTAAAGAGGAAGCAGCACTCCATGCAAGCACTGCTTCCTTTATAAGATTACACTGTGCCTCGTCTGGGAAGTTTCAGAGGCACAGTATAATTACAAGTGCTTGTTCACTTGTAAGTACACTGCGCCGTGTCTGCAAGCGAGACGACACACAGTGTAATTGTGAAGAGAAAGCAGTGTTCTTACGATCAACGCCTCCTCTTTAAACAGCTGATCAGCGGGAGTGCTGGGAGTCAGACACCCACTGATCAGATATTGATGACCTATCCTGAGGATAGGTCATCAATAAGTACTGGCTGCACAACCCCTTTAAGATTTGGCATCCCTTGCTCATGTATCACTGTATCCACTTCTGGCCTAAAGGTAATGCGCCGCATTTCTTAACGGCTATGTACATCATTTTTTTAATGATTGCATTTTACTGATTTCGGACAAAAAAAAATACTTTTATTAAAAATATTCAGCTGTTTTGTCACAAAGGTTTCACTGTTTGTCTAGCTGTGTGAATCTGTACTTTCACTTTCACTTTGTGCCAATCATGTGATAAACCTTATCTATAAATTAGTAAAAGGTCATAAACACTTATTTAAAGGGGAATTATCATCACATACAATGGGGGCATATTGCTAGGATATGCCCCTATTGTCTGATACAAAGAGGACAGAACGGGGAGAGCTGTGGCTGGAGGACCCCGGGTTTCCTGGAGTACGTTCACAACCAAGCGCTGCTCCCCGCTCCTCCCATACAAGTGAATGAGAGCGCACGCACGGCCCCTGCTCTCATTTATTTCTAAGGTACAGACGGAAATAGCCGAGCCAGCGCTTGGCTATTTTTGGTGGCCCCATTGAAATGAATAGAGGACGGCTGTGCATGCGCAGTGCGCCCTTCATTTATTTCCCCGCTCCGTTCTTATTGTAGGTGCGGGTCCCGCCTCTGGGAACTCCTAGCGATATGCCCCCATTGTATATGATGGAAAAAACACTTTAAACCACGTTATTACTAAGTTAGGCTACTTTTCACACTTGCATTAACTTACATTTTTTTCAGTAGCGGATCCATTTTTTTCTATTTTTTTGACCAGACACAAAACCGTAGCCTGCAGCGGTTTTGTGTACGTTCACAAAACGGAATTGTGCCTTAATAGAAGACATCCTGATGCATCCTGAACAGATCTCTTTCCATTCAGAATGCATGAGGTCTAAACAAAAACATTTATTTCCGGTATTGAGATCCTCTGCCGGATCTCAATACCGGAAAGCAACAACGCAAATGTGAAACAGGCCTTAAGAATTGAGCTATAATGAGCGGTGCTATCTCAGCTCCCTGTCATTGCACCCGCTACTTACAAAAAATGTGCTTTGTGACTAAGTAATTCATCACAAAGCAAATTTTTTTGTGAAATTCTGCGAATCAGCCAAATCGAACTTTTAAGAAATTTGCTCATCTCTACTCATCATACTAATATATAAAAGGCAAGCTGTTTTGCCAACGACTCATTTTTTCTCTGATTGTGAGCAGTGGTCACATGGTGTAACCAACCAATCAGAGGCAGTTTGAAACAGACATACATAGTACTAGCTGTAACTGCTGAAGAATGGTTTCTTAGCCTGCCTCTCATCTCCCTGCATTGACTATTCTAATGCAGTAAATGTGCTGTTTTACATGTAATCTGTATTTCGTGGAGCAGATTTATCAAAACTGTTTAAAAGAAAAACTGTGTTGTCCATAGTCGCTCTGATTGATTTTTAGACATGAGTTCACTACTCAATACCTCTCTTCTTTCGCTACTCTTAAGTCATATTGAGTAGTCAACTCTGCCAGTGTGGATGTAGAGTGGTTACATTGTGCCAGTAGAAAGGAGCGGTGACAAACGGGGAAAGTGATAAGAAATGATGATCATAAAAAGGAGATCCTAATGAACCCTACTGTGGCCCTATAAATTCATCCCAGATGTGTTTCTACCATTGAATCCACTGGCATCATTAGTGGTAGTCAAGAAATGTTCAAAATCAGACAAAAAATGAGTAGGTTGTAAAACAAGAGTTAGGTAACAAAAAACCACATATGGTGAGCTAGGAGCTGGTTTGCGCCTTTGGCGCCATTGGCTACTTATTCATCCAGAGTCACCGCAACTAAAGATTAAATTGTAAAATTAGCTTGTGGTATATAGCAGTATTAAATATTGAAAATATAGATACAGATCAGAGAGATCTTGGTTCTTGTATCTGTTATAATCAACTCATTTGCACCATCTAAGTCAGAGGCATGAGAAATACCGAGGAACCTGTTGACATGGCTTTCAGCATGGTGTTATCTGAGGTTACTATAGTTTTGACCTTAGTGCCAGACTCTAATAATGCTATAACATCTCTGTGCACACCACCAAAATTGAAGCTACACAGAACTAGGAACCTCATGCACGAGACCCAGGAGCTTCTGGCCGAGGAACACTGCTTTGAGTGATTGCCGCCTGTTGTTTACATCGCCTATAACTAGAAAGTGCTGTGCCTTACAACCAATGTTCCCTCTAAACCTTTGCAGTTGATGCGTGGATATGTTAGGTAGCTGGGCAATCTATTAAAAAGGGTGCATTCCCATGTAGCAACTACGGGGTAAACCTGCAATATCGTGAGACCATCAATTAAATTGGTATTCCTATCTCAGAATTTTCTGTGGATACACCATAAAAGTTCAATAGACGCCGGTTCTATCTCAAGAACAGGGCTTTACTTGCCTTCTGCAGTGTATGGAGAAGTGGCTCCACATGCGTACCTCTCTCCATTTACTTCTATGACAGAATGGGATTCCTGGTGGGACCTGCATCTATTGGACTCCTATGGCTATGCCATAAAAATGTTGCCTGCAGTCCTATGTAACACCATACATAACCTCCTGATGCTGATCAGCATCAACCGTTTGTGTGCCAGGTCCTGAACTTCCAGACCACTTCAACCACCCATACCTATACCACTGCTCCTGTGTTCTAAGGCCAAGGAAAAGGATGAGTAAAGTGGCTATTACACTGCCCAATTTTGGGCCAATTATCAGGAACAAGTGATAATAACCATAAGAATGCTTTTCCCCGATTATCGGCCCATGTAATTGTGTTGTAGATCAGCCGACAAATGAGAAAACACTCATTTGTCGGCTGATTGCATCTTTCATATAACATAAAAGATGCAGAATAATTGGAAGCACATCGCCCTACAGTAAGTATTAAGCGACGTGCTGCCAAATCATCAGAACAACTGAACTGGGGAGGAACATTTGCGACAGCGATCATTCCTCCCCCATAGTACTTTGCATCGGTCAGCGTAATGGGCTGATGCAAATGCGCATAGATTGACGAATTTATCATTGATCATCGCTTATCCTGCCTCAATTTAATTGGTTCTCAACTTTGTCTACCAACATAGGTCCCCAGCAGAGAACCTCAAATTGTATCTCAAAATGACCTTTTAGCAGAAAATTCCCTAATTGTGGTCTGAGGGAGAATATGTATTTATTGTGTAAAGGCATCCTCTTGGATCCTCTTGGAATTTCAAGGTAAAGATTGTGAGGCAAATACCCTACATCCATTGATAATTATTGGAGATAACAGGAAGCAGATGGCAGGATTCCTCGTGACAGATGTGACATTTGCAGCTTCACCACAGGCAACATAAAAACATCGAAAGCGACTGCCACCTGTGTGTCTATGGCGTCCTGAGGCTCTCATTATTTATAGAACTCCAGCCTGTAACATTGAATCAGTCATATATTTAACTGCCTATTAGGGAATAATTCTATTAGAGGAGCCGATACTACAAGCCAAAAATAAGACTAAGCCCCAGCTCAGTATGGTAGATACTAAGTGTCGCTAATGCCAGTTGTCGTACGATACATTATACAGTATATGTAGTGTCCTGGAGAAAGGAGAGTTCGGACTATGGACATTTGTGGACATTTGCCTTAGGCTACTTCCACACTCGCGTTTGGTGCGGATCCGTCATGGATCTGCACAAACGTATCCGTTCAGATAATACAACCGCATGCATCCGTTCAGAACGGATCCGTTTGTATTATCTGTAACATAGCCAAAACGGATCCGCCTTAAACACCATTGAAAGTCAATGGGGGACGGATCCGTTTTCTATTGTGCCAGATTGTGTCAGTGAAAACGGATCCGTCCCCATTGACTTACATTGTGTGCCAGGACGGATCCGTTTGGCTCAGTTTCGTCAGACGGACACCAAAACGCTGCAAGCAGTGTTTTGGTGTCCACCTTTACAGCGGAATGGAGGTGTCACGGCCACGGTTCTGGCCGTGACTCCTTGGGAGCCGCATACAGTTGCCCGCGGTTTGGGTTGTTGTTTCAACCGCAGCTTGAGGCTTGATGTTGTTTGCCTCAAGTGCGGTTGCCGCGGACAACAGGTATGTGTGCGGTCCCTTTGGAGTTTGTGTGTCTGTATGTATGCACTTATGTATGTCTGTGTGCACTCTGTCTTATGTTTGGTGTGCACTGACATCTTCCCCTCACTGTGGTTGCCCGTGGCAACGTTTGGTTGTAGTGTGTACATGTGGTGGCAGTGTCCCGGCCTTCGGGCTGACTCCCAGGACACGGTTGCCACCCATGTCGTTGCTTGCGGCAACAGCCACAGTGTGACTTAGGTGTTGGACACTTTCCCTTTAAGTTGATGTCTTCCCTTCCCTGGTGTTGGAAGGGTTAACTTCCTTCCTAGTGTGTGTGTGTGCACTAGGTGTGTCCGATTGTGGGTGTGGCTGCATGGGCTATAAAGCCTCAGTTTAGATCTGATGTCTGAGGGGTACTCCAGCCTTGTTGTAAGCTGGAGGAACTCTCCTGGTCACATTTCCATCTGCCACTGAGGGCCACCCTTGTAGTCATAAATTGTGATTCACTATGTTATGTGATGTTCAGTTGATATTTTCCTGTTGTATATTGGTGCAGCTATGGATCTGGGTTCCTGTGTGTGTTTGCTGGGTTCATTGAATGTTGTGTGGACTTCAGCTTGCCTGCACAGGGATCCAGTCAGCAAGGCTGTGGCAGGTAAGTGGAACTTGTTTACATTACCTGCCATATCCATAGGACTGTTTGTGTTCCCCTTTTTCCCAGCAGCTTGGCCAGTGAGACTCCTCTTCCTTCGTGTCCAGAAGGAACAGGTCGTCTTACCCTGCTCCTAGGTGAGGGCCATCTTGAGGGCTAGCAGGGACTTCTAGGTTCCGGAGCATGAGCCCTCCTACCATCAAGGTTGGCTCATGTAGCTAGGAGTCAGGGTCAGGTTAGGGATGCGTTTAGGAGGTGACCTGCTCCCTAATCCTGTCGTCCTGGTCGAGCAGCGACCATCATCTCTGTACATCGCATGGCTGAGGGTTTTCCCCATCCTCAGCCGTGACAGGAGGTGGAACGGAGGCAAACTGATGCATTCTGAGCGGATCCTTATCCATTCAGAATGCATTAAGGGCAAAACTGATTCGTTTTGTACTGCGTGAGAGCCCTGAATGGATCCCACAAACGGAAACCAAAACCATTCTACTGATAAGAATGTGGCTTAAATAAGTGTTTATGACCTTTTAGTAATTTAGAGATAAGATTTATTAGATGACCGGCACAAAGTGAAAGTTAAAAGTACAATTCACACAGCTAGACAAACAGTTAACCCATTGTGACAGAGCGGGTCAATACTTTTAATAAAGACCGATTAAAAAAATTATTTTTAGCCCAAAATGAGTAAAATGCAATCATAAAACAAATTGCCTCCAAAGGTGTACATAGCCTTTAAGGATGCGCTGGGCCGTGAATGAGGGTGGTTGGGTGTGACAGTGTCTGCCAGAAAAACTATCTAAGGGAGTCAGGGATAGTGAAAAATCAATCAGGGACAGTCATAAAGCAATCAAGCTTATTGCCAGAGAGAGTGAAGGGAAAGGCTAGGGATTCAAAGAATTATGTGTGTTGTGTACAATAGAGAGAAGCAGGGCAGCTGACAGACAGGGAGAGAGGAGACAGGACCTGTGGCTGACTGTGCCTGCTATCAGAAGTGCAGGTGCACCTCAAAAGCAGCTACCTGCAAGCAAATACTTTCATTTTTGTCCCCCATTTTCACAGAAATCCTTTTTTCTGGGGTTCAATATAATTAAGCAGAATATATATATATATATATATATATACTAGCAGACGAACCCGGCTTTGCTCAGGTATATTTCATTTTGTTTCCGTGTGTCGTAAAAAGATATTAACAGTTTCCCCCATACCAGTGACCTCTACAGTGCCCGCCCCTTTAACAATGACCTCCACAGTGCCCGCCCCTTTAAAATTGACCTACACAGTGGCCGCCCCTTTAACATTGACCTCCACAGTGCCCGTCCCTATAACAGTGCTTGCCCCTTTAATAGTGACCTCCACAGTTCCCGCCCCTTTAACGGTGACCGCCCGTTTAGCTTTGACCATCCCTTTAACAGTGACCTTCATAGTGGTCGCCCCTTTAACAGTGACTTCCACAGTGCCCGCCCCTTTAACAGAGACCTCCACAGTGACCGACCCTTTAAAAGTGACTTTTACAGTGACCACCCCTTTAACAGTGACCGCCCCATTAACAGTGACTATCACAGTGACCGCCCCTTTAACAATGACTTTCACAGTGACCGCCCCATTAACAGTGACTTTCACAGTGACCGTCCCTTTAACCACTTGCCGCAACTGTAACGCCGAAAGGCGTCATCGCGGCGGCTCCCCCAGGCTACGCTAACGCCGATTGGCGTCATCTCGCGTGAGCCGAGATTTCCTGTGAACGCGCGCACACAGGAACGGAAGGTAAGAGAGTAGATCTCCAGCCTGCCAGCGGCGATCGTTCGCTGGCAGGCTGGAGATGTGTTTTTTTTAACCCCTGAAAGGTATATCAGACGCTGTTTTGATAACAGCGTCTAATATACCTTCTACCTGGTCCTCTGGTGGTCCCCTTTGTTTGGATCGACCACCAGAGGACACAGGTAGCTCAGTAATATGTTGCACCAAGCACCACTACACTACACCCCCCCCCCCTGTCACTTATTAACCCCTTATTCACCCTTGATCACCCCTGATCACCCCATATAGACTCCCTGATCACCCCCCTGTCATTGATTACCCCCCTGTCATTGATCACCCCCCTGTAAAGCTCCATTCAGACGTCCGCATGATTTTTACGGATCCACTGATAGATGGATCGGATCCGCAAAACGCATATGGACGTCTGAATGGAGCCTTACAGGGGCGTGATCAATGACTGTGGTGATCACCCCATATAGACTCCCTGATCACCCCCCTGTCATTGATTACCCCCCTGTAAAGCTCCATTCAGATGTCCGCATGATTTTTACGGATCCACTGATAGATGGATCGGATCCGCAAAACGCATACGGACGTCTGAATGGAGCCTTACAGGGGCGTGATCAATGACTGTGGTGATCACCCCATATAGACTCCCTGATCACCCCCCCTGTCATTGATTACCCCCCTGTCATTGATCACCCCCCTGTAAAGCTCCATTCAGACGTCCGCATGATTTTTACGGATCCACTGATAGATGGATCGGATCCGCAAAACACATACAGGCGTCTCCCTGGAGCCTTCCAGGGGGGGTGATCACCCCATATAGACTCCCTGATCACCCCCCTGTCATTGATCACCCCCCCTGTCAGGCTGCATTCAGATGTCCGTATGATTTTTACGGATCCACGGATACATGGATCGGATCCGCAAAACACATACGGACATCTGAATGGAGCCTTATAAGGGGGTGATCAATGACAGGGGGGTGATCACCCCATATAGACTCCCTGATCACCCCCCTGTCATTGATCACCCCCCTGTCATTGATCATCCCTCTGTAAGGCTCCATTCAGACATTTTTTTGGCCCAAATTAGCGGAAATTATTTTTTTTTTCTTACAAAGTCTCATATTCCACTAACTTGTGTCAAAAAATAAAATCTCACATGAACTCACCATACCCCTCACGGAATCCAAATGCGTAAAATTTTTTAGAGATTTATATTCCAGACTTCTTCTCACGCTTTAGGGCCCCTAAAATGCCAGGGCAGTATAAATACCCCACGTGACCCCATTTCGGAAAGAAGACACCCCAAGGTATTCCGTGAGGGGCATATTGAGTCCATGAACGATTGAAATTTTTGTCCCAAGTTAGCGGAAAGGGAGACTTTGTGAGAAAAAAAATAAATAAAATCAATTTCCGCTAACTTGTGCCCAAAAAAAAAAAATTTCTATGAACTCGCCATGCCCCTCATTGAATACCTTGGGGTGTCTTCTTTCCAAAATGGGGTCACATGTGGGGTATTTATACTTCCCTGGCATTCTAGGGGCCCTAAAGCGTGAGAAGAAGTCTGGGATCCAAATGTCTAAAAATGCCCTCATAAAAGGAATGTGGGCCCCTTTGCGCATCTAGGCTGCAAAAAAGTGTCACACATCTGGTATCGCCGTACTCAGGAGAAGTTGGGCAATGTGTTTTGGGGTGTCATTTTACATATACCCATGCTGGGTGAGATAAATATCTTGGTCAAATGCCAACTTTGTATAAAAAAATGGGAAAAGTTGTCTTTTGCTGAGATTTCTCTCACCCAGCATGAGTATATGTAAAAAGACACCCCAAAACACATTGCCCAACTTCTCCTGAATACGGCGATACCACATGTGTGACACTTTTTTGCAGCCTAGGTGGGAAAAGGGGCCCACATTCCAAAGAGCACCTTTAGGATTTCACAGGTCATTTACCTACTTACCACACATTAGGGCCCCTGGAAAATGCCAGGGCAGTATAACTACCCCACAAGTGACCCCATTTTGGAAAGAAGACACCCCAAGGTATTCCGTGAGGGGCATGGCGAGTTCCTAGAATTTTATATTTTTTGTCACAAGTTAGCGGAAAATGATGATTTTTATTTTTTTTTTTTCTTACAAAGTCTCATATTCCACTAACTTGTGACAAAAAATAAAAACTTCCATGAACTCACTATGCCCATCACGAAATACCTGGGGGTGTCTTCTTTCCAAAATGGGGTCACTTGTGGGGTAGTTATACTGCCCTGGCATTCTAGGGGCCCAAATGTGTGGTAAGAAGTTTGAAATCAAAATGTGTAAAAAATGACCAGTGAAATCCGAAAGGTGCTCTTTGCAATATGGGCCCCTTTGCCCACCTAGGCTGCAAAAAAGTGTTACACATCTGGTATCTCCGTACTCAGGAGAAGTTGGGGAATGTGTTTTGGGGTGTCATTTTACATATACCCATGCTGGGTGAGAGAAATATCTTGGCAAAAGACAACTTTTCCCATTTTTTTTATACAAAGTTGGCATTTGACCAAGATATTTATCTCACCCAGCATGGATATATGTAAAATGACACCCCAAAACACATTCCCCAACTTCTCCTGAGTACGGCGATACCACATGTGTGACACTTTTTTGCAGCCTAGGTGGGCAAAGGGGCCGAAAGTCCAAAGAGCACATTTCGGATTTCACTGGTCATTTTTTACAGAATTTGATTTCAAACTCCTTACCACACATTAGGGCCCCTAGAATGCCAGGGCAGTATAACTATCCCACAAGTGACCCCATTTTGGAAAGAAGACACCCCAAGGTATTCGCTGATGGGCATAGTGAGTTCATGGAAGTTTTTATTTTTTGTCACAAGTTAGTGGA
Source organism: Bufo bufo (assembly GCF_905171765.1). Classification (NCBI taxonomy): domain Eukaryota; kingdom Metazoa; phylum Chordata; class Amphibia; order Anura; family Bufonidae; genus Bufo; species Bufo bufo. Next base: position 84,429,781 of record NC_053392.1, read on the forward strand.
ATATAAGACTTTGTAAGAAAAAAAAAAAAAATCCTCATTTTCGACTAACTTGTGACAAAAAATAAAAAATTCTAGGAACTCGCCATGCCCCTCACGGAATACCTTGGGGTGTCTTCTTTCCAAAATGGGGTCACTTGTGGGGTAGTTATACTGCCCTGGCATTCTAGGGGCCCAAATATGTGGTAAGGAGTTTGAAATCAAATTCTGTAAAAAATGACCAGTGAAATCCGAAAGGTGCTCTTTGGAATATGGGCCCCTTTTGCCCACCTAGGCTGCAAAAAAGTGTCACACATCTGGTATCTCCGTATTCAGGAGAAGTTGGGGAATGTGTTTTGGGGTGTCATTTTACATATACCCATGCTGGGTGAGAGAAATATCTTGGCAAAAGACAACTTTTCCCATTTTTTTTATACAAAGTTGGCATTTGACCAAGATATTTATCTCACCCAGCATGGGTATATGTAAAATGACACCCCAAAACACATTCCCCAACTTCTCCTGAATACGGAGATACCAGATGTGTGACACTTTTTTGCAGCCTAGGTGGGCAAAGGGGCCCATATTCCAAAGAGCACCTTTCGGATTTCACAGGGCATTTTTTACAGAATTTGATTTCAAACTCCTTACCACACATTTGGGCCCCTAGAATGCCAGGGCAGTATAACTACCCAACAAGTGACCCCATTTTGGAAAGAAGACACCCCAAGGTATTCGCTGATGGGCATAGTGAGTTCATGGAAGTTTTTATTTTTTGTCACAAGTTAGTGGAATATGAGACTTTGTAAGAAAAAAAAAAAAAACATAATTTTCCGCTAACTTGTGACAAAAAATAAAAAGTTCTATGAACTCACTATGCCCATCAGCGAATACCTTAGGGTGTCTACTTTCCGAAATGGGGTCATTTGTGGGGTGTTTGTACTGTCTGGGCATTGTAGAACCTCAGGAAACATGACAGGTGCTCAGAAAGTCAGAGCTGCTTCAAAAAGCGGAAATTCACATTTTTGTACCATAGTTTGTAAACGCTATAACTTTTACCCAAACCATTTTTTTTTTTTACCCAAACATTTTTTTTTTATCAAAGACATGTAGAACAATAAATTTAGAGAAAAATTTATATATGGATGTCGTTTTTTTTTGCAAAATTTTGCAACTGTAAGTAAAAAATGTCATATTTTTTTGCAAAAAAATCGTTAAATTTCGATTAATAACAAAAAAAGTAAAAATGTCAGCAGCAATGAAATACCACCAAATGAAAGCTCTATTAGTGAGAAGAAAAGGAGGAAAAATTCATTTGGGTGGTAAGTTGCATGACCGAGCAATAAACCGCTAAAGTTGTGGAGTGCCGATTTGTAAAAAAGGGCCTGGTCTTTAGGGGGGTATAAACCTGTGGTCCTTAAGTGGTTAACAGTGACTTTCACAGTGACCTTCCCTTTAACAGTGACTTTCACAGTGACCTTCCCTTTAACAGTGACTTTCACAGTGACCACCCCTTTAACAGTGACTTTCACAGTGACCTCCCCTTTTACAGGGACCTTCACAACGCCCGCCCCTTTAATAACAGTGACCTCCACAGTGCCAACCCATTTAATAACAGTGACCTCCACTGTGCTCACCCCTTTAAAAACAGTGACCTCTACAGCGACCGCCCCTTTAAGCAGTAAAGAAAAATGGCTGGGTTGTTATGGAAACCTGGAGTAAAACTGTGTTTATGGCAGTTGGGATTTGAAGAGAAAGACTTGTGTTGGCTAATGTGGGTCATTTTTTGGGAATGGTACGTCCTACAGAGCTGAGACCCAGTCTAAAACCTTACCGGACAAATTTGGTGAAGATCGGTCCAGTCGTTTAGTCGCGCGTAAAGAACAGACAGACACATTTTTATATACAGTTGCAAGAAAAAGTATGTGAGTCCTTTGGAATGATATGGATTTCTGCACAAATTGGTCATAAAATGTGATCTGATCTTCATCTAAGTCACAACAATAGACAATCACAGTCTGCTTAAACTAATAACACACAAATAATTAAATGTTACCATGTTTTTATTGAATACACCATGTAAACATTCACAGTGCAGGTGGAAAAAGTATGTGAACCCCTAGACTAATGACATCTCCAAGAGCTAATTGGAGTGAGGTGTCAGCCAACTGGAGTCCAATCAATGAGATGAGATTGGAGGTGTTGGTTACAGCTGCCCTGCCTATAAAAACACACATCAGTTCTGGGTTTGCTTTTCACAAGAAGCATTGCCTGATGTGAATGATGCCTCGCACAAAAGAGCTCTCAGAAGACCTACGATTAAGAATTGTTGACTTGCATAAAGCTGGAAAGGGTTATAAAAGTATCTCCAAAAGCCTTGCAGTATCAGTCCATGGTAAGACAAATTGTCTATAAATGGAGAAAGTTCAGCACTGCTGCTACTCTCCCTAGGAGTGGCCGTCCTGTAAAGATGACTGCAAGAGCACAGCGCAGACTGCTCAATGAGGTGAAGAAGAATCCTAGAGTGTCAGTTAAAGACTTACAAAAGTCTCTGGCATATGCTAACATCCCTGTTAGCAAATCTACGATACATAAAACACTAAACAAGAATGGAATTCATGGGAGGATGCCACAGAGGAAGCCACTGCTGTCCAAAAAAAACATTGCTGCACGTTTACAGTTTGCACAAGAGCACCTGGATGTTTCACAGCAGTACTGGCAAAATATTCTGTGGACAGATGAAACCAAAGTTGAGTTGTTTGGAAGAAACACATAACACTATGTGTGGAGAAAAAGAGGCACAGCACACCAACATCAAAACCTCAACCCAACTGTGAAGTATGGTGGTGGGGGCATCATGGTTTGGGGCTGCTTTGCTGCGTCAGGGCCTGGACGGATTGCTATCATCGAAGGAAAAATGAATTCCCAAGTTTATCAAGACATTTTGCAGGAGAACTTAAGGCCATCTGTCCACCAGCTGAAGCTCAACAGAAGATGGGTGTTGCAGGACAACGACCCAAAGCATAGAAGCAAATCAACAACAGAATGGTTTAAACAGAAGAAAATACACCTTCTGGAGTGGCCCAGTCAGAGTCCTGACCTCAACTTGATTGAGATGCTGTGGCATGAACTCAAGAAAGTGATTCACACGAGACATCCCAAGAATATTGCTGAACTGAAACAGTTCTGTAAAGAGGAATGGTCAAGAATGACACCTGACCGTTGTACACGTCTGATCTGCTACTACAGGAAACATTTGATTGAAGTTATTGCTGCCAAAGGAGGTTCAACCAGTTATTAAATCCGAAGGTTCACATACTTTTTCCACCTGCACTGTGAATGTTTACTAGGTGTGTTCAATAAAAACATGGTAACATTTAATTCTTTGTGCGTTATCAGTTTAAGCAGACTGTGATTGTCTATTGTTGTGACTTAGATGAAGATCACATTTTATGACCAATTTGTGCAGAAATCCATATCATTCCAAAGGGTTCACATACTTTTTATTGCAACTGTATATAAGATATATAGCCACAGTCATCCGCTTATGTATTTTCAGTTTCCACTGAAATGGTTGGTCGCAATTGTTGGTCGCAATAATTTTTTTTGGAGGGGTGTTCCATTTAATTAAGCAGCATAAATATGTGATTACTGCAGCAATCTATCTGTGTGTGTTAAGTTGAAATTGAGCATCAAGACTCAGTTGTTCATTTACGTATATTGTATATTTAGTTTCCACATGGTTGGAATTAAAAAAATGTTTTGGGATTGTTAAACGTAATTAAATCAGAATCTCAGTTTCAGGTGACCGGTTCTGCTGGCGTTCATGGAGTTTGTTCCGAGCCTAAGATCTCGCTTCCGGATACGTTCTCCGGGGGTAGTGAGAATTTTGTTCGCTTTAGGCTACTTTCACACTTGCGTTAACACCAATGAGTTAAATACAGGGGGGGGGAGGGAGGGGGGACCGGCCGCACTGGCCACCAATGAGTTAAATACAAGGGAGGGAGGGGGGCCGGCCGCACTGGCCACCAATGATTAAATACAGGGGGGGGTCTGCCCCCTGTTGCCTGGCAGCACCTGCCAGGCAGCAGGGGGCAGTCATGTACACAGTTCTTTTAGTATATTCTAACTTGAAGTGTCCCCATCACCATGGGAACGCCTCTGTGTTAGAATATACTGTCGGATCTGAGTTTTGAAAAATCAGATCTGGTTATGCAGACGGATCCATTCTGAATGGATGCAAGCGTTTGCATTATAGGAGCGGATCCGTCTGTACAGACACCAGACGGATCCGCTCCTAACGCAAGTGTGAAAGTAGCCTTAGAGAGGCTTGCAAACTCCATTATTCACCTACTTCCCCATTCCTCTGGTGATGAGGAGCATAGGGTGGGGATCATCATCTCGCTGCTCAGGAATAACGCTCAGCCTTGGGCCTTTTCGCTGCCGGTGGGGGCACGACCCCTCCGATCGGTGGATGAATTTTTTGTAGCCCTGGGGCAGATGTATGATGACCCAGATCGTATTGCTCTGGCTGAATCTAAACTGCGTCTTTTATGCCAGGGTAAACAGTCCGCAGAGATATATTGTTCTGAATTTCGGAGATGGGCAGCTGATACTGGTTGGAATGATGCTGCACTCCGAAGTAAATTTTGCCATGGTCTTTCGGAAAGATTGAAAGATAAATTTGCTTTTCATGAGAGACCAGCCTCGTTAGAGTCTGCCATGTCTCTAGCTGTTCGTATTGACAGGCGTCTTAGAGAGAGAGAGAGAGTAGACTTTTCCTTCCTGTCCTATTCAGCCCAAGGACAGTGGGACTGTCTCATTCAGTGTGCAGGGGTCTCAGTCTCTCTCAATCCCCTCTGAGGAGGAGGCCATGCAGCTGGGTTTGCTTACCTCTGATAGTAGAAGATTCAGCTCTCAGAGGAGGGTTTGTTTCTGTTGTGGGGGTATAAATCATTTGGCTAATGTTTGCCCCTCTAGGAGATTCATGGAGTTTTCTGAGGGTAATAAAAGAAAAGAAAAACCCCTCTAAAAACCTTCCATTTGCTACTATTGGCAAGGTTGATGTGGAAATTGAAGGTTTGCCGTTTGCTTGTAGTTCCCGTTTTGTCCTACCTGCCAGGGTGGCGCTAGACAGCAAGAACATTGTTTGTGAGATTTTTGTAGATAGTGGAGCAGCTGTCAATCTCATTGATAATCAATTTGCAATAACGCATGGTTTCCAGGTATACACTTTGGAAAAGGATATACCTGTTTTTGCTATCGATTCCGCTCCACTTTCTCAAAGATCGTTAAAGGGCATAGTTCACAATATCCGTTTGACTGTGGCTGACGCTCATGTTGAGGATATGTCGTGTTTCTCCCTAAGCGGATTTACTACTCCTCTAGTGTTGGGGCTACCCTGGCTAACTAAACATAACCCCACCATTGATTGGCAAGCAAGGCAAATAAATGGTTGGAGTGAGTTTTGCAGAGAGAATTGCCTCACGGCATCTCTTTCAGAGGTTTCTACCAAGACTGTACCATCTTTTCTCTCTGATGTGTTTTCCGAGAGTGGCGTCCAGGAGTTGCCCCCCACCGGGAGTACGACTGCCCTATTAATCTCATCCCAGGCGCCAAGCTGCCAAAATCACGTTTATACAATCTCTCCCAACCTGAAAGAGTCGCTATGCGTACTTACACGCACCTAAAGAATTATTAGGAACACCTGTTCTATTTCTCATTAATGCAATTATCTAGTCAACCAATCACATGGCAGTTGCTTCAATGCATTTAGGGGTGTGGTCCTGGTCAAGACAATCTCCTGAACTCCAAACTGAATGTCAGAATGGGAAAGAAAGGTGATTTAAGCAATTTTGAGCGTGGCATGGTTGTTGGTGCCAGACGGGCCGGTCTGAGTATTTCACAATCTGCTCAGTTACTGGGATTTTCACGCACAACCATTTCTAGGGTTTACAAAGAATGGTGTGAAAAGGAAAAAACATCCAGTATGCGGCAGTCCTGTGGGCAAAAATGTCTTGTGGATGCTAGAGGTCGGAGGAGAATGGGCCGACTGATTCAAGCTGATAGAAGAGCAACGTTGACTGAAATAACCACTCGTTTAAACCGAGGTATGCAGCAAAGCATTTCTGAAGCCACAACACGCACAACCTTAAGGCGGATGGGCTACAACAGCAGAAGACCCCACCGGGTACCACTTATCTCCACTACAAATAGGAAAAAGAGGTTACAATTTGCACGAGCTCACCAAATATTGGACTGTTGAAGACTGGAAAAATGTTGACTGGTCTGATGAGTCTCGATTTCTATTAAGACATTCAAATGGTAGAGTCCGAATTTGGTGTAAACAGAATGAGAACATGTATCCATCCTCTGATGGCTACTTCCAGCAGGATAATGCACCATGTCACAAAGCTCGAATCATTTCAAATTGGTTTCTTGAACATGACAATTAGTTCACTGTACTAAAATGGCCCCCACAGTCACCAGATCTCAACCCAATAGAGCATCTTTGGGATGTGGTGGAGCGGGAGCTTCGTGCCCTGGATGTGCATCCCTCAAATTTCCATCAACTGCAAGATGCTATCCTATCAATATGGTCCAACATTTCTAAAGAATGCTATCAGCACCTTGTTGAATCAATGCCACGTAGAATTAAGGCAGTTCTGAAGACAAAAGGGGGTCCAACACCGTATTAGTATGGTGTTCCTAATAATTCTTTAGGTGAGTGTATATCTGAGAGCCTGAGAAAGGGATACATCCGACCCTCGAAGTTGCCGCTGTTTTTTTTTTGTTAAGAAAAAAGATGCTTCTTTAAGACCTTGTCTGGATTTTAGGGAGCTGAACCGTATCACAATTCGTGACCCATATCCGCTTCCTCTGATCCCGGACCTGTTTAACCAGATTGTTGGGGCTAAAGTTTTTTCTAAGTTGGATTTAAGAGGGGCATACAACCTAATCAGGGTCAAGGAAGGGAACGAATGGAAGACGGCCTTCAATACCCCTGAGGGTCATTTCGAGAATTTGGTTATGCCCTTTGGTTTGATGTTCCGGCCGTCTTCCAACATATTGTGAACAGCATTTTTTTCATCATTTAATGGGGAAATTTGTACTGGTGTATCTAGATGACATTTAGATTTTTTTCTCCTGATTTCAAGACTCATCGGGACTACCTACGTCAGGTCTTGCTGATTCTGCGGGAGAATAAATTGTGCGCTAAACTGGAAAAATGTGTGTTTGCGGGTCCGGAGATTCAATTTCTTGGTTTTCTTCTCTCCGCTTTTGGTTTTCGCATGGACCCTGAGAAGGTCCGCGCTGTGCTTGATTGGAAGCTTCCTGAGAATCAGAAGGCGCTGATGCGGTTTTTGGGTTTTGCCAATTATTACAGAAAGTTAATTTTGAATTATTCCTCTGTTGTTAAGCCACTCACTGATATGACTAAAAAGGGGGTAGATTGTTCCTCGTGGTCGATAGATGCGCTTAAAGCCATTTCTAGTATCAAAGAGAGTTTTGCTTCCGCTCCCATTTTGGTACAACCTGATGTCTCTCTACCTTTTATTGTTGAGGTGGATGCTTCTGAGGTGGGTGCGGTCTTATCTCAGGGTCCCTCTCCTGCCAAATGGCGACCGTGTGCCTTTTTCTCAAGAAAACGCTCCTCTGCAGAGAGAAATTACTATGTGGGAGATAGGGAGTTGTTGGCCAACAAATTAGCTTTTGAGGAATGGCGCCATTGGTTAGAGGGAGCCAGACACCCTATTACCGTGTTTACCGACCATAAGAATCTGGCCTACTTGGAATCGGCCAAGCGTCTGAACCCGAGACAGGCCAGATGGTCTTTGTTCTTTTCTAGGTTTAATTTTGTTGTCACGTTCCGCCCTGGGGTTAAAAATGTGAAGGCGGATGCCCTGTCACGTTGTTTTCAGGGAGGAGGGAACTTTGAAGACCCGGGTTCCATTTTGGCTGAAGGGGTGGTCGTCTCTGCTCTTTATCCTGATTTGGAGGCAGAGGTTTAGGCAGCACAGGCAGAGGCTCCTGATCTTTGTCCTCCTGGGAGGTTGTTTGTGCCTCTCGCTTTACGACACAAGGTTTTTAAGGAGCACCACGATACTGTCCTTGATGGGCACCCGGGGAGTAGAGCTACAGTGGATCTCATTGCTCGCAGATTCTGGTGGCTGGCTCTTCGTAAGACGGTTGAGAGTTTTGTGGCAGCTTGTGAGACCTGCGCTCGTGCCAAGGTCCCTCATTCACGGCCATCGGGTTCTCTCCTCCTGTTACCCATTCCTTCCCGTCCTTGGACACATCTGTCCATGGACTTCATTACGGACCTGCCTCGTTCCTCTGGGAAGACTGTGATTCTGGTGGTAGTGGACCGTTTTAGCAAAATGGCACATTTCATTCCCTTTCCTGGGTTACCCAATGCTAAGACGTTGGCGCAAGCGTTTGTTGATCACATTGTTAAATTGCATGGCATTCCTTCAGAGATCGTTTCTGATAGGGGCACGCAATTTGTTTCCAGATTCTGGAAAGCCTTCTGTTCTCGCTTGGGGATTCGGTTGTCGTTCTCTTCTGCTTTTCACCCGCAGTCGAATGGTCAGACCGAACGCGTCAATCAGAATCTGGAGACATATCTGCGCTGTTTTGTGGCGGAGAATTAGGAGGATTGGTATTCTTTTTTGTCCCTTGCTGAGTTTGCTTTAAATAACCGTCGCCAGGAGTCCTCTGATAAGTCACAATTTTTTGGTGCATATGGGTTTCATCCGCAGTTTGGGACATTCTCTGGAGAGGGGTCTTCTGGTTTACCTGATGAGGAGAGATTTTCCTCGTCTTTGTCATTTATTTGGCAAAAGATTCAGGGTAATCTGAAGAGGATGAGTGAGAGATATAAGCGTGTGGCGGATAAGAGACGTGTGCCTGGTCCGGACCTGAATGTGGGTGATCTGGTGTGGTTGTCTACAAAGAATATCAAACTGAAGGTTCCCTCCTGGAAGTTGGGTCCTAGGTTTATTGGGCCTTACAAGATCTTGTCAGTCATCAATCCCGTTGCCTTCCGTCTTGATCTTCCTCAGACTTGGAAGATCCATAATGTTTTTCACAGGTCCCTATTAAAACCTTATGTCCAACCCACTGTACCCTCCTCTTTGCCGCCTCCTCCTCCGATTTTTGTTGATGGCAATCTTGAATTTCAGGTCTCTAGGATTGTGGATTCTCACATTATCCGCGGTTCTCTCCAGTACCTCGTTCATTGGGAGGGTTATGGTCCCGAGGAGAGGATGTGGGTCCCAGTGGCGGACATTAAGGCCACTCGTCTCATCAGGGCTTTCCATAGGTCTCATCCTGAGAAGGTGGGCTCTGAGTGTCCGGAGTCCCCCCGTAGAGGGAGGGGTACTGTCACCGCCAGTTCTGTGAGAAGGTCTGGTAGACGTTCTTCTCTACCTCTTGCATGACGTTTTTTGTTTTGGTTTCACTTTGTCATCTCCTTTCCTTCTCACAGGTGTCACCTATTTAGACTAATTGTCTCCCTTTATATTCCCTCCCATACTGCCTCACTTTGCGGTTTATACTACTTCCTGGATGAGGTGTTCACTGCTGGAGGCTGCTGCTGCTGTTTGCTAAGATAAGTCGTTTTCTTTATTTGTGTTTCCTTGCTGGCTTGATTCTAGGTGACCCTGACTCCGTCCGTATTAAGTGCAGGGAGCCGGTAGTCGTGTCCCCTCACTATTATAGGGTCTTCATGTGTCACATAGTCTTAGGTAAGTGGGCATGCAATCGTCTACCATTCAGACCCTTGCATGGGCATAGCAGTCAGGGAGAGCTCTTAGGGTTTTATAGGGCTCACCCATATGCTCCTTAGTTTGGGATCAAGCCAGTCGGATGTTTATTTATAAGTTCCAGCTATCTGCAACATCATCCGTGACAGCAGTGCTTTATTAACAACATAACACTGTGTCTGGAAACAGGCAATCATATAATGTAGTTGCTGCCCCCCCCCCCACTCAACACTACTACTTATCCTGTTAGTTCCATAGCTGCCTTGAGTTTTTCAAACTTTTACTTTGGTAATGGTTTCATCATGGCATCAACTAAAGAATTTTCAGTTTCAGAGTAAGCAAGCCTACTAAAACGTAACTTTTATAATATTCAATTTTAAAATAAGTCCCACATATACAATATTAATAGACTGCGTATGATGCATCAGGCTGTAATAAATTGTATATATAGATACATGTACGAGGTACTAGATGCTGGGTGAGGATGCTGTTGGGTTACACCTTATGTTTGTAACTCACGGTTTGTTGCATACAGGGTAAATCGTCCTTCTTTCCGGGTATCCAGGCAAGTAGATGGCTCTATACGATCCCCAGAGGTGGCTTGGAATGCTGGAAAGTAACGTTAATGTTTGTTAGGTGCCACACGTTCTGGGTCCTGGGACACTAGAGGAGGAGAGGTATCCCTATTCAGCTAGTGTGGCCCTGCCTGAAAGCGGAGAGGTCTCCCGCCTAATTGCGGGAGAATCACCCCAGAAGGAGCGACCCCACTTATCGGTGGCTCTCCCTATTCTTCTCACCCTACACTCTGCAGGGTGAGAAGAATAGGGAGAGCCACCGATAAGTGGGGTCGCTCCTTCTGGGGTGATTCTCCCGCAATTAGGCGGGAGACCTCTCCGCTTTCAGGCAGGGCCACACTAGCTGAATAGGGATACCTCTCCTCCTCTAGTGTCCCAGGACCCAGAACGTGTGGCACCTAACAAACATTAACGTTACTTTCCAGCATTCCAAGCCACCTCTGGGGATCGTATAGAGCCATTTACTTGCCTGGATACCCGGAAAGAAGGACGATTTACCCTGTATGCAACAAACCGTGAGTTACAAACATAAGGTGTAACCCAACAGCATCCTCACCCAGCATCTAGTACCTCGTACATGTATCTATATATACAATTTATTACAGCCTGATGCATCATACGCAGTCTATTAATATTGTATATGTGGGACTTATTTTAAAATTGAATATTATAAAAGTTACGTTTTAGTAGGATAATAACTCAGTGAAACAATATATACTCCTACAACATTTCTAATCTAACCATTTCTGTGATTTTGTTCAGAGTAAGCAAACTCAATTATGCCTCACGAGGGGGATGATATTTTACATCAGTGTGCTTGGTTCTTGCGCTAATCTTCTCACTGCTTGCAAGTTTAATACATGCTTGGTTGTCTTCATAGACTATTGTTGGTTGACTTAATGGTTCCCCAAGATCTTCCAAAAGTTTATTCAACCAGATTACTTCTTGACTGGCGTAGGCTGTAGATACATATTCCAAAGCAACAGAAACCTGTTTTCTGCTAGACCAGAAAATTGAACTTTTGCCTAACTTGAATGTAACCGCTTGAGGATTTACGATCCCCTGAATCACCAGCCCAATCTGCATCTACGTAGCCTATGAGTTCAAGATCTCCTGAGGCAGATATCTTCAAACTTGTATTTACAGTTGCTTTCAGATATCTAAAAACTCTCTTAACAGTGCTCCAGTCTCTTTGATGTGGTTTGCTTATGTATTTGCAGAGAATTCCAACTATTTCTGTCATATCTGGGTGAGTCGTGTTTGTTACATACAATAGTGCTCCCACTGCTTGACTGTGACTTTGTAAGTTTTCGTGTTTGAAGTTGATGAAGAAATTCAATTTCCTCATCAGCAGCTTTAATCCATTTCTATCTTTCTTGTGTAGGTAATCATTGCATCTCCTCTTATGACTGTGACTGTCTCCGGAAGTGTCTTGACCATATAAGATAACAGTTAAGCTGGGATGCCTTTGTTTGATCTAGTTGATCTTCTGACTTGGGGTTGATCTAATACTTGATCTGGTACTTCTGTTATTTCCTCAGTTGAAGACTCTAACTAGATTTCTGTATCTTCTTTCTGGTTGTTTTTGGATTGTGACTGAAGTTGTTCTTGTTCAAGATTAACTATTGGTGTAACGTCATGAAACTTGAAAGACACATGACTCTCATCAATCACTACATCTCTACTTATTGTTATCTTGTTGGACTCTGGGTGAAGGATTCTGTAACCCTTTTGAGATTAACTGTAGCCTACCAGGATACCTTTCTGGGCATTGAATTCCCATTTGGTACGTTTGGGAACATTTACAAACGCCTTATTTCCAAATATTCTTATGTGGTGTAGTTTGGGATTCTTGTTGTTCCATTTTTCATATGGCATTTTCTCAGTAGCTTTTCTTGGTAGTCTATTTTGAATATGCCATGATGTCATGATTGCTTCAACCCAATATGTTGTTGGTAGAACTGCATCAAACAGCATACAGTACTTCTGCTTTCACAGAAAGTTTGAGTCTTTCTGCAACACTGTTTTGTCCAGGATTGTATGGTACAGTAGTCTGGAAGAAGATTCAATTTCTCTTTAAAATGGTTTGTGTTTTCTCACTTGTGTATTTAGTTCCATGGTCTCCATGTAGAATCTTTGACTTTTTCGCAAACTTGTTGCTTACTTCAGAGAGATATTCTTCAAGTTTCTCTGGAACTTCATTTTTGCTGTGAAGCAAATAAACAACTGTATACCTTGAATAATCATCAATAAAAGTGAGAAAATACCTTTTCTTGCCACTGGTGAGCCTTCTCATTGGACCACAAACATCTGTGTGTATTAAGTCAAGTGACTGCTCTGATCTTGTGGCACTATTTTCTGAAAATATTTTTCTGAACATTTTCCCTTTAAGGCAGCTTGTACTGGGAAGACATAACTACTGTGAAGGGGCACAAAGGTGGGCATAACTACTGTGAAGGGGCCACAAGGTGGGCATAACTACTGTGAAGGGGCCACAAGGTGGGCATAACTACTGTGAAGGGGCCACAAGGTGGGCATAACTACTGTGAAGGGGCAACAAGGTGGGCATAACTACTGTGAAGGGGCCACAAGGTGGGCATAACTACTGCGAGGGGCCACAAGGTAGGCATACCTACTGTGAAGGGGCACAAAGGTGGGCATAACTATTGAGAAAGGGAACAAAGGTGGGCATTACTACTGAGAAGGGGCACAAAGGTGGGCATAACTACTGAGAAGGGGCACAAAGGTGGGCATAACTCCTGCGAATGGGTACAAAGGAGGGCAAAACTACTGTAAAAGGGACACAAGGTGGACCTTACTATTGTGAAGGTGAGCATAACTATTGTGAAGGGTCCATGAGGTGGGAATAACTACTGTGAAGGGGCCAACAGATGGGCATAACTACTGTGAAGGGGCCACAAGGAGGACACAACTACTGTGAAAGGGGCACAATATGGGTTAACTACTGTGAGAGGGTACAAAGAAGGGAATAGTTACTGTGAAGGGGCCACAAGGTGAGCATAACTATTGTGAAGGGGCCACAAGGTGGGCATAACTACTGTGAATGGGCCACAAGGAGGACACAACTACTGTGAAAGGGAAAAGAACCCGAAGGGGACGAGGGAAGCGTAAAAAAAGAAGAAGCAACCAAACCCACAAGTCCATGAGAAGGAGGAGACAGGTCTCATGGAAACAGTAGAGACTTCTCATCCTGATCTCTCCCCACAGGACTCTCCCAATGTTGTTATTAATCTCACAGCATATGAATTGCCCCTGACCTGTCTCTCACTCCTCCAACGAGGGCTGGGATACAGCTTAGTGGAACAATTCAATCTGGTGGACTTTGAAATAGATCTATACAGAGCTGTCCGGAAATTATTTCTTAAATATTTTTTTTCCGAGAGTAGTGTGTAGGAGATTGAGTGTGTACAATTCCTCGCTGATATCGAGAGTGAAAACACCACTGTACCTGAGCACCAAGAAGGGTTTCTAGGCGGCATCAGGTCCACTTTTCTCCCCCCTATGCCGGCGGGCTCTGCTATTGACCTCTTCCACAAGAGAGTACTTAGGGATGTACGTGCACTGATCTACCCAGTGGCACCCCCTAATATTACTCGTGAGGAATGGTTGGCTTTAAAGTGGCTTGATGGCCTAGATGATGTTGTCATCAAGCCCGCCGACAAAGGGGGTAATGTGGTCCTGATGACCAAGGCTTATTATCTGGAGGAAGCAGCTAGGCAGCTCGACGACAGAAATGTCTACGAGAAATTAAGCGAAAATCCAGTCCCTTCTATACTTGTCAAGGTACAGTTGCTCCTTGACAAATACATAGATATACAGTTCTTGCCCAAAAACATTTTGGATACATTGACCCCTAAGTTTCCAAAGAACCCCGCCTGGTATTTCGTCCCTAAAATACACAAGTCTCTGTCACGACCCCCAGGACGACCTATTGTCGCCGGGATAGGGTCAGCGACCGAACCTATCTCAAGGTACATTGATTGGTTGTTGAGGCCCTTGCTCAGGGGCACTCCCACATATCTTTTGAAATTACTTTCAAAAAGTGTCACACTCTGAGAGACAAATTGGTCCATAGTGTGGTGAGACAGTCAAAGCAAACTAATTGGTTAAAGAGCAGGAAACCGCAGGTAAATTACAAGTGTGGTATGTGTTCATTCTGCCCCCACAATTCACAGAGAAAAATGTTATGTATGGGGGGGGGTCACTCATAAAGTAAAAGACTTCATCACCTGCCGTACACCATACGTAGTCTATGTCATAATGTGTGCTTGCCGGAGGTTTTACATCGGCAAGACCATCAGTCCCCTATTTGAAAGAGTGCAAGAGCATTTGAGCTCCATCAGAACAGGACGGGGCTCACCCCGCCTGATTAACCATGTCCGTGCGGTCCATGGCGGTGATCCATTGAGCCTCTCCTTTGCTGGCATTGAGGCCGTGGGACCCATCCCGAGGGGTGGTGACCGCCACAGCCTCTTGCTGCAGCGGGAGGCGCGATAGATCATTAGAGCCAACGCCATGGCTTAAATGACAAAAACGATATGGCAGTATTTCTTTGAAGTTTTTTCAGTCCTCATTTGTTTGTATATTTGTCTTCTAAATGTAACTTGTTGCCGCGACATAACATTGTATGCTCATATACCCTGTAGCGCTCTGTATGCGCACAGTGTGTCCTTTTCTTTGTTTCGATTTTAATCACACAGTTGCGCACCTGTGGAGCGTCTCTTGATTACCTTGGTGGTGATCGGATGTCCGCCCATATAGAGCACGGCGGTGCGCATGTGTGTCATAGCGGTCCGAGGAAGCGCAAGTCACGCGCGAAACGGCCGTCACCGCCGACTCACACCGAAGGGCCATCCCGCTCCCCAGCCTGCAAATTTAAATAAAGCAATAAAGCATTGAAGCTCTTTGAAGACAGTGGTGAGTGCCGCGATTTCTTTCATCTACTTTCATATCATTACTTAGTACTGGTAGCACTATGGGGAAATGCCCTAGATTATCCCGTTACACATTGGAACAGCTCGGTCTTACAGGACCAGCACAGATGCGCTAAGTTGAACTTTATGTTCTCTCTGTAAAATTTAAGTAGCAACAGCGGTGGTGGGGACGCAATCCTGAATTATTGCCCCGGTTGCTGGAAAGCCTTAGGCCTGTTTCACACAACTGTGCTCGGTCCAGAAAACACTTGTCAGTGTGTCAGCTACATATCCCGGACCGACCGCGGTTCCCCTGACCCGAACTGACTGCATCATAGTGATGTACGATACAGTGAGTTCCTATGTGACCGCAGGTTTATTGTGCTGTACGCACATGATGGTGTATACAATAGACCCCCGATCCAATTGGAACTGACTGTATCATAAAATACTGTGATGAAGTGAGTTTGTGTAAGAGTAGTCGCGGCCGGTCCAGGAGATGTGGCCGACACAGGGCCATATTTCTGAGGAAGACCATGTGAATCAGGCCTATATCTATTTGTTTAAATTGCATAACATGCCTTGAACAAAATAGCATACTATAGTATATAAATTTGTAAAAACAAAAAGTTAAGGTAAATTATGAACCTTAGGGAATAGAAATTCAAAACAAATGACTATTTCTGCAATTTCTGCTTTATAATCAGCATCTCCTTATATCAGCGATTAACACATTATAATTTGGGAAATATCTGAAACACTTAAATGAAATGATAAATGAATACAGCCGCCTGCATGAAAATGGACCTATTACTGGTTTATGCTTATTCTAGCATTCCCTAGAGAGATATATATTATTGCTAAACACATCTTCCCTGTGTTTGCTGTATATTTAACATCCTGTGTAACTACAGTGCACTGAAGGGCCAATTTTGGTTGTCTTATGAGATTTCAGTTTAAACTCATTCTCATTAAAAGTTAATTTTGATTATTTCAGCCAAATGCTTTCAAAGTTGGAACATATGAATAATAGATCGTTATTTAAAAATGTAAAGAAGAAAAAAAAACTGTATGTTTGCTGGCATCATAGCATATCCCCCATAGGCACCAAGTGGAAAAATGTTGTGAAACATCAAGAGCACTGCAGCGGTGGCGGCTTTGATTAAATAATTAGGCTACCCATTCTTAAATGAACGAGTATGTGGCATTAACCGCTTTATATGCTGAACTGTGAATATTAAACATGGGTGGCGATGTATGCAGAAAGTCAAATGCGCTGTGCAAAATGAACACAATCTCATTGCATAGGCAAAAAAGCCAGCTTGATCCTATTTATCAAAAAAGGCTGGAAGAGGTCTTCTTGCTCACAGCAACCAATCAGAAGTCAGCTTTCATTTGCTAAACTGCTTTGGAAAAATTGAAAGCTGTTCTGTGATTGGTTGCTATGGGCCACAAGGGCAGATTTCCACTCATTGCCATATTATGGCTCCATTTTGTACAAGTAAGAGGGTTGCCATAGAATACTCTACTGTACCTCTGTATGGCTTTGATTTCTTCTGTTAAAGGGGTATTCCCATCTCGGACATATACGGAATATCTACCGGACATGCCACAATTGTCTGATAGATGTTGGCCACACCTCTGAGACCCTTACCTATCTACTACAACAGGGCTCCTCCACCCCATCCCACCTGGATGCGGCAGCCAGAGATGGTAGGACCTAAAGGAACAGCTCCCCATACAAGTGAATAGGAGTTGTGGAAACTGAATAAGACAGTTTGACTGTTTCCATAGTGTTCAGACCACCTCTGGCCACCACATCCAGGTAAGATGGATCACAAAGGGCCTTGTTGTAAAGACAGGTGTGGGTCCCAGAAGTGAGAATCACATCTATTAAACATTTAGGGCATATCCTATGGATGTGTGCAGCCTTTTTCTAATGGTAGACTCATGCATATTTACCTTAGTAGGATTAATAGTTACCTGTAGGTCCCGTAAAGAAATTCTATGGTTTTTAGAAACATCTTTCAGCATCTTGCATTGAGGAGGAACTTGCTGGGACAGCTTGATCTGGGCAAGCTGTTGGTTGTTCCATATCCTTCTCCATTTCTAGATGATCTACTCTACCAAAAAGTGGAATCAATAATATCCAATTGTTTGGGGGTATTTTGAAAGTTAGACTGTCACCTGAAAATGTAGAGGAGTCTCTCCGATGTAGAGCAGCTTTAACTTTCCAGTGATGCCACCCATTTCAACAAAAATCAACCGAAAATAATATCTGAGCTTGAGGCTAGGGTCCATGGCAACTTGTAGTTTCTATAAAACTATTGGTTACCACAACGATCACGCAGCCTCAATGTTTCATTATGGTGGAAGGTTGCAAACTTTATGGCTGTTGTCTGACCAAAATTGACAGTGGGACCCTAGCCTTTTTTTTTTTGTTTGCCCTCCCAACTATCTGTACAGGTGGAGAAATCCATCCTTACCTGCTCCCTAGTGCCCACCACTCCTTTCCAGCTGTGTGACTCCTTGACTCTCTTTTCTGG
Organism: Bufo bufo; assembly: GCF_905171765.1. NCBI lineage: Eukaryota > Metazoa > Chordata > Amphibia > Anura > Bufonidae > Bufo > Bufo bufo. The sequence continues at coordinate 84,447,579 of NC_053392.1, forward strand.
TCTTCCAGTGGATAGGGTCTAGTGTGCCACTGCAGACAATGACTGTTCTTTAGGGGAAGTGGTATGTCACTGCTGGGTCATAAGCCACTTGGGTACAAGTTACCACTGAGGCCAGTCATTGGCTGCAACAGTGCACGTGACCCTATCCGTGTGGAAGTAGACAGATGGGGACTGGAAGATGAGGAGTGAAGAGAGCCAGAGAGCCACAGAGAAATGTGGAACAGGTGAGTATGGATTTCTTCACAGGTAAAGGTAAGAAAAAAAGCTGGAAAATCCCTTAAAATAAATAGGAGGATCATCCAAAAGCTTTACTTTGGGCGCAATTACACGTTCAGGTTTAGTGATATTTTTCTGCTGTGTGAGACAAAAATGCAGAAGTTTTGTAAAAATTGTGAAGTTTTGCCTAAAATGGCACTAAACCTGCATGTGCAACTATACCTGTATACGATGTGTCCACAGAAGTTAAAAAATATCAGATGTCCTAACTTTCTTATGACTGTATAAAAGCATGACATTCAAAAAAATAAAATAACATTCTAAAAGAATAAATAGTAATAATATAAATCTAATATTATTATATTATAAATAAATATAAAAGAAGCATTTTAACAGTAACCCCTAATACAATGTGTTGTAAGGTATCTGTTATTGGTGCCATTTACATTCCAGTCCCTGTCATATATTTCGGAATATACTTTCCTAATGGAAATAGTAACACTGTCCTTGCCATCTCTTGTGCCTTGTTTTGGCCTGGGGGTGGTTAACAGATAATTCGCGAAAAGATCACGGGGACTTAAATTAGGCAACCTTTCATCTCTGCAGGCTACATGGATTACCATAGAGGTAAAATTACTTATGCATTGCAAAACAGCAACTGTGATAACAGCTTGTATATGGCTGACTCTATAAATATCTCCCTACTTGGATCTTGTGCGTGCATAAAAATATCATTACATTAAGCAGAGCGGTATCCAAAAATCTAACTATACTGCCATGTAGTCTTCTCTACTGGCCTGACGTGATTATCTGTGCTCAGTAATAGACTTTCATTCCAGCCAGTGGCTTATCTAGAAGAGAGGGGCACCATACCAAGATCAAAATGGGTTCCCCATTATGGTGCCAGTTTTTACCATCCAAGACAGAGGGACCTAATGTTTGTTTCTCCCTCCATGCCGTTTTCATACCCTTCTTAAAGAGCGGAGTCCTACAAATGTTCTTGCCGCCCAGAAACAACGAAAAAGGGCCAACCAGTGCAGGACACATTTTTTTCAGGGGACCCCTTAGCAGCCATATGTTATACTTAGCTATATTGCAGATTGCAATTGTGTCATATACATTATCCATGTCCATGTAGTCCAGGCTCCGGATTTTAGGGTAAACACTATGACATCAATTCACAATTCCCTATAAAAAGCAGGGATCCGGAGGAAGACCCTTACTCACTGATGAAGGGACTTTGTGTCCCGAAACGCGTTTGGGAAAAGAAAGGGTCCATCGTTTACTAAAGTGATCACGCAAGACCTGCAAGAGAGGATCCTTAAAGCAGCTATTATTGAATTAGCATTTGGTCTACGGAGCTTCTGAGTCACATGACCGGAGCCTGAAGTCACGTGGAGAGGTACGTCACTATACCCGGAAGTATTCGCCGCCGGGAACCTCGAGGACCGCTGACTTACGAGATCATACACAGTGCAGCACTCAGCTCCTGTTAGGGAACATCACCGAAGGAAGAAAGTGGCTACACAGAGAACTCCATAAAGGGGAAGTCAGAATCAGAGGTAAGATCAGTGCCATAGACCACGCGGGACGCCGCGTCCAGGCACATCCTCGAGACGACAGTACCCCTGGAAAACGTGAGTCACCCTAATTGACAAAAGGTGTACAATTGTTCTATAGATATTTGTTTGCAGTATATGAAGATCAAATCAGGTGCCAGCGTCTACATTACGGTGTGCATAATTAACCATTTGACCATCTTACTTGGCATATCGAATATGGGGATCTTCTCTGTAATAACGGAACTACGAATATTATATCCAGAACTGCTCTGTTCAAATAACTGTTACGTTGGAATTTGCTATTAACATCGAAACCACAAACAAACAGCGACTGCTTATTATCGACTCTACCGAGCCGCTCTACTAAAGTGCATTTAACATATTTAGAGAGACCAGCTATTTAGCTGAGGACACAGTCATTTTATCAACTTAAATTTTTTTTTTTTATTGACATTTTATTCACAATTTAATTAATATACGTGTATCCAGCTGCAATAGCGAGTGCCTGCTACTATTATTTCTATTTACATTTACGCCTGGGTGAAGCATAGCAAGAGCACCGCTACCACTAAGTCAGACGGTGGAGCCACCTCAGTCTAGTCTCTTTTTAAAACAAATGTTGAGTTTAGTAGTGGAAATGATGAGGAGTCAGTTGTTATCAAACAGTTACTATCGAACATTTACTAAATCAATTGTCTCCAGGTAGTCAGTACAGACACAGTTCATTTGTATGATATAAGTGATGTCTCAGAAATAAGTTCAATTGTATTCCTTTTATCAGGTTTAGGCAATTGACAGTTGAGGAGTTCTCTTTAGGATTGAGTCTTTACAGGCAAGACTTCTGTAATTATTCTAAACCCAAACTATAGCACACTGGTACTAAATATGCTGTTTTCTACTTATCTTGAGCTATCCAATAAGGGCATTCCCCTTGCGGCAGGCAAACACTTCTGCTTCATTATTTGCAGGATGCTCCACTAAAAAGGTTTAGGTTTTTCCACTATGTCCCGGAAGGCTTGTTTAGTGGATAAGGACAATTCTGCGCACTAATTATCCATACGTGTCCTGGCACTTAGAAAGTTACTCTCAAGCACTGGTGCTGATGAGGTCCATAAGCTAGATTCAGCTGTAATCCTCACTAGGCTTGCTTCATATTTAGACATAGACTTACTGTCTGGTGCTTGGCTGCTGTTTACATGTACTCCCTTAGCCTGGCCATGACAAAGGGGTAGAAATAGCAGACTACATGGTGGACGATGCCTGTTTCTCTCCTTCATACACTTGCTTTTCCTCCTCTCACTAATTACTAACTTCCTGTTCTCCTCTCAGCTAGACACACCCAAGCTATATGTAGTGTGGTGACAACACCACCTAGGGGAGACTGTGTGTAATGACATTGCCAGCCTGATAATAGGAAATACCATACTATGCAAATACATAGGCAGATGTTTAAAGTGTCCCATTTACACACATATGTTGGACGCTGCAGTTCCATGTAGATTTTTTAATGCAGCGTGTGAGTTTGGAAATTTCACGCTAAATTGTGAAGAATTGTGAATGCAGCTCTGGAGTAAAGCACAGGCTGTAACTCAGTATCCCATAAGTAGTGCACTGCATTCCGTTGCTCAGTGAGTTATATAGCTATGATATGTTTTGCCAATCCTCTTTGGAAAAAAATAATAAGAAGACCCTGTCCAAAGATTAAGGGGGCTTGGGTACAGTGTACGTCGGGGTACAATGCTGTTTAGCAATATACAAAGTCAGCGCCTCAGCTGCAGACCATATGGCTTTATTCTTAGTATTGCAAACAGTTTTTGGATGCTGGCACAGGGCACTCCGGGGAATGGTTGTACAGCCGGTGTGGCCTAGTTGCTGAAGTAAAAGCTGACATTGAATAGATTAGACAGTGACCTGGTTTTTCACCCTTACAGAACTTCTATAAATCTGGTGCTGAGGAAGCATCAGTAGAGCTTTGCATGGGGACCGTGTCAGGGACAGAGCACTTTAAGTCATATGGTAAAAATGTGTACCTTGAGATCTGCAGTTTGCATACACCATCCCATAAATTATGTCAGAACCAAGAGACCTACTGACATTGCCTTCTGGAAGAAAGAAGTACGGTAGGAATTGAGGTGTATTAGAGTTAAGATGATTGTCTTAAATATAGATATATATACAGTACAGACCAAAAGTTTGGACAAACCTTCTCATTCAAAGAGTTTTCTTTATTTTCATGACTATGAAAATTGTAGATTCACACAGAAGGCATCAAAACTATGAATTAACACATGTGGAATTATATACATAACAAACAAGTGTGAAACAACTGAAAATATGTCATATTCTAGGTTCTTCAAAGTAGCCACCTTTTGCTTTGATTACTGCTTTGCACACTCTTGGCATTCTCTTGATGAGCTTCAAGAGGTAGTCCCCTGAAATGGTTTTCACTTCACAGGTGTGCCCTGTCAGGTTTAATAAGTGGGATTTCTTGCCTTATAAATGTGGTTGGGACCATCAGTTGCGTTGAGGAGAAGTCAGGTGGATACATAGCTGATAGTCCTACTGAATAGACTGTTAGAATTTGTATTATGGCAAGAAAAAAGCAGCTAAGTAAAGAAAAACGAGTGGCCATCATTACTTTAAGAAATGAAGGTCAGTCAGTCAGCCGAAAAATTGGGAAAACTTTGAAAGTAAGGGCTATTTGACCATGAAGGAGAGTGATGGGGTGCTGCGCCAGATGACCTGGCCTCCACAGTCACCGGACCTGAACCCAATCGAGATGGTTTGGGGTGAGCTGGACCACAGAGTGAAGGCAAAAGGGCCAACAAGTGCTAAGCATCTCTGGGAACTCCTTCAAGACTGTTGGAAGACCATTTCAGGGGACTACCTCTTGAAGCTCATCAAGAGAATGCCAAGAGTGTGCAAAGCAGTAATCAAAGCAAAAGGTGGCTACTTTGAAGAACCTAGAATATGACATATTTTCAGTTGTTTCACACTTGTTTGTTATGTATATAATTCCACATGTGTTAATTCATAGTTTTGATGCCTTCATAGTCATGAAAATAAAGAAAACTCTTTGAATGAGAAGGTGTGTCCAAACTTTTGGTCTGTACTGTATATATTAACCGTGTACAAATTTTCTCTTGTAAGTTCAGTTGATTATGCTCCAGTTGTTCTGTCCTCAGTTCCTGAGACTGAAATTGACTGCCAGCTACTACTCTCAGCAATAGGTGTTTATATGAAGTTATGTGTAATTTCACTGTCATCTGGTCGCCTAAAGGGTTCTCTTCCTTTCCTCCCTCGCTCAACATAATGCCGCAGGAGACCCCTTCCTCCCATCTCCTTTACTGTGCAGAGATTTGCTTGACTGAATATCTGTCTGTAGAACATGAAACATGATCTGGTATCACCGACCAAATATTGATTTGTCATGGACATGTAAGACATACCAATCTCAAATCTCTGATTGCGGTGCACACGTCTGGTATCCGTGGTTTGCCATCAAGTTCTTTCTTTGGTGCTGTTTGAAACCTTGACATCATGCAATGCCCTCTCTGGTTATGTGTTTCTTGGAGTACTGCTCTAACTTATGCCCTGTGGGACACACCCGATCCCTCAAACCTCTAGGTGGCATACTCTAAAGAGCATGAGTTCTGCAATCTGTGAGTCTCCACACCTCACAGGACCTTACACCAAGCAGCTAATATTATGATATTAATGATGCATAAATTATAGACAACGGGTGGAGAACCCATGAAGACTGGTCCAAGCCAAAAGTAGAAATATTTCCACTTGCCCATAGCTAACAAATCTGAAAAATGAGACCAGAATTCTGATAGTTATAAGCACCAGCTCCACGTTTGTCTTGCAAAAGTTTACCATCCTGCCTGATAGTAAAAAAAAAAAGATGGTAAACAGTGGATCACTCAATATATTGTCATATTTTTTATGTTTTATTTATTTTTTAATTTGAATTTTTATTATTTATTATTATTATTTGTATTTTTTATTTTAATTTTATTATATATATATATATATATATATATATATATATATATATATATGGGAATAGAGAAAATGTGGGCAGCACCACTGTCAAAATAGTACAAACGGAGTGCCAGCGGCTGAGTAGGCGATCCACCTCCAAATAATATAGAAAAAAAGAAATCCGCAGCACATCCAATTGATCAAAAAGTAAAAAGAAGCTTTATTCACCAAGCATGCAACGTTTCAATCCTCTCAATGGGATTTTTCTCTGCTTGAGAAAAATCCCATTGAGAGGATTGAAACGTCGCATGCTTGGTGAATAAAGCTTCTTTTTACTTTTTGATCAATTGGATGTGCTGCGGATTTCTTCTTTTCTTCTTTTTATATATATATATATATATATATATATATATATATATATATATATATATATATATATAACTCATTATATGTAGGTTTATTTGTTATAAGGAATAGAGTTGTATTGTGATTTTAAATGTCCAGTCTCTGCTGTGGAACTCTGCAGCTCCTCCAGGTTTACCTTAGGGCTCTGTGCTGCCTCTCTAATTAATGCCCTCTTGCTCAGTCCATGGGTTTTGGTGGACGGCCGTCTCTTGGCAGGTTTGCTGTTGTGCCATGTTCTTTCCATTTGGTTATGAGAGATTTGATGGTGTTCCTGGGGATCATTAAAGGGAACCTGTCACCCGGATTTTGGGTATAGAGCTGAGGACATGGGTTGCTAGATGGCCGCTAGCACATCCGCAATATCCAGTCCCTATAGCTCTGTGTGCTTTTATTGTGTAAAAAAAAACGATTTGATACATATGCAAATTAACCTAAAAGAGTCATATCTTACTTGTGTGACCAGAGAAGAGTCATATTTTCAAGCTCTGACTCATCTCTGGTTAATTTACATATATATCAAATCGTTTTTATACACAATAAAAGCACACAGAGCTATGGGGACTGGGTATTGTGGATATGCTAGCGGCCATCTAGCAACCCATGTCCTCAGCTCTATACCCAAAATCCCAGTGACAGGTTCCCTTTAAAGATTTGGATATTTTTTTATAACTTAACCCTGACTTATACTTCTCAACAACATTGTCCCTTACTTGTTTGGAGAGTTCCTTGGTCTTCATGGCAGTGTTTGGTTAGTGATGCCTCTTGCTTAGGTGTTGCAGCCTCTGGGGCCTTTCAAAAAAGGTCTGTATATGTAATGACAGATTATGTGACACTTAGATTGCACACAGGTGGACATCATTTCACTAATTATGTGACTTCTGAAGGTAATTGGTTGCACCAGAGCTTTTTATGGGCTTCCTAACAAAGGGGGTGAATATATACGCCCATGGCAATTTTCTGTTTTCTATTTCTAAACAATAGTTTTACTTATATATTTTTCTCATTTAACTTCACCAACTTAGACTATTGTGTTCTGGTCCATCACATAAAATTCAGATTAACAAAACATTGAAATTAAGGATGTAATGTAACAAAACACAAAAAAAGTCAAGGGGGGGGGAATAATTTTGCAAGGCACTGTATATGTTTCCGAAACGCGTCTGGTAAGCAGCTGAGGAACGGGCAGTGTGAACGAAGATACATCTTGGCAAATGAAGATACGGGGTTGGCGTCCCAGCAGACAGACTGCGCATGCGCTAGGAAATACGCTCTGAGAAGTGGTGCAGCCGAGCAGGCTGTACAGGAGACAAGCCATAGAGGCAGCACAACATACCAGCTGTAACCGTGAGTAACACAAGATAGTGACTAACAGTGAAACAAGTAGCAGATCATGTATGTATGCATGTCTATCTAACCACAAACTACAGTAACAAGTCACCCCGCAATATGGACACAATTTAATCATCTAACAGAGCGCACTACGAACATATGTGCCTGCATGTCAATTTACTGCAAATGACTATAACAACTAACCCCGCAATATGGACACAATTTACCATACAACAGAGCGAACTAGGAATATATCAACAGAGGAGTATATGATAAAGCCAATATACTAAGTAACATTACTAACCACACGCCCAGAACAAATAAACTATATGGTAGCTGCTATTTTGTATATTTTTATTATTTATACGTGAGCTCCACTATTAAAGGGGCAGTATATAAAGTTGACGTTTAATTCTGTTTATTTTTGCCTCATAAAGGTTTTTTATGTGAACATTTTATGTAAATGTGAAATATTTTTATTAATTAGTAAAAGTTGATGCAAATTACTGTGAGCCAGCCAAATTTTTTATTGTTTATATTTGCTATTTTACTGGGGGTGGACAGTGGGCTGGGCTCCAGTTTTTACCGGTAAGCATCACCTATACTATATGTATATGTTGAATAATTCCTTGAGATTCTAAGATTTTATTTCAGAATCATCCTATATTCATGAATATGGGTGAATAATGTGTTAAAATAGCCACCATCCCAAATTGGCCATGCAGTCTCCTATCTCTTGTCTCCTAGCTCGCAGTGAATGACCCTGTAATGATTATAATTAGAGGCTGCGATGTGCTGTCTGGAACATGTGATGACAAGTGTTGCCGCTAATTATAGACGAGCGTGCTGCTATCAATACACATTGTACTATTGTTATTTTAAATAGGACTGTGTATGTCCTTTAGGGCTCGTTCACACGAACGTGTGCTGCCCGTTGCTGTATTGCAGACCGCATTTGCGGATCCGCAATACACGGGCACCGTTCCATGTGCATTCTGCATCACGGATGCAGACCCATTCACTTCAATGGGTCCGCAAATCCAGAGATGTGGAACGTAAGCACGGAACGGAACACTACAGAAGCACTACGGAGTGCTTTCTGGGGTTCGTTCCGTGCCTCCGCACCGCAAAAAGATAGAACATGCTCTATCTTTTTGCGGATGGGAGGGATCGCGAACCCATTCAAGTGAATAGGTCTTCCAGTTCAATCGCCAATGGTACCGCCAGATACTAGGTACAGCAATGGGCACACCTGTGTCGTGTACCTTTGCATACCTGTATCTGGCGGTATTTCAGGAGACCTACGTTTTCTCCTTGGGTAATCCCTTCCTTGCATACATCCATAGGTTTCTTCGATATGTAGATGACGTATTTCTGGTCTGGTTGGGCAGCGAAGAGCAGTGTGGGCATTTTGTGCAGTACCTCAATGACACTAACAATATGAACATGAAGTTCACTCTCAACTTTGGGGGCAGGTGTCTGGATTTTCTCGACGTACATGTCTCCGTCGTTGATGGTCAGCTGCACACTACAGGTTTCCGTAAACCCACCGCCACTAATTCGCTGCTCCACCAGACCAGCTTCCATCCCCCTGCCATCAAAGACGCGGTGCCCTATGGACAGTTTGTTCGGCTGCGTAGAATCAACAGCACCGACGCCGACTTCCTTAGACAGGCGTACCAACTTATGGGTAGGTTGCTGGAGAGGGGTTACCCAAGGAGGACCGTGTTGGATGCACTCCATGGAGCGGCTTTGCGCCCCCGATCTAGTCTCCTCAGCGACAGCATAGGTGATGACAACAGCAAAAAATTTGCCTTTGTTTTTAAGTTCAGTCCTGCAGCGGATATAGTTAAATGGGCAGTGCATAGCAACTAGGACCTCCTGAAAAGTGAATTGTCTCTGGGCACAGTAGTTTCCAACAAACCCCTTATCATCTTTAGGAAGTGCCATACCCTAAGGGACAGATTGGTCCATAGCGCTCTCCGGCTTCCCAAAGGGTCCAATTGGTTACAAAGCAGAATCCCAATGGGTAATCACAAATGCGGAACGTGTTCACTTTGTTATCTGAACTCCCAAGCTAAAAGTCTGTCTCTAGGGGGCGTCACACACAAGGTCACACAGTTTATTAACTGTCGCACTCCATACGTGGTATACGTCATTTCATGTAGTTGCAGCAGGTTCTATATTGGAAAGACAATCAGGCCCTTGCTTGAACGGGTGCGCGAGCACTTTAATTCCATTCGTACTGGACGAGGTTCACCTCGCCTTATTGAACATGTTCGCTCATCTCATAATGGTGATCCCTCTGGCCTCTCTTTTGCCGGCATTGAGGCCGTGGGACCCATCCCTCGGGGAGGTGATCGCCACCGCCTCTTGCTGCAACGGGATGCCAGATGGATCATCAGGACAAGAGCCATGGGACCCCACGGCCTTAATGATAAGAACGACATGGCTGTCTTTTTGTGACCCTAACACCTTGCAACCCGCATACGGCCACCACCTCTATAACTCCACTCCCTATATACCTGACCTTCATAGCATCTCCGGTCATTGTCCCACATTGTCTCTTTTTCATGCAAACCTTTTGCCTCTAAGTGGCATCTATTTGTCCCTCTGTGTCTTCACACTGGTCTGGCACCTGGAATTTGTCGCCTATACTAAGAATTGTATATTGATTTTTTGCAATTTGATATCCCATGTGATATTATTATCACTGTCTTGTGTCTCTCTTTGATTTGTATTGCAGCTGCGCATAGGGGAGAAAAAGGTTGCGCCTGCACGTCATATCCGGTCTGAAGAAGCGCGACTTCCGCGCGAAACGGCCGTCGCCGGCGCACATCGTGGCCATCCCGCTCCCCTGCCTGCGCAGCATGCCACTTGAATTGCAATAAAAGCAACCAGCATAACCGACGGTGAGTGCCGCGTCTCTTTCTACTTACCCATTTGAATACTACTTACCACGCTGAGCACCGCCACTCCGGTCTTCAAAGACGGCTGCATGTCCTTGGATTTTTGACAGATGTAAGACATACACAGGTGAACCTACGTAGTGCCGCTGATTTTCCTTTTCCCTCTAATCCCTTGCTACAATAGGTCCATGATCCCCATGCGGCTGGGCCACGGTCGGTGCCCGTGCATTGCGGACCGCAATTTGCGGTCCACTGCACGGGAACGGGCTTCAATGTGAACGCGCCCTTACTAAGACATTTGTCAGGTGAATACAAAATGCTTCTTAAAACTCTCATCTCCTCACAGAGAGACTTGGTTAATTAAAATTATGTGATTAAAAAGCAAGACTTCTAAATAGTGTTGGGCGAGCATGCTCGGCCGAACACAATTTTCACTGGAGCATCGCGATGCTTGAGTCTCCTCCCCGCATGTTTGTTAGCTGCTATGCAGCCAATAAACGTGCGGGGAAGTACTGGCCCTCACTGTAATGCCGTAGCCATGTTGGTTACTGGCATTACAGTGATTGGCTGACCATCGGGTGCTCGGGTGCTATATCGCACCCGATGACACGTGGTTCGGCTCAGTCTTAGTCAGGGAGAGCTGCAGCAGAAGGGACAGATAGTGTACGGACAGGAATTGTTTAGTGTTGAAAGGTGTTAGAGACCCAAATGTCCTTTTAAGAACTATTGTTTTATCTGGCTGCAATATATTTAATTAGCGCAACCTGCACTAAATTGCGTGCAATTGTTTGGCCACTGCTGACAGTGACACAACCTCTGCTACATCTGTTGTGTTACATTAGCGCATCCTAAATATCTGTGACATTCAGCGCAATTGTTTAGCCACTGGTGACAGCAACATTACCTGCGCTACATCTCCTGTACAACGTTTGCGCATCCTAAATATCTGTGACATTCAGTCTAATTTTTTCGCCGCTGGTGACAGCGACATTACCTGCGCTACATCTCCTGTATAACGTTTGCGCATCCTAAATATCTGTGACATCCAGTCTAATCTTTTCGTTGCTAGTGACAGTGACATTACCTGCGCTACATCTCCTGTATAACGTTTGCGCGGGCTAAATATCTGTGACATTCAGTCAAATTTTTTTGCTGCTGGTGATAGCGACATTACCTGCGCTACATCTCCTGTATAACGTTTGTGCATCCTAAATACAGTATCTGTGACATTCAGTCTAATTTTTTCACCGCTAGTGACAGCGACATTACCTGCGCTACATCTCCTGTATAACGTTTGCGCATCCTAATCATCTGTCACATTCAGTGTAATTTATTTGCGCAGACACTTACAAAACCTGCGCTACTGTACGTGTGACATACTTGCAAGCATATATACCATTTAATATGCGCAAGGCGAGCAGTAAGGGCGCAGGGAAGTGGCTGAAGGGACTGCTGATGGTGCACGCAGAGGCCGGGGCCCTAGGCGCGGTGAAACTGTGCCTGCTGCCAGAGCACAAGAAACACACTCATCTACGATACCTAGCTTCATGTCCCAGTTTGCAGGGTGGCTCAGGACACCACTCTCGAAGTCACACCAGTGCGACCAGGTGATCGGTTGGATTGCAGCAGATAATGCTTCCAGTCGGTTAAGCACCACCCTGTCTTCCACAAAGTCCAGTCTCAGTAGCCAAGAGTCTGATCAACAGAATCCTCACCCTGATCCTCCTTCCTCCCACCATGGAGAGTCTTGGCAAACAAGTGATGCCACACTCGGATATTCCGAGGAGCTCTTTTCAGTGCCATTCCTTGATTTGGGCTTCTCACCAAGCTCGCTTGAAGAGGGACATGAGGAGATCTTATGCACTGATTACCAAACTCTTGAGCATTCACAGTCAGAAGAAGATGATGGTGGGGAATGGCAATTAGTGTTTCACGAGGTGGATGATCATGATGAGACACAGTTGCCAATAAGTCAACGGCATTAGTGTCTCGCTTATCTAGACTTTAGTAAGGCTTTTGATACTGTCCCACATAGAAGGCTTATCAATAAATTGCAGTCTTTGTGCGTGGACTCCCATATTGTTGAATGGATTAGGCAGTGGCTGAGGGACAGACAACAGAGGGTTGTAGTCAATGGAGTATATTCAGACCATGGTCTTGTTACCAGTGGAGTACCTCAGGGATCTGTTCTGGGACCCATATTGTTTAATATATTTATCAGCGAAATTGCAGAAGGCCTCGATGGTAAGGTGTGTTTTTTTGCTGATGACACAAAGATTTGTAACAGGGTTGATGTTCCTGGAGGGATACACCAAATGGAAAAGGATTTTGGAAAACTAGAGGAATGGTCAAAAATCTGGCAACTAAAATGTAATGTTGATAAGTGCAAGATAATGCACCTGGGGCGTAAAAACGCAAGAGCAGAATATAAAATCAGTGATACAGTCCTAACTTCATGTATCTGAGGAAAGGGATTTAGGGGTCATTATTTTAGAAGACTTAAAAGTAGGCAGACAATGTCATAGAGAAGCAGGAGATGCTAGCAGAATGCTTGGGTGTATAGGGAGAGGCATTACCAGTAGAAAGAGGGAGCTGCTCATGCCGCTCTACAGAGCACTAGTGAGACCTCATTTGAAGTATTGTGCGCAGTACTGGAGACCATATCTCCAGAAGGATATTGATACTTTGGAGAGAGTTCAGAGAAGAGCTACTAAATTGGTACATGGATTGCAGGATAAAACTTACCAGGAAAGATTAAAGGACCTTAACATGTATAGCTTGGAAGAAAGACGAGACAGAGGGGATATGATAGAAACTTTTAAATACATAAAGGGAATCAACAAGGTAAAAGAGGAGAGAATATTTAAAAGAAGAAAAACTGCTACAAGAGGACATAGTTTTAAATTAGAGGGGCAAAGGTTTAATAGTAATATCAGGAAGTATTACTTTACTGAGAGAGTAGTGGATGCATGGAATAGCCTTCCTGCAGAAGTGGTAGCTGAAAATACAGTGAAGGAGTTTAAGCATGCATGGGATAGGCATAAGGTCATCCTTCATATAAGACAGGGCCAGGGGCTATCCATAGTATTCAGTATATTGGGCAGACTAGATGGGCCAAATGGTTCTTATCTTCCGACACATTCTATGTTTCTATGTTTCTATGTAAGAGGTTGATGATGAGGATGAGACACAGTTGTCAATAAGTGAGGTTCTTGTTAGGTCAACAAGTCAGGAGGATGACCAGAGTGAGGCGGTGGAAGAGGAGGTGGTGGACGACTAAATCACTGACCCAACCTGGGAAGGTGGCAAGCCGATCGAGGACAGCAGTACAGATGGGGAGGGATCCGCAGCACCGCAACAAGCTGGAAGAGGCAGTGGGGTGGCAAAAGGGAGAAGGCTGGCCACACCAAACAGGCCCCAGCAATCTCCCTTGCCAAGGGGTCGGTGTTTCACAGTCTGGCGATTTTTTGAGGAAAGTGCGGACAATAAATGAATTGTCATTTGCAACCTGTGCCGTACCAAAATGAGCAGGGGCGTGAACACTAGCAACCTCACCACCACCTGTATGATCCGCCACATGGCATTAAAGCACCCTAAAGCACCCTAAGGTGTGCCGAATGCCTGGGTCCACAATCAGTGTCTGCAGGTAACACCACTGCCTTCTCTTTCCCTGTGTTACGTCCTGCACCTGGACCTTCGCAAGCACCATCAGCTAGCACATCTACTTCTGTGTCCCAGCGCAGCGTACAGATGTCCATACCCCAGGCCTTTGAACGGAAGCGCAAATACGCAGCCACCCACCCACAGGCCATAGCACTAAATGCGCACCTTTCCAAATTGCTGGCCCTAGAAATGTTGCCATTTAGGCTTGTGGAAACTGAGGCTTTCCGCGGCCTAATGGCGGCGGCCATCCCTTGTTAATCAGTCCCCAGCCGCCAAAATTTTTCCCGATCTGCCATCCCCGCCTTATACAAGCATGTGTCCTGTCACATCAACTGTGCCCTGACCAACGCAGTTATTCGGAAGATCCACTTAACGACTGACACATGGACAAGTGCTTTTGGCCAGGGACACTACAGTTCCCTGACGACAAACTGGATGAATGTTGTGGAGGCCTGGAGCGAGTCGTACCCTGGGATGGCACAGGTGCTAACGACGCCAAGAATTGCGGGCCCTACTTCCATCAGGATTTCTGCCACCACCTACATCAGTGGCTGCAACCCCCCCTTCTCATCCTCCACCTCCTCCTCCACTTCCACCTCTGAATTCTCATCTTGCAGCACCAGTCAGCCATCAGTCAGTAGCTGGAAGCAGTGTAGCACTGCAGTGGGGAAGAGGCAACAGGCCATTCTGAAACTAATTTGCTTAGGTGACAAACAGCACACCGCCGCAGATCTGTGGCAGGGTATAAGGGACCAGACTGAGCTGTGGCTCTCGCCACTTAACCTACAACCAGGCATGGTTGTGTCTGATAATGGTCTTAACTTGGTGGTGGCTTTGGAGCTCGGCAAGCTCACACACATACCATGCCTAGCCCACGTGTTCAACTTAGTGGTTCAGCGGTTTCTCAAAACCTACCCCAATTTGCTTGAGCTACTGGTGATGTCTGCCCATTTCCGAAAGTCATCTACAGCTGCCGCCAGTCAGGCAACGCTGCAGCAGCGCTTGCAATTGCCAGCTCACAAACTGTTGTGCTACGTGAGCACGCGCTAGAACTCCACGTTCCATATGTTGGCCAGGCTTTGTGAGCAGCAGAGGGCAGTAGTGGAATACCAGCTGCAACATGGTTGTCGCCTTTACAGTCAGCTTCCGCTCTTCACAAGCGACGAGTGGGCATGGATGTCTGACCTCTGTGAGGTTTTACCCAACTTTGAGGAATCAACACAGATGGTGAGCGTAATCATCCCACTTCTGTGTCTACTCAAACGCTCGCTGCTCACAATGAAGCCGGACGCTTTGCATGTGGAAGAGGTAGAAATAGGGGAAGACAGTACACAGGGTGATAGCCAGACCACCCTCCGTTCATCTTCTCAGCGCGAATTGGATGATGATGAGGAGGAGGAGGAGCAGGAGACGGTTGCCTCGGCTACAGAGGGTAGTACCCATAGCAGGTTTATTCCATCTGTTCAGCATGGATGGGCCGAAGAGGAGGAAGAGGATGAGAACATTGAGAGTCATCCTCCTGATGAGGACAGCGAAGTCTTGTCTGTTGGGGCACAGATGGCTGACTTTATGTTATGCTGCCTTTCTCGTGACCCTTGCGTTATACGCATTTTGGCCAACACCGATTACTGGTTGTTCACCCTTCTCGACCCCCACTACAAAGAGAACTTCTCATCTCTCATTCTTGTGGTGGAGAGGACTAGCAAAGTGGTGCAATACCAGAAGGTCCTTGTGAAAAAATTGCTCCAAAAATTTCCAGCTGACAACGCTGGCGGCCGAGTACGTAGTTCCTTGGGCAACCGAGGAGGGGAGATGAGGGGAACACACAGCAATTCCAACAGAGGCAGGGCAACACTCTCCAAGGGGTGGGACAGTTTCATGACACCCCGCCAGCACCCTCACCCTGATGCGAGGCCTAGTGTCACAAGGAGGGAAAAGTGTTGGAAGATGGTGAAGGAGTACGTAGCAGACTGTGTCAGTGTCCTCAGTGATCCCTATGTGCCTTACTACTATTGGATGTCCAAGCTGGACACATGGCACGAACTGACTCTCTACGCCTTGGAGGTGCTGGCCTGCCCTGCCGCCAGCGTTTTGTTAGAGCGAGTATTTAGTGCTGCTGGGGGCATAATAAATGATAAGCGCATTCGCCTGTCAACTGAAAATGCTGACAGGTTGAGTGTTATCAAAATGAACAAGGCCTGGATTGCCCCTGACTTCTGTACTCCACCAGAGGAAAGCGGCTGAACATAAAGGCACTTTAAATGTGGCTTTTATGGTGTATTGAATGCACTGTATTCCCATGTACCCTTTCCACCACAAAAAAGGTATATGGTTCAATCTTCCTTTTATTGTCCTCCTCCTCCTTTATATAAACATGCTTATTAGGCTGCCCTCGCTCCTAATGTTTTAGAGGGTCAGCTCAGCAGCAGGCCCTCGCCCATAATGTTTTAGATGGTCAGATCAGCAACAGACCCTCACCCCTAATGTTTTCGAGGGTCAGCTCAGCAGCAGACCCTCACCCCTAATGTTTTAGGGGGTCAGATCAGCAGCAGGCCCTCGCCCCTAATGTTTTAGAGGGTCAGCTAAGCAGCAGACCCTCACCCCTAATGTTTTAGAGGGTCACCAGCAGGCCCTTCGCCCATAATGTTTTAGATGGTCAGCTCAGCAGCAGACCCTCACCCCTAATGTTTTAGATGGTCAGATCAGCAGCAGGCCCTCGCCCCTAATGTTTTTGAGGGTCACCAGCAGGCCAGCAATCATAATTTTTCAAGTGTGTTTATGATGCCCTCCTTTATGTGTAATAAAGGGTCTATTGGAGTGCCGGTTCCTTGTAATTTTTGGCAGCCCTTTCACTTAGTGCATAGGCTTTATGAGTGTAGGAGTCCCACTACCTGAACAATTGTACCACAATGTGAATGAGGCCCTCCTTTATGTGATATACAGGTTGTATCGGAGTGCCTCTTCACTGTAATTTTTGGCAGCACTTGCCCTTTATATACAAGTAAATATACAGGAAAGAATGTTTCCTAACAATTTTTCCTCTAAAATTGATTTTATTTTCGGTTTTGTGCGTATTATTGTCAGTCTGTAAAAGTGGCGTACTACTCGGACAACATCGTTCTCAGCAGTGACCTGGGAGTCCAAGATGCATCCAGACATCCTCCCCATGCTGTTCCCGAACCATTTCGGTGGTGTTTCCATCAATTTCTGACCTTTTCCTGTGAACCAGACACCCTCCCCTCTTCAGAGCAGGGGGTGCCTGGTTTAATGCTCGGGTTCTCCAATTGACTTCCATTGTGCTTGATCAACACTACTTATAAAGCTCAGAGATTAGAGAAGTTACAATATGTTTGTGTAGTGTGCCCCTGAGGAGCCGGAGCAGAACATGGGAGTGGTAGTGGTCCTGATGATGATGTGACATGGTGCACTCCCTCAGGCCATCACTCCCTGGGGTATGCGCAGTAAAGGAGTGGCATCCTGTGTTCCCTCGGGGCACTCCTTGTAGTTGTGGGCTCCTGCCTGATGGTAGTTCAAGGGTGCCCATGGTGATAATGTCTATGTGGTTGCTACCAGAGGTGGCGCACGTGATGGAAATGCAATGGCCAGCATGTTGTCTTAAGAGAGTCAGAGACCAGGCCAGACTGAACTTAACAAAAGTTTTTTTTACTGTGTACAAAATAGTAGTTGTAGTACATCCAGCAGTTATCTGTACACAGTGGAAGCTCCTCCCAGATGTCCAAGCATGAGATAGGCAGTTTGTTTACAGCAATGGCTATGAGGTTACTCTTTCTCTTGCAACAATCTTTAATACTGGGAGCACTGGTTATAAACTACAATCTGGCAACAGTGGTTGTAGTGTCAACTAGTCTAGGATGTCTTAACTTGTTTCCCCTTTGTAGATGCAAGGTCTGGGACATTTTAAGCTGGGTTACTGTACCTTGCTGTCGCTCTCTCTTGCTGTACTCATTCAAATCCTCAGTTTTAACTTCTTGCTTGCTTTCATCTTCTGGAGCTCATGGAGGGGAGGTGATGGAGGCTCCAGGGCTGCAGCTAGACTCTTCTAGAACTAGGGGGTTGAGCCAGCAAAGGATTGTTAACTCTGGCTATGCTTGACTCATGCTGGAACAACTTTGTGCACAAACATTATATAACAAACCAAACTTTTCAGCTACCCCTAGGTCTGGGGTATCAAACCTTTCAGCTACCCCCAGGTCTGGGATACCAAACTTTGTAGATACGCACAGGTCTGGGATACTGCATTTGGATTTGGATCTCAAATTTCAAATATTTTATCCAGCACATGGATGCTTCAATAATCTGAAGCATTGTTCCTACCATGAATTTAATTTCAGACTGGATTAAAGGAGTTGTCCGGCCATATATATTGATGACCTATTTTCAGGATAGGTCATCAATATCTGATCGGTAGGGGTCTGACACCTGGCACCCAGGTGATAAGCTGTTTGAAGAGGATGCAGTGATCCATGCGAGTGCCGATTCCTCTTGATTACATAGAAACATAGAAACATAGAATGTGTCGGCAGATAAGAACCATTTGGCCCATCTAGTCTGCCCAATATACTGAATACTATGGATAGCCCCCGGCCCTATCTTATATGAAGGATGGCCTTATGCCTATCCCATGCATGCTTAAACCCCTTCACTGTATTTGCAGCTACCACTTCTGCAGGAAGGCTATTCCATGCATCCACTACTCTCTCAGTAAAGTAATACTTCCTTATATTACTTTTAAACCTTTGCCCCTCTAATTTAAAACTGTGTCCTCTTGTGGTAGTTTTTCTTCTTTTAAATATGCTCTCTTCCTTTACCGAGTTGATTCCCTTTATGTATTTAAAAGTTTCTATCATATCCCCTCTGTCTCTTCTTTCTTCCAAGCTATACATATTAAGGTCCTTTAACCTTTCCTGGTAAGTTTTATCCTGCAATCCATGTACTAGTTTAGTAGCTCTTCTCTGAACTCTCTCTAGAGTATCTATATCCTTCTGGAGATATGGCCTCCAGTACTGCGCACAATACTCCAAGTGAGGTCTCACCAGTGTTCTGTACAGCGGCATAAGCACTTCACTCTTTCTACTGCTTATACCTCTCCCTATACATCCAAACATTCTGCTGGCATTTCGTGCTGCTCTATTACATTGTCTTCCCACCTTTAAGTCTTCTGAAATAATTACTCCTAAATCCCTTTCCTCAGATACTGAGGTCAGGACTGTGTCATTACACTAGACTTCGTCTTGGAAGTTCAGTGTAATACAAGTACTAGATGCTGAGCGAGTACTAGTGAATTGAGCGAGTGCTTGTAAATACACTACGCTACAGCTCCACAGGAGACGACGCGTAGTGTAAAGACGAGGATGCTCACATGGAGTGCAGCCTCTTTTTCAAACAGTTGTTCGGCAGGGGTGCTGGGTGTCGGACACCCATGATCAATTATTGATGACCTATCCTGAGGATACGCTATCAATATATTTGGCTGGACAACCCCTTTAAGGGGATCTGTACCAGCTGCAACAAAAGGATGACTGTGGTGTCCATTTTTCTCATGCACCCAATTTACTTAAGTGGGCAACTCATGTGCGAAAATCTATATAAATAATGCATGCTGCAATATGGTCCGTGCAGAAAATCGGACATGTGAATTGGCCCATTGACGATAATGGATCAATGTTCAGTCCGGATGCTGTCTGTTCTACACTCAGACATGGACATGAAAATGACTTGTCTAAGGATTTAGGCACACAAACATATCATTGCCTTGAAAAATCTCTGCATTGTACAGAGCTATTATATGGCATTAATGTGATTTCATGCACAAGTATATTGAATTCTGTATGAAAAAAATGGTGGACCCACTGTGCTAACTAACCGTTTTGGCTTTGGGCTAATTCCTAAGATGTTATTCTGGTTCTCCCCTGGACCTTCACTGCAGAGAAACCACCAGACTGCTACCTCCTGGGATAGTCCCGATGTAGATGGCAGCTAACCGACAGTGGTCACGGACACAAAAACATAGGAAATCCACAGGTATAGTCTGGACAGTCACTAAGACATGAATGCAGGTTTCTGATTTCCAGACAGCACACTTGAAGTGTAGATGGTGGGAGACACAGGATAAACAGACAGGCACGATGACAGTGAGAGAAGATACAGATAAGACAAGCAGACTGCATACTTGACAGAAACACAGATGAGGCAGGCGAACAGGGAAACTTAAACACAGATAGAACAGAAACTGAAAGTTTTAGAACACATGGGCAGGGCAGGAATAGGATCTAGAGCACAGACAGGAACAAACACGGGATAAACGCTGGTAAATTTCAATAGTACAAGACCTCAAAACACCTTTGCTGGTCACCATGGAACCTAAAGCTGTGGAGGGTGTCTTAAATACCCAGGGACCCCCAGCCATTGTCTGGGGAAGGATTTGGAAGTGTGCCCTTTAAGAGGCCAGAGGTAAGGAGACAGAAGCTGGAGCACAAGGCAGAAGCATGGAGGTAGCAGCATGGTGAGTATCATGCCCACAGGGGAGAGGTGGGCAGGTGCGGACATAGACAGCTGACCTAACAACAATTTTAGTAAATTCTAGTATCAAGCCTTGCAGTCCCTTAAAGGGGTATTCCCATCTCAGACATTGATGGCATATTTCTATTGATGGCATATTGCTAGGATATGCCATAAATGTCAGATTGGTACAGATGATTAACGAGGCCAGACTTCCAAATCTTCCTCTGTCATGGCCCTGATATTTTGCTCACAGTTTTGTACTGTGCATTTGCCAATGTCATATCGCTGTCCAGCCAAGAAGACAATATAGAAGCCTGGTGCTGTCAATCATTCATGAGAGGGAGGAGCTGGCAGAACAAAGAGGCAGAGCGAGGGTACACTGAGGGCTCATGCCCGCTCTCAGTGCACCTAAAGGGGTTCTGCAGTTCTTTTAAACTGATGATGTATCCTCTGGATAGATCATCAGCATCTGATCGGCGGGGGTCCGACACCCGTTCACTTGAATGGAGCTTAGCCCCGTCTAGGCCAGTGATACTAGTCGTGACGTCACTGGGCCTACGGTAAACGACGAGAAGGACGCGGAGCTACTGCCAGTGCCGCTGTCTTCTCAAACAGCTGATCGGCGGGGGTCCCGGGTGTCGGACCCCCGCCGATCAGGTGCTGATGATATATCCAGGGGATAGATCATCAGTTTAAAAGAATTGCAGAACCCCTTTAACTCACCATTTGAATATCAGAATAAAAATATGTTTTTTTCTGCATTGCAGCAACGGAGGACACAATAAAAGGTATTGTTTCATTATGCCAGCAGGCCTGTCCAAGCTTTGTGCTTGGGTTTCATGCTGAATGCTAACAGATGCCCTTTGAAAGACCCTAAAAAAACCGGGACAATTCTTACAGATCAGCGACTGTAAACCCACTGTGCCAACTAACCGGTTAGGAATAGGGCTAACCCTAAGGCCTCTTGCACACGAACGTTGTTTTTTTCCGTATACGGAACGTATATGGAACCATTAATTGCAATAGATCCGCAAAAAAACGGAAGGCCCTCTGTATGCCTTCTGTTTCCGTATTTCCGTTCTGTTAAAATATAGAACATGTCCTATTATTGTCCGCATAACAGACAAGAATAGTACTGTTCTATCAGGGGGCCAGCTGTTCCGGAATGCACACGGACATCATCCGTATTTCTTGCGGATCTGTTTTTTGTGGACTGCAAAACACTTCAAAAAGCCATACGGTCGTGTGCATGAGGCCTGAGGGTGCTATTCTGGTTCTTCCCCAGTATTCACCTTTTAACCCCTATACAGGGATCTGGACTTTGCTGTGGGTTAGCATCCAGACAACTACCTCCTAGGATGCTTTGGGTGTAGTTGGCAGCTGACCACTGGGATCAGGGACTCTGGTGCTAGCACACCAAAAACGCAGGAAAATCACAGGTACAGTCTTAAAAAGCACCAAGGCTGGAATGCTGGTTTTAGAGAGCCAGACAGAATGGGGCTGGGTACTGGTGAGGTACACACAAGGTAGGCAGGCTGGGAACTGGACTGGAGCACAGAGTAAACAGACTGGGTTAACTTAAACACAAACTGAAATAAACTTGGACTTGAAAGTGCAGGAGCACACAGGCAGGATGGAAACACAGGAAGAGAACAATGCAGAATGAGCGTAGGTAAATTGTACTAGTACTAGACCAGGGGTGGCCAACCTGTGGCTCGCGAGCCGCATGTGGCTCCTTGTGCCTTCATTTGCGGCTCGCAGGGGAGCGGTGCAGCCAGCTCTTAGGCCCTTTTCACACGGGCAAGTTTTCCGCGCGGGTGCAATGCGTGAGTTGAACGCATTGCACCCGCACTGAATCCGGACCCATTAATTTCTATGGGGCTGTTCACATGAGCGGTGATTTTCACGCATCACTTGTGCGTTGCGTGAAAATCGCAGCAAGCTCTATTTTGTGTGTTTTTCACGCAACGCAGGCCCCATAGAAGTGAATGGGGCTGCGTGAAAATTGCAAGCATCCGCAAGCAAGTACGGATGTGGTGCGATTTTCACCCACGGTTGCTAGGAGACGATCGGGATGGGGACCCAATCATTATTATTTTCCCTTATAACATGGTTATAAGGGAAAATAATAGCATTCTTAATACAGAATGCATAGTAAAACAGCGCTGGAGGAGTTAAAAAATAAAAATAAATAATTTAACTCACCTTAATCCACTTGTTCGCGCAGCCGGCATCTACTTCTGTCTTCATCTGTGAGGAAAAGGACATTTGATGACGTCACTACGCTCATCACATGGTTCATCACATGGTTCATCACATGATTCCTCAAAGATGAAGAGATGCCGGCTGCGCGAACAAGTGGATTAAGGTGAGTTAAATTATTATTTTTTTAACCCCTCCAGCCCTATTTTACTTCTGCATTCTGTATTCAGCCCAGTAGCCAGATTCATCAGACCGCAGGCTGGGTCTGTGGGGGCGGCAAGAAGTGGCACGGCAAGCAAGGAGGACCTGCTTCCAGCTCCAATCAGCAGCCAGAGTGAGCAGCAGCCAAAGCTCTCTCTATCCATAGTACATTTTAATGAATGTTAATGGTGGACAGCAGGGCAGGGCAGTGGGCACTCAATCAGAGCATCAGTTGCCATTTTAGTCTGATTACAGCCACTCTGCAGCTTTGGCTCTAATCTGACTGAAATGGCTGCTGCTGGCCTCAGTCTCTCTGCTACTGCTGCTCTGCCTTTTTGTTCACAGGTGCCACTGCCAAGCACACCAAGTGTGTTTGAGCATATGGGCGGTCATCTAAGCATGGGGTGTCATCTGAGCATGGGGGGGTCATCTGAGCATAAGGTGGTCCTCTGAGCATGGGGCGGTCATCTGAGGATGGGGCGGTCATCTGAGCATAGGGCGGTCATCTGAGCATGGGGCGGTCATCTGAGCATGGGGCGGTCATCTGAGCATGGGCGGTCATCTGAGTATAGGGCGGTCATCTGAGCATGGGGCAGTCATCTGAGCATGGGGCGGTCATCTGAGCATGGGGCGGTCATCTGAGTATAGGGCGGTCATCTGAGCATAAGGTGGTCCTCTGAGCATGGGGCGGTCATCTGAGCATAGGGCGGTCATCTGAGCATGGGGCGGTCATCTGAGCATGGGCGGTCATCTGAGCATGGGGCGGTCATCTGAGCATGGGGCGGTCATCTGAGCATGGGGCGGTCATCTGAGCATGGGGCGGTCATCTGAGCATGGGGCGGTCATCTGAGCATAAGGCGGTCATCTGAGTATGGGGCGGTCATCTGAGCATGGGGCGGTCATCTGAGTATGGGGCGGTCATCTGAGCATGGGGCGGTCATCTGAGCATAGGGCGGTCATCTGAGCATAGGGCGGTCATCTGAGCATGGGCGGTCATCTGAGTATAGGGTGGTCATCTGAGCATAAGGCGGTCATCTGAGCATAGGGCGGTCATCTGAGCATAAAGCGGTCATCTGAGCATAAGGCGGTCATCTGAGCATGGGGCGGTCATCTGAGCATAAGGCGGTCATCTGAGCATGGGGCGGTCATCTGAGAAATATTAAAACACATTGTGAAAAACTAAGATTGCCAGAAGTCTCACTAAAGTTGTCTACATTACAGGTAGGAAAGGTGGTTTAAATACACTTTTAAATGTTTGAAAACTCAATTGCAGTAATACTGTCGTGTGCACGCATATTTGTATAAACGGATAGCTTGTGGCTCCTGGCAGTCATATGTTTTTTTTTTCTGGCTCTTTGTGTCTGTAAGGTTGGCCACCCCTGTACTAGACTATCAAACAACTTTTCTGCTCACCAGGTAACCTAAACCGCTGACACCCTCTGCCTAGAAAGGGTGCCCTAAATACCCAAGGACCTTCAGCCATTGACTGGAGAAGGATTTGGGGAGCGCCCTAAGTGAGCTTCAGGCAGGGGCATGGAGGCAGCAGCATTTAGAGGACGCTGGTGACCAGGATGCCAGACGGCATGTGAGTGGTGCGGTATCTTTGCCCACACTGTACAGCAGGAGGGCAGCTGGGACAAACTACAGGCCCAACATTTGTATGAAGCTTATGTGACTGGTTGACCGAAAAAAAACAGATAGATCAGGCTCTCCTCAGGATGCAACACACAACTCAATCCAGATGGAAGATAGCAACTAGTGGCGTAGCTATAGGGATCGCAGTGGTTGCAATTGTAACCGGGCCCCTAAGCTAAGGGGGCCTAAAGGCCCTACCTTGCCAGTCGCACACCGCTCATTATGTATCTCTGTCCACATCTAAGCAGGGTAAGGTACTGCTTAGGAAACAGGCCGGAAGAGGCCTGCACCCCATCACTGACAGCGGAGGTAAGTATTTGAGTTTGTTGTTTTTTATTTGGAGAGGGGGCACTATGGGGGCACTAAATAGGGGCATCCTGTACTGACACACATAAGGGGGTATGTTCTTGTACTAGCATACATTATGGAGGGGTGGCACTGTGGGAACATTTTCTCTGCTGGGTGCACTAAGAGGGGGCATTTTTTGCACTGGCACACATTGTGAGGGGGTACTTATTGTGCTGACGCACATCTTAAGGTGGTATTTTTTGTATTAGTGCACATTATAAAGAGGTATTTTTTTGTATTGGCACACATTATAAGGGGTTATTTTTTGTAGTGGCAAACATTATAAGGGGGTATTTTCTGCACTGGCACACAGTATAAGGGGACATTTTTTGCACTGGCACACACTATAAAGTGGTATTTTTTGTGCTGGCACACAATATAAAGCAATATTTTTTGTACTAGTGCACATTGTAAAGGGGTATTTTTTGCACTGGCACACATTATAAAGGGGTATTTTTTGTAGTAGTGCATATTATAAAGGGGTATTTTTTGCACTGGTGCACATTATAAGCGGGTATTTTTGTGCTAGCACACATTAGGGGGCATTTTTATACTGGTACACATTGTAAGGCCTCATGCATACAGTGGGTCCGCAATACATGGGCACCGGCCACGTGCACCCCGCATCACGGATGCGGACCCATTCACTTGAATGGGTCCGCAATCCGGGAAATGCGGTGCGGAACGGAAGCACATATCGGAAGCCCACAGAAGCACTACGGAGTGCTTCCGTGGTGTTTCTGTCCGTGCCTCCGCACCGCAAAAAAATAGAACATATTCTATTTTTTTATGGTGCAGACGGATCACTGACCCATCAAAGTTGAATGGGTCTCGATCCATCCGGGCCGCCGCACGGATGTTGCCCGTGCATTGGGGACCGCAAATTGTTGTCCCCAATGCATGGAACGGCCGCACAACGGCCGTGTGCATGAGGCCTAAGGAGAATTATTTCTACTGGGGTACTATGGGGAACATGATTACTAGTATAAGCACAATGGGGGCATTATTACTATTGGGGGCACTGTTAACACTAAGTGCACTTTTGGGAACACTATTACTGTGGGGGGCACCCTGGCACAGTATCAGCTTAGCTCGATATTTTTGGGGGATGTTATGTTTGCACTATTAGTTTCAGGGACACTATTTGCTGGGCGCAGGTTTTTTTAGGGCACTTTGTGCCAATAATTATTGAAGGGGTCACTGTCTGTGTGGTACGAATATTTTCAGGGGGACTGTTTCTGCAGTATAGTATCGGGGTGCACATCGACCACAGGATGGGAGGATGATGGAAAAGTAGGAAACTAAAATGTCTGTTTGTCAAACTCTGCAGAGCCAAGAGATGAAAAGCTGAAAGAAATCATCATGGTGGTCTGGTCTGAATGGAGAAGATAAGGAAAGAGAACGTCTATATCAGAGGAGATGTCACTGGATGAAAGAGGTACGTATGTGGTGCTGTATTATCCTGTATGTTTTGTAGCCCTGTATGTAATATTTTCCAAGTATTTCTGTCACCGCCAGTTCTGTGAGAAGGTCTGGCAGACGTTCTTCTCTACCTCTTGTATGATGTTCTTTGTTGTCGTTTCACTTGTCATCTCCTTTCCTTCTGCCAGGTGTCACTTATTTAGACTAATCGTCTTCCTTTATATTCCCTCCCATACTGCCTCACTTTGCGGTTTATGCTACTTCCTGGATGAAGTGTTCACTGCTGGAGGCTGCTGCTGCTGTTTGTTCAGATAAGTCTTTTACTTTGTGTTTCCGTGCTGGCTTGATTCTAGGTGACCCTGACTCCATCCGTATTAAGTGCAGGGAGCCGGTGGTCGTGTCCCCTCACTATTATAGGGTTTTCAGGTGTCACACAGTCTTAGGTACGTGGGCATGCAATCGTCTACCATTGAGACCCTTGCATGTGCATAGCAGTCAGGGAGAGCTCTTAGTGTTTTATAGGGCTCACGCATATGCTCCTTAGTTTGGGATCAAGCCAGTCGGTTGTTTATTTATTAGTTCCAGCTATCTGCAACTTCACCCGTGACAATTTCTTTAAGGCCAGACACACACGACCAAACTGAATGCAATAAACATGCAGTGTGTGTCAGTGTGAGGTCCCATTCTGCGCTCTGCTCCTCTGACAGGATCTCACAGCATCGTTGTTTTAGTCCGCATCCGAGTTGCATTTTTTGCGCTCGGATGCAGATCTATTCACCTCAATGGGGCGCAAAACATGCGGGCAGCACTCCGTGTGCTGTCCACATCCGTTGCTCCGTTCCGTGGCCCCACAAAAAAAAATAGAACATCTCCTTTTCTTGGATCTATAAGTATCAAATCACAACTCAAGCAACAAAGTTTTATACAAAATCACAGATCTTTTTATTGGTACAAAAAATAGAGTTGTGACCACTGGCCACACAGACATTTAAGAACACTTAAAATGCCATACAGACCGCAGATATGTGGTAGTTACAATAATTGTGCGTAAAGTGCAAGTGCTAAAATTACTTTACAGCAAAGGAGATTGGTCAATGCCCAACACCGAGTTAAGTCCTGTCTATACCATGTAGCAAACGGTAAACATTGAACCATAGACTAAAAAGGACCTATTACTCACATCGGTGACTCTAAACAAATAATGACATGAATGAGGAAGCATACTGACCACAATCTCTACCACGGCACTGACAGTCTGTGCCCCGACGCGCGTTTCGCCGTCAGCTTTTTCAAGGGGTAATGACAAACAGCTTCCTAGCCGGGTATATATGGTCCACATAGTGGGCGGACACACTTTCACCTCACCTATAGATGAAGGGCACACTGATGAGGAGGCAGGTTCCACAGCATTCCTCACCTGCATAGTATGTTATGCTCGTCTCGTGTGTTATGGCGCACGAACCGCCGCACACCGCCAATGCCCACGTGACCGGCCGTAGCAATGACGCAGGACGGCTACGCTCACCAGAGCACAGGACGTCCTACGTCAGAGCCAGGGCCGCGTCAGTGCGCCCGCGGCTGCGCAGATGGACGTGCGCACTACGAGCTCCATGCAGGTTAAGGGCAAAATACTGTCATAGATCTATTACTCCAACAGTGCGCTCTCCATCCTAAAACATATATACATATGGGGTTATGTGGTTTTTCTTATCTCCCTACCAATATTTGGTTCGTCATGTATCTCTAATGATATATATATCTCAAAACAGATATGCACAGATACCATACATCATGAATTAAATTCTGAATAAACCCCCCACACTAGAAATACAAAAACCCACAACAACAGTGATTAAGGACACTAGTGATAGTGCTATAAACAATATATATATATTTATGTAAAATACACATAAGTTGTGAGACAATTCATTATTATGTAAGCAAATATACACATCAATATCTGCATGATTCCCATTCCAAAGGACATGATTATCATACCACAAAAATACAGTTTGACTTGATTATATAAATAATTACCCTCGTGCAAAAAATATAAGTAAACATGATCATAGTATTAAAACATATGTTGTGCACAAATACATATAATAAAAATAAAAATAAATATATTGTCATGCATGCCTTATCACGGTACAACAACACCGGCATGAACGAACAATACATGTGTTATAAAAATAAAGAAAGACATGTATTTAAAAATTATTAGTAATAAGAATACATGATTTCATCAACATGTGTTTATAATGTACAGACATAAATGCATTTCATAACATGATGTATATACATGACTCATTGATCGCAGTTCACCAGACGATCCAATGGTTTGTAGGCCCTATCCATATTTATTCTTATGGAGAAAAAGATTTTCCGATCCCACAACAGCAGTATATATATACCCTACATATGTAGACAAAAAAGAGATCAAATCAGTGTGCATAATTCAAACATCACACCATAGGAACCCGGCTAGAGATAACCTAAAAACATAGACATCCTAACTATCTAAAACACCACACATCAGGGATGATGCTGCACCCTACAAAAACGAGGCAAATGGAATTTTGTCATTCAGGCCAAATGGCACCTGAGTGTTCAACTTCACAATCCACTTGCTTTCAACCTGCTCCAACCGTTTGAACAGATCTCCGCCACGCGCACCAAGGGAGACCCTATCTATCCCCCTGAATTTTAAGTCCTGCCAACAGTTGTTATGTTTCTGACGGAAATGTTTTGCAATAGGTTTTAATTTTACAAGTTTATCTCTTTCTCCATCCACAATTTTGGCAGCTGCCCGAATGTCTTTCTGATGTTCCTGTATGCGAACCCGAAACTCACGAGTCGTCATACCAATATATATCAGGCCACATGGACATGTGGCGTGATATATGATTCCTGTGACACTACAGTTGATAAAATGAACAATGTTGTAGCTCACTTTACCTGAGGAATCCTCAAAAGTCTTGGTTTTGGTAATTGCTCTACATGTGGTGCAATGACCACATGGTACAGAACCCCATTTGGGCCCTTTGGATTCAAAAATGAATCCGGATTTAGATGGTATATAATGGCTCCTCACTAGAATATCCCTAAGATTTTTGCTACGTTTCGCCACAAATTGGGGAGTGGGGGTAATTATTCTCCCCAGGTCCACATCCGATTTAAGGATGGGCCAAAATCTTCTGAAGATTTCTCTCATATTGTACCATTGAGTATTATAGTTGGTTATCATGCGTGTGACAGGAGTTTCTGGGTTGACCCGAGCCTTGGGAGATGATAGGGATTCCCTTGATGCGGCGGCGGCACGCGTATAGCCACGTTGTATATCACTCTGATTGTAACCCCGTTGTGTAAAACGGTTTTTTAAGGTTTCAGATTCCCTTTCAAATTCGCCTCTTGATGTGCAGATCCGTCTTGCCCTCAAGAATTGACCAATCGGTATTGAGTTTTTTTGATGTTTGGGGTGGAATGAAGTCGCATGAAGCAAGGAGTTAACGGCAGTTGATTTCCTATGGATCGAGGTTTCAAGGTCACCATTGGTTGTTACTTTAATGTTGATGTCTAGGAAGTCAATTTCTTTCTGACTTACCACTTTGGTTAGAGTGATGTTCCAATTGTTCGCATTTAATTTCTCCAAAAACAAATCCAAATACACCCGTGACCCCTGCCATATAAACAAAACATCGTCAATAAACCTCATCCATGATATTACCTCCCCATCAGCTTCATCCATAGATGACTGCACACACTGTCGCTCCCAATTACCCAAAAATAAATTTGCATACGAGGGTGCGCATTTCGCACCCATCGCTACTCCTCGTAGTTGTAAATAATGTTGGTCTTTAAACAAAAAATAATTGTGCCTCAATATGTAGTCTAGAAGTTTCATCAAAAGATCAATCAAATCCTGTGGAAGATTTCTTGTGCGTAGAAAGAAAAGAGAGGATTCCAAGCCTATATCGTGTGCAATACACGTATACAACGATTCTACATCACATGTTATTAAAAACATGTTATCCTCCATTTTTACATTCTCCAGACGTTTTAACACGTCTGTCGAGTCACGAATATACGAAGGTAAACTCTCAACGCATGGTTTTAGATAAAAGTCCAAGAACTGGCACACTGGTTCATTAAGACCACCACATCCCGAAACAATCGGTCTCCCAGGAGGCTTTGTGGAGGACTTATGGACTTTCGGTAGTAGATATAAAGTCGGGATGACCGGATGTTTGATTAAAAGGCTCTGGTATACCGATTGGGTAATGATGTTATCTTCTACCCCTCTTGATAGGATGTCCTCCAATTGGAGTTTGAAGCCAATGGTTGGATTGGCAAGCAAACGTTCATAACACATCCTATCCCGCAATTGCC
This sequence comes from Bufo bufo, assembly GCF_905171765.1. Lineage (NCBI taxonomy): Eukaryota > Metazoa > Chordata > Amphibia > Anura > Bufonidae > Bufo > Bufo bufo. The sequence continues at coordinate 84,478,369 of NC_053392.1, forward strand.
TATATACTTCAGTTTCATACATATCCGTAGGCCAAACAACCACGTTTCCACCCTTGTCAGCTGGTTTGATCACCACATTTTTCATATTCTTTAATTCTGTTATGGCCAGTCGCTGATTTTTCGACACATTATCATATGGCCTCCTCGCTGGTAGTCTATACAACTCCTGCACCACCATCTTGACAAAAGTCTCGATGGCGGAATTGCATGACAAGGGTGGAAACGTGGTCGCCCGGCCACGGGTGAAGGGCGGGAACTTGGGCATGCCTACCTCTTGTTCCAGAAGCAGAGATTCTAGCGCTCGAAGCGCCTCCAGTTCCTCCGGGGCTGAAAAGACATCAAGATCATTTTTAGAGAAATGTTTTTTGTATATTAGTTTACGTGCAAAAAGGAAAGTATCCTTTATTGCCGTAAAATTGTCATAGGTGGACACTGGACTAAAGGTTAGTCCGAATGATAACACCTCAATCTGTGCCACAGTAAGTGGTGTGTCAGACAAGTTAATTACCTTTAGTTCCCCACCGTGGTTCTCCTCAGGATTGTATTTACGTTTTACAGGTGTTCGTGTATGGTATTGTCTTGACACATACTGTGGCACCTTTAGTCCAGTGTCCACCTATGACAATTTTACGGCAATAAAGGATACTTTCCTTTTTGCACGTAAACTAATATACAAAAAACATTTCTCTAAAAATGATCTTGATGTCTTTTCAGCCCCGGAGGAACTGGAGGCGCTTCGAGCGCTAGAATCTCTGCTTCTGGAACAAGAGGTAGGCATGCCCAAGTTCCCGCCCTTCACCCGTGGCCGGGCGACCACGTTTCCACCCTTGTCATGCAATTCCGCCATCGAGACTTTTGTCAAGATGGTGGTGCAGGAGTTGTATAGACTACCAGCGAGGAGGCCATATGATAATGTGTCGAAAAATCAGCGACTGGCCATAACAGAATTAAAGAATATGAAAAATGTGGTGATCAAACCAGCTGACAAGGGTGGAAACGTGGTTGTTTGGCCTACGGATATGTATGAAACTGAAGTATATAGGCAATTGCGGGATAGGATGTGTTATGAACGTTTGCTTGCCAATCCAACCATTGGCTTCAAACTCCAATTGGAGGACATCCTATCAAGAGGGGTAGAAGATAACATCATTACCCAATCGGTATACCAGAGCCTTTTAATCAAACATCCGGTCATCCCGACTTTATATCTACTACCGAAAGTCCATAAGTCCTCCACAAAGCCTCCTGGGAGACCGATTGTTTCGGGATGTGGTGGTCTTAATGAACCAGTGTGCCAGTTCTTGGACTTTTATCTAAAACCATGCGTTGAGAGTTTACCTTCGTATATTCGTGACTCGACAGACGTGTTAAAACGTCTGGAGAATGTAAAAATGGAGGATAACATGTTTTTAATAACATGTGATGTAGAATCGTTGTATACGTGTATTGCACACGATATAGGCTTGGAATCCTCTCTTTTCTTTCTACGCACAAGAAATCTTCCACAGGATTTGATTGATCTTTTGATGAAACTTCTAGACTACATATTGAGGCACAATTATTTTTTGTTTAAAGACCAACATTATTTACAACTACGAGGAGTAGCGATGGGTGCGAAATGCGCACCCTCGTATGCAAATTTATTTTTGGGTAATTGGGAGCGACAGTGTGTGCAGTCATCTATGGATGAAGCTGATGGGGAGGTAATATCATGGATGAGGTTTATTGACGATGTTTTGTTTATATGGCAGGGGTCACGGGTGTCTTTGGATTTGTTTTTGGAGAAATTAAATGCGAACAATTGGAACATCACTCTAACCAAAGTGGTAAGTCAGAAAGAAATTGACTTCCTAGACATCAACATTAAAGTAACAACTAATGGTGACCTTGAAACCTCGATCCATAGGAAATCAACTGCCGTTAACTCCTTGCTTCATGCGACTTCATTCCACCCCAAACATCAAAAAAACTCAATACCGATTGGTCAATTCTTGAGGGCAAGACGGATCTGCACATCAAGAGGCGAATTTGAAAGGGAATCTGAAACCTTAAAAAAACGTTTTACACAACGGGGTTACAATCAGAGTGATATACAACGTGGCTATACGCGTGCCGCCGCCGCATCAAGGGAATCCCTATTATCTCCCAAGGCTCGGGTCAACCCAGAAACTCCTGTCACACGCATGATAACCAACTATAATACTCAATGGTACAATATGAGAGAAATCTTCAGAAGATTTTGGCCCATCCTTAAATCGGATGTGGACCTGGGGAAAATAATTACCCCCACTCCCCAATTTGTGGCGAAACGTAGCAAAAATCTTAGGGATATTCTAGTGAGGAGCCATTATATACCATCTAAATCCGGATTCATTTTTGAATCCAAAGGGCCCAAATGGGGTTCTGTACCATGTGGTCATTGCACCACATGTAGAGCAATTACCAAAACCAAGACTTTTGAGGATTCCTCAGGTAAAGTGAGCTACAACATTGTTCATTTTATCAACTGTAGTGTCACAGGAATCATATATCACGCCACATGTCCATGTGGCCTGATATATATTGGTATGACGACTCGTGAGTTTCGGGTTCGCATACAGGAACATCAGAAAGACATTCGGGCAGCTGCCAAAATTGTGGATGGAGAAAGAGATAAACTTGTAAAATTAAAACCTATTGCAAAACATTTCCGTCAGAAACATAACAACTGTTGGCAGGACTTAAAATTCAGGGGGATAGATAGGGTCTCCCTTGGTGCGCGTGGCGGAGATATGTTCAAACGGTTGGAGCAGGTTGAAAGCAAGTGGATTGTGAAGTTGAACACTCAGGTGCCATTTGGCCTGAATGACAAAATTCCATTTGCCTCGTTTTTGTAGGGTGCAGCATCATCCCTGATGTGTGGTGTTTTAGATAGTTAGGATGTCTATGTTTTTAGGTTATCTCTAGCCGGGTTCCTATGGTGTGATGTTTGAATTATGCACACTGATTTGATCTCTTTTTTGTCTACATATGTAGGGTATATATATACTGCTGTTGTGGGATCGGAAAATCTTTTTCTCCATAAGAATAAATATGGATAGGGCCTACAAACCATTGGATCGTCTGGTGAACTGCGATCAATGAGTCATGTATATACATCATGTTATGAAATGCATTTATGTCTGTACATTATAAACACATGTTGATGAAATCATGTATTCTTATTACTAATAATTTTTAAATACATGTCTTTCTTTATTTTTATAACACATGTATTGTTCGTTCATGCCGGTGTTGTTGTACCGTGATAAGGCATGCATGACAATATATTTATTTTTATTTTTATTATATGTATTTGTGCACAACATATGTTTTAATACTATGATCATGTTTACTTATATTTTTTGCACGAGGGTAATTATTTATATAATCAAGTCAAACTGTATTTTTGTGGTATGATAATCATGTCCTTTGGAATGGGAATCATGCAGATATTGATGTGTATATTTGCTTACATAATAATGAATTGTCTCACAACTTATGTGTATTTTACATAAATATATATATATTGTTTATAGCACTATCACTAGTGTCCTTAATCACTGTTGTAGTGGGTTTTTGTATTTCTAGTGTGGGGGGTTTATTCAGAATTTAATTCATGATGTATGGTATCTGTGCATATCTGTTTTGAGATATATATATCATTAGAGATACATGACGAACCAAATATTGGTAGGGAGATAAGAAAAACCACATAACCCCATATGTATATATGTTTTAGGATGGAGAGCGCACTGTTGGAGTAATAGATCTATGACAGTATTTTGCCCTTAACCTGCATGGAGCTCGTAGTGCGCACGTCCATCTGCGCAGCCGCGGGCGCACTGACGCGGCCCTGGCTCTGACGTAGGACGTCCTGTGCTCTGGTGAGCGTAGCCGTCCTGCGTCATTGCTACGGCCGGTCACGTGGGCATTGGCGGTGTGCGGCGGTTCGTGCGCCATAACACACGAGACGAGCATAACATACTATGCAGGTGAGGAATGCTGTGGAACCTGCCTCCTCATCAGTGTGCCCTTCATCTATAGGTGAGGTGAAAGTGTGTCCGCCCACTATGTGGACCATATATACCCGGCTAGGAAGCTGTTTGTCATTACCCCTTGAAAAAGCTGACGGCGAAACGCGCGTCGGGGCACAGACTGTCAGTGCCGTGGTAGAGATTGTGGTCAGTATGCTTCCTCATTCATGTCATTATTTGTTTAGAGTCACCGATGTGAGTAATAGGTCCTTTTTAGTCTATGGTTCAATGTTTACCGTTTGCTACATGGTATAGACAGGACTTAACTCGGTGTTGGGCATTGACCAATCTCCTTTGCTGTAAAGTAATTTTAGCACTTGCACTTTACGCACAATCATTGTAACTACCACATATCTGCGGTCTGTATGGCATTTTAAGTGTTCTTAAATGTCTGTGTGGCCAGTGGTCACAACTCTATTTTTTGTACCAATAAAAAGATCTGTGATTTTGTATAAAACTTTGTTGCTTGAGTTGTGATTTGATACTTATAGATCCATATATCTTGTATTGGTTTTGTAATGAATGATTATGGATCATTTACTTATCTGAAATAAGGAAACAGTATTGGTTTATCTCCTTTTCTTGTCCGTTTTGTGGAACGCACACGGCTGGCATCTGCATTTTGCGTATTTGCAGACCTCAAAACACAGCACGATCGTGTGCATGAGCCCTTATGCTGATTTATAATGCTGTGTGACCCTGAGAGCCCTGAAATCTATTGTATTACACTGACAGCATGGTGTAGGGCAGAGCCGGATGTTCCTATAGGAAATGTTCTGTAAGAGGCGATATTATTCTCCTGTTTCCTAGTCACCATCAAGTATTCAGCTGCTGCTGCTTTTTTTACCCACAAGCAAAAAACAGTAGAGAATGAAGACACCGCCGCTTCGCATAATTATTTTTTGTTTATGAGAAATTTTGAGTGCTTTTTACATGCTGAAACGGCAAACTATTTCACAGTTCTACCTGTCACCGGTCCATTGTCAGCCTCGGTCGGCATTTAAATAGCTGCTTCCATTTAAGTGCAGGAAAAAATTCTGACATCTGTCAGACAAACAATGTCACTATTATAAAAGACACAGACAAAAAAAGAATTTTATGGCGGCTCAGTATGTTGAGAGCATTCAGAGGGGGGAAAAAAGGAAATTAGAGGAATTTTAGTAGACGTGATCAAGCTGTTCCCAGGAGACGAATGCCTTTTCAATGATTGGATGGGGAGCTGCGTCTTTGATTGTACTGTGTGAATATAGGAGATAGATTTTCACCATTTCAATAAGTGCCATTAACCCCTTCCCGACAGCCCCGCGTAAATTTACATCAGTGGTTGGACATTTAAAAATTACGCTCGCTCGTGAGCAGAGTAGCCGCGGGGTGCCTCCTATTTTAAACAGCAGGCAGCCAAGACTAATGTATGCAATCGACAATAACGTCGATCACATATATTTAACCCCTCATATGCCATGGTCAAATTTGACCATGGGATCTGGGAGGTTACAGACTGAAAGCACATGCTCCAGACCGTGCACCTGGTTCTCCCCGGCGAGTATCGGGGGAGTCAGGTGCAGTGTATGGTAGCCTCTGTACTCAGGAATGGTACAGGGCTGCAGCATATTAGTTCCTATGAAGCCCCTATAGGAGCACAGAGAAATTCTGATACACTTCAATGCTAATGCATTGGAGTCTATGACAAAAGCAATCTAAGAATTGCTTGCTATAGTTCCCTAGGAGAGCTATTAAAAAGTGTAAAAAAAAAAAATAAAATTTAAAAAAATATTAAAATTGTAATCACCCCCCTTTCCCTAAAATAAAAATAAATATTAAAAAAATCAACATGGGCATCATCGCGTACAAAAAAGCCCGTACTATTTAAATCTAAAAATATTTATCCCATACAGCAAAATGGAAAAAACTGTCAAATACAAAAAGTCATACACACTCCAGAATACAGAATATCTGAAAATGAGCCCTCACACAGATCCATACACAAAAATAAAAAAAAGTTATGGGGGTCAAAATATGTCAATGCAATGGAAAACATTTTTTTTCCAAATTTACAAAAAAAAAATCCGTAGTTAAACACAAGAAAAACTGTACATATGTGGTATCTTTGTAAACGTACAGACCTGGAGAATAGAAGTCTCAGGTCAGTTTTACCGCATAGGAAACGGTGCAGAAAACCGCCATAAAACAGGCAGAATGGTGTTTTTTTTATAATTCCACTCCATTTGGAATTTTTTTCCTGCTTCCCACCATATTGTGTGTAACCGTAAATGGTGCCAATAGAAAGTATATCTTGTCCCACAAAAACACAAGCCCTTATATGGCTATAAGAATGAAAAAATAAAAAAGTTATAGCTTTGGGAGGGCTGGGAGTAAAAAAACAAAAATGGAAAATCACCTGGTCTTGAAAGGGTTAAGGGGGCTGTCCAGGAATGATATAAAATGGGTGCCAGCAATTTGTCCTAGAATGTGAGCATGACTGGTTGCCTCAACTTGAAGAGCTGCCTAGGGGGGTGAGGGGCCTCACTATACACTATAATGATTTGATCCTGCCTACAATATGCCATCGTGGCTGAGCAGCCTGACAGGAACCCTCACCAATATGTAGTATATCAATGTGTCAGAGCTTAGTGTGTAGTGAGGCCCAGACCCTTCACACCCCTAGGCAGCTCTGCAAGTGAAGGCAACTAGTAAAGCTCAAATTCTGTGTCTGGTTTTTGGTGGCCATTTTAAATCATCCCTGGAGATCCCCTTTAACTTTCTAAAGGGTTTCTGTCATCAGAAATAACGTTATGTAGCTGACTGGCATTAGCGATGTGCTAATGTCAGCAGTACATACCAGTGTTCTTTATAACTCCCTGCCTGCCGCCGTTCTCTTAAAATAAAGACTTTTAAAATATGCTAATGAGCCTCTAGGTGCTACTGGGGCGTTGCTTCAGCACCTAGGCTCGGTCTACTCATCCTTTGGAACGCCCAGGTACACTTGATTGACGTCCGAGTTCTCCTCATCGTCCTGTAAATCCCGCGCCTGCGCCGCCCGTTTAGTATTCGGCGCAGGTGCAGGTGAACATGGGCGTGCCAAAGGATGAGTAGACCGAGCCTCTAGGTGCTGAAGCAAGGCCCCAGTAGCACCTAGAGGCTCATTAGCAAGTCTTTATTTTAAGAGAACGGCGGCAGGCAGGGAGTTATAAAGCACACTGGTATGTACTGCTGACATTAGCACATCGCTGTCAGTCAGCTACATTATGTTATTTCTGATGGCAGAAACCCTTTAATAACCTATTTTCTAACTTGTGTTGATTCTTATTCTATAAGTCAGTTCTTTGTTGCTTGGGCCACAAAATGTAGCTTAAATGTGGATCGTTGGTGCTTAGCAGACAATTATTTCTATAATTTTGCAACATCCTAATGGCAGTTGTAATCTGATTGGTTGATGAAAGGGTACTAGTATCAATAAAACGGGTTAATCTCTACATATCATTTTGGGCAACTAATATTATAACACAAATGTTTTGCTGGAGCTGTTTTTCTGATATAGAACTTCAAATCCCCTGTTGACTTGCACACAGCCATAGGCTTGGATAATATTTTTTTTCGGCTGCAGACACCACTAGAGGGAGCTCACTGCATTAAAATTGAACAGCTTTAGAGAATTAAAACCGACATTAAAACTATAAATGAAAGATAAAAGTAGGCAAGAAATATAATTTCCCGTGCTGTTTGTCAGCCTTCAACACTTTCTGCAGGATCCTGATGGAAACAGCCTTGTAGAAATCCTAGAGTGAACATAGAGATTAATCTCCTGCTGCATCTTCAGCAGCAGACAGGCTGGGGGTGAGGCCTAGTCAAGGAGGTCGGGCTTAAAGATCTTTTTGTCCTACTGCAGACAGTTGACAGCAGGGAGGCTCCTGCTCCAGCCACTTGTCTTACACCTTGTCACAGGTCTGTGAGGAGAAGGGGCATAGATGACCTCATTGGACACATAAAGAAGATATATTGTTCAGTTTTAGCTGTAATATCAGACAAAAACCGACCAATGGATTGGGGGAGATGAAGGAAGTTTTGGGGTATTTTCTCTATTGGGTCTCCTACTGATTTATTGCTGGGTCCTCTTCAAAGTTTTCCCTGCATAGCGGCACTCCTAGCTGAAAACAAGTTCCCAGGTACTAGGTTGTAATAAGTGTGGCCCTAATTGTCACTTTGTCTTAGGAATACACTAAGAATACATTCCTGCATAATTAGCTAGATTGGCCAATCAGGGGTGTGAGAAAGCTGTTCGACTAATGGTAGTCACATTGGACAGCCCTTGCCCTGCAAGATACAGCGCAGGGCATGAAATGCTCCAATGCTCATATCAGAGGGCATGCCTGGGTGAAAAAGGGGAAATGCCCGTGTTCAGCTCTCAACCCCGACAATCCCTTTAATTATTAATTATTAACTTGATAGACGATAATGACCCAACAACTGATCTGTAACTGTTTCTCTTCCATTTTGGTGAGAACTGTCACTGTTCTGTTGGGTAACAACATTAACATAAAAGGATATTATATGTCCTTGGAAACTTTTCCTACAAGTTCCCTTTAGTCCCCAGGATATAGCAAATAATGCCCTACCACTCATAGTCTTTTTTGCCATATTATAGAAAAGAGAGATAAGCCTCAGTAATATGCATTAGGCTGGGTTCACACGAGCGTGTCCGGATTAGTTCCGGATGCGTCCCGGTGTGTTGCGGCAAACCCGCGCGAGTAGGAATGCAATTGCAGTCAGTTTTGACTGCGATTGCGTTCCGTTGTTCAGTTTTTATCGTGCGTGTGCAATGTGTTTTGCACGCGCGTGATAAAAAACCGACTGTGGTACCCAGACCCGAACTTCTTCACAGAAGTTCAGGTTTGGGTTCGGTGTTGTGTAGATGTTATTATTTTCCCTTATAACATGGTTATAAGGGAAAATAATAGCATTCTGAAAACAGAATGCATAGTAGGTGATCAGTTGAGGGTTAAAAAAAATAAAAAAAATTAACTCACCTTCTCCGTTTGTTCGCGTAAGTCCCGGTCTCTTCTTTACTTCTCAAAAGATGAACTATGGGCTAAAGGACCTTTGATGACGTAAGATCACATGCTCCAATCACACGGTCCATCACCGCGGTGATGGACCGTGTGATTGGAGCATGTGATCTTACGTCATCAAAGGTCCTTTAGCCCATAGTTCATCTTTTTAAAGAACTAAAGACCGGGAGAACTACGCGAACAAGAGGACAAGGTGAGTTAATTTTTTTTATTTTTTAACCCTCAATTGACCTTCTACTAAGCATTCTGTATTCAGAATGCTATTATTTTCCCTTATAACCATGTTATAAGGGAAAATAATACAGTGTATAGACAGTCACCTAGCAACCGTGCGTGAAAATCGCACCGCATCCGCACTTGCTTGCAGATGCATGCGATTTTCACGCAACCCCATTCACTTCTATGGGGCCTGCGTTGCGTGAAAAACGCAGAATATAGAGCATGCTGCGATTTTCACGCAACGCATAAGTGATGCGTGAAAATCATCGCTCATCTGAACAGCCCCATTGAAATGAATGGGTCCAGATTCAGTGCAGGTGCAATGCGTTCACCTACCGCATTGCACCCGCGCGGAAATCTCGCCCGTGTGAACGCAGCCTTAGTCTACCATTCAGCGACATATTGATCACAGCCAGAAGTCTCCGCAGAGCCACATTAATGCAATCGGCTGCACTTAGTTCTGCAAAAAATGTGCAAGTGATTTTTGATATTTAATTCCCCTAGCATTTACGGAAGGAAAAAAAAAATGTAAAATGACATGTTCCAAAAAGAAAAGCAGTGTGAGCATAAGAGAAATGGCTTTTTAGCTTCATTTCAGCAGACAGCTATTACCCACATTGCTCAGGGTTTTATAATTGCTGTGGAGTGCTTTTACTACAGGCACATACAGCTGCCATGGTACAGTACTGTTCAGCAGCGACTTAACATAAATATTAACTGGTCAGATTTATGCATTCAGTTCGTGCTTGAAAGATGATAGACAAAATAACATTAATTGAACGATTCCTTAAAGGGACTTATTTTAGATAAAATATACAAGAATGAATATATATATATATATATATATATATATATATATATATATATATATATAGTAAGGGATCGTCTTTTTTACAGGGGATCACAAACTTCCTTCCGGACAACGGATTTAATGTCCAAAACGGTGCATTTATTTGTCAGTCTTCACAAACAAAACGACATAAATGAACACCTGCCCGGCTAGGCACTACCTAATACATAACATAATCCCTGACTCACCTATAAAGGACTGTTCAGACAGAGTATCAGGTCCGGCTTCCTCAGCCTATTGTATACCAGCCCCCAGGCTGTAGCAAGGTCAGTATGTCTGGGAAACTTAGGCTCAGCAGTCCGCCTGACTCTGGGCGTGCGACCCTCTTTCCCAGCAGGCGTCGCTTGGTCCCCTAAACTTCAGGCTATCTCCGAGCCTCGTGGCCCCTCAGCCTAGCCCGGCTGAGACCACACACAAAGAGCCTCAGCAGGCCTCTGTTTCAAACTCTCCACCCCCTCTCACTTTGAGGATTCTTTTATCCCCAGGTGATTGTGGCACCCGGTCCTGCTTCAGGCCTGATGATTGATGGGGAAGACATGGAAACTCCTGCTATACATCTCCCCTAACAGCTATGAGGCCTGCCACTGCCTCACTATATATATATATATATATATATATATATATATATATATGCCTCTTGTAATGCAATCCAAATGATATAGCAAAAAAAAAAAACTCCAGCTAGAGAGGAGCAAATCAATCTGTAATAACTGATTCATCTCATTAAGCAGAGTTCTGCACCTGCGACATGGTGCTCCCCCTGCCATTTGATTGACTGGTCCTGACAATCTCCTGCCTGGCCACTGCTCCGAGTAGTGCTGCAAGCGCAGATGCTTTGGTTCAACTTCGGTAGCAGCAGTGGCATTACCACTTCTGCACCCCGCTATGGTCTTTACTGGTTAACCTCATGTAATCAAGTGTATTTATTTCAGGTCCAAACACTGTGCATTTCCTATTTTGTAACTGTTTATGTTCTTGTGCAATGTGCCTGGTTCATCAGCAGGTGTCAGCAAAAACGGCAGAGCTACAGGTACATAGAATGGAGCTTTCCATTCCACTCTAACCCCCCTCTGTGGAGGAGTGGGCGAGTCCCACTTCCTGCTGGAAGGGTGGGTCCAAGTTTAGTAGCAGTCCACCTAGGGGAAGAATGCAAGTGATGGGCATGAATCTGCTGGATGTGCCCAGGCCAAGCAAAGCCAAGCCAGCCAGAGCAATTTTAACTCTGCTGAATATGGAGGCTACAGTTTGGAGCCTCAGGAGCCAGGAGGAGATTTCCCTGGCCTAATTAAGAGACAGATTACAAAGAGAAAAGTTGCAGCATAAAGAAGAAGTTAAGTTATACAGCAAGCCTGTCAGTACAGCAGAGTCAGAGAGCAACAGATGTAGCAGCGACAAGTTTGCCTGCCCAGTTTCATGCTAAATCCTGCTGGGACCAAGACAAAGGTTGAAGACTGTTTTTCCAGGGGCCATATGGGGACATTTTTTCTGTCTTGGAGACTGGCCATTTGGACATGAGGAAAAAACAATGTTTGATTAGTGATACACTAAACAAGGTTTGGAATAAGATAAAAAAATTATTGGGTGAGACATTCCCTACACACTTTACTTCACTTTGGCACAATTATAATTTAAAAGAATTTAAGTCAATTGTAGACTATAAATATTGGAATTCACGCGGAATTAACCGCTTAACTCATATAATATCACATGGTAATATTATTCCTTTAGATGCACTAATAAAAGGTATACCGTCCTTTGTAGATAGATATAGGTATGCACAAATTAGTCACGCATATATGGCATTTATTGGCCATTAGGACAAGCCCCTTTTTGGACTATTGTTTTAGATTTAAGGATACTCAACTTACACTCTCTCAAATATATCATAAACTCCGGGACTGTTTGGGGGAAATAACCACATTTAAAAGTGAGGGAGGCTGGGAAGCTGAATTGGGCGAGGGGAACAGCTTGGAATGGGATATCGTATATCAAAACATAAAAAAAGTATCGATCTCTCAGAAATACAGATTGATACAGTTCAAGATTGTTCACCGCCTATACTACTCCCCCTCCTTCCTCGCCAAGATATACAAGGAAAGGAAGGCCCTGTGCTGGAAATGTTCATCAGAAAATGCGGAGTTAAGTCACCTACTATGGGATTGTCCGGAAGTGTGGGGGTATTGGACTAGCATCTATGAGGAACTATATTAAAGATATAAGATCAAATTGAAGCAACGTTTTACGCAGGCAATATTGGGTCTTTTCCCCCGCTCTGAACTGACCCCCTACCAACTACGAGTTAGCATGGAAAGTTTTATGGTCGCAAAGGCCTTGATAATTAAATATTGGGGTACGAAGAATAGTCCTAGCTTTATTGAATGGAGGGCTCGGCTAGACACTATTGAGGCCTATAGAAGAATGACAAGGAAATTGGAGTGATGGCTCCTGCGGGGGCAGGCTCCCTTACTCGCTTCAGGCCCCCAGGATCCCTTATATTTGGAATTTCTGGAAACAGAAGTTAAGGTAGTTATTAAAATGCGGATGGACCCCGCAGCAGGGAAGCAAAAGGGATGGGGTGAGTTAAAAGGAACAAGTGTATTAACTTGTATAAAGTATATTTGTAAATTTTAACTGGTTGATATGAAAATTTGTATATTTGTTCCAGAAAATAATAAAGGATTTAAAAAAAAAAAAAAAAAAAAAAGAAGACTGTTTTTGATGACCGTTTATTCAAGTAATGTTGCTATTGAACTTCATACACATACAAGGTCTGGACTCAGGTTACTTCTTTCATCCCTCAATTACTACCCCCTATTTGTCTGCTTTGGAGCCAACGCCTGGGGTTCCAGCTGTATCCAGGTAGGAGCACCGTGACACTCGCACTCAACATAAAGGGACATTTTAGGCCACCTTATACCACTTGGCCATTCCTACACCTGGGTACTCGGGTCATCTTTAGGGCCCCAGGGGGCGGCTTGCTGCACATGCGCCAATACCCCATTGTGTAGCGGCACACGATTGTTAGGGCCAGGCGAGATGTTCTGGCCCTGTCAATCAAACGGCAGGAGGAGCGTCCTCAGCTTTTGGGATACTCTGTTATTGAACTGTACTTAATGCAATGAATAATAAGAATAATTAGGGTTCATATACAAATAGTCATAAATAACATAGCAACAGACAAGTCAATAATTACAACAAGAAGAATGAGGGCCTTTTTATCTATTTTCTGTGATTTTTGTTTATTTTGTAGTATATGCTTGAGGGAGTGGCACTTTCAAGTGTGAATGCGCTACTATTTTATCTTGGGAGTAGCATTCCTGTGCACTTTTGCCCTTCCTATCAAACAGACTGCCTTGATTAGATGGTACATATAGGTGTGCTGGCTCCTCCTCTCATTGGTTGCTGGATGCACATAGAGGTGACTAGGAGCAGCACCTATATGTGCAGGGTCTGCTCTCCTGAATATAGATGCCTGATGGCATAGGTAGGTTTAGCGTAGGACCTGCCTGACCTGAGACCACCTTGACGGGGTAGGTGGGCACAGATGTGTTTTGATCAAAATATATTAGCTAAGAGTGTCAGATTTTATTATATCAGAATGAGGGCTTAAAATACTTTTTACACTAGCGGCAAGGAACTCCGGCAGGCTGATCAGGCGGGTGAACAGCCTGTTTGATCTGTGCAAACATGCCGAGAGGTGGCCGTAATAAAACTACGACAGTTTTTTCAGTGCGAGTGCAAAGTGTTTTAATGCGTTTTGGATGCGCGTAATAAAAAACTAAATGTGGTACCCAGACCCGAACCCGGACTTCTTCACTGATTTTCGGGTTTGGGTTCGGTGTTTTGTAGATTTTATTATTTTCCATTATAACATGGTTATAATGGAAAATAATAGCATTCTTTAATACAGAATGCTAAGTAAAATGGCCCTTGAGGGTTAAAAAACCTCATCCACTGGATAGCGCAGCCGTTATCGTCTTCTTTCTTCTTCTTGCAGGACCTGCAAAGGACCTGTGATGACATCATCGTGCTCTCCATGTGGTGAGCGTGGTGATGTCAGCGCAGATCCTGAAGAATGAAGATAGAAGGATCTTCTATGTTCATTCAGCAGGACCTGCGCTGACGTCAGCGCAGGTCCTTTTGCAGGTCCTGCAAAAAGAAGAAAGAAGACGATAAAGACTGCGCGATCAAGTGGATAAGTGGTGAGTAATTTTATTATTTTATAACCCTCAAAGGACATTTTACTTAGCATTCTGTATTAAAGAATGCTATTATTTTCCATTATAACCATGTTATAATGGAAAATAATAAAGTGAATGGACCTCTTCCCTATTTATTATCATCTCCTTAGCAACTATCCGTGAAAATTTTCACGCAGCCCCATTCACTTCTATGGGGCCTGCCTTTCTGGAAAAATGCAGAATATAGAACATGCTGTGATTTTCACGCAACGCAGAAGTGATTCTTAAAAAACAATGCTCATCTGCACAGCCCCATTGAAATGAAGGGGTCCGGATGCAATCCGTTCACGTCACGCATTGTACCCGCGCGGAATTCTCGCTCGTGTGAGAGGGGCCTAACTGTGCTAGAGTGAGGATCTCCATGTGCAAGCTCCTCAGGCCTGAGTTCAGAGAAACTTCATCTTTGAGACTTCTACAGCCAAGGAAACATCTGCTACATCAGAGTGCTCCAGAGACAAGGAAAATTAAAAGGTCCAGAATCTACATGGCTGTGCAGTGGAGTCAGATAATATCGCTGTGGGAGGCAACATTGCAAATGCATCCCGTAGAGGGAAGTGCCAGGTGTGTGTATGTATATATATGTGTATATATTGTGGTAATATGAACAGTGCTGGAAGGTGTGTTGTCCCACTTCAGGTACCTCAGATGGGTGAGACAGATAAAATTCAGAGAGTGGCAGTAGTCTCAGCAAAGCATAGTTTGCTGAGACATTTTTGTATACATTTTTTGGGCTGGATTTTACTTGGACTGGTGGCTAGGCTTGGTAGAGGGAGTTGCCAGTCCATACCCTTCCAGTACGGGTTCTCCTTTCTACCTGAGGTGATCGCAGGCATGGGCGTCTTTGAACTGAGTTCTGCCTCTGCTCTGCAGCACTGGCGGATCCAGGGGGGGCAACGGGGCAGTTGCCCCCCCCCCCCCCCCCGGCTGCTCAGAGGGGGGGGGGGGGGGGGGGGGCAGGGCACAGGGAGATGAATGCTTCCATTGTGGAAGCGTTCATCTCTATAGTCATCTGCATCGCCATCCTCAGGACAGCGATACAGATGACTGTGCGGAGGCAGGGGAGGGAGAGGTGTGTCCCTTTCCCTTCCTCTGATAGGCTGCAGGCACTAGGCCGGCAGCCTATCAGAGGCCAGCGCAGGCGGCGCGATGACGTCATCACGCCGCCTGAGCCGTATAGCGCGGGACACAGGCCGGAAGAGGCCTGCATCGCATCGCTGCCAAGGAGGTAAGTATAAGTGTTTATTTTTTTTTGTGTACAATAATGGTGGCTACTGGCACATAATGGGAGTCTCTGGCTACTGGCACATAATGGGGGTCTCTGGCTACTTTTACATAATGGGGGGCTCTGGCTACTGGCACATAATGGGGGGCTCTGGCTACTGGCACATAATGGGGGGCTCTGGCTACTGGCACATAATGGCGGCTCTGGCTACTGACACATAATGGGGGGCTGTCATTACTGGCACATAAGGGGGGGCTGTCATTACTGGCACATAATGGGGGCTGTCATTACTGGCACATAATGGGCGGCTGTCATTACTGGCACATAATGGGGGGCTGTCATTACTGGCACATAATCGGAGCTGTCATTACTGGCACAAGGGGGGGCTGTCATTACTGGCACATGATGGGGGGCTGTTATTACTGGCACATTATTGGGGGGCTGTTATTACTGGCACATGATGGGGGGCTGTTATTACTGGCACATGATGGGGGTCCTGTTAATACTGGCACATTATTGGGGGCACTATAGGGGCATCTACTGAGGCCACAAAGAAGGGGTGTGTTACGCTGAGCGCTCCGGGTCCCCTGCTGGCCTCGGAGCGCTCACAGCGTATGCCCCCAGGCAGCACTCCAGCGTCTCGGCGTGTGCGTCCTCGCTCTCTAGGGGGCGCGCACGCCGGGACTCTTAGATTCAAAGGACCAGTGCACCGGTGCCTGGTCCAAAAGGGGTTATTAAGGGTTAAGGTTGTGAAAGGCAGTGCTGACTTAATTAGGCTGCACCTGTGCACTGCCCATTTATACCTTCTCCTCCCACAGCTTTCTGCCGGATCTTTGTGCCTCGTGCCTCAGAGAAAGCGTTCCTTTCTATGTTTGTTTGCCTTACCTGTTGCCGTACCTGTTGCTACCGTCCACTCGCCTTTGAACCTTTGCCACCTGCCCTGACCGCTGCTACGTCCGACTTCGCTCTTGCCTTCTCCCTGTGTACCACGCCATATCACCAGCCAGAGAGGTCGAGTTGTTACTAGGGGACACGACCTGGTAGTTACCGCCGCAGCAAATCCATCCCGCTTTGCGGCGGGCTCTGGTGAAGACCAGTAACTGCTTAGAACCGGTCCTCTAGTACAACCCGCGCCATCGCCTCTCTGGTCCAGAGGATCCACTACCTGTCCTGCCGGTACGTGACAGTAAGATCCGGCCATGGATCCCGGTGATGTTCCCTTGCCAAGCCTGGAGGACCTCACCACCATTGTGGCCCAGCAGGGTCAACAGCTGGCCCAGTTGACCGCTATGTTGCAGCAGCTCCTGCCTTCTCTGCGACAGCCAGCTCCTCCGTCTGCTCCTGCTGCATCACCTCCGCCTGCAGTTACCACCGGTTCCAGAATCCATTTGTCCCTACCAGACAAATATGACGGAGATCCTAAGCAGTGCCGTGGGTTCTTGTCGCAGTGCTCTCTCCACCTCGAGTTCCTGTCCGACCAGTTTTCTTCTGAGCGAGCCAAGGTAGCCTTTATTCTCAGTTTACTGTCCGGGAAGGCCCTGGCCTGGGCTAGACCACTATGGGACCGTGCAGATCCTGCCACCACTTCCGTCCAGAGCTTCTGCCTAGAGTTCCGGAATGTTTTTGAGGAGCCTGCCCGGGTTACCTCCGCAGAGACTGCCTTGCTAAATTTGACCCAAGGAGGTTCTTCCGTGGGTGACTATGCCATTCAGTTCCGCACCCTGGCCTCTGAGCTGAACTGGAACAATGAAGCCCTTTGCGCCACCTTCAAGAAAGGACTTAACAGTGAAGTAAAGGATGTTCTGGCTGCACGTGAGCTTCCTTCCACTCTTAGTGACCTCATCTTGCTGGCCACTAGGATAGACAAACGTTTCGCCGAAAGACAAGAGGAACTCCTCCTTGAAAAGGAAAAAGCTCGTCCTAGACGCTTTCCTCGTCTGGCTCCCATTTTTCCGCATCCACCTCAACCCGCTACTGGGTTTTCCGCCGCGGAAGCCATGCAGGTGGATCGGTCACGCTTGACTCCGCAAGAACGAAGCCGCCGCAGAAACGAGAATCTGTGTCTGTACTGTGCCAGTACCGAGCACTTCCTTAGAGATTGTCCTCTCCGTCCACCGCGTTCAGGAAACGCTCGCACCTAGTAAGCGTGGGAGAGGCGTTGCTAGGTGTGGATTCTTCCTCTCCACGTCTCATCATACCCGTGCAGCTGATCATCTCTTCCAAGTCCTTTTTCTCCGCAGCCGCCTTCTTGGATTCTGGTTCAGCTGGCAACTTCATTCACGCCTCCTTGGTTGACAAGTACCGTATTCCAGTAATCCATCTACCCAAGCCGTTTTTCATCTCTACTGTTAACGGTGAGAGACTCTCTGCCACCGTGCAGTTCCGTACAGAGCCTCTGCAGATGGACATCGGAATATTTCATACCGAGACTTTAGAGTTCTTTGTCCTTCCCTTCTGTTCCTCCGAACTCCTCCTGGGTCTGCCGTGGCTTCAACGTCATAGTCCTGTCCTGAATTGGTCCACCGGTGAGATCCTGCGTTGGGGCTCCTCCTGTTCGGACCGCTGTCTCAAGCCTGCTCTGGTCAAACAGAACCCGCAAGTTTTTCCGCCTTCTGGGCTGCCGAAGCCATACCATTCCTTCACGGATGTCTTCTGCAAGAAACAAGCTGAGGTTCTTCCTCCTCACCGATCCTATGATTGCCCGATCGACCTGATACCCGGTTCTACTCCACCTCGGTGCAGAATTTATCCTCTCTCTCCTCCTGAGACTCTTGCCATGTCCGACTATATACGTGAGAACCTACAGAGAGGATTCATAAGAAAATCTTCTTCTCCTGCTGGGGCCGGTTTTTTCTTTGTGACAAAAAAAGACGGCTCCCTCCGCCCCTGCATTGACTACAGAGGTCTTAATAAAATTACCATCAAGAACCGTTACCCTCTGCCTCTAATCTCTGAGCTATTTGATCGTCTCCGAGGGGCTAAGATCTTCACTAAATTGGACCTTCGAGGGGCCTATAATCTGATCCGTATCCGTGAGGGAGACGAATGGAAGACCGCCTTTAACACAAGGGACGGCCATTTTGAGTATTTGGTGATGCCCTTCGGCCTCTGCAATGCACCTGCTGTCTTCCAGGAATTCGTCAATGACATTTTCAGGGACTTACTTTACACCTGCGTGGTCGTATACCTGGATGATATCCTCATCTTTTCCTCCAATTTGGATCAACACCGGGTCCATGTGCAACAAGTTCTTACTCGTCTTAGGAGAAATCACCTGTACGCTAAACTTGAAAAATGTCTTTTTGAACGGACCTCCCTGCCTTTCCTGGGATACATTATCTCAGCCCAAGGACTTCAAATGGACCCAGCCAAACTCTCGGCGGTTCTGGATTGGCCACGTCCCTCTGGCCTCCGAGCCATACAAAGATTTCTGGGCTTTGCGAATTACTACAGGCAATTCATCCCTCACTATTCCACTCTGGTAGCTCCTATCGTGGCTCTCACTAGAAAAGGAGCTAACCCCAAATCCTGGCCTTCCCAAGCCGAGGAAGCCTTCCAGTCCCTGAAATCCGCCTTTGCCTCTGCACCCGTTCTCTCTAGACCAGATTCCACCAAGCCCTTCTCTCTTGAAGTGGATGCCTCCTCGGTGGGAGCCGGAGCTGTCCTCACCCAGAAGTCTTCCCGGGGCAAAACTTCAACTTGTGGCTTCTTTTCAAAAACATTCTCTTCCGCAGAGAGAAATTACTCCATTGGGGACAGGGAACTGCTGGCTATTAAATTGGCACTAGAGGAATGGAGACATTTACTCGAGGGGGCCACACATCCTGTGTACATCTTCACGGACCACAAGAACCTGGCTTATCTCCAGTCTGCTCAGAGATTAAATCCCCGTCAGGCTCGTTGGTCTCTGTTCTTCGCCCGCTTTAACTTTGAGATCCATTTCCGTCCGGCTTGTAAGAACATTAGGGCAGATGCTCTGTCTCGCTCCTCTGATGTGGTGGGCGACGAGTTAACACCTCGATATATTATCCCTCCAGAACGCCTTATTACAGTCGCTCCCGTGGACCTGCGCCTTCTTCCTCCTGGCAAATCCTACGTACCTCCACGTCAGCGGCTGCGAATCCTCAAGTGGGGCCACGCCTCCCCTTTTGCCGCTCATCCAGGGGTGCTAAAGTCTCTCCAACTAATCTCCCAAAGGTACTGGTGGCCTTCTCTGGAGAAAGATGTCTCGGACTTCGTCCAGGCCTGTATGATTTGCGCCCGGGATAAATCGCCTCGCCAGAAACCAGCGGGTCTCCTCTTGCCTCTACCTGTTCCTGAAGTTCCCTGGTCTCACATCGCCATGGACTTTATTACAGATCTTCCCTCCTCCCATGGCAAGTCCGTTATTTGGGTCGTGGTAGATCGCTTCTCCAAGATGGCTCACTTTGTACCCCTGCCCGGTCTACCCTCTGCACCCATGTTGGCCAAACAATTTTTCCAACACATCTTCCGTCTCCATGGCCTTCCCAAACATATTGTCTCGGATCGTGGGGTACAATTCGTCTCCAAATTCTGGAGGGCTCTATGTGCTCAGCTCGGGATCAAATTGGACTTTTCTTCTTCGTACCATCCTCAGTCTAACGGCCAAGTAGAACGGGTGAACCAGATTTTGGGTGACTATCTGCGTCACTTTGTATCCTCACGCCATGACGACTGGGCTGATCTACTTCCCTGGGCGGAGTTCTCCTACAACTACAAACAATATTCTGCCTCTAACAAGTCTCCTTTCTTTGTAGTTTTCGGCCGTCATCCTCTTCCACCTCTGCCGCAGTCTCCCACTCCTTCTTCTGTACCTGCCGTTGACAGTCTTGTACCGGATTTTTCCTCCATCTGGCGAGAGACCCATGCTGCTCTCCTCAGGGCTTCCGCCCGTATGAAGGTTCAAGCTGACAAGAGACGCAGATCTCCACCGGAATTTCGCCCGGGTGACAAGGTGTGGCTCTCCTCTAGGTACATCCGATTTAGGGTCCCAAGTTACAAGTTGGGCCCTCGTTTCTTGGGACCCTATAAAATCAAGAGTCGTACCAATCAAGTTTCTTATCAGCTCCATCTTCCTCCCTCCCTCCGAATCCATAACTCCTTCCATGTCTCCCTTCTTAAACCTGCTGTCTTTAACCGTTTTTCTCCCAAGCTTGTTTCTCCCACCCCTGTCGCCGGTACCTCCGATATATTCTCTGTCAAGGAGGTCTTGGCGACCAAGATCTCCCGGGGGAAAAGATTTTTTTTGGTCGACTGGGAGGGCTGCGGTCCTGAGGAGAGGTCATGGGAGCCGGAGGAGAACATCCTGGACCGCAGTCTCATCCGCAAATTCTTCGGTACCAAAAAGGGAGGGAGACCAAAGGGGGGGGTACTGTTACGCTGAGCGCTCCGGGTCCCCTGCTGGCCTCGGAGCGCTCACAGCGTATGCCTCAGGCAGCACTCCAGTGTCCCGGCGTGTGCGTCCTCGCTCTCTAGGGGGCGCGCACGCCGGGACTCTTAGATTCAAAGGACCAGTGCACCGGTGATTGGTGCCTGGTCCAAAGGGGTTATTAAGGGTTAAGGTTGTGAGAGGCAGTGCTGACTTAATTAGGCTGCACCTGTGCACTGCCCATTTATACCTTCTCCTCCCACAGCTTTCTGCCAGATCTTTGTGCCTTGTGCCTCAGAGAAAGCGTTCCTTTCTATGTTTGTTTGCCTTACCTGTTGCCGTACCCGTTGCTACCGTCCACTCGCCTTTGAACCTTTGCCGCCTGCCCTGACCGCTGCTACGTCCGACTTCGCTCTTGCCTTCTCCCTGTGTACCACGCCATATCACCAGCCAGAGAGGTCGAGTTGTTACTAGGGGACACGACCTGGTAGTTACCGCCGCAGCAAATCCATCCCGCTTTGCGGCGGGCTCTGGTGAAGACCAGTAACTGCTTAGAACCGGTCCTCTAGTACAACCCGCGCCATCGCCTCTCTGGTCCAGAGGATCCACTACCTGTCCTGCCGGTACGTGACAGGGTGTTTTATATGGGGGGCTCTGTACAGTAGAATTTTATACTAGGACACATTATGGTGGGTACTATGAGGAAGGGGGGAAAGGAGTACTATGGGGTCATCTACGGGGGGCACTAAGAAGGGGTATTTTATCCTTGCAAATTATGGGGGACACTGAGGGCATCTACTGGGGCATTTTATACTTGTACATTATAGGGGGCACTTGGAGGAAGTGGGAGAGGAGCACTATGGAGGCATTTACTGGGGGCACTATATAGGGGTATTTTATACTGGCACATTATGGGGGCACTATGGGGACATTAGCTCAACTGGGGGCATTACAAGGGGGTATTTTAAGGAGAATTATTTCTACTGGGGGGCATTATGGTGGGCTTTATTACTCCCACATTGTATGACCCCCTAGTAGCAGCACCATCCTCTCCCTGCTCTGCTATTCCTCTGCCCCTTCTCCAAATCCTTATTATGAAATCTTTCTCATTAGGATAAAACACATCAGCTCCGCCGAGCCCCCCAGCCAACTGTTGAAGTGGTGTCCGAGATCCCCAAGTGCCAAGCCAAGTAATTGTAAGTTTTAATGTGAAATATGTTTATCTTATAGACATATAGCCTACACTGTGCCACACAATATACAGTATACCTCTACACTGTGCCCCACAATATACAGTATACAGCTACACTGTGCCCCACAATATACAGTATACCTCTACACTGTGCCACACAATGTACAGTATACCGCTACACTGTGTAGTCTGTTCCTTAAGCACCATTGTTTTGTGGCGGCGGACAGAAAATAATCTGGAAGTGCCTCTCCCGAGACCAGGCTCTGGATCCGCCACTGCACAGCTCATGCGTTATTATACTTTGTGATAATGAATATGCCCCTCCCCTTCATTACATTCTCAGAAACAAGCAGAGCATGGATGTCAATAAAATTAGGAAAAAATTCTGCGGACGCCCATGATCGCAGGTGAGGCCTGCTGTAATCAGGCTGGCATAAAGCGCCTCAGAGTAGGTCAGTCTGGGAAAAGATACGCTGTGAGATACAGAAACCCAGAGCAGAGGCTCTGTGTGTGGTCTCAGCTTGCCAGGCTGAGAGACCAGGGCATTGTGACAGCCCGAAGTTTGGGGAACGCCGTGACGCCGGGATTCAAGGGTCACAAGGCCAGAGTCGGGAGGACTGTTGGGCCACACTTCCCCATACAGGTACGGGACTGATTACAGCCGGAGAGGCTGGGGAACTACGGGCTGAGAAAAAGCCGCATATGGGTTCTGTGTGTGAACAGGGTTCTGTAGCTGAGTCAGGGCCACGTTAACAGGTGTAGTGAGAGCCTAGCCGGGCAGGTATTTGTTTTGTTTTGATGTATGTGGGAACCTCATCACACCCAGTGATTATTAACTGGACTGTTCAGTGTATGAAAAATGTCCCAATAAATGCAATGTTTGGCCCCGAAAGCTGCGGTGGACGACGATTCCTGTGAGAATAACCCCCCAAGTACAGCGATCCTTTACAATATGTATATATATGTGTATGTGTATATTGTAGGAAGGTACAAGGGGTCGTCACTGATGGTAGGTATGTGTCACCAAGATTCCTGGCCTCGGTGAAGTAAGAGCCGGTATTTTCATGTGTCAGCGGCAGCTAATGCTAATTGACACTTTGCTATTTAGTATGGCTGTAAATAGCTGCTCCGGGACGGCTCTTACTGGGAGTAGTCAAAGTGCTGGGTGGTGACTACTCCCCACGTTCCAGGCCGGGTCTTGGCAGGCTTATAAAAAACAGCCAGCACTGTCAGGTGGTGTGGATTACCTTCCTCTGACAGTGGAGCTCTGGAGATCTCTGTGCTGAGGTCTGAAGACCATGAGTCAGACGAGCATGCTGCCTTAAAGCCTGCAAGTGGACTTTCTGAGGCTGAGCATTCAGTCGGGTGTGAACTTACACCCAAGATACCAGGTGAACTTTATTTTGTTTTTCTGTGTGTCAACAAGCACCAAGCCTGAAAAGTGACTGTTGTGTCATGTTATAAGTGTGAATGAACACTTAAGAGTATTTTACAACATGGTCCTTTGCCTCTATACTGTGTCCGCTAACCTGCCTACCAGAGCGAATCCCCACAATTGGTGGAGGATGTGAGCAAACGTGGTGAGGCTGGCCTGAAGGCCGAAAAAATTTTAGTTTTTCCGGGCACGGTTTTATGTCTTACATCAAACCAGCCAGATTACAACCTGTGTCCCTTGACAAAATGGAAGCTGTCGTAAAAGCCCTCGTGGAGGCTAACTTGCAGCAGCGGGAGGCTAATAAGCAGCACCAGGAAACCAACCAGCTGTTATTGCAGCATGTGATAGCTTCAATGGGCTGAGGTCGTCGCTCCGTTCCTGGCATCCGGACTCCAGCAGGTGTTTTTCGACTTATCGGATGATCAAGCGGCCGATTACACAACAGCAAAGGGTGAGATTCTGGCAAGACTAAGGGTAAATGTGTTGGTCCAGGCCCAGCGGGTGCATCAGTGGTTGTTTAATCCGGCTGAACCCACGAGACCTCAGTATTATGATCTGTTACACCAGTTGCAAAAATGGCTGCAGCCTGACGTGCTGAGTTCCACTGCTATGCCGGACCATCTGTTGGCAGATGTATTCTGGAGGGCTTTGCCGTACCCTCTCCAGCACTGGATTGGCCAAGTTTCTCTTGGTAATACCCGTGAGATGGTCTACTTGGTGGAGCGCTAGGAGGCTAGCAGGAATCTACAGGGGGGTTCTTTTGGGAGGGGGGCAGTCAAACCCCATAAATCTCCACCCCAGACCCGGTGGCTAGTGCCAGCAAAACCCCCCCCCCCCCCCCGGGATATACCCCTTGCAGATCCAGCTCCGACGGTTTGCTGGCGGTGTCAGGAGCCTGGCCACATAAGGGTTGACTGTCCCCTTCAGGGCGAACCCATGGATACTAACTATGGCTACCGCCACTCATTGTATGCCAGGAAGCTGTGTGCAACAGATACCCCCGACACAATAGACGATAGCCACCTGTGCCAGGTGGAAGTGGGAGGAACTCTGGCGGTAGCTCTGCTGGACTCAGGGAGTCTGGTGTCCCTGGTAAGAGCTGCCCTGGTGCTGCCTGCCGAGTATACTGGCCTAAAAGTTAGGGTCGTGTGCATCCATGGAGACTTAAAGGACTATCCCACTGCCCTGGTGTCTCTCCACGGTGGCCGGCAGGTCGACTCACGAGGTGGACGTCGCCCCCAATTTACATTATGAACTTATAATTGGGAGAGACTTCCCGGGTTTCCCGGCACTGTGGCCTGATACGAAAGTTATTGATACCCGTGAGACAGGTTTAACCCCAGTAGAGAGGCCTTGCTCAGGGGGGAAACCGGAACCTGAGACCGAACAGCCAGAAGAGTAGGTGTGGCGGCCACTGCGGTGGAAGAGGGGGGGGGCAACCCCGCTGAGTGTATTGGTGGGAGACGTGGAGGATTTGCCACCGGGTCCTGAGTTGGCAGACCTCAACGTCTCCGGGGAAAATTTCGGTACAGCACAGCACCGGGATCCAACACCTGGGAAAATGTTGTAATAGTTGATGTTGAACCTCAACAACCGGGGGCCGAGTCTATGTTTCCCCGTTTTGTGGTTCATGAGAAGATGCTATATCGGGTAAACCAACTATGGGGTGAGCATATTGAACAGCTAGTGGTGCCCAAAGCGTATCACAAGCTCATGTTGAAGCTAGCCCACCAACATGTTCTTGGGGGACACCTGGGATGGCAGAAAACGCAGGACCGGATTCTACAGCGGTTTTACTGGCCCAGTGTGTTCAGAGAGGTGGAAGAATATTGTAAGTCTTGCCATCCTGTCAGATAACTAGCCCCCATTCACATTTCCATAGTCCCCTGGTACCTCTCCCGATTATTGAGGTTCCGTTTGAGTGAATCGCTATGAATCTCATAGGCCCAGTACCGCAGTCCGCTAGAGGGCACCAACACATCTTGGTCGTCCTAGACTATGCCACTCGGTACCCAGAGGCGGTGCCTCTGCAACATACATCAGCCAAATTCATAGCTAAAGAGTTAATGGAGATGTTTTTTCGAGTTGGACTACCTAAAGAGGTTCTGACCGACCAGGGGACCCCTTTTAGGTCAAAGCTCATGAGGGAACTCTGTAAGTTACTGCACATAAAACAGCTGCGGACGTCCATTTATCATCCACAAATGGACGGCCTGGTAGAGAGGTTTAATCAAACATAAAAAAACATGTTAAAAATAGTGGTGTCTGAGGATGGGAGGGATTGGGACCTTCTTCTGACCTATCAAGTTCGCAGTGCGAGAGGTGCCCCAGGCCTCTACTGGGTTCTTGCCCTCCGAACTTCTATATGGCCGACATCCTTGCGGTCTGTTGGACATAGCCAAAGTGGGAACAACAACCCACACCGTAAAAAAGTGTCATTGAATATGTCACTCAGATGCAAGAGCGGATGGAGACAGTGTTGCCGCTTGTTAGGGAACATATGGAGGGAGCCCAGCGAGCCCAGAGTAGGGTCTATAATCGGCAGGCTCTGGTCCGGATCTTTAACCCGGGAGATTGGGTATTGGTTCCGGTACC
Organism: Bufo bufo; assembly: GCF_905171765.1. Taxonomy (NCBI): domain Eukaryota; kingdom Metazoa; phylum Chordata; class Amphibia; order Anura; family Bufonidae; genus Bufo; species Bufo bufo. Next base: position 84,504,633 of record NC_053392.1, read on the forward strand.
AACGGTGGACAGTAAGTTCCTGGCTAGGTGGCAGGGACCCTATGAAGTACTCAAAAAAGTTGGTGAGGTAACCTACAAGGTACACCAGCCAGGGCGGCGAAAGCCAGAGCAGGTGTACCATGTGAATTTACTTAAACCTTGGAAATATAGGGAGACCAGTACCCATGGTCTGATACAAGGGAAACAGTTGCCACAGTGAAGATTGCTGACAGCCTTTCCTCTAAACAGACTCAGGAGGCCAGGGAGTTCGTCAGCAGGAACATGGATGTATTCTCGGACCTTCCTGGACGCACTTCTACCATCCAACATGATATTGTCACTGAGCCTCAGGCCAGAGTCCGGTTGAAACCATACCGGGTACCTGAGTCTCGACGACAAGCCATCTCGGAAGAAGTACAGCTAATGCTGCAACTAGACGTCATTGAGGAGTCGAAAAGTCAATGGGACAGTCTGATAGTCTTAATACCCAAGGCGGACGGGACGCTACGGTTCTGTAACGATTTCCGCAAACTAAATTAGATTTCTAAATTTGATGCATATCCCATGCCTCGGGTAGATGAGCTTATTGAGAGGTTAGGCCAAGCCCAATATTTTTCTGTTTTGGACCTCACCAAAGGGTACTGGCAGGTACCGTTGACTAAGGCTGCCAAAGAGAAAACTGCCTTCATCACACCAGAGGGGCTGTACCAATTAAAGGTGTTACCCTTTGGTCTGCATGGCGCCCCTGACACTTTTCAACGGCTCATGGACATTGTGCTGTGTCCACATCGTCGGTACGCTTCGGCTTACCTGGACGATATTGTCATTCACAGCACCGACTGGGAAAGTCACCTACCAAAAGTACAGGCTGTAGTGGACTCCCTTCGAAAGGCTGGACTAACAGCTAAACTAAAAAAATGTGCAATAGGGTTAGAGGAGTCTAAATACCTGGGGTATGTCATTGGGAGTGGAGTCATCAAACCCCAAGTGAACAAAATAGAGGCGATACGGAATTGGCCCCGACCTGTCACTACTAGGCGTAAAGTCGTTCCTGGGAATGGTGGGATATTATATGAGGTTTGTCCCCCACTTTGCTACAGTGGCCGCACCATTGACAGGGCTCTTAAAGGGACGCAAGTCAGTGATGGTCCACTGGGATGATCAGACGGAAGAGGCTTTCTTCGTTTTGAAGTTGGCCCTGTGTGGGTTCCCGATTTTGGTGACGCCCGACTTCAAAAGGGAGTTTATAGTGCAGACTGATGCCTCTGAAGTAGGCCTCGGTTCTGTACTGTCTCAGGAAGTCAACGGGGAGGAGCATCCTGTTGTCTTCCTCAGCCGTAAGCTTACCCTAGCCGAGACCAGGTACAGTATAGTGGAGAGAGGGTGCCTGGCTAGAGTCGAGTCTCGAGTCTCTCCGCTATTATTTGTTGGGGAGAAAGTTCCGTCTGGTGACCGACCACTCCCCTCTCAAATGGATGAGCCAGGCCAAGGACAGAAATGCCCAGGTCACCCGATGATTTCTCTCTTTACAGAACTTAAAGTTTTCCGTGGAACACAGGGCAGGCCGGTTACAGGGAAATGCGGATGCCCTGTCCCAGGTACGCTGTTTGACGTGTGTTCACCCCCTCAGCGTTGAACAAGGGGTGGAGGTATGTAGAAAGGTACAAGGGGTCGTCATTGATGGTAGGTATGTGTCCCCGAGGTTCCTGGCCTCGGTGAAGTAAGAGCCGGTATTTTCATGGGTCAGTGGCAGCTAATGCTAATTGACACTTTGCTATTTAGTATGGCTGTAAATGGCTGATCCGAGACGGCTCTTACTGAGAGTAGTCAAAGTGCTGGGTGGGTGACTACTCGCCACGTTCCAGCCCGGGTCTTGGCAGACTTATAAAAAACATCCAGCACTGTCAGGCCACCTTAAAGCCTGCAAGTGGACTTTCAGAGGCTGAGCATTCAGCTGGGTGTTAACTGACACCCAAGATATCAGGTGAACTTTATTTAGTTTTTCTGTGTGTTAACAAGCACCAAGCCTGAAAAGTGACTGTTGTGTTATGTTATAAGTGTGAATAAACACTGAAGAGGGATTTACAACCTGGTCCTTTGCCTCTATACTGGGTCCGCTAACCTGCCTACCAGAGTGAATCCCCACAATATACATACATATATATTCCAGTATATGGGTGTATAAATATACATATGTATGTAGGCCCAGGAATCTGCATGCATGTCTATATATGTACAGGGGGTCAGATCGGGAGACCTTGGGGGCCATTCAACTGGCCCACAACGACCAATCCACTTTCCAGGAAACTGTTCATCTAGCTGGCACGTTCCCTGAGTTTTTCCAGCAAGATGGTGCACCACCACATTATGGGTGTCAGGTCCGAGCATTCCTAGATGAACAGTTTCCTGGAAAGTGGATTGGTCGTCGTGGGCCAGTTGAATGGCCCCCAAGGTCTCCCGATCTGACCCCCTTAGACTTTTATCTTTGGGGTCATCTGAAGGCAATTGTCTATGCTGTGAAGATACGAGATGTGCAGCACCTGAAACTACGGATACTGGAAGCCTGTGCTAGCATTTCTCCTGCGGTGTTGCTATCAGTGTGTGAAGAGTGGGAGAAGAGGGTTGCATTGACAATCCAACACAATGGGCAGCACATTGAACACATTTTATAAGTGGTCAGAAACTTGTAAATAACTCATGAAAGAATAAAGTTACATTAAAACACACCATTGTTTTTCTTGTGAAATTCCCAATAAGTTTGATGTGTCACATGACCCTCTTCCTATTGCAAAAACAAAAGTTGGATTCAAAATTCCCGACTTCAAAATGGCCGCCATGGTCACCACCCATCTTGAAAAGTTTCCCCCCTCACATATACTAATGTGCCACAAACAGGAAGTTAATATCACCAACCATTCCCATTTTATTAAGGTGTATCCATATAAATGGCCCACCCTGTATATATATATATATATATATATATATATTTATATCTTTATATTAATCGCCGGATAATTGGACAAATGTGCCCAGTTGCGGGCACATCAAAAGACAGAGGATCAAAGAGATCCTCTGCCTTTTTGCAGGGTCGGAGATGTTTTGCATAACAAGGACAGGGGAATAAAGAGCAAGAATCATCCCCTGGAAAAGGAGCCTAAGCGAGGATCATCCCCTAGGAACGAGCATTAACCCCTTAAAGGCTGGCTGAGTATCATTAACTCCTGTACCCCTGTATCATTATTAACCCCACTGCCACCAATATATTCATACTCCCTGCAATATCAACCCCTACATTATTATCAACCCTTTCCCACTGCCACCAATATATCCATACTCCCTGCAATTACTGCATTTACCCCTAACTTGCCATATCCCTGTATTAGCCCTGCATTACCCTTATCCTTACTCCCTGCAATATCACGCCTGCATTATCCAAACCCTGCAGTGCCACCCCAAATAAGTATCCTGCAGTATCCCTTTTCTTATATCCAATTAACCCGTGCCATACCCCTGTATCCCACAGCTACCCCTGTATTACCCGGTTAACCCCTGCATTTCCATTATTGTAATCAACTCCTTTTATCCCGTAGGGACAATTTATAGCCAGGAGGGAGGGGGTTGCGGTTACGTGTGGGTGAGTGTATGTCTACAGTTGTGGCCAAAAGTTTTGAGAATGACACATATTAGTTTTCACAAAGTTTGCTGCTAAACTGCTTTTAGATCTTTGTTTCAGTTGTTTCTGTGATGTAGTGAAATATAATTACACGCACTTCATATGTTTGAAAGGCTTTTATCGACAATTACATGACATTTATGCAAAGAGTCAGTATTTGCAGTGTTGGCCCTTCTTTTTCAGGACCTCTGCAATCCGACTGGGCATGCTCTCAATCAACTTCTGGGCCAATTTCTGACTGATAGCAACCCATTCTTTCATAATCACTTCTTGGAGTTTGTCAGAATTAGTGGGTTTTTGTTTGTCCACCCGCCTCTTGAGGATTGACCACAAGTTCTCAATGGGATTAAGATCTGGGGAGTTTCCAGGCCATGGACCCAAAATGTCAACGTTTTGGTCCCCGAGCCACTTAGTTATCACTTTTGCCTTATGGCACGGTGCTCCATCGTACTGGAAAATGCATTATTCTTCACCAAACTGTTGTTGGATTGTTGGAAGAAGTTGCTGTTGGAGGGTGTTTTGGTACAATTCTTTATTCATGGCTGTGTTTTTGGGCAAAATTGTGAGTGAGCCCACTCCCTTGGATGAGAAGCAACGCCACACATGAATGGTCTCTGGATGCTTTACTGTTGGCATGACACAGGACTGATGGTAGCCTCACATTTTCCTCTCCGGACAAGCCTTTTTCCAGATGCCCCAAACAATCGGAAAGAGGCTTCATCAGAGAATATGACTTTTCCCCAGTCCTCAGCAGTCCATTCACCATACTTTCTGCAGAAGATCAATCTGTCCCTGATGTTTTTTTTTGGAGAGAAGTGGCTTCTTTGCTGGCCTTCTTGACACCAGGCCATCTTCCAAAAGTCTTGGCCTCCCTGTGCGTGCAGATGCGCTCACACCTGCCTGCTGCCATTCCTGAGCAAGCTCTGCACTGGTGGCACTCCGATCCCGCAGCTGAATCATCTTTAGGAGACGATCCTGGCGCTTGCTGGACTTTCTTGGACGCCCTGAAGCCTTCTTAACAAGAATTGAACCTCTTTCCTTGAAGTTCTTGATGTTCCTATAAATTGTTGTTTGAGATGCAATCTTAGTAGCCACAATATCCTTGCCTGTGAAGCCATTTTTATGCAACGCAATGATGGCTGCACGCATTTCTTTACAGGTCACCATGGTTAACAATGGAAGAACAATAATTTCAAGCATCACCCTCCTTTTAACATGTCAAGTCTGCCATTTTAACCCAATCAGCCTGACATAATGATCTCCAGCCTTGTGCTCGTCAACATTCTCACCTGAGTTAACAAGACGATTACTGAAATGATCTCAGCAGGTCCTTTAATGACAGCAATGAAATGCAGTGGAAAGGTTTTTTTTGGGATTAAGTTAATTTTCATGGCAAAGAAGGACTATGCAATTCATCTGATCACTCTTCATAACATTCCGGAGTATATGCAAATTGCTATTATAAAAACTTAAGCAGCAACTTTTCCAATTTCCAATATTTATGTAATTCTCAAAACTTTTGGCCACGACTGTAGATAGATTTTGGGGTGGACTTATAGTTGGGATTGTATAGTGTTATTCTAATTAGGTTTATTAAGGTGCTGTTAGTGTATTACCATGTGCATCTATATGTATATATATTTATATAACCATTGATATAAATATATATAGATATAGCAGAAATGATTGACTGTAGACTTGTTAATTTATATACACTTACCTAAAGAATAATTAGGAACACCATACTAATACGGTGTTGGACCCCCTTTTGCCTTCAGAACTGCCTTAATTCTACGTGGCATTGATTCAACAAGGTGCTGATAGCATTCTTTAGAAATGTTGGCCCATATAGATAGTATAGAATCTTGCAGTTGATGGAGATTTGAGGGATGCACATCCAGGGCATGAAGCTCCCGTTCCACCAAATCCCAAAGATGTTCTATTGGGTTGAGATCTGGTGACTGTGGGGGCCATGTTAGTACAGTGAACTCATTGTCATGTTCAAGAAACCAATTTGAAATGATTTGAGCTTTGTGCCATGGTGCATTATCCTGCTGGAAGTAGCCATCAGAGGATGGGTACATGGTGGTCATGAAGGGATGGATATGGTCAGAAACAATGCTCAGGTAGCCCGTGGCATTTAAACGATGCCCAATTGGCACTAAGGGGCCTAAAGTGTGCCCAGAAAACATCCCCCACACCATTACACCACCACCACCAGCCTGCACAGTGGTAACAAGGCATGATGGATAAATGTTCTCATTCTGTTTACGCCAAATTCGGACTCTACCATTTGAATGTCTCAACAGAAATCGAGACTCATCAGACCAGGCAACATTTTTCCAGTCTTCAACAGTCCAATTTGGGTGAGCTCGTGCAAATTGTAGCCTCTTTTTCCTATTTGTAGTGGAGATGAGTGGTACCCGGTGGGGTCTTCTGCTGTTGTAGCCCATCCGCCTCAAGGTTGTGCGTGTTGTGGCTTCACAAATGCTTTGCTGCATACCACGGTTGTAACGAGTGGTTATTTCAGTCAACGTTGCTCTTCTATCAGCTTGAATCAGTCGGCCCATTCTCCTCTGACCTCTAGCGTCCACAAGGCATTTTCACCCACAGGACTGCCGCATACTGGATGTTTTTCCCTTTTCACGCCATTCTTTGTAAACCCTAGAAATGGTTGTGCGTGAAAATCCCAGTAACTGACCGGCCCGTCGGGCACCAACACCATGCCACGCTCAAAATTGCTTAAATCACCTTTATTTCCCATTCTGACATTCAGTTTGGAGTTCAGGAGATTGTCTTGACCAGGACTACCCCCCTAAATGCATTGAAGCAACTGCCATGTGATTGGTTGACTAGATAATTGCATTAATGAGAAATAGAACAGGTGTTCCTAATAATTCTTTAGGTGAGTGTATATAAAGAAGGGCGTATATATGTATGCATGTATGTACAGTACAGACCAAAAGTTTGGACACACCTTCTCATTCAAAGAGTTTTCTTTATTTTCATGACTATGAAGGCATCAAAACTATGAATTGACACATGTGGAATTATATACATAACAAACAAGTGTGAAACAACTGAAAATATGTCATATTCTAGGTTCTTCAAAGTAGCCACCTTTTGCTTTGATTACTGCTTTGCACACTCTTGGCATTCTCTTGATGAGCTTCAAGAGGTAATCCCCTGAAATGGTCTTCCAACAGTCTTGAAGGAGTTCCCAGAGATGCTTAGCACTTGTTGGCCCTTTTGCCTTCACTCTGCGGTCCAGCTCACCCCAAACCATCTCGATTGGGTTCAGGTCCGGTGACTGTGGAGGCCAGGTCATCTGGCGCAGCACCCCATCACTCTCCTTCATGGTCAAATAGCCCTTACTTTCAAAGTTTTCCCAATTTTTCGGCTGACTGACTGACCTTCATTTCTTAAAGTAATGATGGCCACTCGTTTTTCTTTACTTAGCTGCTTTTTTCTTGCCATAATACAAATTCTAACAGTCTATTCAGTAGGACTATCGGCTGTGTATCCACCTGACTTCTCCTCAACGCAACTGATGGTCCCAACCCCATTTATAAGGCAAGAAATCCCACTTATTAAACCTGACAGGGCACACCTGTGAAGTGAAAACCATTTCAGGGGACTACCTCTTGAAGCTCATCAAGAGAATGCCAAGAGTGTGCAAAGCAGTAATCAAAGCAAAAGGTGGCTACTTTGAAGAACCTAGAATATTACATATTTTCAGTTGTTTCACACTTGTTTGTTATGTATATAATTCCACATGTGTTAATTCATAGTTTTGATGCCTTCAGTGTGAATCTACAATTTTCATAGTCATGAAAATAAAGAAAACTCTTTGAATGAGAAGGTGTGTCCAAACTTTTGGTCTGTACTGTATATATGTTCCGCGATCACTCAAAAACGCAACCATCGATTTCAACGAAATTTGGTGTACACATCCCTTGCTATCTGGAAAGACATCTTGTGGGAAGGGGGGGTCACAGCTCTCTAGGACGTACCGTTCCTGAGATATTCCCACTGCTGCAGGTCAGCTTTAAAGGGGCAGGGCGCTATGGATGACACTGTTAAGGGAGTGGAGTGCTGTGGAGGTCACAGTTCAGGAGGCAGGTAGGGTGGCTATTCAAGCCACCCTCAAAAGACGGACTTAAAAACTCCACCCCCAGGTCCAGCTAGGCCATGCCCCCTCCCATTCTGCAGCTGACAGGGATTGAAAAAAATAAAGGTAAAAATCAACTTCTGTCAGCTGCAGGGGTGGGAGGGAGGGTGACTTTCTCCCTGCAGCTCACGCTCAGACAGCATAGTGCTGTTGTCTGAGAGTGAGCTGTTCAAAAGGACATTCCTGCGTGAAAAATCCCCTAAAAAATACTTTAGCCAATAGAAGCCTGTTTACTTGAACCTTATCAGCCAAATAGAAGCTCGCCCTTAGTCTTCACATACACACAGTTTTACACCAGGTTTCCATAACAACCCAGCCATTTTTCTTCACTGCTGCAGGGTGCTGTGGATGCAGGTAGGGTGGCCATTCAGGCCACTCTCAAAAGACGGACTTAAAAACCCTGCCCCCAGGTCCCGCTAAGCCATGTCCCCTCCCAATGAGAATTGAACAAATTATGGTAAAAATCAACTTCTGTCAGCTGCAGGGGTGGGAGGGAGGGTGACTTTCTCCCTGCAGCTCACGATCACACAACATAGTGCTGTTGTCTGAGAGTGAGCAGTTCATAAGAATATCCCTTTGTCCGTCCGGGTCCGGAGCCGGACGGAGGATAGGGAGTCTAAAAGCTGGACTGTCCTGCCTGAAACCGGACCTCTGGCCACCCTAGGGGAAGTCTGCTGTGGAGGTCAGAGTTAAGGGGACGGTCCGCTATGGAGGTCACTGTTAAGGGGAGATTGCTGTAGAGGCCACTGTTACGGGGACGGGTGTTGTGGAAATCACTGTTAAGGAAATGGGGTACTGTGGAGGTCACTAATAAAGGGACGGCCGCTGTGAAGGTCACTGTTAAAGAGGCGGGCTGCTGTGGAGGTCACTGTTAGGGGGGCGGGACGCTGTCCAGGTCACTGTTAGAGGGGCGGGCTGCTGTGGAGGTCACAGTTAAGGGGGCGGTCCGCTATGGAGGTCAGTGTTAAGGCCAGGGGCGTAGTGCTGTAGAGGTCATTGTTAAGGGGGCGGGGTGTTGTGGAGGTCACATTTTAGGGGAACAGAGCTCTGTAGGGATCACTGTTAAGGGGGTGGGTTATTGTGGAAATCACTGTTAACGAAACGGGTACTGTGGAGGTCACTAATTAACGGTCGGCCACTGTGGAGGTCACTGTTAAAGGGGAGGGTACTGTGGATGTTACTGTTAAGGGGGCAGGCCGCTGTGGAGGTCATTGTTAAAGGGACGGGGTACTGTAGATTTCACTGTTATTGTGGATATTGTCGATATCTTTTAACGACACACACAAACATTAACCACTTCACATCCGCCCACGTCCTATGGTCTGATGTTTATCTCTGAATGGACGTTCTGGAACGCCCTTCAGAGATGGCAACTGCACGCTAATCGTGCATCTGCAGAGCGGGGGCCCGCTGTCAGTGACAGCAGTGCAACCCAGAGAGAAGGCAAGGACAGTTCCCAGGTGTCCCTGCCTTCTAGATCGCTGTATACACAGCGCTATGCGCTTCCTGTCCCGGCCCGGTGGTCATGTGATCGCCGGGGCTGGGAGAGTGCAGGAGCTGTCGGATCTTCCATAGACCTCAATCAGCCCTGCACTGAGGCTGTATAGCGCTCTGGGGGGTATATTTCCACTGTAACTGGGGCTACTATGTCAGCCCCAGTTACAGGAGAAATCGATAGTAAAAAAAAAAGTTAAGTTAAATGTCCCCCAGAGGTCTTGTATGACCTTATGGGGGACGCAAAGTGTAAAAAAAAAAAAAAAAAAAAGTTTCACATGTAAAATAAATAAATTCTCCAATTAAGTAATTAAAGGATAACTGTCATATTTTCATTAAAAAAAAAAAAAACACTTTTAGCATACGTTACTGCTACAGCAGCATTATGCATAAAGCAATCTTTAGTTTCTTCCCTTACCACTGTTTTCCTCGAGTTTTCCCCTTAGTTACGGCTGTTTTGAATCCTACATTATGAGGATCTTCTCAAGATGGCTCCTCTGCCAGTTCTCTGAGGCCAAAACTGCATTCCCTCAGGTCACATACAAACTTACTGTAGCCAGCAGCTTCCTGACAGCCAATCAGATTGGATTACTAAGAGACACACCTCCTCACTTTGAAGCCTAATGCAGGCATGCAGTGTGAAGGACCTCCCTTCTGTCTTCCTAGCCGGAGACAGATGAGCCATAGCAACGGTCTTTAAGGGAGCAGTGAAAAGGGACAGAGGACATTAATGAAAGCTGTTATTATAAGGTAATTACAGATCTTTTGGCAATCACTGACAGACTAACTCAGGTACAGGTATACATGCCTAGCTCTAATAAACTAGCAAATAAAAAAAATATGCCAGTATGACAGTTATCCTTTAAAAAAAAAAAAAAAATAATAGAATTTTTTAAATAAAATAGATATATTTGGTATTGCTGCGTCCGTAACGACCGGCTCTATAAATATATCACATGATCCACCCGTCCGATAAACATCATAAAAAAAAATCTAAACTGTGTAAAAAAAAAGCCATTTTTGTCACCTTACATCACAAAAAGTGCAACTCCAAGTGATCAAAAAGATGTATGTCCCACAAAATGGTACCAATATAACCATCACCTCATCCCGCAAAAAAATGAGCTTCTACATAAGAAAATCGCTCAAAAAATAAAAAAAAACTATAGCTTTCAGAACATGGAGACATTAAAACATCTTTTTTTTGTTTCAAAAATGCTATTATTGTGTTAAAGTGAAATAAAATAAAAAAAAGTATACAGTACATATTAGGTATCGCCGTGTGTGTAACAGCGAGCTCTATAAAAATATCACGACCTAACCCATCAGGTGAATACCGTAAAAAATAAAAAAAATAAAGTGCCAAAAAAGCAATTTTTTTTGTCACCTAACATCACATAAAGTGCAACACCAAGCGATAAAAAAGGCGTATGCCCCCAAAATAGTACCAATCAAACCGTCACCTCATCCTGCAAAATGAGATCCTAACTAAGACAATTGGTCAAAAAATAAAAAAAGCTATGGCTCTCAGACTATGGAGACACTAAAACATCATTTTTTTGGGGTTTCAAAAATGCTATTATTGTGTGAGACTTAAATAAATAAGAAAAAGTATACATATTAGGTATTGCCACGTCTGTAACGATATTCTATATACAAATGTCACATGAACTAACCCCTCAGGTGAACGCTGTAAAAATAAATAAATACCGTAAAAACTGCTAAAACAACCAATTTTTTGGTCACCTTGCCCCATAAAGTGTAATAATGAATGATCAAAAAATCATATGTACCCAAACATGGTACCAATAAAAACGTCAACTTTTCCTGCAAAAAACAAGCTCCTGCACAAGACGATCGGCAGAAAATTTAAAAAAAATATGGCGTTCAGAAAATGGAGACACAAAAACATAACTTTTTATTTTTCAAAAATGCTTTATTATGTAAAACTGAAACAAACAAAGAAAGTAGACATATTTGATATCATTGCATCCGTAAAAACCTGCTCTATAAAAATAGCACATGATCTACCCTGTCAGATGAATGTTATAAACAATAAAAGCAGCGCCAAAACAGCCATTTTCTGGTTACCTTGCCTCACAAAAAACTTAAAATAAAGCCATAATACAGCGCACGCAGCTCGGGAAAGAGTTAGAGAAACAAGTAGAATAAAGAATAAATAGGCGGAAAAAGAATAAATAGGCGGAGTCAGCAATAGTTGGATATGCCTATTTATTAATATTAATTGTTAATATTAATCAAAAATATTAATAATTAATATTTCCTTTTACACACCCCTTCATATTTTGATACAGTTTGGCCAGCTGTATCTTAAATCTGAACCCCTTGGCCTGTTATTGATGGATGTACTACTACTCCTAATCTGCACTTTAGTAAAGAGAGACTTATTTATTTACACCAACTGGCCTGGTTCCTAACGCCACCATTCACCTACCTGCCTTGCATCCAGAACAACACGTAACATCAAGGGCAACTTAGCTATCACCAGGCAGCAGGAGCCCCAACACCAGGGAGTGCCCCAAGGGAAGAAAGGGTGTGTCCTCCTGTCACTGTACAGCCCTGGGGAGTGTCAATGTGAGGATTGCCACTGAGAATTGTGAGTTCAACTACCAATGCCAGAGCCAATACCACCCTTATTCTCCGGGGCTTGCAGAAATCCATGTGCTTGCCATCAATGCAGCGAACCTCTGATAAGCTGGTGCAGAGGATGGGAGTGGCAGTGGTCCTGATGATATGTAGTGTTAATCTGTGTCATGGTGTACTCACTCAGGCCATTGCTCCTTGGGGACCTCTGCACTGGAAATGTATTTTGAAAAATGAGGCCAGAAGTAAACAGTCTCTTTTTACTAAGTACAGTACATCCAGGAGCAGCAGATTCAAAGTGCAGTTTCTGGCACCAGTAGAAGATGGCTGGTTGGATGGCTGCAAATGAGCATTTGCGGGCTTAGGTGTCCACTGTCAGGTTTAGACTCAAACTTTATCTGGCCTACTGGTAGCTTTGGGTGATGGGTGTCTGAGCCATAGTCCCTCACCTTACACCAGTGCCATGTAATGCACACTTTTGCTTATAACTCTGCTGTCAGATGTCAGAGGCTGAATTGATTTGGTCTCTCTGGAGAACCCAAGGTGCAGGAGTTCTGCAGTGTGCTTCCTCTCTTCTCTGTATCTGCACAGGAAGTGCCCCTCCTGGCAGGGGGCAGGATCAGCCCACTCCTACCGAGGGGAGGAACAAGGTGATTAGCCCTGTTCCTGACAACCTTTTGCCAACCATATCCTTTACTGGAAGGTACAGCTAGATAACATAAGATACATTACATAATTATTTACAATGTAATTGCAGATGCCCCAGATCTGGGGTATTGCATTAAGACAACCCAATTCAGATGAATGGAACTGAAAATATGTGCGTGTGAGGGCACCCTTAGCTGCATTGTCTCATGAAATTCTGTGTTTGAAATCCACATCCATCCTACCTCATCAGAGGCTCTTGTTGCTGTTTTATATCTCCTTTATTTTTATACTGGGGCTCAGCCTATTAAGATTGGCTGCTTGGTATAAACACAAGCCCTACACTGGTCAATGGCTGAGGTGCTGGTTTCCATTATAGCTTTCACATGATGATGAAACTTCAAGCAACTAAACCATCAAGAAAATATATAAACATATTCTGTATGTATGACTTTCCCTGGCTTTATTTCTGTACGTATCAGTTTGTTTGTGGACATTTGACTGCTTTTTTTTTTCAATTTTTGGAAGATCAATACAGTTCACGTAAGGAAAGAAGGTCCACCAGGGACGTTGCTAGGTTAAAACATTCGGGGCCTGGACCCCTGATGTTTTGTCCCAGGCCCCGAATGTCCTGCCCGCCTGCTAGATCCAGCTGTATTGCCATCCTCAGGACCGCAATACAATTGAATCTAATGCCCTGCAAGAGCTGAAGGACCTGTGATGACATCACAGTCCATGTGATCAGTTCTTAATGCAGTAGCTGATAAGGACATGCGATGATGTCACCATCATGTGACAAGTGCAGGAGAGGACGGCTCAGCAGTGAAGAGAATTCCTGGGAAGAAGCTGTGGTGAGGTCTGCTACATGAGGAGAGGTAAGTGAAGGGAGAGGCAGAGCAATGCTTGGAGTTGTAGTTATTTAACTGGGACTGTAAGTTAGGGCTGAAGGGAGGGAAGTTATTTACATGGGACAGTGGGGTGGAGTGATGTTATTTACATGGGACTGAAAGTTGAGGCGGTGATGTTATTTACATGGGAATGCATGTTGGAGGTGGCTGGGGCACAGTGATGTTATTTACATGGGACTATATGTTGAAGGCAGCTGTGGGAGGGAGTGATATTTAAATGGGACTGAATGTTGAGGGGTAATGTTATTTACATGGGACTGCATGTTGGAGGTGGCTGGAGAGGGGGTGATTTTATTTACATGGGACTATATGTTGAAGGTGTCTGGCAGAGTGATGTTATTTACATGGGACAGAATATTAAGAGGGTGATGGGACTGTATGTTGACGGTGGCTGGGGAGGGGTGATGTTCTTTACATGGGACTATATGTTGAAGGTGGCTGGGGAGGGGGTGATGTTCTTTACATGGGACTGTATGTTGAAGGCGGCCGTGGGGAGGTGATGTTATTTACATGGGACTGTATTTTGGAGGGGGCTGTAGATAGAGAGGGATGTTATTTACATGGGACTGTATATTGGAGGTGGTTGGAGAGATGGTGTGATGGTATTTACATGGGACTCTATGGCGGATGGAGGGAAATAATGTAATTTACATGGGACTGTATGGTGGAGGGGCTGAGGATTTATCATTTCTGAGGACACTAAACTGAGGAATATAAATACTGGAGACATTTCAGGGCGAGCATTATAACAGTAGGGGACAATATAAATACTGGGGGCACTGTAGGGGCATTATAACAGTAGGGGGCGATATAAATATTGGGGCACTTCAGGGTGGGCAATATAACATTAGGGGGCATTATAAATACTGGGGGCACTGGGCGGCATTTTAAATCCAGGTTACATTAGGCGTTTTTATTACTACTGGGGGCTCTATAGCAGGGACTTATAGATCTGCATTATTTCTACTAAGGGCACTATGGGGACCTTAGTACTACTGAGGGGTCTGCAGAGAGCTTTATTGCCACTGGGGGAACAATAGGGGGCCTTATTTCTACTGGACACTCTGTAAGGGCATTATTAATACTGGAGGGCTCTTATCCTAATGGGGGCACTCTTGGGGAGCACTATCACTGTTGGCGGCACTGTAGGGGGCAGTATTACTAATGAGGGTATTCTAGAAGGAAATTACTATTGGTAGGACTATGAGGAGTATTATTACTATAGGGGGCACTCATTTTTCTTCAGGATAGTATTTGGGGGTACAGAAAAGTGAGGAAGCTAAGATGTCCGTGTGTCACACTCCGCAGAGACGGGGCGGCTGAGAGAAGTTGTCCGGACTGAATGGAGAAGATGACAGAGAAGATCTACATCAAAGGAGACGTCACCTGGGAGGCCCTGGATGTGAGAGGTTTGTGCTGCTGTATAGCTGTATAGCAAAATGTCTTCAGTGCTAGTGTTTGCGGGGGAGGGGGGGCGGTTGGTTAACTTAGAGAATTGGGCCATATGCATTGGGGCTTGGGCCCCAGATCTTGTGAGACCCTAGCAACGCCCCTGAGGTCCACTGACAATGGTCATAAATCACCATCCACTATCTGTTTACCAAGTCCACAGAGGATAGGTCATTGATCTCATTAGTATCAAGTCCAGCAGAGCACTGCACAAACCAGTCAATACGTGAGGTATCTGCTTGATCCTAAAAGGCAAGGCACAGAAGAATCCACTGACAATAGCTGGTAACTCTTCCAGTCAGGGTAGAAAAAATCTCCTTCAGTGGCTCAGCATACAATGTGTTAAATCTGATGGTGTGTTCTTCCTAGATAAGGGAGGTATATGATGGTATCCCAGGAACTGGGAGCGGGATGTTCTCTGCATTCTCATATCTCTCTTTATCCTTATGCTTCCAGAGTTTCCATGTAACAATGTATTCATAAGGCTCTCTTATCTCTTCTGCTACTTTGAAGAGAGGCATCAGCATGCCGGGAATCCCTGCATAGGACTATTAGATTTGTATGGTCTTTACAATATACTGAATATGGAATGTGCAAATGGAAATGCATATGTTATCATATGAATTTTACACACTGAACATTTAATGCTTGATTCGTATATATTTGTGTGGTTTTGAGTTATGTTTGTGAGGTTTGTAGTTAGTGATTTATATTTGAATATTTTTTTTTGTATTTGTTTAGATTTTTGTTGGTATTTATGCTGCACCTTATTGATCAAAACTAACAGAAACAAAGGCCTTGTTGCCCATAACAACTAACCACAGCTCAGCTTACCTTAGTCCAGATTTTCCAGAATGGCTTAACATGGTTTTCTGGATTCATGTCAATAAAGCTTAAAGCGTACCTGAGTTTTCAAAAGAAGTTTAAATAATGGCTGTGCTTCTTTATGCAATCATAACTGCGAAGGAACAGGTGTTTTTGGGCTTCTGTAAAGTGTTTTACAGACATAGTATTCCCTGTTTCCGCACACAGTTAGATGCATTTCACTCAGAAGCAGGGGTATATCCCTTCTGTGAAATCTGCCGGCATTGTACTGCTGTGACATCTTTTCCCTTATTTTTTCACTATGTTTGTTTTTAGCTCCAGAGCTCACAGAACAGATAAGGGGATGGGGGGAGATCACACTTACATAAAGGCAGGGTGCTCTTGTGATATCCAGAAGTTGTGTAGAAGCAGGTTTTTTATCAGGTTAGGTATCTGTGACTACCTTACCTATCTGGGCTCCAACGAGATCTCCAGCTTTGGCGCAACCGCACTGGGAGAGACACACTGTGAAGCCACACCCCCTGGTTACGCGGCAGCATCCCTAGCAACAGCATGCAATGCTCTGTTTCTTTTCACAGCGGGTATGTGGTGGAGGAAAACTAGCAGTGCTTGATTATTCAGCTGTTCTTTTCCTGTGTGCTGTGTATGACTGATGGAGCACTAAGTCATAGACCAATCCGGTTCTGATCCTAGGACTCTTCACCCTTGTTAGTTATAGGTTTACTCCCTTGCTGTGCTCCTGGTTTTGTCTGTGAGTGTTTTGGACTGTTTAGTATATTGACCTTGGCTTGCCTCTGACTACCCTCCGTCCTCTCATATTGTACTTTATTGTCTTTACCTATTTCCGTACTCTTCTCTGTGTGGTTGCGTCTCTGTGGCTGTCTGTCTTGCACTTAGCAGAACAGGGAACGTTGACTAGTTGCGGACTTGCCGCTTAGGGCTTGCACCGCAAGTAGGCAGGGAAAGCGGGTTGTATTCCAGTCAGGGCTGACTCTGTGCGTGCATCATGCCTACTGTGCTGATAGGATCTCAGCAAGCTCTGATGCCCCCATTTCCTGTCAGCATCTTCTGCGCCTCTGTTACCAAGGACGGATCTTGCCTGACAACAGGCAGGGGACTGCAGGTTAGATGGAAGTGTGACCCCTAGTGGCTGTGACTTTACAGCTTTTCTTTTTAGGTGGATACAGGCAGATTTTTAAAATGAAGTGATTTAGAAATTTGCTAGTTACACAATTCTCTAGTAAATGAAATTAAATTGTGTCATTGTGTTTTGGGGTGTCATTTTACATATACCCATGCTGGGTGAGATAAATATCTCAGCAAAAGACAACTTTTCCCATTTTTTTTTTACAAAGTTGGCATTTGACCGAGATATTTATCTCACCCAGCATGGGTATATGTAAAATGACACCCCAAAACACATTGCCCAACTTCTCCTGAGTACGGCGATACCACATGTGTGACACTTTTTTGCAGCCTAGATGCGCAAAGGGGCCCAAATTCCTTTTAGGAGGGCATTTTTAGACATTTGGATCCCAGACTTCTTCTCACGCTTTACGGCCCCTAAAATGCCAGGGCAGTATAAATACCCCACATGTGACCCCATTTTGGAAAGAAGACACCCCAAGGTATTCAATGAGGGGCATGGCGAGTTCATAGAAGATTTTTTTTTTTTTGCACAAGTTAGCGGAAATAGATTATTTTTTTTTTTTTTCTCACAAAGTCTCCCTTTCCGCTAACTTGGGACAAAAATTTAAATCTTTCATGGACTCAATATGCCCCTCAGCGAATACCTTGGGGTGTCTTCTTTCCAAAATGGGGTCATTTGTGGGGTGTTTGTACTGCCCTGGCATTTGAGGGTCTCCACAATCATTACATGTATGGCCAGCATTAGGAGTTTCTGCTATTCTCTTTATATTGAGCATACGGGTAATGAGATTTTTTTTTTCCGTTCAGCCTCTGGGCTGAAATAAAAAATGAACGGCACAGATTTCTTCATTCGCATCGATCAATGTGGATGAAAAAATCTCTGCCAAAAAAAAAAGGAGGAGAAAGGCGTCTGCCAGGACATAGGAGCTCCGCCCAACATCCAAACCCACTCAGCTCGTATGCCCTGGCAAACCCGATTTCTCCATT
Organism: Bufo bufo; assembly: GCF_905171765.1. Classification (NCBI taxonomy): domain Eukaryota; kingdom Metazoa; phylum Chordata; class Amphibia; order Anura; family Bufonidae; genus Bufo; species Bufo bufo. Next base: position 84,522,517 of record NC_053392.1, read on the forward strand.
CACATCAATCGATGTGGATGAATAAATCATTGCCGGGATTTTTTTTATTTATTTTTTATATACAAAGTGTTTGCCAAAGCATATAAACACCGCCGCCTCCTCAGCTCATATGCCTCGGCAAACGTATCTTTTACTGCAGAGGAGAAATCTCGTCTTGCAGCGCCGCATACACCGACTTGTGTGTAATCTGACAGCAGCGCAATGCTTCTGTCAGAATGCACATCAGTGCTGCAGCTCGTTCATCGGTTGGTCCACCTAGAAGGTAAAAAAAAAAAAAAACAGGCCGCAACGCAATACATTTATTAACATTACGTTTTTATAACATTTGAACGGAACATTAACTTTTATAAACTTTAACTTTTTGAACAGAACCTTTATAGGACAAACCTCTCCTTCCCCATGGGACAATGTGCAAAGCGCAAATCGCCCAGAGATGTGGCGAAGTACATTATGCACTTTGTCCCAGGTGAAAGGAGAGGTTTGCAGCAGCTGTGAGTGAAAGGGCCCTAATAGCCCTGTGTGCCTGTCCTGTGAGATGCAATCCCTATGCTAAGTGTACCTGTGTGTGGTACTTCCGGAAACACTCTCCTAAGCATAGGGCAGGATGGTCAGGGCAGTCAGGACAGAAATAGCGGGTGTCATGCCTTATTCCACTCCTGCTACAGACACAACATCTTTTTCGGGGTGACGGTTGGGTTGAGGTACCAGCAACGACATTGGGGAAATGTTGCTCGTGTAGACGGCTCACTACACTGGTGGATGGGGCCACGGAACCTCCTGGATACAGGAGGTTCTTGATGATCTCTTCCTGAAATTTGAGGAAGGATCCTGTTCTCCCAGCCTTACTGTAGAGAACAAAACTATTATATGCAGCCAATTGAATCAAATATACAGACACCTACTTATACCAACGTCTGGTGCGTCGGGAAACTAAATAAGGAGCCAACATCTGGTCATTGAAGTCCACCCCTCCCATGAGCAAATTATAGTCATGGACTGAGGGGGGCTTTTCAATGACTTTGGTTGCCCGTTCTATTTGTATTGTCGTGTCTGTGTGAATGGAGGAGAGCATGTAAACGTCACGCTTGTCTCTCCATTTCACCGCGAGCAGTTCTTCGTTACACAAGGCAGCCCTCTCCCCCTTGCAAGACGGGTGGTAATGAGCCATTGGGGGAAGCCCCGGCGACTAGGTCACACGGTGCCACAGCAGCCAATCTGTTCTAGAAACAAATGCCTGAAGAGGGGCACACTTGTGTAAAAATTGTCCACATAAAGATGGTACCCCTTGCCAAATAAGGGTGACACCAAGTCCCAGACTGTCTTCCCACTGCTCCCCAGGTAGTCAGGGCAACCGACCGACTCCAGGGTCTGATCTTTACCCTCATAGATCCGAAATTTGTGGGTATAGCCTGTGGCCCTTTCACAGAGCTTATACAATTTGACCCCATACCGGGCGCGCTTGCTTGGGATGTATTGTTTGAAGCCAAGGCGCCCAGTAAAATGTATAAGGGACTCGTCTACGCAGATGTTTTGCTCAGGGGTATACAAATCTGCAAATTTGGTGTTGAAGTGGTCTATGAGGGGCCAAATTTTGTGGAGCCGGTCAATAGCTGGGTGGCCTCTGGGACGAGAGGTGCTGTTGACGCTAAAGTGCAGGAAACGCAGGATGGTCTCAAATCGTGTCCTGGACATGGCAGCAGAGAACATGGGCATGTGATGAATTGGGTTCGTGGACCAACATGACCGCAATTCATGCTTTTTTGTCAGGCCCATGTTGAGGAGAAGGCCCAGAAAAATTTTAATTTCGGAAACTTGGACGGGTTTCCACCGGAAAGACTGGGCATAAAAGCTTCCCGGGTTGGCGGCTATAAATTGAGTGGCATCATGATTTGTTTCTGCCACGACTAAGTCCAAGAGCTCCGCAGTCAAGAACAGCTCAAAAAATCCCAGTGCCGAACCGATCTGAGCTGTCTCAACCCGAACTCCAGACTGGGCGGTGAAAGGGGGAACTACTGGTGCGGCTGAAGTTGGGGGCTGCCAATCAGGGTTTGCCAGCACCTCAGGGACTCTAGGGGCTCTACAGGCCTGTCTGTGCGGTGGCTGCGACGGGGGAACTAATGCACGTGCCACCGTACCAGCTTCAACTGCCCTTCTGCTGCTCGCCACTTCACCATGTTGTACGGCAGTGCTGGTACTAGGTCCAGGATGTGCTGCGCTGCTGGTGTATGCCTCACCGCGTAATCCGACAGCGCCAGCCCCACTCTGCTGCCCTTGAAGCGGATCCTGCACAACCTGTGGTCTAGCAGCACGGGGCCTGGTACACCTGGTGCTATCAGGGACCTCAACCTCCTCGTCCGAACTTTGGGTCAGAGAGCCACTGCTTTCTACAGGTTCATATTCTGACCCGCTAGATTCGTCAGATGAGGGTTCCCATTCCTCATCCGACTGGGTCAGAATCCTGTAGGCCTCTTCAGAAGAATACCCCTTGTTTGCCATTTGGTCAACTAAATTTAGGGGGTATTCCCTGAGACTACCCAAGAAAAAAAGCAAGCCTGTCTTACAAATGGGAGGCTAGCGAAGTACCGGAGGCCGCTGTGATTGATAAAAAATATCAAAACTGATTTTTTTATCGCCGCAGCGCTTGTAAAGTGATTGTGCAGTGATCAAAAAATAAAAAATAATTTGTCACTGCGGCGGGGCGGGCGTGGGTGAACGCACGTGTGGGCGACCGATCAGGCCTGATCGGGCAAACACTGCGTTTTGGGTGGAGGGCGAGCTAAGGTGACACTAATACTATTATAGATCTGACTGTGATCAGTTCTGATCACTTACAGATACTATAAAAGTACAAATGCTGATTAGCGATACGCTAATCAGCGAATCAGTGACTGCGGTGTGGTGGGCTGGGCGCTAACTGACACTAACTACCTAACAAAGGGGCCTAAACTATCCTAAAACCTAACAGTCAATACTAGTGAAAAAAAAAGTGACAGTTTACATTGATCACTTTTTTCCCTTTCACTAGGTGATTGACAGGGGCGATCAAGGGGTGATCAAGGGGTTAATTGGGGTGATGGGGGGTGATCTGGGGCTAAGTGAAGTGTTTGGTGTACTCACAGTGATGTCTGCTCCTCTGCTGGGACCAACCAACGAAAAGGACCAGAAGAGGAGCACAGAAGCCATTTAACACATTATATTTATAAATATAATGTGTTAACTGGCTTGTGATTCGTTTTTTTGAAAATCATCAGCCTGCCAGCGACGATCATTGGCTGGCAGGCTGATGACTAACTTGTCCTTTAACTTTTGCCGGCCCGCAATGCGCATGTGCAGGCCGGCTGTGAGCGTAATCTCGCGTCTCGCGAGATGACACGCCGGCGCGTCCAGGAGGAATGAATTGACCGCCTCCGGAACGCGATCCTGCGTTAGGCGGTCCGGAGGCGGTTAAGAGGGTTCCACAGGATTAGAAAAACACGGATTCTTTCATCTAGAAACAGCATGGCCCCTGTCCATGGGCTGTGGCAACTTATCTTCATTGAAGTTAATGGGGCTGTAATACCTAAATTTTCCTGCGGGCGTGCTGTCAGGTTCCCCCACAGAATACAGATCATCTTATCACCAGGGAATCCTTTAAAAAAAAAAAGGGAGATTGTCCAAAGCAGACAACCCCTTAACCCTTTCCTGCTTTGTGCTAAAATAGCTGGAAGGTATCTGTCAGTAGATTTGCACCTATGACACTGGCTGACCTGTTACATCTGCACTTGGCAGATGAAGGCATCTGTGTTGGTCCCATGTTCGTATGTGCCCGCATTGCTGTGAAAAATTATGTTTTAATACATGCAAATGAGCCTATAGGAGCAACAGGGGTGTTACCATTACACCTAGAGGCTCTGCTCTCTCTGCACTTCGATTGACAGGGCCAGGCAGTGAAAGCATAATAATGTCTGGCCCTGTCAATCAAAGTGCAGAGGGCACTGGTGGGAGTTGAGAATGCAGGAACAGAACGTTGGACCTGGAGACCAGTGACAGAGCAGGAGAGGTAAGTTAATTTATTAGTTTTGGGTCTGATATGGAGGTCTGAGGATCTGATATGGGGGGTCTGAGGACCTGATATGAGGGTCTGATCTGTGGTCTGATATGGGGGTCTGATCTGAGGATCTGATATGGGGGTCTGAAAGGTAAGGGGGTATTTTTTTGTACTGGCGCACATTATAAGGAGAATTATTACTACTGGAGGACTATGTGGAACATGATTACTAGTATGGGCATAATGGGGGCATTATTACTATTGGGGGCACTGTTAACACTAAGTGCAGATAATTATTTCTATTGGTGGGACTTTGAGGAATAGTATGACTTTGGGGCGGACCCTGGCACAGTTTCAGCTTAGCACAATTATTTTTGGGGGACGTTATGTTTATACTATTAGTGTCAGGGACACTATTTGCTGGGCGCAATTCTTTCTTAGGGCATTGTGCGCCAATAATTATGGAAAGGGCACTATCTTTGTGGTACTAATATTCAGGAGGACTGTTTCTGCAGTATAGTATTGGAGAAAAGTGTTGTGTGATTTGAAGTTAATGAAGTGGAATCTGATCTGACTTTCAGTTAAAATTTGATTCGCCACGAATCCGAATTTCCTGGCGCTTCGTGGTGCTGAACAACTTTTTTCTGAAATGGCAGTAAAAAAAAACATACCTCATCCATTTGATCGCGGAGAGGTCGTCGCGGCCATCTTGATTGGAGAAAACGCCCCAATTCTCACGCGCAGTGATATGTGACAATCACCGCGTCATCACGTTGGGCAGGTGTAATGACGTCATCAGTGATGAACGACGAGGATAAAGAAAGGGAACGTCTACATCAGAGGAGACGTCAACAGATGTAACAGGATGTGCTGCTGTATTTCCCTGTATGTTTTGAAGCACTGTAAGAAGAGGTTAGGTTGAGCATTTGACATGGGGGTGTCATTTCAATTTTTGCCTCAGGCAGCATAAAAGATAGGTGCACCCTACTTCTTGCCACAAAGCACTGACTCTTGCACCAGGGCCCATGAGTCTTTAGCTACGGCCCTATAACTGACATAATACACTGCAGTATAAAAGTATTGCAGTGTATTACATGGGTGATCAGAGCCATGTCTTAAACTCTAAAATAGGCAACTATTAGGTTAAAGAGTTTTTCACCTTATTAATATGTTAAGTTCTCTTTTCTAACATGCTGCCAGAACAATGATTCCTCCCAGCATCTATCTATAGAACATTCCACTGTTTCCTCACCATTTAGATAAACGCTAATGTAACATCTCTAATGCATCTAATAAAAGACCCAGAGACAATACCTATTAAATTGCTAGGTGTTGAAGAAAAATGCAGAACACGCTAATACTCAAAGCCACTTATTATTGAATGTACAAGGATGCCTCTATTTATAATAATCTGGAGGTGGAAAATACCTCCAGCACTTTATATTACATTTGGTGCATGTCAGCTTTTCCTTCTGTCCCCACTTATAAAGCCGCATTGTTTCCTTCATGTAATCCCTTATAAACGCAGATGAACTGTCTTCTTATTTATGCACAAATCCCCTTTGCCATTCTTCCATTGATTCCCCTCCCTTTGGGTAAAATGAATATGTATGGATATTACACTTAACTATAATCATAGTAAATGGTTTTCTTAGAAATTCTCATCGTATTCTTCATAATTTACTTCACACTATTGGATAAGAACGATTAAATAGATGTTGTTAATGCCGATGTGATGCTGTGTAGATCCCCAGCAGTTGTGCTTCTCAATTTTTCTTTCAGGGAATAAATGTGGTACTTACTAACTCAATTACATTCGGTAGATTTAAGCAAATTCTTTTAAAGCATAGCACTGAGGTTTAGGATGTTTGCTGGAAATATTAACCTGTGATTCCTAAAATAGTAATTTTAAAACAGGCTAGGGCAGAGTTAAAGCCCGCGCATTAGGGCTGGTGACATCACCGACAACACTGCTAGACGGAAATCTCCACCTAGCAGAGACCCGGTACGGGGCAAGAGAGCGCATTGGGGCACGAACTGCTCCGATGCTAATCTCAGTGGGGCTGCCTGGGTGAAGAAGGGGATATGTTTGGGTTTAGCTCTGAACCCGGACAATCCCTTTAATAAACAATCACAATAGTTTATAAGGCTGAAAAAAGCCCTCTGTCCATCCAGTTCAGCCTTTTATCCTGCAAGTTGATCCAGAGGAAGGCAAACCCTGTGAGGTGGGAGCCAATTTTCTTCATTTTCCTTCTACAGAAATCTAATACCTATAGCCTGTAATATTATTACACTCCAGAAATACATCCAGGCACCTCTTGAACGCTTTTATTGTACTCACCATCACCACTTCCTCAGGCAGAGAGTTCCATAGTCTCACTGCTCTTACCCAGGGGCGTAACTAGAAGTGACTGGGCCCCACAGCAAATATTTGTAAGGGCCCCTCCAGCGCGCTGCGCACCTCCCTCCTCCTGTGTAAACCCCACTCCTTTGGCACAGTGTAGCAGTATACTGTATATAGTATGGCACTGTGTAGAGGTATACTGTATATTGTGTGGCACAGTGTAGAGGTATACTGTACATTGTGTGGCACAGTGTAGCGGTATACTGTATATTGTGTGGCACAGTGGATGCTATACGTGTATAACATAAACATATTTCATATGAAAACTTAGTTACTTGACCCTTGGGGATCTCGGACGCCACTTCAACACTTGGCCGGGGGCTCGGCACAGCTGATGTTGTGCTTTATCCTAATGAGAAAGATTTCATAATAAGGATTTGGAGAAGGGGCAGAGGGATAGCAGAGCAGGGAGAGGCTGGTGCTGCTACTAGGGGGTCATACCATGGGGGAGTAATAAAGCCCACTATAATGCCCCCCCCCCCCCCCCAGTAGTAATAATTCTCCTTTTAATGTGACAGTGCAAAAATACCCCCTTGTAATGCCCCCAGTTGAGCTAATGTCCCCATAGTGCCCCCATAGTGCCCCCATAATGTCCCAGTATAAAATACCCCTATATAGTGCCCCCAGTAAATTCCCCCATAGTGCTCCTCTCCCCCCTTCCTGCTAGTGCCCCCCATAATGTACCAGTATAAAATGCCCAATATATAGTGCCCCAGTAGATGCCCCCCAGTGTCCGGCCTCTGATAGGCTGCCGGCCTAGTGTCCCCCATAATGCCCCCCAATAATGTGCCAGTAAGTGTCCCCATAGATGCCCCCCCATAATGTGCCAGTATCAAGTGCCTCTCTCCTCCCCCCTACATGTCCCAGTATCATAGTGCCATCTCCCCCCCCAATGTGCCAGTATCAAGTGCCTCTCTCCTTCCCACCCCCCATGTTCCAGTATCATAGTGCCAAACCCCCCCATGTGCCAGTATAAAGTGCCTCTCTCTTCCCCCCATGTCCCAGTATCATAGTGCCATCTCCCCCCCCCAAAAAAGTGCCAGTATCAAGTGCCTCTCTCCCCCCCATGTGCCAGTATCATAGTGCAAAACCCACCCATGTGCCAGTATCAAGTGCCAACCCCCCCCCACATGCCACCAGTATCAAGTGCCTCTCTCCTCCCCCCCATGTCCCAGTATCATAGTGCCACCCCCCCCCACAAAAAAAGTGCCAGTATCAAGTGCCTCTCTCCCTCCCCCCCCATGTGCCAGTATCAGGTGCCAACCCCTCTCCCCCCCATGTGCCAGTATCAGGTGCCTCTCCCCCCTCCACAAAAAAGGTGCCAGTATCAAGTGCCTCTCTCCCTCCCCCCCATGTGCCAGTATCAGGTGCCTCTCCCCCCCCCCATGTGCCAGTATCAGGTGCCAACCCCCCCTCCCCCCCAGGTGCCAGTATCAGGTGCCAACCCCTCTCCCCCCCATGTGCCAGTATCAGGTGCCTCTCTCCCCCCCATGTGCCAGTATCAGGTGCCAACCCCCCTCCCCCCATGTGCCAGTATCAAGTGCCCCCCGCTCCCCCCATGGCAGTAACAGTCGGGTATTAAAAAAAAATAATAAACACTTCTACTTACCTCCACGTCAGCGATGCGATGCAGCGTCTTCCTGTGTCCCGCCCTGTATGTCCATATATGGAGTCAGTGCTTGTATTTCAGAAAAGCTTCTGCTGGGATTCAAACCCACGACCTTCTGTATCAGAGGCAAAGCACCTAACCACAAGACCATAAAAGCTGCCTTGCTGCTGACTGAAAAAATATGAGACTTCTACTCTTATAGCTGGCTAAGTGTACATCTATACACATGACAGCTGCTCATATATAGAGATATAGCAGAGCTGAGTGTGCTGGGACAGCTGTCATATAGAGATATAGCAGCGCTGGGTGTGTTGGGGCAGCTGTCATGTGTATAGATGTACACTTAGCCAGCTATAACAGTAGAAGTCTCATATTTTTTCAATCAGTTGCAATGCAGCCTTTATGGTTGTGTGGGTAAATGCTTTGCCACTGATACATTGGAGGTTGTGGGTTCGAATCCCAGACACATCAGGAGACTTTAGGATACAGTAAGATTAGATCACATTAGCGAGGGGCCCTGAACATTAAGACAAGAATCGATATTTAACTAACTTGAAAATAAACTGTCACACACGCTGTCGGGTCGCCGAGCCCCGAAGCAGCTGCTTCCCCGGTAGTTACGCCGCTGCCTGTGTGTAGTGTCTGTGTGTGTTAATAAAAATAAAAATAAAAACTGAATGCGGTCCGGACGGGCCCCCAGTGGCATAGGGCCCCATAGCCACTGCTATGGTTGCTATGGCGATCCCTACGCCACTGCTCTTACCATAAAGAATCCTCTTCTATGTTTGTGTACAAACCTTCTTTCCTCCAGACGCAGAGAATGTCCCCTCGTCACAGTCCTGGGGATAAATAGATGATGGGAGAGATCTCTGTACTGACCCCTGATATATTTATACATAGTAATTAGATCTCCTTTCAGTCGTCTTTTTTTCTAAACTTAATAACCTTAATTTTGACAGTCTTTCTGAGTACTGTAGTCCACCAATTCCAAGTTATTACTTTAGTTGCCCTCCTCTGGACCCTCTCTAGCTCTGCTATGTCTGTCTTGTTCACAGGAGCCCAGAACTGTACACAGTACTCCATGTGTGGTCTGACTAGTGATGTGTAAAGTGGTAGGACTATGTTCTCATCACTGGCATCTCTGCCTCTTTTGATGCAACCCATTATCTTATTGGCCTTGGCAGCAGCTGCCTGACACTGGTTTCTACAGCTTAGTTTTCTGTCCACTAAAATTCCTAGGTCCTTTTCCATGTCAGTGTTACCCAGTGTTTTACCATTTAGTATGTACTGGTGACTTGCATTATTCCTTCCCATGTGCATAACTTTACATTTGTCAGTGTTAAACCTCATCTGCCACTTATCTGCCCAAGCCTCCAATCTATCCAGATCCCTCTGTAGTAGTATACTGTCATCTTCCGTGTTAATTACCTTACACAGTTTAGTGTCATTTTAAAAAATGTATATTTTACTGCGCAAGCCTTCTACAAGATCAATATTGAGGAGAATAGGGGCCAATACTGACCCATGAGGTACCCCACTAGTGACAGTGACCCAATCTGAGTGTGTACCGTTAATAACCACCCTCTGTTTTCTATCACTGAGCCAGTTACTTACCCACATACAGACATTTTCTACCAGTCCAAGCATTCTCATTTTATATACTAACCTTTTATGTGGTACATTGTCAAATGCTTTGGAGAAGTCAAAATATATGACATCCATTGATTCGATGCGGTCAAGTCTAGAACTTACCTCCTCATAGAAACTGATCCTTCATGAAGCCATGCTGTCTACGATGTTATATGCTTATTTTCATTGAGGTATTCCAGAATAGCATCAAAACAGTTTACCCACAAGGGATGTTAAAATTACCGGCCTATAGTTTCCTGGCTCTGTTTTTGACCCCTTTTTGAATATTGGCACCACATTTGCTAGACGCCAATCTCAGTATAGAGTCCTTAACTATCAGAAATAAAAGTCTGTCTATAAGGCCTCTTTCACACGGGCGTTGCGGAAAAATGTCCGGGTGCGTTGCGGGAACACCCGCGATTTTTCCGCGCGAGTGCAAAACATTGTAATGCGTTTTGCACTCGCGTGAGAAAAATCGCGCGTGTTTGGTACCCAAACCCGAACTTCTTCACAGAAGTTCGGGCTTGGGATCGGTGTTCTGTAAATAGTATTATTTTCCCTTATAACATGGTTATAAGGGAAAATAATAGCATTCTGAATACAGAATGCTAAGTAAAACAGGGCTGGAGGGGGTTAAAAAAAATAAAAAATCATTTAACTCACCTTAATCCACTTGCTCGCGATGCCGGGCATCTCCGTCTGACTCTTTTACTGTCTAGGACCTGTGGAGAGCATTAACTATAGTTTAAGGACCTGGGATGACGTCACTCTGGTCATCACATGGTACGTCACATGATCTTTTACCATGGTGAATCACCATGGTAAAAGATCATGTGACGTACCATGTGATGACCGGAGTGACGTCATCCCAGGTCCTTAAACTATAGTTAATGCTCTCCACAGGTCCTAGACAGTAAAAGAGTCAGACGAGATGCCGGCTATGCGAGCAAGTGGATAAAGGTGAGTTAAATGACTTTTTATTTTTTTTTAACCCCTCCAGCCCTGTTTTACTATGCATTCTGTATTCAGAATGCTATTATTTTCCCTTATAACCATGTTATAAGGGAAAATAATAAGGTTCGGGTCTCCATCCCGATCGTCTCCTAGCAACCGTGCGTGAAAATCGCACCGCATCCGCACTTGCTTGCGGATGCTTGCGATTTTCACGCAACCCCATTCATTTCTATGGGGCCTGCGTTACGTGAAAAACGCACAAAGAGGAGCATGCTGCGATTTTCACGCAACGCAAAAGTGATGCGTGAAAATCACCGCTCGTGTGCACAGCCCCATAGAAATGAATGGGTCAGTATTCAGTGCGGGTGCAATGCGTTCACCTCCCGCATCGCATCCGCGCGGAATACCCGCTCGTGTGAAAGGGGCCTTACATTACTTAATTCTCTTAGGATCTGGTCCTGGTGATTTGTCTATTTTGTTCTTTTTAAAACGCTGCTGCACTTCTTCCTGGGTCAGACAGAGCACTTTTAATGGGGAGTTTATTTTGCATTTCATTTTCCTGAGTGAATACAGTGAAAAAAAAAATAATAACAACACTTTCAGATTTACATTTTTTGCTTTTTTGCCATTTATATAATTGAAGAACATTTTAGGGTTAGTTTTACTCTCTTTGACAATGAATCTCTCTGTCTCCAGTTTGGTTGCTTTTAGCTGTCTTTTACATATTCTATTTTTTTCCTTATAGTTTTTCAATGTTTCCTCACTACCTTCCTAGTTTAGTGATTCAAATGCTTTATTTTTGTCATTGATTGCTCCCCTTATATTTCTATTTATGCACATTGGATTTTTCTTGTTCCTCACACTTTTATTCCCATATGATATGTGCCTCTCTCAATTAGAGATTAGGATGCCTTTAAAAATATCCAATTTTGTGGCTGCAAAAAGATAGATATCTATCTATCTATTTATGTATCTATCTATCTACAGTGAGCCCTGAGGAACCGGAGCAGAAGATGAGGGATGACGTGTCTCGGTGTACTCCCTCAGACCGCACCCTGGGGTTGGTGAAGTGAAGGAGGGGCACCCTATATTCCCTTAGGGCTCTGCCTCTCTCTGTAGCTGTCTCCCTGCCTGATGGTAGTTTGGAGGGGTGTCTCTGTCCGTACCGGAGACACAAGTACAATACAGAGTTTGGACAATCAGCAGACTTTAGATGAAGATCCCAACACAAATCAATGACATACCTGGTGGCCAACAGTTTTACAGGCACTGCAAAAAGAAAAGGCAGATACTGGGCTCAGTTTCTGTTCTCCTCAATGCATGTGACATTTGCTGGGCTGTCTGCAGTTAGATGTATACATGGAAGTGAGATATCTGCTGCATCATGAGCCAGAACCTGGGCTCAGTCTCTGTTCTCACCAATGGACATGACAAATACTGGACTTTCTGCAGTTTGATGTTTTCACAGAAAAAGTGAAAGTGAAGATTCCTCACCAATGGGTATGGCATTTACTTTACTTACTACAATTAGGTTTATCCACAGAACATTGTGTGATCTGTTGCATCAAGAGGCAGATAATGGTTTAGTCCCTGTACTCACCAATATGTCAGGTATTTACTGAGCTTTATGCAGTCAGAACCATTCAAAGAATAGGTGAATATTGTTTTGCACCTGCCCTTCCCCTGAGCTAGGGGTAGAAAGCCATCTCTATGCCATGGTTCCCTGGAGGTTTTCTCCACTAGGGATTTAACCTCACTGCTATTGTTGTCTCCTATGTCTGCCAAATGTATCTATCTGTACCAGGGACCCAGGTAAAATACAGAACTAGGACAATTAGCAGCTTTAGATGAAGCCCCTCACAATAAATATACTTACCTGGCTCCCCTCTCCCAGCGCCACTCCTGGTGCCCGCATCGGCGCTGGTGCTTATCTCCGTGTGTGGTGTCGGGGGGGAGAGGCTAATGGCAGGCAGGGATGCGGACGAGCCTTCCTAGAATCACGGGGAGGCTAGGGAGACTTGTCCCCATTCCTGGCTGCCATTGGCTGCTCCTCCTGACACCGGATGTTTTCATCTGCGCACGGGGATCAGGAGCGGCACGGGGAGCCAGGTAAGTATATTCATTGGTAGGGGATCGGCATATTAGGAAGCATTTTATAGTCTTGGTTAACTCCTTTACGGGTTCAGTCTCTGTTCTCTCCCATATATCAGGCATTTGCCAAATTGTGAATATTGTTCTACAGCTACCTAAGGTCACACGTTAGCTTTCTACCAATCACCAGGGGAAGGATAGTCCTTCAGCAATAGTACCCTAGAGGTTTCCTCCACTGGGTTTTTAACATTTCCTGAGGGCTTAAGGATGAGTCTCTGTGAGTCAGTGGTCTCTCATCTTCAGGGCTTTTTAAAATAACAGTCTTGAGAGGAAAAAAATAACACCATCTTTGATTTATATGGTTTTATGTATCAGTGCATAATAAAAAAAGATCTGACCTTTAGAAGGACATCAAATTAGGTAAATACAATATCAGATAAAGAACCCCACACAACAGATTCTGTTTCATTATTTATTCAGCAAAAATTAAGCCAAAAATTGAAAAGCCTCATGAAAAACGAAGTACACCCCGTGAATCAATAGCTTGTAGAACCACCAGTTCATTGAGGTCTGTGGGCATTCATTAAATGTCCCATTTATCACAAAAGGGGTGTTCCTTAAGAAGAGGCTATTGGCTCCTTAACCTGATAGGAGTGGTTTCAGAATCCCCTGTTCCCCCTCCCTCATTGACCTTCTCATACATATGGTTTGCAGCCATCTAGTGGACAGAAATGTGTACTACAGAATATTCTCATTATATATTCATAAAATCATAAAATCATAAATCCTTCTCTCACACTTGAATGGGACAAGCAGTTGTAATTACACTGTGCCACCCTCTTTAAGCAAGATGATGCAAAAGAGAGTTAAATCAACATCTCCAAACTATATATAAAGAGAGTGCAGTTGCACACTACCATGACTGAAAAACAAAAACGAACTACAAGTACACTGATTTATGCACAAAGACACATGCAAACATTGAAAACAAGAATAAATGTAAACTGCATTATTGCTATACTTACTACATGAAAATTAGAAGCTCTTTGCGCATAGTTTTGATCAAGAATACATCGGGCCTATTTACCAGCGACAAGGTGGCTTCTACCAGACAGGACCTACTTTAACAGTCATGCCTCTCCTGGGCTTTTAGCCTACAATTTTCAGCACAATATAGATGATTTAACTTTCTTTTGCATTATACATTTGGGGGAGTGGCTTCCCCTTTTTTAACTGTGCACTCCCGCCCATCTGTCTAGTGCTTTTAGTCAGAGCAACCCATAGCTGGATTCTATATTGCCCTGAAAATTGTAGCCTTCACACCCAGCGAGCTTCAATGCATCGAGGGCACCAATGACACAGTGGTCGTTCACTGTTTGTCCCTCCTTGGACTACACCACTTTTGGTAGGTACTAACAATTAGATACCAGGAAAAACTCACAACACCTGCCATTTTAGTCTTTACAATTTATCCCTTTCGCTTGCCTATTTTTCAACCAATACCTGAACCTCAAGAGCTGGATGGTCACCTGCTTCCTAGTATTTCCCACCTGGACAGGTACAAGTCTCAGGAATATTATTCATTTCTTTTGTGCGTGGTTTTAAAGAGACTCTGCCGCCACATATTAATGTTTTAAACTGTTCCCGATGCCCTGTAGGTTTTAAACTGTTTCCGGTGCCTCAGAGATTCGTATGCAAATTAGAAGGAAAGAGCCCAAGGGCAGTACCCATCGCCGATGGAGCCCATTTGGTCCCATGTAAATCGAGCACTGGTTCTCCGCTCTGCGCCTTTTCTCCACACTTTGAAATCTCACAAGGGTGTACAGCTATACCCTGTGCGCGATCGGCACTGCCCATTGGGCTCCTTTCTTCTAATGTGCATTTGAAATAAAAGTCATTTTTAGGAGGCTATAAAACAGGAAATAAAAGTATGTTTGGAATATGTTGTGTGTCAACTACAGGACACCAGGAACAGTTTATAATGTTAATATTTCGTGACAGGCTCCCTTTAGGATACATTCAGTACTTTTGCTGTACGTAAAAAAGGTGGATCCGGCAAAATACAGATGACGTCTGTGTGACGTACTTGTTGGTTGATTCATGTGCTTTGCTCATCTGTATGTCCGTTCTGCAAAAGAAAATGTGAAAGAAAACACTTGTTGTGCACGTAGCAGTTTGAATCTCTCATTCTTTAATGGCAGATTTAAAAATGTAATAGAAAAGTAATTTTGACTTTTTTTCAAAATCCAGCAGACCAGTGGCGGAAATCATCTGTCGTCTGAAGGATGAAGTCTATTTAATTAGCAGAAACCGTGTTACAAGACCTCGAGGAAGTTCTGGTCCCCGGATTGGCCAATGAATTTCACGTCACTATGACAACTGCACAAAAGAAACTGATACAAGCACAAATTGCAATTTACTGTAATAGGCGTCTTCTGCAAACACATTCATTAAACCCTAAGATGAAGCCTCCGGGCACCTAGCGCTTAACATATCCGCTGAAAGATTTTTGGACTGATGCTTAAAAATGACCTCAATTAAAATGGTAACCTTAACTCTCAGAAATATAAGCCAGTCGAAAAGTAATATTGGATCTGCACATAAATGGTATGGGGGTTCATATAATAATGCTGCAGGTCAGGGCTGTCGGTGGATGCTTTTCCAGCACTAGTCTATATGCTCGCCGTCTCCTCAGGTCACAAGGTGAGATGTTCTCACTTTTACTAAAGGGAAATATCCGAGTCATCTAAAAATAGTCATCTGTGTCTTTTCCAGGGTGCAGATGAGGCCTGGCGAGTTCACATGGAGATTTGAAATAATAGATGTGCTGTCAAAGGGCAAATCTAGAATTGTCTCATCTGTGTAATTCCCAGATAATTAATTGTCTAGATGGGAATGTTTCCTGTGCTCAATACTATATGTTAAAAATCTGATATTCTAGGATATTCATTTGCAAGAATATAGAGGTGTACCCTATGTAGTACCTAAGTCTTCAGATAACATTATGCACCCAGCAGGCGTAACTAGAAAAGGCTGGGCCCCATAGCAAATTTTGGAACTGACCCCTCTCTGAGCAGCTTCCCAGATAACCCCCTCCCATGGTTAGTCAAGAGCAACCACACTTGCCATACAACCACTCAGTAGTTATGCCCTCTTCAGAAGATTGTCCCACAGAAACATACTATATCACATACACAGCAGTGGCTGCAGGAGTCTTGGCCATATGATACAGAGCTAGGAAGTGTTGATGTGGCTTCATCTGTAATAAACTGGTTTCTGCTTTTTACATCTTGTATATCAACTCCATATAGTTTTTAATTCCCCTCCCTTGGCTGGACCCATGGAGGGAGGACTACTTACCAGCTCCTTGACACACTGCAGGGTCCATCACTGTCTGCTCGCTTTGGTCCCTGCATGTAAACATCAGACATGGACAGGGTCACATGCGCCTCTGCAACCAATGACTGGCCCATAGTGCCATGTGACCTAGAACTGACCTGCCACTTGGGGACACGTCACTGCTGAGGCCTGTCATTGGCTGCAGTGTCGGGGAGCAGGTAGGTATGCCTTCCACAGGTTTTGCTGGAGGGGTGTTGGGGGTGGGGGCATTTAAAAAACCTA
Organism: Bufo bufo; assembly: GCF_905171765.1. Lineage (NCBI taxonomy): Eukaryota > Metazoa > Chordata > Amphibia > Anura > Bufonidae > Bufo > Bufo bufo. The sequence continues at coordinate 84,538,852 of NC_053392.1, forward strand.
TTTAAATAGGCTATGTGACATAACCCAAACATTAATAGCAGGCAGGTGGGTGTGTATATAAATATTAAAACCGTCAATTTGAAAGTCCCACCATCCCAGCAGTCCAGTGGGCAATGCTGGGAGCTGAGTGGTTGAAAAGCAGGACTTTGACAAGTTGATTTATTTTGCACACACTCTTCCTCTTTTTGAGTTATGGTAGAGTTGAGTTTAAACGCAAAAATATGTGGTTATTCACTCCCCATACTCTATCTATAATTGTTCCATTGCTGCCTGCCTTCTTGGTTTCTATTTCTATTGTGTGTCGAATTATCCATAATGGGAAACCATTGCATTACATGACATTATTATATTCAACATGCCACATAGATACCAAATAGAATAGGAAGCAGGAGGATGGGTAGGGCGAGGGTATGACCATAAAAAACATGTACCATAATTTCTACTTATTAAAGCTTCCCTGGTGGTTTACTGAAGGGGAGGGGCCAATGTCAGTAACTTACACACACAGCCCTGCTGCGTACACACCTGTCAAACACAGCCCTGCTACACAGCTACCATACATACACAGCATGATGAATACACCCCATGACGAAAACAGTTCTACTACACAGCTGACAAATATATATATATATATATATATATATATATATATATACACACACAGCACTGCTACATATACATCTCTCTCTCACACAAAGACACACACTATTTTATTTATTAAAACATCACATTTACACTGGCCTCCTACTGTCTCGTTCCCATACACCCGAACTGAAGCCTGCATCAATTCACCAGCCTACCTAGCTAAGAGTTCTAGCCCAGGGTGTCTGGAGGCTGGATTGTCTCTGGCATCCTGAAGTCCTGGCAGGCTTAGAAGAAAACACATTCAAACACGAGGAGGACATACACTCCTCAGCACTGAAATTTCAACTTGAAGATGGACAAGCTGTGAGGTGTTGCAAATCAAGAAAGTAGCAGGTGTCACTAAGATGTGGAAATTTTCAAGCACCTAGCTCAGGGGTGGCCAACCTGTGGCTCTCCAGCTGTTGCAAAACTACAACTCCTACCATGCCCTGTTGTAGGCTGTTAGCTGTAGGCAGTGTGGGCATGCTGGGAGTTGTAGTTTAGCAACAGCTGGAGAGCCTCAAGTTGGCCATCCCTGACCTAGCTCCAACCTGTGACATTTAGTAGGGCACAAAAGCCAGATTGAAAACAACATTTTTTAGCCACATGAAACCTTGGATCACGTCATGAGGGATAACCGTGCAGAAGGAGAAAAATACTGAACCTTTAGGATGGCGCTGTCAGCAGGAATCAGATAGCAGGTAGGTATTGATAAATACAATGCTTTTATTTTCAGTCTACCGTTTCAGGGGCGGAGAGCCCCCTTCATCAGGACAATATACAGCATGTCATGAGGGATAACTGTGTTATGCCTCCTTTTTATCCATGTGCCAAATGAGGAATACAGAATCCTTGGTTTATCACTGTGGCAGATCGCTAAGTGCCTAGTCCGCAATGTAAGTACTGTTCAACGCTGTGAGTCCTGGTGGTTAGGTAAACAACACTGAACTGGAATTACAGCACGTGGGGCACAGAGGAGAACCTCTGCATGGACAGATCATCTGATTAGAATAATGGGGCATAGTGATCCACTCTGCACTGCCAGTGAAATTGGACATCAGAACCCAAGCCTCAGACAGCAAACAGTGTCTACACAAACCATCAGAAGGAGTTTGCATGACATTGGGCTATGAGCCAGATGTCCAGCTACAGGTGTTCCACTGACCTAACGCTACTGCTCTCAAAGGCTATCATGGTGCACAGCAAGATCACAATGGAGGCTGGAATGGAGGTCTATCCTCCTCTCACCGGACCTACTCCTGGGATTATGTTGTGGGGTGATATAATGTACTGTAGTTAGAACCCATCTAGTCTTCATTTCAGGTACACTAAAAGCTCAGCAGTTCATTGATTTGGTTGTGGAACCAGTGGTACAGAAGTTTATCTAAAGTGTCCTAGGATACATTTTTAGTGGGCTGAAAATCCCAATTACAAATAATAAATTCTTTTTTTTTTTTTTAAAAAGGAGCAATTGCTCAGCGTTTGCAGCAGAATGTATGCTGACAATAAGCCTATAGACTGTAGAAACTTGGTTTTTAGTTTTACAGCTGGCTGGCTGCCTATATACAGAAAATATAGGTTTGCAGCTGGATAGAACTTGCTAGCAAGCTGTATGAGCTATGAAACAACACATAACTCAGAGTGAGTAGTCCCTCACTCTCTATGCTAAGCATGGTACTGATGACCTATTCTCAGGATCGGGGGGATCCAACTCCCGACACTCCCATCGGTCAGCCGTTTTCTACACACCATCTCCCCTGTAGCGGCAGTGCAGTGTAATTATAGTTCCCTCTCCCAGTCAAGTGAATGGGGTGAACAGCTGTAATTACATTGCACTGCTACAAGGGAGATGGTATACGGGTAGAATTTTTATATTTGTATTTGCAAAACTAAAGAAAAATAATTTTCTGTCCTTTTAAAATGTCACAGATTGTGTCAGGAAAATAATGTTGTACTCTGTGTGCAGTTATGGCTGTGCATATACCTAATAGCAGAAATGGAAATGCTTTTCAGGTGATGCTGATAAAATGGTGAGAATATGTATATATATCTTCATCTGATGCCTTGTGCTGGATGAGAGCAAATGTGAACATATCAGGGAGTAGTAATATCAGTGCTGAAATAGATGTAATAAATTCAGGGGCTGCAGACGATTTCTTCATAGACGCAATCAGGAATAATACACCCGCTTACAGCTTTCATTTCTTTTGACATTTGTATTTGAATTACAAGTAAATTGCATTTTCGACTCCATGGCTCAGGTGCAATCAGGTCACATGACACATCCCCCAAAAAAATTGGCAATATATTTTCACAAATGCATTAAAAGTGTCCTGTCTGACCCAGGAAGAAGTACAACAGCGACTTAAAAAAATCAAAATAGACAAATCGCCAGGACCGGATGGCATACACCCCCGTATCCTAAGGGAATTAAGTAATGTCATAGCCAGACCCTTATTTCTGATATTTGCGGACTCTGTACTGACAGGGAATGTCCCACATGATTGGCGCATGGCAAATGTGGTGCCAATATTCAAAAAGGGTCCAAAAACAGAGCCTGGAAACTATAGGCCGGTAAGTTTAACATCTGTTGTGGGTAAACTGTTTGAAGGTTTTCTGAGAGATGCTATGTTAGAGCATCTTAACGGAAATAAGCAAATAACGCCATATCAGCATGGCTTCATGAGGGATCGGTCATGTCAAACTAATTTAATCAGTTTCTATGAGGAGGTAAGTACTAGACTTGACAGCGGCGAATCAATGGATGTCGTATATCTGGACTTCTCCAAAGCATTTGACACTGTACCACATAAAAGGTTAGTATATAAAATGAGAATGCTCGGACTCAGAGAAAACGTCTGTAAGTGGGTAAGTAACTGGCTCAATGATAGAAAACAGAGGGTGGTTATTAACGGTACACACTCAGATTGGGTCACTGTCACTAGTGGAGTACCTCAGGGGTCAGTATTGGGCCCTATTCTCTTCAATATATTTATTAATGACCTTGTAGAAGGCTTGCATAGTAAAATATCAATTTTCGCAGATGACACTAAACTGTGTAAAGTAATTAACACTGAAGAGGACAGTATACTACTACAGAGGGATCTGGATAGATTGGAGGCTTGGGCAGATAAGTGGCAGATGAGGTTTAACACTGAGAAATGTAAAGTTATGCACATGGGAAGGAATAATGCAAGTCACCCATACATACTAAATGGTAAAACACTGGGTAACACTGACATGGAAAAGGATCTAGGAATTTTAATAAACAGCAAACTAAGCTGCAAAAAACAGTGTCAGGCAGCTGCTGCCAAGGCCAATAAGATAATGGGTTGCATCAAAAGGGGCATAGATGCCCGTGATGAGAACATATTCCTACTACTTTACAAATCACTGGTCAGACCACACATGGAGTACTGTGTACAGTTCTGGGCTCCTGTAAACAAGGCAGACATAGCAGAGCTGGAGAGGGTCCAGAGGAGGGCAACTAAAGTAATAACTGGAATGGGGCAACTACAGTACCCTGAAAGATTATCAAAATTAGGGTTATTCACGTTAGAAAAAAGACGACTGAGGGGAGATCTAATTACTATGTATAAATATATCAGGGGGCAGTACAGAGATCTATCCCATCATCTATTTATCCCCAGGACTGTGACTGTGACGAGGGGACATCCTCTGCGTTTGGAGGAAAGAAGGTTTGTACACAAACATAGAAAAGGATTCTTTACGGTAAGAGCAGTGAGACTATGGAACTCTCTGCCTGAGGAGGTGGTAATGGTGAGTACAATAAAGGAATTCAAGAGGGGCCTGGATGTATTTCTGGAGTGTAATAATATTACAGGCTATAGCTACTGGAGAGGGGTCGTTGATCCAGGGAGTTATTCTGATTGCCTGATTGGAGTCGGGAAGGAATTTTTTATTCCCCTAAAGTGAGGAAAATTGGCTTCTACCTCACAGGGTTTTTTTGCCTTCCACTGGATCAACTTGTAGGATGACAGGCCGAACTGGATGGACAAATGTCTTTTTTCGGCCTTATGTACTATGTTACTACTATGTTATATCAGATTATCAATTTAGAATAATAATGATATTTTAAATGTATATCCAAAAAATTGTAAAAGGTAAACTCCTCCAGTATTGGAGGTAAAACCTGCCAAAATTAAAATGAAATTGAAAAACCTAAAATTATAATTAAAATAACATTTTAACATTTTAATTTCACCCAGTGTCTGCAAAATGCATGCCAAAATTAAAAAGAAAATTCATGTCCTCCATTTGAATTTCTTCTTCCAAGTCCAGTGTGGGTAATAAGTGTCAAAAATAAATGTAAAAGTAAATAACCTTTTTCATTTTAAATTTCCACTTTGTCAATTAATTCTCCTCTTCCTATAGTGTGTTTTTCATGTCAAAAAATATAAATCAAATGAAAACACCATGTAGAAGCTGAAAATATTAGATTGAGATTTCAATTTCATCTCTTGCAGGCATTTTTCCTGCCAAAAGTCAAATAAAAAAGAAAGCCCATTTGAATTTTCATTTTAACGTTGTACTAACATTAAGATTAATTTAAATGAGCAGCAGTGGGCGTGGTGCAGCATGCAAAATGGGGTTTTTTAATTCCTGACTGATCCGGTTTTTGTGGACCACAAAATACATTCAGTCGTGTGCATGAGCCCTTAACCTTGGCATGCATTTTGCAGACACTAGATTAAATTAGAATGTTAAAACGTTATTTTAATTATAATTTTAGGTTTTTCAATTTCATTTAAATTTTGGCAGGTTTTACCTCCCATACTCCAAAAACTAACATTTTCTTTTTGTTATATTAAAGGAGTCCTCTGCTTTGAACAATCTTGGCTTGTTAGAAGTGCAGAAGCCCATGAGGAGCCAGAGCAGAGGATGGGAGTGGTAGTGGCTCTGGTTATCACACAGTGTTTGTCCTCTCACTGTTGCTCCCTAGGGCCAGTGCAGCATAAGGAGGGTGCACCCTTTCTTCCCTTGGGTACACCCTAATTCTGGGGCTCCTGTCTGATAGTAGTCGGGGTGCCCGTGATGTTGAGTGTTTGCTTGTGTGTAAGGCCTCTTTCACACAAGCGAGTTTTCCGCACGGGTGCAATGCGTGATGTGAACCCGCACTGAATACTGACCCATTCATTTCAATGGGTCTGTGTATATATGCATTTTTTTCATGCATCAGTTCTGCGTTGTGTGAAAAACACAGCATGTTCTATATTCTGCGTTTTTCACGCAGCCCTGGCCCCATAGAAGTGAATTGATCTTCAGGGAAAAACGCATTTGTAAATTTTTTATCACACGCGTGAAAAATGCATGAAAACACGTTGCACCCGCGCGGAAAAAACTGAACAACTGAACGCAATCGCAGACAAAACTGACTGAACTTGGTTCCAAAATGGTGCAAGTTTCCCTGAACGCACCCTGAACGCATCCAGAGCCAATCCGTCATCTTTCCTCTCTATCTTGGTAAAGTCTCTCAATAGAATCTATGGCAGGCAACAGTACTGTGGTATCAACCCCAAAAAAATAGTACACAGTCTTGATGGTACGTCTGGGCAGGACATACCTAAGTGTGTAGGCTTTCTTAACAGTATAATTCCTCTGCAGTAAGGTCTGAATGGCTGTAGCCGCAGATTTTTAGTCCTATGCTTGGCCATGCAGATTCTAAGTTCTTTTCTTTCCTTTCTATTTCTGTCTGTCTCTTTCTTTAGATCTTGCAGAGATCTGTCAGTCTCTGGAACTTAAGGCCCAAGAAGAAGGAGCACATGAACTTTTCTTCCTTCCTCTCTGAAACTCCAGTCTTGACTCCCCAAAGGTTAGGGGTGGGGCCAGCTCACAGCTAACCTCCTATGAGAGCTGAATAATGGTGATTAACCCTGGGTTTGCCATCCATACACAGTATACAGGTGCAATACATAACATAGTGTAGTGTAACGATGTATCACATAACATTTAAGAACAAACCTATTTGCAGAAACCCCCTGTACTGGGGTATTGCAGAATGATCACTTAGCAACAAGTTGATCACATGGTGTCCCCCTGCTAGTACCCAGCAATGAGCTATAATCTGCGGGAATATCAAGCAGTAAGTGTTCGTTTTCCATACAGCACCACCACAGGGGAAATAAAGCATTACACCATGCCCATTAAAATCAATGTGCTGTCTGTGTAATGCAGGAAAGGGTCCTCCAGATTGAGAGACAAACTTTGTAACCTCTCTCTATTAACTCAGAAATCCTTAATAGGGTCTACGAAAGTGTTTTTTCTTGCAAATTCTACCTGCAAACCTGTTGGTACTACAATTTTGTATAGTTTTTGTTATTACTGCATATCACTAAGGATATGGAAGGCATGGGTTAACCAAGAAAAGGGTTAACACCCTGTTCTTCCCCTCTTGGTAGGAGTGGGTCGGTCCTGCTTCCTGCCAGGAGGAGGAGTTCCTGTTGAGGTACAGAGTGGAGAGGAAGCACACGTCTGAGCTCCTGCTCCTAAGAAGGATTCTCCAAAGAGTATAACAGCTAAAGACAGCCTCAAGTAAATCCTTGAGAAAATAGACAGCAGATGAACAGCTATAACCAGCATTACGACACTGCTGTGAGGTGAGGGACTACAGCTAAGACACCCATCACCCAGACTACTGCTAGGCCAATGCAATACTAGTGCTAAACTGAAGTCAACTGACCTGCCTTTATCTTTCTTACTGGTGCCAGACGATTGAACTTAAACTGAGTTACTATTGGATGTATTTGAAGTTCTACATTGCACTTAGTAAAAAAAGACTTTGTTAGGTTTAATTCTGGCCTCATTCTTCGATACTACATTTTCACTGCACCGGTCCCCAGGGAGCAACAGCCTGAGGGAGTACATCCTGACCCAATACTTCATCAGGGCCGCTACCACTCCCATTCTCTGCACCAGCTCCTCCAGAGCTCTCTGTACAGGCAAATCAGTAAAGGTGACATGTCCTTTTTAACTTTTAATTTTTATACCACTTAAAGCACTTTTAGCAGTTATGCTTTTCTGTTATATCCTGAAACTTTTGTCTGTTGACATTTGAGAACTTAGTTTGATTGGGAGATCATAAGGTCATCATACAAAAGCCTCAAATATACATTCAACAAAACTAGGCTCCATTTCAAGAGAAATGTAGACTTGTCGCCAAGAGCAACAAGAATATTATTTTGTCAATGCAGCTTTGTAAAGCAAAGACGAACTGTGATTATTCTCAGACTTTTTAGTGTTTAAAAGTCTATTATTAAACAGCGATCATACAGTAAATTTTTTTAATTATATGATCTTTGTATAATAAAACAAAAATAACTCGTAAAAATATTTTAAGTATGTACAGTCGTGGCCAAAAGTTTTGAGAATGACAAAAATATTGGAAATTGGAAAAGTTGCTGCTTAAGTTTTTATAATAACAATTTGCATATACTCCAGAATGTTATGAAGAGTGATCAGATGAATTGCATAGTCCTTCTTTGCCATGAAAATTAACTTAATCCCAAAAAAAACTTTCCACTGCATTTCATTGCTGTCATTAAAGGACCTGCTGAGATCATTTCAGTAATCGTCTTGTTAACTCAGGTGAGAATGTTGACAAGCACAAGGCTGGAGATCATTATGTCAGGCTGATTGGGTTAAAATGGCAGACTTGACATGTTAAAAGGAGGGTGATGCTTGAAATCATTGTTCTTCCATTGTTAACCATGGTGACCTGCAAAGAAACGCATGCAGCCATCATTGCGTTGCATAAAAATGGCTTCACAGGCAAGGATATTGTGGCTACTAAGATTGCACCTCAATCAACAATTTATAGGATCATCAAGAACTTCAAGGAAAGAGGTTAAATTCTTGTTAAGAAGGCTTCAGGGCGTCCAATAAAGTCCAGCAAGTGCCAGGATCGTCTCCTAAAGAGGATTCAGCTGCGGGATCGGAGTGCTACCAGTGCAGAGCTTGCTCAGGAATGGCAGCAGGCAGGTGTGAGCGCATCTGCACGCACAGTGAGGCAAAGACTTTTGGAAGATGGCCTGGTGTCAAGAAGGCCAGGAAAGAAGCCACTTCTCTCCAAAAAAAACATCAGGGACAGATTGATCTTCTGCAGAAAGTATGGTGAATGGACTGCTGAGGACTGGGGCAAAGTCATATTCTCCGATGAAGCCTCTTTCCGATTGTTTGGGGCATCTGAAAAAAGGCTTGTCCAGAGAAGAAAATGTGAGCGCTACCATCAGTCCTGTGTCATGCCAACAGTAAAGCATCCTGAGACCATTCATGCGTGGGGTTGCTTCTCATCCAAAGGAGTGGGCTCACTCACAATTTTGCCCAAAAACACAGCCATGAATAAAGAATGGTACCAAAACACCCTCCAACAGCAACTTCTTCCAACAATCCAACAACAGTTTGGTGAAGAACAATGCATTTTCCAGCACGATGGAGCACCGTGCCATAAGGCAAAAGTGATAACTAAGTGGCTCGAGGACCAAAACGTTGACATTTTGGGTCCATGGCCTGGAAACTCCCCAGATCTTAATCCCATTGAGAACTTGTGGTCAATCCTCAAGAGGCAGGTGGACAAACAAAAACCCACTAATTCTGACAAACTCCAAGAAGTGATTATGAAAGAATGGGTTGCTATCAGTCAGGAATTGGCCCAGAAGTTGATTGAGAGCATGCGCAGTCGAATTGCAGAGGTCCTGAAAAAGAAGGGCCAACACTGCAAATACTGACTCTTTGCATAAATGTCATGTAATTGTCGATAAAAGCCTTTGAAACATATGAAGTGCGTGTTGTTATATTTCACTACATCACAGAAACAACTGAAACAAAGACCTAAAAGCAGTTTAGCAGCAAACTTTGTGAAAACTAATATTTTTGTCATTCTCAAAACTTTTGGCCACGACTGTACTCCTCAACAATGAAATTGCATTTACAAGCCATAAGGTTATGCAAATCGAAGAAGTATAAGGTGTCATTTAGGCTAGTTTCACAATAGCGGTAAAGAGATCCAGCAGGCTGTTTTCAGCAGGGAACAACCTGCTGGAGCTCTCTGCATATGGCATTGCTGGCCCCATTGACTATAAAGAGGATTGGAAGAGATCAGTTGAGAATCGGATGGACAAAAAACACTGCACATAATTTTTACCCAAGCATAGCAACTTTTTTTTAAATTGCAAACTGGCACACTCTTACTCCAGTAGAGAGGCAGCATAAAAATACTGGAGAAACATCTTAGCAAACAGATGCACCACATTTATCAAAGTGGTGGCTGCAGGCATAAGAGGAATGGAAGCATGGGATCTGACACCCTGTATCAAAAAGACTCTATAAAGCTTGTAAAAAATAATCTTCTCATGGTGGCCACCACCTGAGTTGTACCATCTCCTGATGGCACCTAAGCCCAAAATTTGCCAGAAGTAGGACCCTTATGAAAACAAGGCATCTGTTAGTCTATTCAGTGCCACAGCATCTTTTAGACATTTGCATATGCCAAGGCAGTAATAGTGATTGCATCACAAGAGTGGTCTCCTCAATATATGATCATCAGCTCAGAAACAAAGACTGATGAGGTCGGTCCTAATGGACAAACCTTGGCCTAACAAAATACCCCAGGGCTGTCCTATGTGTTCCCCTGTTAGAGCATATGGTAAACTAAAGGGGTTATCCCATGATTAATGTAAAAAATTTAAATTTGATATCATATAGTAAGTGACAGTCTCTTTCGAACAAACTTAGCACCAGCCCTGTACCTCACATGGATCCACAGATATCCCCATTAATTGCTCCACATGCTCTGCTAGATTTATTTCAAGCTGGCAGCTTAGGGGACGTGCACTTTCTCAGGAAGTATGCCCTTTCTACTGCAGCTAGTGACAGTTGAAGGTTGGAACTGAGCAAGTGTAGTACCCCAGACCTGGGGGTACTACTATAGTATCTTTATTGCTGCATTTTGTATGTAATGTTATGTATTTTACATGCTATGCTATTTTATCCAGCAGAGGAAGTAATGGTTGAAAATGGTTGGCAGGAAAAGGGTTAACCACCCTATTCCTCCCTTCTTGGTATGAGTGAGTGCTAGGAGGAGAGGGGACGAGAAAGGTCCTGTTCTGATAGTGGGGGAGTTGGAAAGCAGCTCGTAGAACACCAACTCTGATTAAACATATCTTTTCTCCTGTGAGAGAAGTTCAGGAACCAGATAACTTTCTCTGGCTAGAATGATAGTTAAAGACAGCTTCAAGTTAAGTCTTGAGATTCCAGACAGCAGAGTGAACTGTTACATCTATAGACACTGCTGAAAGGTGAGGGAATACAGCCAAGCCAACCATCACCAAACAACCACAAAGCAAATATCATTAAAGTGCTACAGTAAATTGCAGCTCTCCAACCAGCCACCATGCCTCTTCAGCTGGTGCAGAGAAGAATTACACTAAAGCCTGCTGCTACTGTATGTATTTCAAGTTCTACATTGCACTTAGTAAAAAAGGACTTTGTTACGTTTAAAGGGTTTCTATCACTTGGTATGACATAATTAGCTCTCGGACACTAGCGATCCGCTAGTGTCTGCTCTGGCCAACCATCCTACTATAATCACTTGTGGGGCAGCGGTTTTGCTAAAAAACTAACTTTTATAAATATGCTAATGAGCCTCTAGGTGCTATGTGGGCGTCATTAGCACCTAGAGGCTCCGTCTACCTTCATACACAGCCGCCGCCCAGCGCGTCCCTCCAGCCCGCCCATGTCCTCCTCCGTGTGACGCAGCGGACGAGTTCTCGCGCATGCGCCGTGCGCGGCTGTATTCGGCGCATTTGAGATCTCAGCTCGGAGCGGTCAGACATTCAATGCGCATGCGCGAGAATTCGTCCGTTGCGTCACACGGAGGATCGCATTCATCAGGAGATGGGCGGGCTGGAGGGACGCGCTGGGCGGCGGCTGTGTATGAAGGTAGACGGAGCCTCTAGGTGCTAATGACGCCCACATAGCACCTAGAGGCTCATTAGCATATTTATAAAAGTTAGTTTTTTAGCAAAACCGCTGCCCCACAAGTGATTATAGTAGGATGGTTGGCCAGAGCAGACACTAGCAGATCGCTAGTGTCTGACAGCTAATTATGTCATACCAAGTGATAGAAACCCTTTAACTCTGGCCTCATTCTTCAGTACTATATTTTCACATTAAACCCCAGGAAGCAACGGCCTGAGGTAGAACACTGTGACATTACAACATCATATCAGGGCCATTACCACTCTCATACTCTACACCAGCTCCCACAGGGGCTCGCTGTACATGTGCTTTCATCCTAGTGAGCAGGACAGAGAAATTAGAATTATAGGAAACAGCAGGTGGCGCTATACAGCTAGATTTCAGTGAATAACTCAGTGGTTATACTAAATGTTTTATTACATGCAGTTACAAAAGTATTTAGATCCAGTTGTTGTTTTGAAAATTGTTGAATATTTTGGGCCAAGAAGTATGAAACAAGTTGATAATTTTTTGATAAAAAGGTTTTTATTAAAGTCATAAAATGTAAAAATGCATATTTTCTATATTTTTTTTTATTGATTACATCCATGCAATAAACATAAAACAAAATTGAAGATATGTGGAGAACCATAAAAAAAACACAAACAAAAAAAAATGAATAAAGCAAAAGTAAGGGTACTTTCACACTAGCGTTTTTCTTTTCCGGCGCTGAGTTCCGTCCTAGGGGCTCAAATCCGGAAAAGAACTGATCAGTTTTATCCTAATGCATTCTGAATGGAGAGTAATCCGTTCAGGATGCATCAGGATGTCTTCAGTTCAGTCTTTTTGACTGATCAGGCTTTTCAGAAAAACGTAGCATGTTGTATTTTTACCTCCGGCCAAAAATCCTGAACACTTTGACTGAACGCCGGATCCAGTCCTTTTTCCCATTGACTTGCATTAACGCCAGATCCGGCGCTGTGTGTTCAGTCAAACCGGATCCGACTTTTGCATGTTAAACCCGAAAAATGTGAAAAAAAAGTTAAAGTCCATAAATGGCGGATCCGTTTTTTCCAATGCATTTTTTCATTGTGATAAAAATCCTGATCAGGATTCAAATGTAATCAGTTTTGACACGTTTTTCCGGATCCGGCGGGCAGTTCCGGTGTCGGAATTGAACGCCGGATTAAAACAACGCTAGTGTGAAAGTAGCCTTACACAATATTTCACACAGCAAACATCAGTTATAAAATAAAAAAGGAATGCAGTGAAACAAAAATGGAAAAATACGTTCCGTCCTCATGGACGAATTCATCTGCGTTAAATGGGTTAAAATAAATCTGGTATGTGTGCCAGTATTAAGAACTAAAGCAAAATCTAATTCTGCTGACACCAGATTTCTTCTTTCTATTGATTGCTCGCTGTTTTCCTGTATACTGAACACATAAGTATAGAGCAGTCACACACATGGATATGCTCTGCAGTATTTTATTTCTGGAGGAACAACCCTTACGAATACCGGCCGGGGAGCAGTGCAGATCAATTCCTCAACCATAGGGAGCCTGGAACCAAATTCCATACCTAGATACTAGTGTTAGGATGATGAAATATTTATTGCGGAATCCTCCATTAAACTCGGCAAAAATAACAGTGGTCACAAGTGCATTTACCATGGGAGCCGCATCAAACCTTTATCAAAAGAATGTACCTTTCAGCTTGTGCTCGTGCTTTGTTGCCTCAGCTGTTAATTTTACTTGTGTTCAGTGAATATCTCTGTGAACAAAAAGCTAAGCAGGGAAATCTAAAGTTATTCCTTCTCCCCACTCCGTTCATGGCTTTGATGAGCACTTCAAACCATAGAACGGTACAACACGACTCCCAGACTCAACACACACATCAAGCGGCGCCTCTATTATTAGAATTGATAATGTTCCATCCGGAATAAAGCATTTTATTATTTCATGAACTACAGTAACATACTGAGTGATAAAATATTAACCGAGGCCCAAAAACTTACCTAATGTTTTACTCCTGGTTACGTCTAAATGTTGAAAATCTACAACTTGAATGTATTGCATATAAAGGGTATAACTGTATCTATTTAGGGTCAGACAGATCCACCATAGTAAGTAGAGATGGCCTTGCGTTTAGCCCGGCGGTCGTTTCTTGGCGAACTTCGCGGTTCGCCAAACAGGCAAACATATGGCGATGTCCACCGGCGCCATATTCTTTTGCATTGTGCCGAACTTTGACCCATGACACATACATCAGGTGGGACAGGACAGCCAATTGACACGTTTCAGCAGCACATGGACATACCCCCTACCTTATAAATAAACCCGATCTGGCCGCCATTTTACATTCAGTCTTTTGCCAGTGTAGGGAGAGGTTGCTGTGTGGAGCAGGGACAGACTGTTAGAGACACAAAACGCAAGCTAATAGGGCCACAAAAGTCCTTTTAGGACTGGTATAGGTGTGCAATCGATAGGTGTGACAAACTGAGGGGTGTGATATACTTATAATATACTTTCTAACATAGAAAGCATATTATAGTGCATTTGTATTTTGCAGCAGTTGTGTGCAGTTTTTTGTGCAGTTCGATACCGCAGCTATACAAAGGGACAAACGCTATTGGAACAACTAATTGCAACTGGTGTGATATACCAGTTGCCCCCCAAAAAAACTGACTGAGGCATGGGTGTGATATACCTATAATATACTTTCTATATAGTGCATTTGTATTGTGCAGCATTTGTGTGCGGTTCTGCTGAGATACCGCAGCTATACAGAGGGACAAACGCTACTGGAACAACTAATTTCAACTGGTGTGATATACCAGTGGCCCCAAAAAATAACTGATTGAGGCAGGGGTGTGATATACCTACTGTATAATATACTTTCTATATAATGCATGTGCAGCATTTGTGTGCGGTTCTGCTGAGATACCGCAGCTATACAGAGGGAAAAACGCTATTGGAACAACTAATTGCAACTAGTGTGATATACCAGTTGCCCACCCAAAAAACTGATTGAAGCAGGGGTGTGATATACCTATAATATACTTTCTAAATAGTGCATTTGTATTGTGCAGCATTTGTGTGCGGTTCTGCTGAGATACCGGAGCTATATAGAGGGACAAACGCTATTGGAACCACTAATTGCAACTGGTGTGATATACCAGTTTCCCCCCCAAAAAAAATGATTGAGGCAGGGGTGTAATATATCTATAATATAATTTATATATAGTGCATGTGCAGCATTTGTGTGTGGTTCTGCTGCCGTAGCTATACAGAGGGACAAACGCTACTGGAACAACTAATTTCAACTGGTGTAATATACCTGTTGTTGCCCCAAAATAAACTGATTAAGAGGTTTGATATACCTGCTTCCGGCAAATACTCAATAGGGGGTTCTAATACCTGCTTCCACAAATACAGCTCTTCTATAGGGACTTTGTCACAGGGTCATTTTGAAAATGACAGGCAGAGGAAGAGTCAGGCCATTCCGCAGGGGTGGTAGGGGTTGGGCAGGCGCACCAGGCCGGAGCTTAAGTGGTAAGTTGGAGAAGGTGCGTGTGATTACGTCAAAGGACGCACCAGAGTTGGTTTAGTTGCTCACTCAGCCTTCCACTTCTGCATCCTCCTCATCCTCTGTATCAGCACCCTCCTTACTCTCTGCTGTGTGCACCCCCAAAGACACCACCACCACCACCACCATAGCCCCTCCACTCGAGTCAGAGGAATTATTTCCCCATCAATTTCCATCAATTCCCATCAATGTGCAGCTATTCTTGACATCGGATGAGGAAGAGGAAGTAGCAACGGCCGCCACCCAGCGGTCTGACGACAGTACCCAGATCAGCCCAAGGAGGGTGGTCCCTGCTGTTGCTGCCTACTCCGAGATCTCAAATGTCAGTGTTGGTGAAGGTGACGATGATGACGTGTTGATGGACGTCACGTGGGTGCCCACAAGAGAGGAAGAGGAGGGGAGTTCAGAGGGAGAGACGGAGCAGCAGATAGAGAGGAGAAGGAGGAGAAGCAGGCAGAACTTGCATTTCACAGGAGGCAAAAAGCAGACTTCAAATGTATCTGGAGCGAGCCATCCACCATGCACGGTCACATCTGGTGCTCCCAGGACGCCGGCACATGGCTCCGCAGTGTGGGCTTTTTTTAACGTGTCAGCTGCTGACAATAATGTTGCCATCTGTAGCCTGTGCTGTCAACGCATAAGTCACGGTAAGCCCAACACTCGCCTAGGGATGACCGCCTTAAGAAGGCACCTGGCCTCCCATCATCGAGCCCAGTGGAAGTGACACCGTCAGAACCCACAAAGCCACACTCCCGGCGCTCCACGTCCTGCCTCTTCTCCTTCTCCTCTCTCCTACCATTTGTCCTCCACCTTCTACCATGCCGTCATCGCGTTCATCTGGCAAAAGGTAGGCTTCCGTGGCCCAAATGTTCGAACGTAAAAAGTTGATGATGCCGGATAACCCTTTTGCCCAATGGCTGACTGCCGGCTTGTTGGAATTGCTAGCCCGCCAACTACTGCCATATAAACTGGTGGACTTGGAGACCTTTAGAAAATTTGTGGCCATTGGCACACCGCAATGGAAGGTCCCCGGAAGGAAATATTTCTCCCAGAAGGGCATCTCAGAGCTATATGGCCAATTTCAGCGGCAAGTGAATGTATCTCTGGCACACATCAATCAATAATAAAGCACATGTATAAGGAGGAGCGGGCCGGGGTCCCAGGGGAGGGTGACACACTGACCCTAAATGACCCTGTTACACTCCTCGGCCCAGAGAAGAATCCTGATGGTGGAGACTCTATGTCCTCGTTCCTAAACTAGAATACTCAAAATTACCCTAAAGGTGTATTGGGGGTAAACAGCCCCCAAAACCCTGACGCGTTTCCCCCAGCAAAGTGGGTTCTTCAGGGAGTCAGGATATTAAGTATATTGATAAACATAAATAAATTACGATAAAAGTGGGGAAGACAAAGGGGAGTTCCCCATGCAGGAAGCACTACATCTTCCTTTCCGTCTGTGCCTTCCTCTGCATCATTGAACTACACACCGCCCAATCCCTCTTTTTTAGAAGAGACCCAAGCACCATATCAGCTACGAGATTGCGGGAAGATAATAGAGAATCTCACTCCCCACACGACTTATAAATCATAAACCTCACTACACGTAATTTGAATGACACTGAATGTAATGTTCCTAGAAGGGGGTTATCATTTGTACCTACCACTAAGTTTCGGTTGTTCACATGGGTGAAAGATTTACACCTGTTTGTGAGAAAGCTCAAGTGGCATAAATTTTTCTGTAATACTGATAAGCAGACTTGTGATAGACTTGGTACCATCTCGGAGGACCTCCCTGATTTGGGGATCCTTATGGACCTTTGGAAGGAGGGATCGCGTAATGTAGGTAAAGGTCCGTTAGGAATACAAGCACACGTATGCCCCCCCCCCCCGGCCAATTACGAACATATTGACATATTTCTTCGTCTAGTAGTCTCTGACCTTGAGGATAGTGAGTCCTGTCACCATCATGAATTTAATCTTTCTCGTGCGGGGGTGCAGGCCCTCAGAGGACTGGAACAAGATAAATCCATCATAATTAAGCCATCAGATAAGGGGGGTAATCTGGTGATCCTTGACCACCATCAATATCAGAAAATTTTTGCGGATCTCCTTAAGGATCCTGAAGGGTACCGGAGATAATTATCAGATCCAACTGATAGGTTTCTAGGGGAACTTAAGGCGATTCTCTACACAGGCCTGACCCAAAGAGTTATCAATAAGGTAGAATATGAGTTTTTATTACCCTCCAAGCCGTGCATCGCTACATTTTATGGCCTCCCTAAGGTCCATAAGGGGGACAGTCCACTTAAGGGTTGGCCAATTGTAGTGGGTGTGAACTCCTTGACTCAAAACTGTGGGGTCTAGGTTGATGAGGTACTTAGACAATTCGTTTTCTCCCTCCCCTCCCATACAAGGGATACCATAGACTTTTTTTAAAAGATTGATGCGCTGCACATTGATTCAGGATGCCTGTTGGCATTGATTGACATTGAATCTCTGTACAGCTCCATCCCTCACAAAGAAGGTCTATCCGCAGTGGAATATTTTTTACGCACACGGGGGATACAGTTTAGGGAACACAATGCATTTATATTAAACCTACTGGAGTTTACACTCAAACACAATTTCTTTCTTTTCCATCCTCATTTTTACCACCAGTTCAGGGGGACGACTATGGGGAGCCCTTGCGCCCCCACGTATGCTAACCTCTTCCTGGGCTGGTGGGAAGACACAATTGGAATGGTGGATGGAGAAGATAACTTTTTGGTCACACTATATCGATGACATATTTGTCATCTGGGATGGTACCATTGATGAGTTCGCTAACTTCGTAGGGGCGTTGAACATTAACCAGATAGGACTTAAGTAGGATGTCTGGAAGTACAAAATATTGCACAATATTGAGGTAAATATCCAGCAGCTAGCTCAATATAACTCACAACATAGAATATTATACACCATTAATACCATATAACCAGCAACTAACTCGTATTGGAACTAAGCGTTCTCAGATATGTCCACAGTTACTGGTTGGGTTGTAGAATGGATATAAAATCATTGATTGTATCCTTTGTTGCAACAAAGGATACAATCAAATACAGATGAGTATATATAGGGTATATCTGAATTTGTCTGTTGGGGGCGGTATAGACCACTCCATCCTGTCCTTAGACGCCGCAAAGGCGTTTGACAGGATGGAGTGGCCTTTTTTGTGGGCTACAAAAATATCTCACAACTGCAGTTGGATCAGTGATGTAACCGGAATGGCAATTTGTTGATGTCACTTTGGATATAATCGTATCCTTTTATGAAATATTGCTTGCTGGTCATCTGAATCTTAATAACCGGTAATGATAACCCACATTTGTGGGCTTACCTTTCCTTGTCCCGACTGCTCGTCGATATCGTGAAGCTTTTTAAGGTCCGCTGAACACCGGCGTCCCAGCTGTTTCTCAGTCGGCGTCCCACGTGTGTTTGGACAGTGGTTGATGCTTCCGGAGATGAAGAAGCAGACAGGCAGGACTAGGACTTCCGAAATTTCTTAGTTCAGATCCTCGATCAAACGCTCGATTATCTCAGGGCAATGATCGCTTGTAGAATTCACAGTGCACTGTTAGTCATCACAATAAAGTCCATTCTTTTTGAATAGGGGTCATGTCTCGATTTAAAGTTTATACCAAACGCGTTTCGGGGACGGCTCTCCCCTTCTTCAGTGGTGATGACCCTTCTGTCTGCATTGTGGGTTTTTATACCCTAATTGGTTATCTCCATGAACCGGTATGGATTATTTCAGATGCCATTTTCCCATTTTACAGATTTTTCGTATTTGTTTTTAGTTTGTATTTAAAGGGTTTCTACCACCACATTTTGACCTAATTAGCTGTCAGACACTAGCGATCTGCTAGTGTGTGCTCTACCTAACCATGCTATTGTAATTCCTTTCTCTGCAGCGGTTACCCTAAAAAACATAGTTTTATTGGTATGCAAATTAGCCTCTAGGTGCTATGGTGGCGTCTTTTTAGCACCTAGAGGCTCCGTCCCTCTCCTCTAGATTGACAGCCTACTCGCGCCTGCGCCGTGTTCTTCTGTATTCGGCGCAGGTGCAGTGACTGTTGGACTGCTCCCTGCGCCGTAATCGGCGCAGTTGCAGGGAAGATGCCGGCGCAGGGAGACAGTCACTGCGCCTGCGCCGAATACAGAAGCACGCGGCGCAGGCGAGTAGGCTGTCAATCTAGAGGAGAGGGGCGGGCTGGAGCCCACTGGGCGGCAGAAATGGTGAGTGGACGGAGCCTCTAAGTGCTGAAAAGACGCCCCCATAGCACCTAGAGGCTCATTTGCATACCAATAAAACTACGTTTTTTAGGGTAACCGCTGCAGAGAAAGGAATTACAATAGCATTGTTAGGTACAGCAGACACTAGCAGATCGCTAGTGTCTGACAGCTAATTAGGTCAAAATCTGGTGGTAGAAACCCTTTAATGGGGCATCTGTATGTTGTTCTTACTAGCTGTAGTTTCTATTCATTCAGTTTTATACACATTTTTCCTACTTGAGGTTTTGTTGCGGTTATTGTGCGTTTTTATCTTAATGGTGCGTTTTTTTGATATTAGTTGCAGTTTCTTACATTATACATACTACATGAAATAATAATTCCATATATCACTTCTATAATAAAATAATACACTTAATGCATTCAACCTCATTAATGTCAGCCCATATTCATATATCTCTATCGATTTTGTTGTGATTTTAACAATATTAGCTATTACATAAGAAAATCATTAAGGCTTTCATTTATATAGTGTAATGATAAACTCAGTAGGTTCAGACCTATATTTGTCCACTATGTAGATTCTTGTCTCCATGTTCGTATTAAAGGCATAATTGTATTCGGTTTCCAGTACACATACGTGCAAATACATTCCATCTTCATTGACATAAATATTGAAGGACCTGGACCTATGGCGGTGCTATATTGACGATGTCATTTTCATCTGGTGAAAAGATGAGAATAGCCTGCAACAATTTATGGAAGAACTAAATAACAACATATATAATTTACGCTTTACATCAGGCATAAACAGAGAAAAGGTGAATTTTTTAGATATTCAAATTACTAAAAAAGGAAACAAATATACACTCACCTAAAGAATTATTAGGAACACCATACTAATACGGTGTTGGACCCCCTTTTGCCTTCAGAACTGACTTAATTCTACGTGGCATTGATTCAACAAGTTGCTGATAGCATTCTTTAGAAATGTTGGCCCATATTGATAGGATAGCATCTTGCAGTTGATGGAGATTTGAGGGATGCACATCCAGGGCACGAAGCTCCCGTTCCACCACATCCCAAAGATGCTCTATTGGGTTGAGATCTGGTGACTGTGGGGGCCATTTTAGTACAGTGAACTCATTGTCATGTTCAAGAAACCAATTTGAAATGATTCGAGCTTTGTGACATGGTGCATTATCCTGCTAGAAGTAGCCATCAGAGGATGGATACATGTTCTCATTCTGTTTACGCCAAATTCGGACTCTACCATTTGAATGTCTCAACAGAAATCGAGATTCATCAGACCAGGCAACATTTTTCCAGTCTTCAACAGTCCAATTTTGGTGAGCTTGTGCAAATTGTAGCCTCTTTTTCCTATTTGTAGTGGAGATGAGTGGTACCCGGTGGGGTCTTCTGCTGTTGTAGCCCATTCGCCTCAAGGTTGTGCGTGTTGTGGCTTCACAAATGCTTTGCTGCATACCTCGGTTGTAACGAGTGGTTATTTCAGACAACGTTGCTCTTCTATCAGCTTGAATCAGTCGGCCCATTCTCCTCTGACCTCTAGCATCGACAAGGCATTTTTGCCCACAGGACTGCCGCATACTGGATGTTTTTCCCTTTTCACACCATTCTTTGTAAACCCTAGAAATGGTTGTGCGTGATAATCCCAGTAACTGAGCAGATTGTGAAATACTCAGACCGTCCCGTCTGGCACCAACAACCATGCCACGCTCAAAATTGCTTAAATCACCTTTCTTTCCCATTCTGACATTCAGTTTGGAGTTCAGGAGATTGTCTTGACCAGGACCACCCCCCTAAATGCATTGAAGCAACTGCCATGTGATTGGTTGACTAGATAATTGCATTAATGAGAAATAGAACAGGTGTTCCTAATAATTCTTTAGGTGAGTGTATATGTAGTACTTACCACAAACCTACAGCTAAAAACGGATTCATCCTCTTCTCTAGTTGCCATTTACCCAATTGTAGTACATGTATAATGTAAGAAACTGCAACTAATATTAAAAAAACGCAACATTAAGATAAAAACCCACAATAACCGCAACAAAACCGCAAGTAGGAAAAATGTGTATAAAACTGAATGAATGGAAACTACAGCTAGTAAGAACAACATACAAATGCCCCATTAAATACAAACTAAAAACAAATACGAAAAATCTGTAAAATGGGAAAATGGCATCTGAAATAATCCATACCGGTTCTTGGAGATAACCAATTAGGGTATAAAAACCCACAATGCAGACAGAAGGGTCATCACCACTGAAGAAGGGGAGAGCCGTGCCCGAAACGCGTTTGGTATAAACTTTTAATCGACATATGACCCCTATTTAAAAAGAATGGACTTTATTGTGATGACTAACAGTGCACTGTGAATTCTACAAGCGATCATTGCCCTAAGATAATCGAGCGTTTGATCGAGGATCTGAACTAAGAAATATCGGAAGTCCTAGTCCTGCCTGTCTGCTACATCATCTCCAGAAGCATCAACCACTTTCCAAACACACATGGGACGCCGACTGAGAAACATCCGAGACGCCGGTGTTCAGCAGACCTTAGAAAGCTTCGCGATATCGACGAGCAGTCGGGACAAGGATAGGTAAGCCCACAAATGTGGGTTATCATTACCGGTTATTAAGATTCAGATGACCAGCAAGCAATATTTCATAAAAGGATACGATTATATCCAAAGTGACATCAACAAATTGCCATTCCGGTTACATGACTGATCCCACCGCAGTTGTGAGATATTTTTGTTCTTATTGTTGCAACAAAGGATACAATCAACGATTTTATATCCATTCTACAACCCAACCAGTAACTGTGGACATATCTGAGAACGCTTAGTTCCAATACGAGTTAGTTGCTGGTTATAAGGTATTAATGGTGTATAATATTCTGTTGTAAGTTATATTGAGCTAGCTGCTGGATATTTACCTCAATATTGTGCAATATTTTGTACTTCCAGACATCCTACTTGTTATTCAATGTTATTAACATTTTAACATTTCATTTTATTCTATTTTATTTTATCTGTGTGCATATTAAACTCATTGTAGTTCGGAATTGCCCACTGTGTTCCATATGTTTAGTGTGCCAGTCTTCCAGTATTAGTTATTTTATGCATTTTTTGAAGGGTGAATCACTATTGATCTGAGCACCTTTCCGTGATTGTGAGGAGGTGAGCTATTTCCCTTTGAACTCTATTGATTTCCAGATAGGACTTAAGTTCACATATGAGACACAGAGGGACAGTATTGCATTCTTGGACGTCAGGATCTCTAGACAAAAGGATAGACTTGTCACAACATTGTTTAGAAAGCCGACGGCCACCAATTCCATCCTCCACTGGGATAGCCATCACCCCTTCCCCCTTAAAAGGGGCATTCCAAAGGGGCAGTATCTACGGGTCCGTAGAAACTGCTCCGATCCTGAATTGTTTCACCAGGAGGCTAGATTATTACAGAGGAGATTTCTTGACAGGGGTTACCCACAGAACATCTTGAGAGAAGGCTATAAAAAAGCATCACTGAAAGATAGATCTATCCTTCTCACACCACGGAGCACCCGGACAGAGGGCACTACACCGATCCGGTTAATCTCCACTTTTGATGCAGCGAACTGTGAAGTGAGGAAGATTCTGGGTAGATATTGGTCAATTTTGGCTATGGACTCGGATCTGTCTAAGGTGGTTACACCTACCCCCAGTGTCACATATCGCAGGGAGAGAAGTCTCAGCGATCGCTTAGTTCAGTCACTATACCACCTTGCCAAGTGTGCAGACCTGGCTTGATCATCGCCCCCTGGGCATGTTCCGATGTGGAACATGTAAAGCATGCGAGTACGTCTCAACCTCTAAACCTATCACCTGTTCGGCAACGAATGATGTTTTTTCCATTCGGGGATTTTGCCAACTTAAAAACCAAAGGGACAATTTACATCTGCCAGTGCCCGTGTCCTAAGGATTATGTAGGCAAAACTATTAGGGAAGTTAGGAGGCGTATATGCGAACATGTTAATGACGTTCAAAAAAAGAATGCTACCCCTGTGGCTAATCATGTCATGGAGGCTCATTCTGGTAATCCGAGGGTCTTAAAATTCTCGGTACTGGAGGTGATCCCTCCATCACTGAGGGATGGGGACTGGGACAGGAAGATCCTACAGAAAGAGACTGAATGGATCTTTAGGTTCCGGTACACTCCCAAACGCGTGATGTTTGTCTGTTTATATAGGTGCTGCTCTCAGACAACGTCAAACCGGCTGCTGATTTTTTTTCCTCTGGATTCAAAGGAGCATTCTAGCAGAAGATATCCCCATTTGGAGGTGACTTTGTAGGCAATCATTAGGGTTGTATGAGATATTTAACAGTGAGCTAAGGACTAAAACTATTCATTCCAAGAATCCTATGATTAGGGTTGGACTAGACCACCAGAGGGACCTGCTGTGGAACCAGACTCATGAGAACCAAAGGTCAAGCAGAAGACAACTTCATTTAGATATGACTTTGGAACCAATCCTTAGGTTAGGTGAAGTTCTGAACTTTGAGACCTTCCCCTAAATTTGTCTTGTGCTCATCAAGTGTGGACAAACCTTATGTATGAGGTATTTAACAGTGAACTAAGGACTAAAACTGTCCATTCTTAGAAGCCTATAATTAGGGTTGGACTGGAATACCAGAGGAAACTCCAGTAAAACCAGACTCATGAGAACTAAAGGTCCAGCAGAAAAGAAACTCATTTGGAAACAACTTTGGATCGAATCACCTACCACAAGGGTCTATTTCTTATGGAAAGATCACAAATAACCTTTAAATGGGGTTGTGCCACATAACATATTCAGACCATCACCTGGATCTGAATACAATTGTAATTGCATGTAATTAAAAGTTAAATTATTCAATAAAACATATCTGTATAGCTCCACCTGCTGTTTGTTCTTTTCCTTATTTTTTTTTCCATCTCACTGAGCTGGTCGAACGTGCTCAGTATAAATCTTCAATTGTCACCACCCATATGTTCTGCTAGAAGCTGTGGCAGTAACAGAGAGAGAGAAAGGATACGTCCCCTGAGCTGCCAGCCTGGAGATGATCTAGCAGAACAATTGGAGTAGTGAAGATGAAGATCTCTGGATCCATGTGAGGTACAGGGCTACTTCTAGCTTTGTTAGAAAGAGATTGTCATGTACTATATAATGTCTGATTTCCATTTTTACATCTATCAAGGGATAACCCCTTTAAAACCTTACTGGTATGTCCTGTGTGCAATGATAACACCAAATTTTAATATGTAATTAAAATTGGATGTGCTCATGTTCTAGAGGGTGGGCCCACATCAGTCATCTCCTCTAGTGGGCCCAGGAAACCCCAGGGGGACACTGTCTATATTATTCCATCATATACATAGAAGGAATGTTACTAAATATACAGCTTTCAGGATCTTTGCGCTTTTTTTTTTTTTAAGATCATTTTTTTTTTTCTGCACATTTCAGAAAAATTCTCCACAATTTCTATGTATTTGGTGCTGATGATAATTGGCTGTAAGTATATCTCAAAGCACAGCTCTGCTTTTAACATTCATTTACAGTTTAAATTGACATATAAAAATCTAAACCTCTGCAAATCTGAAATTACATCATGAGCTCTCTAGTCACAGTCAATGCTGCATTCAAGGGGAATGTGTCACCGAAATTTTTCTCTGCCAGTTAAAACCAGATAGTGACACATCTCCTTTTTCTAATCTGTTTTTATTTTCTGATTGCAGATTTTCAAAATGCCATTTTCTGAACATGATTACGGGGCGGCCATCTTGCCTGAGCTGTTGTTAACAGCATTTAGAAAGCATTAAGAAAATTGCTTTACGGCAGCTCCATGAGCCATAGACACACTGGAAAGACGTCATTGACTTCTATGGGAGAGTTTTATTTAATCAGTTCAAGACCGGGCTATTTACCCCCCTTCCTGACCAGGCTGATTTTCCTTTTTTTTTTTCTTTTTTTTTGTCTGAGCCATAACTTTTTTTTTTCACTTCGGGTATGTAAACTGTTTTTGCTCCATTTTTGGTGATACACGGGGCTTTATTTTTATGTTATTTTTATTTAGGTATTTTTAGTTTTTTATATGTGAAAATGCAACAAAAATACTTTATGCCACCTTTCCATTACCATCATTTTGATAAAGGGTATGCATGGGTTATGGTGAACAAAGGCAGGGCTAGAAGCTGGAGTATGGCATGTGGTGACGTTTTTTTTCTTTTTTTTTCCTTTTTTTTTTACACTTTGTGCCCCCAAAGACCTATGGGGGGCATTTAAACATTTTTCTTTTATTACTATTATTTTTTTTTCTTATAACTGGAGCTCATATATTATCCCAAGTTACAGGAGGAATGCAGCCCTTAATACAAGACTGTTCAGCTTCACTGCAGAGCTGATCTGGGTCTTCTAAGACCCAGCAGCTCAGGCGGACACCTAGTCCCCAGTGATCACATGATTGCTAGGACCAAAGCAGGAAGCGGCAGCACTGTCACTTCCTCATCTGTATACATAGCACTCACAGTGATGGAGAAGGCAGGGATGGTAATAAAACACTACTACCTTCTCTATGGGGAGCCCAGTTGTTACTGACAGCGAGCTCCCTGCTTCCACAGCTGCATGATTAACGTGCAGCTGCCATTCAGAAACGTTCTTGCAGAGATAAGCATGGAGCCCCCAGAAGTATATAGTCAACATTCTGAAAGTGGTTAAATCTTGCTCTAAAGGGGTTGTCTCACTTAAGCAAATGGTATTTATCATGTAGAGAAAGTTAATACAAGGCACTTACTAATGTAATGCGATTGTCCATATTGTCTCCTATGCTGGCTTGATTCATTTTTCCATCACTTTATACACTGCTTGTTTCCAGGGGTTGCAACCACCCTACAATCCAGCAGTCGTGCTTGGAAACTATAGGAAAAAGCGCTGACCTCTCTGGTGGCCAAGACTATGGGAGTGCGCATAGAATGGCATTTCTTCTATAGTGTGCAAGCACGATTGTAATACTGTGTGCTGCCGACAAACACAACTCTAGTGGGTTTAACTGAACTTTACTGAAGTCTTAAATTTAGAGCAAACAAGCAGACATATGAAAATAATAACACTTGTAAGAAATAGCTTTTCAGTCAGTGATGCTGAATAAGGCCTACAAGGCAATGATGGTCTACTTCAGTGGCGTGGGCCAGCAAACTACCTTTCTGTCCATGTGTAACACCCCAGAGTTGTGTTACTACACTCCTCTACTCTGCTACTGTCTTCTAAAAGCTTTTATATTGTCATGTGATATGATTTTGCTCATGTCTTCACAATTGTGCATTTAAAACTATGTTACATGTAAATTTCCTTGTAGTTTTCCAGGTTGACCAGCAGGTGGCAGCAATGGATTGGTAAGGAACTAGTTACAGTTTAGTATATCTAAGCTGGAATAGTTCATTCCAGCTTAGCTCCCCCTCTGTGGAGGTGTGGACTGTTCCACATCCTGCAGCATGGGAGAGAAGGAAGTTAGTGTGCCAGCCACCCCTGTTGGGGAAGGCTGTGTGATAGCCTTCAAGAGTCCCCCTGCATAGAGAAAAAAGCCAGGATCTTGTCTCGGCTAAGACATTGATCAAATCCCCAGCCTGAGCCCTGCAGCCTCAGCTGGATGAAGCAAGCAGACAATCTCCAGAGTTCCAGGACGAAAGCATTCCCTGAGAGCCTATCTGTGAGTAAAGTCCAGAGACCTAGGAGAAGCCATATTCCTCCTCAGCTAGTCAGTCCCCACAAAGCAGAAGCTAAAGAGAAGTGCAGAAGCTAAATTCCTGCCACAGTTACAGAGCTAACAAGCAGACGTCTTTACCTGCAAGCTCCAAATTTAAAGTGCAGAAGATTTATTCCCGCCAACCATGGCCAATACCTGCTGGGACCAAAGACCAAAGCTGTATTCTGCTTGGATACCAGTTATCTTCAGTAAAGAACAGTTTGAACTTCACCTAAAGGTGTGGACATCAATTTCTGCTGCACAATTCCTCTATTACTCCTACTATCACTACACTCAAATTTATTGCAAGTAAGCCACAGATTTCGGATCCGCAAAACACTGGTCCAGCACCCCAATAGAAATACCTATTCTTGTCCGCAAAAAACGGAAGCCGCCCGTCTTGCCTTCCGCAATTTACGGAATGGAACGGGCGCCGGCAATGTAAATGCCTATTCTTGTCCGCAAAGCGCGGACAAGAATAGGACATGTTATATTTTTTTAACGGGGCCGCGGAACGGAGCCACGGATGCGGACAGCACACGGAGTGCTGTCCGCATCTTTTGCGGCCCTATTGAAGTGAATGGGTCCGCATCCGAGCCGCCAAAATGGCGGCTCGGATGCGGACCCAAACAACGGCCGTGTGCATGAGGCCTTAATGTAATTTTCTTAACTGAGACAATCCCTTTAAGGTTATCACGTATGAAGTGATCCATACCTTAATAAATAACTGTAAAATATATGTCTGAGATTAGAAAAATTTGTCTGTGTTCTTCTCCCAGAAACAGCTCCACTCTTGTCCATGGCTGTGTCTGTTACTGCCCTTCAGCTCTAATCACTTGAGTATGGCTGGCTGAGCTACAAAAGCAGACGCGTCCCAAAGATAAGAGAAGCACTGTTTTCGAGGGAATAACCCAAACCATCAACTAATTATGCCATGACCAAAAATTTCCATAAAGCGGCTACAAATAGAAATATAATAACTTCGAATTAACTAGCAGAAGGACTCGGCTTCGCACAGGTATATTTCATCTATTTCATTTAATGTTTGTGTGAGTCGTTAAAAGATATCGACAGTATCCCCCATAACAGTAACCTCTACAGCACCCCGCCCCTTTAACAGTGAACTCCACAGTCCCCCACCCCTAAACACTGACCCACCCCACAGTGCCCCGCCACTTTAAAATGGGACCTCCACAGCAGCCCATCCCCTTAACTTTGACCTTTACAGCAGCCCGCCCCTTTAACAGTAAGTTTCACAGCACCCCACTCCCTTGACAGTGACCTCCTCAGGGGCCCGTCCCCTTAACAGTGACCTTCACAGTACCCCGCTGCCTTAACAGTGACCTCCACAGCAGTTGCCCCTTTAATAGTGGCCCCTGCCGCCTTAATAGTGACCTCCACAACGCCCTGCCTCTTTAATGCTAGGGCTAGACGACGACATGTGTCGCGCAACATTTTGTCTGAACAATTTTTATAAAAATAGATGGATTTTTCTGCGACTGTCGTGTCGCAGTCACAGCATGTCACATGTCGCAGTGAAACACCATAGCCTATCATAAAAATTGTCGCGCGATATTGGTGCAACATCAATGTCGCTCGACACATGTAGCAGTGTAGTTGTGCCCTATATGTCGTGCGACTTATTGTCGCGCGCCACATGTCGTCGTGTAGCCCTAGCCTAAAGCTGACCTACAGCAGTGAAGAAAAATGGCTGGGTTGTTATGGAAACCTGGAGTTAAACTGTGTGTATGTGGAGACTAAGGGCCTGTGAGCTTCTATTGGCTGATAAGGGACATGTGACCGTGTGGATGGCAGTTGGGATATGAAGAGAAAGACTTGCAGGCTTGTATTGGCTAATGCAGGTCATTTTTGGGGAATATCTCAGGAACGGTAAGTCCTAGAGAGCTGAGACCCCAACAAGATTTCTTTCCAGGTAGCAAGAGATGTGTATACCAAGTTTCGTTGAAATCGAGGGTTGCGTTTTTGAGTGATCGCGGAACATACATACACACATACATACATACACTCACCTAAAGAATTATTAGGAACACCTGTTCTATTTCTCATTAATGCAATTATCTAGTCAACCAATCACATGGCAGTTGCTTCAATGCATTTAGGGGTGTGGTCCTGGTCAAGACAATCTCCTGAACTCCAAACTGAATGTCAGAATGGGAAAGAAAGGTGATTTAAGCAATTTTGAGCGTGGCATGGTTGTTGGTGCCAGACGGGCACGGTCTGAGTATTTCACAATCTACTCAGTTACTGGGATTTTCACGCACAACCATTTCTAGGGTTTACAAAGAATGGTGTGAAAAGGGAAAAACATCCAGTATGCGGCAGTCCTGTGGGCAAAAATGCCTTGTGGATGCTAGAGGTCAGAGGAGAATGGGCCGACTGATTCAAGCTGATAGAAGAGCAACGTTGACTGAAATAACCACTCGTTACAACCGAGGTATGCAGCAAAGCATTTGTGAAGCCACAACACGCACAACCTTGAGGCGGATGGGCTACAACAGCAGAAGACCCCACCGGGTACCACTCATCTCCACTACAAATAGGAAAAAGAGGCTACAATTTGCATGAGCTCACCAAAATTGGACTGTTGAAGACTGGAAAAATGTTGCCTGGTCTGATGAGTCTCGATTTCTGTTGAGACATTCAAATGGTAGAGTCCGAATTTGGCGTAAACAGAATGAGAACATGTATCCATCCTCTGATGGCTACTTCCAGCAGGATAATGCACCATGTCACAAAGCTCGAATCATTTCAAATTGGTTTCTTGAACATGACAATGAGTTCACTGTACTAAAATGGCCCCCACAGTCACCAGATCTCAACCCAAAAGAGCATCTTTGGGATGTGGTGGAATGGGAGCTTCATGCCCTGGATGTGCATCCCTCAAATCTCCATCAACTGCAAGATGCTATCCTATCAATATGGGCCAACATTTCTAAAGAATGCTATTGGCACCTTGTTGAATCAATGCCACGTAGAATTAAGGCAGTTCTGAAGGCAAAAGGGGGTCCAACACCGTATTAGTATGGTGTTTCTAATAATTCTTTAAGTAAGTGTATATATGTCCTTTTTATATATAGATAGTGCTTTAATTCCCATGGACTTTCACTTCTCACCACTAGATGGCAGAAATTGCTTGTTGCCCATCCAATGTAATGTTGATACAGCCAGTTTAGCAATGATGATGATTTGAGTACATAAAAGAGTAGATGTGATCTATAATTCGTTTTCTGTGAATTAAAACCATTGTGCTAATTATAATAGATTTAGGGCCCCTGCACATGACTGTATCCGTTTTTGCAATCCACAACTCACGGACCCCCAAAGCACGGATACCAGCCGAGAGCCTGATGCCATTTTTTTTTTTTTACTCCTGCAGAAATTTACGATTCTAGTCCGCAAAACAGACAAGAATAGGACATGGGACATGTTTTATTTTTTATTTCTTCCGCGAGGCCGCGGGATGGATTTACGGATGCAGACAGCACGCAGATGTGCTGTCCGCATCTTTTGCGGCCCCATTGAGATGAATGGGTCTGCATCCGATCCTGCAAAAAAGCGGATTGAATGTGGACCAAAACCACGGCCATGCACATGAGCATTTTTCATGCGCAGGTGCGAGTTTAAAATCGTTTGGTGCATGAGCCTTTACATCTCACAACATATATAGGCTCAAATTGTCTGGCAGTCCAGACTCTGCCCATAAAGTAGGTCACGCTCCTATATGGCTTTCAAATGTCTCCCTGCCTTTAGAAAACAAAGCAGAACATGGCTGTGCTCTTCTCACAAGGGATATTGCTTTAACACCTTAAGGATGTGGCCCATTTTGGTAGTTAAAGGGGTTGTGCCACCATTAAATATTATTTTAATATAATTCAGCATGAAAAACTTACTTTTGTAATTTACTTCCCGGTACAAGAAAGATCCAGTTGTGAGATATTCCCTTTCATCTACTGTAAGAAATTGTGTCAGTGACAGGGAGAGAGCTGCAGCAGAAAGGACACACATCCTGAGAAAGGTCACGCCCCCTGAGCTGCCAGCTTGAAATAAATCTAGCAGAGCAATTAGCTCTGGATCTACTGAAGGTACATGGCTGGTTCTTGGTTTGCTAGACAAGACATGGTCATGTACTATATTATGTCTTATTTTGCATCAATCATGGCATAACCATAACGACTAGGGATGAGCGAACCCGAACTGTATAGTTCGGGTTCGTACCGAATTTTAGGGTGTTCGTGACACGGACCCAGACCCGAACATTTTCGTAAAAGTCCGGGTTCGGGTTCGGTGTTCCGTGCTTTCTTGGCGCTTTTTGAAAGGCTGCAAAGCAGCCAATCAACAAGCGTCATACTACTTGCCCCAAGAGGCCATCACAGCCATGCCTACTATTGGCATGGCTGTGATTGGCCAGTGCAGTATGTGACCCAGCCTCTATTTAACCCCTTAAGGACCGGGCTCATTTTCACCTTAAGGACCAGGCCTTTTCTTGGAAATCTGACAAGTGTCACTTTAAGTGCTAATAACTTTAAAACGCTTTGACTTATCCAGGCCATTCTGAGATTGTTTTTTCATCACATATTGTACTTCATGACACTGGTAAAATGAAGTCAAAAAAATTATTTTTTTTTGCACAAAAAAATACCTAATTTACCA
The DNA here is from genome assembly GCF_905171765.1 of Bufo bufo. Lineage (NCBI taxonomy): Eukaryota > Metazoa > Chordata > Amphibia > Anura > Bufonidae > Bufo > Bufo bufo. The sequence continues at coordinate 84,570,764 of NC_053392.1, forward strand.
AAAATTTGGAAAAATTAGCAAATTTCAAAGTTTCAGTTTCTCTACTTCTGTAATACATAGTAATACTCCAAAAAATTGTGATGACTTTACATTCCCCATATGTCTACTTCATGTTTGAATTATTTTGGGAATGATATTTTATTTTTTGGGGATGTTATAAGGCTTAGAAGTTTAGAAGCAAATCTTGAAATTTTTCAGAAATTTACAAAAACTCAATTTTTAGGGACCAGTTCAGGTCTGAAGTCGATTTGCGAGGCTTACATAATAGAAACCACCCAAAAATGACCCCATCTAAAAAAACTACACCCCTCAAGGTATTCAAAACTGATTTTGCATACATTATTAACCCTTTAGGTGTTGCACAAGAGTTATTGGCAAATGGGGAGGAAATTTGAGAATTTAATTTTTTTGTCAAATTTTTCATTTTAACCCATTTTTTCCACTAACAAAGCAAGGGTTAACAGCCAAACAAGACTGTATCTTTATTGCCCTGACTCTGCCGTTTACAGAAACACCCAATATGTGGCCATAAACTACTGTACGGCCACACAGCGGGGCGTAGAGGGAAAGGTGCGCCGTATGGTTTTTGGAAGGCTGATTTTTATGGACTGGTTTTTTGACACCATGTCCCATTTGAAGCCCCCTGATGCACCCCTAGAGGAGAAACTCCCTAAAAGTGACCCCATCTAAGAAACTACACCCCTCAAGGTATTCAAAACTGATTTTACATACGTCGTTAACCCTTTAGGTGTTGCACAAGAGTTATTGGCAAATGGGGATGAAATTTGAGAATTTCATTTTTTTGCCTAATTTTCAATTTTAACCCATTTTTTCCACTAACAAAGCAAGGGTTAACAGCCAAACAAGACTGTATATTTATTGCCCTGACTCTGCTGTTTACAGAAACACCCTATATGTGGCCGTAAACTACTGTACGGCCACACAGCGGGGCGCAGAGTGAAAGGTGCGCCATTTGGTTTTTGGAAGGCTGATTTTGCTGGACTGTTTTTTTGACACCATGTCCCATTTGAAGCCCCCCTGATGCACCCCTAGAGTAGAAACTCCATAAAAGTGACCCCATCTAAGAAACTACACCCTTCAAGGTATACAAAACTGATTTTACATACGTCGTTAACCCTTTAGGTGTTGCACAAGATTTAATGGAAAATAGAGACACAATTTCAAAATTTCAAATTTTTGGCAGATTTTCCATTTTAATATTTTTTTTCCAGTTACAAAGCAAGGGTTAACAGCCAAACAAAACTCATTATTTATGGCCCTGATTCTGTAGTTTACAGAAACACCCCATATGTGGTCGTAAACAGCTGTACGGGCACACGGCAGGGCGCAGAAGGAAAGGAATGCCATACGGTTTTTGGAAGGCAGATTTTGCTGGACTGTTTTTTTTGACACCATGTCCCATTTGAAGCCCCCCTGATGCACCCCTAGAGTGGAAACTCCAAAAAAGTGACTCCATTTTAGAAACTACGGGATAGGGTGGCAGTTTTGTTGGTACTAGTTTAGGGTACATATGATTTTTGGTTGCTCTATATTACACTTTTTGTGCAGCAAGGTAACAAGAAATAGCTTTTTTGGCACGTTTTTTTTTTTGTTATTTACAACATTCATCTGACAGGTTAGATCATGTGGTAATTTTATAGAGCAGGTTGTCACGGACGCGGCGGTACCTAATATGTATACATTTTTTTTATTTATGTAAGTTTTATACAATAACTTCATTTTTAAAACCAAAAAAATGTTTTAGTGTCTCCATAGTCTAAGAGCCATCGTTTTTTCAGTTTTTGGGCGATTATCTTGAGTAGGGTCTCATTTTTTGCGGGATGAGATGACGGTTTGATTGGCACTATTTTGGGGTGCATATGACTTTTTGATCGCTTGATATTACACTTTTTGTGACGTAAGATGGCAAAAAATGGCTTTTTTTTACACTGTTTTTATTTTTATTTTTTTACGGTGGTCATCTGAGGGGTTAGGTCATGTGATATTTTTATAGAGCCGGTCGATACGGACGCGGCGATACCTAATATGTATACTTTTTTTTTATTTATGTAAGTTTTACACAATGATTTCATTTTTGAAACAAAAAAAAATCATGTTTTAGTGTTTCCATAGTCTAAGAGCCATAGTTTTTTCAGCTTTTGGGCGATTATCTTGAGTAGGGTCTCATTTTTTGCGGGATGAGATGACGGTTTGATTGGTACTATTTTGGCGTACATGCGACTTTTTTGATCACTTTTATTACCTTTTTTGGGAAGTAAGGTGGGCAAAATTTCAATTTTCTCATAGTTTTTATTTTTTTATTTTTATGGCGTTCACCGTGCGGGGAAAGTAACATGACCATTTTATAGATCAGGTCGTTATGGACGCGGCGATACCTAATATGTGTAGTTTATTTTATTTTTTTAATTTTTATTCAGTGATAAATGTTTGTTTTTTTTATCTTAACTTTTTTCACTTTTTTTTACATTTTTTGACCCAGACCCGCTTGGTTCTTGAAGATCCAGTGGGTCTGATGTCTGTATAATACAGTACAGTACAATATATATTGTTCTGTACTGTATTTTACTTACACTGAACAGATCTATGCTTTCAGCATAGATCTGTTCAGCACCATGGACAGCAGGACGCCTACGCAGGCGTCCTGTTGCCATGGGAACCCTCCCCGTCTGCTCAGAACTTCGCAGACGGGGAAGGGTAAGCACAGGGCTGAGGGGGGCTCTCTGGGGGCTCTCTCCCTCTCCATCGGGGGGCTGCAAAGGCACAGCAGCCCCCCGATGGAGAGGGAGGGAGCTCCCTGACCGATGACAGTTAACTTTTTCCATACAGCGGTCCGTACGGACCGCGGTATGGAAAGGGTTAAACGGCTGACATCTGCACAGATGTCAGCCGTTTATACCAGGGTGCCAGCAATGTGCTGGCACCCTGGTATACCCACTAGAAGCCAACGATCATTCATGGGGAGGCGGGCGGGGGATCGCGATCCCGCCTGCCGCACCGCCCGCCTCCCGCAACGCCCCCACCGCATGCGACACCCGGGGGGGGTGCAGGGGGGGGGTGAAAAATATAGATTTTAGCCACTCTAAAGTTTCTGATCGCCGCGGTCAGGGACCGCGGGGATCAGAAACTGCAAAAAGCGCAGCAAACCGCAGGTCTGAATTGACCTGCGGTTTGCTGCGATCGCCGACACGGGGGGGTCACATGACCCCCCTGCCGTTGTCACAGGATGCCGGCTGAAGGATTTCAGCCGAAATCCCGTTCCGTTTAACCCCTCGGGCGCCGGAATACAGATTTTAAGTCAGGACGTACCGGTACGTCCTGTGTCCTTAAGGACTCGGGAAATAGGGCGTACCGGTACGTCCTATGTCCTTAAGGGGTTAAGCTGGAGTCACGTAGCGCCGCACGTCACTCTGCTCTGATGAGTGTAGGGATAGGATGCAGCTGCTGCTGTTAGGGCCAGATTAGGCAGGGATTTATTTACAGGAGTCGTCCCGGAAGATTGGAAATTGCCAAATGTCGTGCCCATTCACAAGAAAGGTAGTAGGGAGGAATCGAGCAACTATAGACCAGTGAGTCTGACATCAATAGTAGGCAAATTATTGGAAACCCTATTAAAGGATAGGATTGTGGAACATCTAAAATCCCATGGATTGCAAGATGAAAAACAACATGGGTTTACTTCAGGGAGATCATGTCAAACAAATCTTATAGATTTTTTTGACTGGGTGAATAAAATAATAGACGGTGGAGGTGCAGTAGACATCGCATATCTAGATTTTAGTAAGGCTTTTGACACTGTCCCACATAGAAGACTTATCAATAAACTGCAGTCATTGAGCATGGACTCCCATATTGTTGAGTGGATTAGGCAGTGGCTGAGTGACAGACAACAGAGGGTTGTAGTCAATGGAGAACATTCAAAACAAGGTCATGTTACCAGTGGGGTTCCACAGGGATCTGTACTGGGACCGATTTTGTTTAATATCTTCATAAGTGATATTGCAAAAGGCCTCGCTGGTAAGGTTTGACTTTTTGCTGATGACACAAAGATATGTAACAGGGTTGATGTTCCTGGAGGGAAACGCCAAATGGAAAAGGATTTAGGAAAACTAGAAGAATGGTCAGAACTCTGGCAACTGAAATTTAATGTGGATAAGTGCAAGATAATGCACCTGGGGCGTAAAAACCCAAGGGCAGAATATAGAATATTTGACACAGTCCTGACCTCAGTATCTGAGGAAAGGGATTTAGGAGTAATTATTTCAGAAGACTTAAAGGTGGGAAGACAATGTAATAGAGCAGCACGAAATGCCAGCAGAATGCTTGGATGTATAGGGAGAGGTATAAGCAGTAGAAAGAGTGAAGTGCTTATGCCGCTGTACAGAACACTGGTGAGACCTCACTTGGAGTATTGTGCGCAGTACTGGAGGCCATATCTCCAGAAGGATATAGATACTCTAGAGAGAGTTCAGAGAAGAGCTACTAAACTAGTACATGGATTGCAGAATAAAACTTACCAGGAAGGGTTAAAGGACCTTAATATGTATAGTTTGGAAGAAAGAAGAGACAGAGGGGATATGATAGAAACTTTTAAATACATAAAGGGAATCAACTCGGTAAAGGAGGAGAGCATATTTAAAAGAAGAAAAACTACCACAAGAGGACACAGTTTTAAATTAGAGGGGCAAAGGTTTAAAAGTAATATAAGGAAGTATTACTTTACTGAGAGAGTAGTGGATGCATGGAATAGCCTTCCTGCAGAAGTGGTAGCTGCAAATACAGTGAAGGGGTTTAAGCATGTATGGGATAGGCATAAGGCCATCCTTCATATAAGATAGGGCCGGGGGCTATCCATAGTATTCAGTATATTGGGCAGACTAGATGGGCCAAATGGTTCTTATCTGCCGACACATTCTATGTTTCTATGTTTCTATGAAGTGATCGATATACAGCTGTGTATCATACAATCTCTGCTATTCAATTGCTCACTGTTTTAAGGCTGCCCAGAGCGTTTTTCTGTCACTTTTTTCTGGGGTGATCGGCGGCCATTTTGTGTCTTGTGGTGCGCCAGCACAAGCTGCCACCAAGTCCATTTAACCATCAATAGTGTGTTGTTTTTTTTGCTATATCCTACATCAGGGGCTTGGCTGTGCTTGCTATTTTATTGAGGGGTGAAATACAATTGCCAAAATAGCAGTACCCTAAATCTGGTGTTTCAGCTGTGGCTAGCCAATTGTAATACTGTCTGCTGTCTGGTAAAGGATATATTTTTTTCTGGGTTGAAATACAATTCCCAAATTAGCAATTCCCTAAATCAGTGGTTTCTGCTGTATCAGGCCAAGTTTAAATCTATCCATAAAAGGGTATATTACATTGAAGGTGCTGATAGGGTCATTCTCAATAACTTCACATGCTACCGTGCATCTCCAAGTGTAATTCTGGCCGTAAAGGGATACCTGTCATCCAGGGCCTAAATACTATGCCTACAATTTATATTCAGCTAAATCTGTGGTTACTGCTTTGCCTGTATTAGTGTAATACGGTACCTAAATAGATAGCCAGATAGTGTTAGGTGCCTGTAAAAAAAGGCCTGAATTTGAATTCAATACATTGGACCAAATAATTTTTTTCTTATTGTGGTGAACGGTAACAATGAGGAAAACATCTAGTAAGGGACGCGAACGCGGACATGGTCGTGGTGGTGTTAGTGGACCCTCTGGTTCTGCCACAGCCACACATCCTAGTGTACCAACTACCTCAGGTCCCAGTAGACGCCAGAATTTACAACGATATTTGGTGGGGCCCAATGCCGTTCTAAGGATGGTAAGGCCTGAGCAGGTACAGGCATTAGTCAATTGGGTGGCCGACAGTGGATCCAGCACGTTCACATTATCTCCCACCCAGTCTTCTGCAGAAAGCGCACAGATGGTGCCTGAAAACCAAGCCCATCAGTCTGTCACATCACCCCCATGCATATCAGGGAAACTGTCTGAGCCTCAACTTATGCAGCAGTCTCTTATGCTGTTTGAAGACTCTGCTGGCAGGGTTTCCCAAGGGCATCCACCTAGCCCTTCCCCAGGGGTGGAAGAGATAGAATGCACTAACGCACAACCACTTATGTTTCCTGATGATGAGGACATGGGAATACCACCTCAGCACGTCTCTGATGATGACGAAACACAGGTGCCAACTGCTGCGTCTTTCTGCAGTGTGCAGACTGAACAGGAGGTCAGGGGTCAAGACTGGGTGGAAGACGATGCAGGGGACGATGAGATCCTAGACCCCACATGGAATGAAGGTCGTGCCACTGACTTTCAGAGTTCGGAGGAAGAGGCAGTGGTGAGCCAACAGCGTAGCAAAAGAGGGAGCAGTGGGCAAAAGCAGAACACCCGCCGCCAAGAGAGTCTGCCTGCTACTGGCCACCGCCATCTGGGACCGAGCACCCCAAAGGCAGCTTCAAGGAGTTCCCTGGCATGGCAGTTCTTCAAACAATGTGCTGACGACAAGACCCGAGTGGTTTGCACGCTCTGCCATCAGAGCCTGAAGCGAGGCATTAACGTTCTGAACCTTAGCACAACCTGCATGACCAGGCATCTACATGCGAGACCCGGGCTGCAGTGGAGTAAGCACCTTAAAAACAAGGAACTCACTCAGGCTCCCCCTGCTACCTCTTCTGCTGCTGCCTCGGCCTCTTCCTCCGCCTCTGGAGGAACGTTGGCACCTGCCGCCCAGCAAACAGAGGATGTAGCACCAACACCACCACCTCCGTCACCAAGCATCTCCACCATGTCACACGGCAGCGTTCAGCTCTCCATCTCACAAACATTTGAAAGAAAGCGTAAATTCCCACCTACTGGCCTATGAAATGCTGTCATTCAGGCTGGTGGACACAGACAGCTTCAAACAGCTCATGTCGCTTGCTGTCCCACAGTATGTTGTTCCCAGCCGCCACTACTTCTCCAAGAGAGCCGTGCCTTCCCTGCACAACCAAGTATCCGATAAAATCAAGTGTGCACTGTGCAACGCCATCTGTGGCAAGGTCCACCTAACCACAGATACGTGGACCAGTAAGCACAGCCAGGAACGCTATATCTCCCTAACTGCACACTGGGTAAATGTAGTGGCGGCTGGGCCCCAGGCAGAGAGCTGTTTGGCGCACGTCCTTCCGCCGCCAAGGATCGCAGGGCAACATTCTTTGCCTCCTGTAGCCTCCTCCTCCTACTCGGCTTCCTCCTCCTCTTCTTCCACCTGCTCATCCAGTCAGCCACACACCTTCACCACCAACTTCAGCACAGCCAGGGGTAAACGTCAGCAGGCCATTCTGAAACTCATATGTTTGGGGGACAGGCCCCACACCGCACAGGAGTTGTGGCGGGGTATTGAACAACAGACCGACGAGTGGTTGCTGCCGGTGAGCCTCAAGCCCGGCCTGGTGGTGTGCGATAATGGGCGAAATCTCGTTGCAGCTCTGGGACTAGCCGGTTTGACGCACATCCCTTGCCTGGCGCATGTGCTGAATTTGGTGGTGCAGAAGTTCATTCACAACTACCCCGACATGTCAGAGCTGCTGCATAAAGTGCGGGCCGTCTGTGCGCGCTTCCGGCATTCACATCCTGCCGCTGCTCGCCTGTCTGCGCTACAGCGTAACTTCGGCCTTCCCGCTCACCGCCTCATATGCGACGTGCCCACCAGGTGGAACTCCACCTTGCACATGCTGGACAGACTGTGCGAGCAGCAGCAGGCCATAGTGGAGTTTCAGCTGCAGCACACACAGATGAGTCGCACTGCGGAACCTGTGTGCCCTGTTGCGCTGTTTCGAGTACTCCACCAACATGGCCAGTGGCGATGACGCCGTTATCAGCGTTACAATACCACTTCTATGTCTCCTTGAGAAAACACTTAGGGCGATGATGGAAGAGGAGGTGGCCCAGGAGGAGGAGGAGGAAGAGGGGTCATTTTTAGCACTTTCAGGCCAGTCTCTTAGAAGTGACTCAGAGGGAGGTTTTTTGCAACAGCAGAGGCCAGGTACAAATGTGGCCAGCCAGGGCCCACTACTGGAGGACGAGGAGGACGAGGATGAGGAGGAGGTGGAGGAGGATGAGGATGAAGCATGTTCACAGCGGGGTGGCACCCAACGCAGCTCGGGCCCATCACTGGTGCGTGGCTGGGGGGAAACGCAGGATGATGACGATACGCCTCCCACAGAGGACAGCTTGTCCTTACCTCTGGGCAGCCTGGCACACATGAGCGACTACATGCTGCAGTGCCTGCGCAACGACAGCAGAGTTGCCCACATTTGAGAATGGTGAGAATGATCAAGAAACTTTGCAATGTTTGCTGGGGTTTTTTTTCTGTTTGTTTTTTCATGTGTTCACAATGCAGGGTAAATATTGTGTGGGTTGTTTACAGATGTGTTTTTGTTTTCTCTGACTTGCAATTGATTCTATTCTAAAAACCTTTTTTTTTTTTTTGCATTTTTTTTTTTTAGTTGCCGTAGTATATGTAAAAGGCATATCTTGGGCAATTGTTAAGCAACCCATAATGATCTGATGACGTAGGGGTCTACCTCATTTTATTTTATTTAGCCAATAATGGGTGAAACAGCCATGATCAGAGCTATCTATGAACCCGGCTGTTGCAGCTAGGGGTTAGCGATATGTTACAACTGGCTCCTGCTGCTGATGGTGCAGGCTCAGCACTAGACCCACTCCACCACAGTGCCATATAATTATAGCGCTGCAAGCTAAGTGTCTAGCCTGCGAGAAGGTGTAAATGCATCAAAAATAATGTAGCTTTGCAAATAGGCTTGATTAAAAATATCATTTCATTTTTGTGTGTACCGCTCCTATGCAGACCTACGTGTCAATTCCACCCATCCGTACAGACAGAAGAACCATGGTAAGATGTTCTTATTCATTTATCTTATCTTTTAAAGTTTTTGTTAAACCAGATTTCCAGGATTTTCACCTCATTATGATTGATTCTACATCGTATAGGTCTCTGACATTGACTGACCTACAGACGTTGGGCACAGAAGACTAATTACCGTAATTGTTGCTGGCTAAGTGATTACAATGAAATCAATACGTCCATGAGGTCACCCAACAGAAAAAGTTTGTCTGAGCGTTCACGCTTTTATTATTGCACGTCGCTGCTTGTTATACTGTATTGTTAGCCCTGACACTTCTCAGCGCTTGGCGCACGGACAGCTATGACAAGTATGTAAATTCTGCCGTCTATTTGAGGAAAGATCAACCATGTGTGGGCTTCCTCCTCTTCACTAGTTTGGCCACACACCGAATTCTCCTTTTAATATTGTACTTTTTATAATGCTTATCTCCTAGCAACCAGATCTTCACCTTACTCTCAGAATTAATTGAAAGTATCTTCCTGCAATTTTCCTGTCACAGCCCCATAGACTCGGGAGGTAGAATCTACTATTATTATATCTAATTCATATATACTGCTCTAGATAAAGTTCTGTATAGAAATGTATCATATCACAGATGTAGCAGAGCTGCTGTCATCAAAATGCTGCTCTATGTAAGGGCATGACATAGTATGGGTTGCCAGTGTCAAATGTTGGGCCCTAATGTGTGGACATGCCCCTTTTTACACAGGCAGCGCTGATCAGGGTCTGCTAAGACTCAGCAGCTCTGAATTAGTGAACACGTGACCCCCGGATTCATTAGCGGAAGTGACATTGCCACTTCCCGTGATCACCGCATAGCGTTCATTGAGCGCTATGCACTAAGCAAAGCAGAAGGCAGGAGCTTTAATCTGGTGCCATACATGTACAGCGCTCTGTATTAAAGCCCAGGACCAAGTACAGTTCATGTACAGTGGGGAGTTAAAGGGTTTGTCGGGGATCAGAGTTAAACCCAGCGGACATATCCCCATTTTCACCCAGGCAGCCCCCCTGATATGAGCATCGGAGCAGGGCAAGGGCTGTTTGTTTATATTTTTAAACTGCTGGCAGAGGCTTCGACCTAGCAGTGTCGCTGGTGACATCACTGAAGCCCGCCCATTATTGCCGGTGACATCCCCGAGCTCACTGTAAGGCGGAAGCTTCCGTCTAACTTTACCCATGGAGAGCCCGGTACGTCACCAGATCTCTAGAAAAAGCCTTTGCCCTGCGCGATTCATGCTCATGTCAGAGGTGCTGTCTGGGTGAAAACAGGGATATGTCCGTGTTCAGCTCTGATTCCCCCCCCCCACCTACTGTTACATCATCGGCCCATGCCTGCAGCTGTCCTGCTCTCTGGAGTGGGCACAGGCACCGCTTCACTCAACCATCTCTTGGATATCTGGGGGCCTGGACCCACCGGTCTCACCCTGCTGCCTTGCAGCTGTTCCACTCCTCTGCAAGCTGCAGCCTGCTTCCTGCCAGAAGATCTCCTCCCTTTCCCTGTAGGGCATGTGCACGCTCTCCCTTTGGCTCTTAGAGGGCAGGCACACAGCCTAATTCACACAGCAAATGGCAACTGTGGGTACTTAAAAGGTGCCTGAGCAATAGGTTATCTGGCTTGCTAGTTCCTGCAAAGGTATACTGTATCCTTCTACTGTGTACCAACTTCTGCCTGATTCCTGGATTCTGATTTTTAAAAAGTGCTGGATTCTACTTCTTTTATGTCCTCGCTGCCTACCCTGACCTCAGACTGTTTACCATATTAAAGATACTCTGCCAGCTCTGACCTCGGCCTGTCCCTGACTACTATTTTGCCTGATCCCTTAGTGCTCCACACTGGTTTCTCTAACCCCGGTCAGTGTCAACTACACAGGGTCAACTGTCAACTACACAGAGACTACTTCAGGAGATAGTGGCTTGGTGGCATCCCTGCAGTAAAGTACAGATCTCTGCATAGTGGATAAAGGGTGAATACCAGGGGACTACCAGGATAACGCCCTTAGGATTAGCCCTGTCAAATCTTTTGGCTGACACAGTGGTTCCACACCAACTGCCGTTCCAGTTACTATCCTGCCTCTAGTATGTGTAACGCCCCAGAGTTGTGTTACTACACGCCTCTACCCCGCTACTATCTGTTAAGAGCCTTTATCTTGTCATCTGATATGATTTTGCTCATGTCTTCACAATCGTGCATTTAAAAATGAAAAAAGGAAAAAGTCTGGTACCGTGATAGCCAATTGAAAACTAGTTTAGTGCTCTCATTAAGAGAAACAAAATAAGAGTATTGCAGGTTTGATACCTTTTATAGGAGGCCTCTATGTTGTCTCTACTGCATTTTCAGTATCTGTCCTGTTTCTCCAACGTAGAGGGGTCCAACAGGACATTTAGTGCAGAGAATCAGATAAACAACATTAGATGTAGACATGTGAATGTCCCAGGGATCTGATAGTCCTGCTGTGTGCTGGGGATCCGGATCTTATCTGTTGTCTTTAGAGACAACATAGAGGCCTCCTGTAAAAGGTATCAAACCTGCAATACTCTTATTTTGTTTCTCTTAATGAGAGCACTAAACTACTTTAAAACTATGTTAAATGTAAATTTCCTGGTAATTTTCCATGTTGACCATCAGGTTTTCAGCAATGGATTACTAAGGAATTAGTTACAGTTTAGTACATTTAGGCTGGAATGGTTTATTCCAGCTTAGCTCCCCCCTGTGGAGGTGTGGACTGTTCCCATATCCTTCAGCATGGGAGGAGGAGGAAGTTAGAGTCAGTGTGCCATCCACCCCGTTGGGGAAGGCTGTGTGATAGAGTTCAGGAGTCCCCCTGCATAGGGAAAAAGCCAGGATCTTGTCTCGGCTGAGACATTGATCACATACCCAGACTGAGCCCTTGTCACGGCCTATGGTGTACACTGTGACACTGTTGCCACACTTGCGGTTGCCCGTGGCAACGTGTTGCTGTGAGAGCATGCAGTGGCAGTGGTCGCCACGCATGCTGTTGCCGGTGGTTATGTGTTTGGTATGCTTGTGTGTGCACTTCCCCTTTAAGTTGTAGCCTCCCTCTGTCTGGTGCTGTAAGGGTTAACTCCCTGACTGGGTGTGGTCACTTGGCTTATATCTTCTGTGGTTTCCTGGCTGGAGTCTTTTGTACTTCAGCTGTTGTTGGTGCTGGAGCTCTGCTCCAGTCCAGGGTGTTCCATCTGTCCAGTGAGGGCCACCCTTGTGGTCATCAATGTCATCCCGGTGTCTCCTTCCCTTCCTGTCCCTATTTGTATGGAGTGGGTTATTTTCAGGGAGTTGGTATGTCTAGTTTGGTGTTACATGTCTGGTGGTGTTTGGTGTCCAGCTTGTTTGCTAGACATTCCCCTGTCTCATGTTTATTGCAGCTATGGTGTCCTGGGTTCCTGTGTGGCTTGTGGTTTGTGCTGTGTCCTTTAATGTTGGTGTGGACATCAGCACAGGTGCACGGGTTCCAGTCAGCGTGTCTGTGGCAGGTTAGTGTGTTATTGGTTTCGCTTACCTGCCAACTCCATATGCTGTATGTGTTCCCCTCTCCTTGCAGCCTGGCCTCAGATAGAGACTCCTGTTCCTCCATTACTGGGATGAACAGGTCGTCTCTTCCTTGCTCCTTGGTGAGGGATTACCAGGGCGACTTAGGGTCTCTAGGAATCCTGAGTATGAGTCGTCCTACCATCGGGGTCCGCTCATACGGTAAGGAGTCAGGGAGAGGATTAGGGACGCTGTAGGAGGTGACCTGCTCCCTTATTACTCCTTTTGGCCAGGCTGATTTCCTTTTACCCTTTGATACCGCACGGTGGGAGGTTTCCCCCACTCCCCACCGTGACAGCCCTGCAGCCTCATCTGGATGACAAGAAAGCAGACAATATCCAGAGTTCCAGGACAAAAGCATTCCTTGAGAGCCTATCTGTGAGTAAAGTCCAGAGACCTAGGAGAAGCCATATTCCTCCTCAGCTGGTCAGTCCCCACCAAGCAGAAGATAAAGAGAAGCGCCGAAGATAAATTCCTGCCACAGTTACAGAGCTAACAAGCAGACATCTTATCCTGCAAGCTCCAGATTTATAGTGAAGAAGATTTATTCCTGCCAACCATTGCCAAAACCTGCTGGGACCAAAGACCAAAGCTGCATTCGGTTTGGATTCAAGTTATCCTCAGTAAAGAAAAGTTTGAACTTCACCTAAAGGTCTGGACATCAATTTCTGCTGCAAAATTCCTCTATTACTCCTACTATCACTACACTCAATTTATTGCAAGTGAGTCAGGAGCCAGGAGTCCAGCCGTACCCAGGTAGGAGACACCGTTGACACCATTATCACCGCCTGCAGAGACATTTTAGCCAATTACACCACTCTGGCATTCCTAACCTGGGACGTGCGTTATAACACCTTGGGAGGGCCCTGTGATAGTACCCTGCGCACGCTGCAATTGGCGTCACGAACAAACTATAGACTATCATCTACACCTGACCCAGTGATTGCATAATTTGGCGTCAGCGTATACCCGTATCCTGCTCACTGCATTTTTGGCATCACGAACAGGATATAGACTATCATCTACACCTGACCCAGTCATTGCATAATTTGGCGTCAGCGTATACCCGTATCCTGCTCATTGCATTTTTGCCATCACGAACAGGATCGAACTGTGTGCCAACATGATCGAATTGTGTGCCAACAGGATCAGATTGTGTGCCTATCCCTGCTACAACAGGATCGAACTGTATGTCTAACAGTACTGCAAGATCTGAGAATTGTGCCAAAACCCTGAAAATTAACTTTGTTGCTTTATTGCGGTGCCAGAAAGCGCAACATGGTGCGCACCAGCACTTCAGGGGTTAATTCACCATATTCGTCTCCCTAGAAGCGGGAAAACTAAAGACTGCCCACCAAGAACTCTGCAATGGGAGCCAAGGGAGGGATGACTCCTCCCTCTGGGCTCCACCCTCATTCCCAGCACTGAGTGAGAGAGCAGAAGCAGAGAAGATGGTGCTCCAACAACCTAAGTGGGGAGAGATGCTCGTCAACGGGGAGCCAGTCTACAAACAGTACCCACCGGAGATCCGCGTGTCCCAGCTGGTCCGGAAGAATGGTCCATCAATGCTGGCTACGATCCAGGAGAACCTGTAAACAATTAGGCAAAAATATAGTGCAAAAATATCACATAGAGATCACAAAGAGCTCAGGTACACATTTGAGTCCTTTCTTTGGGTGCAAATACAAAAGAGCATTAAATCACTGGTCCTTTTATGATAATGAGATGACTCTGCTGACCTTGTCACAATCTACACAGCAAATTTGAAAAATGAGCAGCAGAAAACAGGAAACGCATTTCATGTCATGGATTTATTGCCACTGCATTAATGTTATATTATTTAAACCATCAGGATTGATTTTTCCATGAAAATTTGCACTTAGCAGCTGTAAGAAATTACAATGGAGTGACTAGTGGGATTAAAAGTCCCAGTGCAGTTTCCAATACAGTTCTTTAACCTGAAAGTTTCAATTCCTTTTGAAAGCGTATTTCACATCTACAACAAGAGAAGCTGCTTGTCATTCATAATACAAACTGGACCTCTTTTCCATCAGTAGAGACAAGCCTAGCGGCGTCTTTTTCCATCAAGTCTCCAGCAGCTGTCCTGACAGTACATAGATAGCCTGAGTAAAGCATGATGTTAGGGAGTTAGTTCTTTCATCTGCCTCTTGCTGTGTCTTCAGTATTTGATAGCATATGCCAACATCATAATGCGAATCTATCAGCAGCAAGTGACTGGGTAATTAACTTTGTCAGTACAGAGAAGGGGGCTCCTTGAAATGTTGGCATCTAGTAAATACGCTGCTGGTGAATTTATTTTGGAAGACATGAATCCTGTTTAGATCCATCTCCGTACAGTATTAAAATGTACAGGCTCCGAAGAGCCGAAGTTAGTTATTCGCGAAGTCGTGAATTCCAAGTCAGGCCCGTCTCATTTATCATTTTCTATGTCTGTTTTAGACCGGCGGTGATGCGCCAAAGTTATGTAATTGCAGGAGCCTCTACATAACTTTGGCGGATCCAGGGCACGGATCTAAAAAGCCGGTCTTGATAAATGACCACCTTAGTGTCCCCCATGCAGTATGATGCTCTCTTAGAACCTGCTGGCAAAAGGGAAAAATTGCGTTTTATAAGATAAATTACAAAGTTTCTTATATTAACCTGTGCTATTGATTTTGTAAAGTATAGTAACCATTTAAAGGGGTTGTCTCACCTCATCAAGTTATATTTATTATCTTTATACCACTGAGTTAAGTAACTTACTAATGTAGTTTCATTAGCAGTAATGCCTCTGGTCCCCACTATCTTCTTTCTTCTTCCTCTTTGTAGACTGCTCGTCTCTAGGGGTTACGGTCACCGCTGCAATGCAGCAGTGGTGGCCGCGATTGCGCACAGAAAGAAAAAAAAGACAGCCTTTCTGGTGCCCGGGAATTGATGGAGAGAGCAAGCAAGCGCACAGGGCCGCGCGCATGCACATTAGCTTCCAGATCCGGCCATCTCTCAATCTCCACATTCATGTAAGAAACAGATCTCAGCCACCTCTTATCATTGGTTGTCACGATCTGTACAGGGTCAGCTCCACTGAGACTGCTAGTGATTCTGATACACTAGCAGACTCAGGAGTGTGCATGTACAGGCAAGGGGCGGGATTATATTCTCCAAGCACCGCTTGCCTGCTGCATCACTCAAAGCAGAGGCACCGCCCCCACTACAGCTTGGGAAGTGCCCCGGGAGCACATCGGTTTAACAGAATCAGATTTCTATTCAAATAACGTTTTCAATGGTTCAACTGCAGCGTATGTCCTTCAACCTAAAAACATATCCCCTAAAATCGATAAAACATAAAATGTAGGCTCAATATACATAGATCACCTCTATACTATTAGGAATGAGTCCCGTATATCAATGCACCTATCCCAGGATACCATATATACCGGTGTGCTGCCCCGTTGATCAAGGAACAAATTAGTCCATATATACCAATGGTGTAATGCTGGGAATATGGCACAATTGTCAATGTGCCGCAGCCAAATTCATGCAGATGTACTAATTGAAGCTGTGAGGGATGGTGCCAATAACCTGCTGATCATCCACAGTAGGAGTTCAACTGATGTATGCGGCACTGTATAACAGTTGGTGGCACCGCAAAAAGTCACCTGGTACGTTTGAAAAACCATAATGTATGCTCCACAGGAGCTGGGTCTTACCCGTCTTCACTGCCTCTTTTGCAGCGCTGATTCCAGGCGGCCGCACACCAGCGGCGTCCCACGTGGTGTGCTAGACATCGGCGTGGCGTCCCACATGACCTGGTTACTTAGGAGACCGGGTAAAGCTAAGATGACGTCACTAGTAGGCGACTGCTTCCTCAGACTCCGGACCAAGATGATTCTCCTTTCTTTTTCTTATTGCTGATTTCCATGTAACATAAGTGATTCTCCTTTCTTTTCTTGTTACAGGTTTTCATACAACGCTCACTCCTTACGCCAAACGCGTTTCGAGGTGCTATACCTCTTTCTCTCTGCCGCTTAGGAAGGGGCATAGCACCTCGAAACGCGTTTGGCGTAAGGAGTGAGCGTTGTATGAAAACCTGTAACAAGAAAAGAAAGGAGAATCACTTATTTAAAAAAAACGCCCCTTTCCCCTTATTTTATTATAAAAAAACTGAAAAAAAACACACACATATTTAGCTATCGCCGCATCCGTAATGACCGGCTCTATAAATATATCACATGATCCACCCTCTCCGATAAACACCATAAAAAATAAAAACTGTGAAAAAAAAGTAATTTTTCTCACCGTACATCACAAAAAGTACAGCACCTAGCAATCAAAAAGGCAGATGTCCCACAAAATTGTAACAATAAAACCTTCACCTCATCCTGCAAAAAATGAGCCCCTATATAAGACAATCGCCCAAAAAATAAAAAAAACTATAGCTCTCAGAACATGATAGTGTTTAGTTTAGACACTAAAAACATCATTTTTTTTTGTTTCAAAACTGCTATTATTGTGCTAAAGTGAAATACATAAAAAAATATACATATTAGGTATCGCCACATCCGTAACAACCAGCTCTATAAAAATATCACATGACCTAACCCCTCAGGTGAACACCGTAAAAAAAATTAAAACTGTGTAAAAAATGACATTTTTGGCACATTACATCACAAAAAATTGCAACAGCGAGTGATCAAAAAGGTGTATGCCCCAAAAATAGTACCAATCAAACTGTCACCTCATCCCGCAAAATATTAGTCCTTACCTAAGACAATTGGTCAAAAAATAAAAAAGCTATGGCTCTCAGACTATGGATACACTAAAATATCATTATTTCAGTTTCACAGATGCTATTATTGTGTAAAACTTAAATAAATAAGAAAAAGTACACATATTAGGTATTGCCAAGTCCGTAACGATCTGCTCTAAAAAAAATTCACATGACCTAATCCCTCAGGTAAACACAGTAAAAATAAATAAATAAAAACTGCGCCAAAACAACCAATTTTTTGGTCGCCTTGCCCCATAAAGTGTAATAATGAATGCTAAAAAAATCAGATGTACCCAAAAATTGTACCATTAAAAACGTCAACTCTTCCTACAAAAAACGAGCCCCTGCACAAGATGATCGGAAAAAAAAATAGGGCGTTCAGAAAATGGAGATACAAAAACCTAATTTTTGTTTTCAAAAATGCTTTATAATGCAAAACTGAAACAAACATCATAGAAAGTAGACATATTTGATATCATTGCGTCCGTAACAACCTGCTCTATAAAAATAGCACATGATCTAACCTGTCCAGTAGTTTCCAAAATGTGGTCACTTTTTTGAGTTTCTACTGTAGGGGTGCATCAGGGGGGCTTCAAATGGGACATGGCATCTAAAAACCAGTTCAGCAATATCTGTTTTCCAAAAACCATATGGCGTTCCATTTCTACTGCGCCCTGCTGTGTGCCCTTACAGCAGTTTACAATCACATGTGGGGTGTTTCTGTAAACCACAGAATCAGGGTAATAAATATTGAGTTTTGTTTGGCTGTTAACCCTTGCTTTGCTACTGTAAAATGTAAAATCTGCCAAAAAAGTTAAGGGTTAACAAAGTTTGTAAAATCAGTTTTGAATACCTTGAGGGTGTAGTTTCTAAAATGGGGTCATTTTTGGGTGGTTTCTATTATGTAAGCCTCCCAAAGTGACTTCAGACCTGTACTGGTCCTTAAAAAGTGGGTTTTGGAAATTTTCCGAAAAATTTCAAGATTTGCTTCCAAACTTCTAAGCTTTCTAACGTCCCCAAAAAATAAATGTCATTTTCAAAATGATCTAAACATGAAGTAGACATATGGGAAATGTAAAGTAATAACTATTATATGAGGTATCACTATCTATTATAAAAGTAGAGAAATTGAAATTTGGTGATTTTTCTAAATTTTTGGTAAATTTGGGATTTTTTCACAAATAAAGGTGAAAGATATTGACTCAAATTTATGGCTATCATGAAGTACAATGTGTCACGAGAAAACAGTCTCAGAATGACTTGGATAAGTAAAAGTGTTCCAAAGTTATTACCACATAAAGTGACACATTTCAGATTTGCAAAAAATGGTCTGGACACGAAGCTGAAAACTGGCCCGGGGTAGAAGGGGTTAAGCCACACTACCTGCACTACTGCAACTCCTCTGTAGCCTCCCATCTAGTACTCTCATTCTCCCATACTCTGGAACTCGCTAACCCAGCACATCAGACTCTCCCCCAACATCCAAACCTTCAAAAATAACCTGTAATAGGCAGCCCTATGTGTGAGCTTAAGGTTAAGGTAATTGCCCCTAGGAGCCTTATCTGGCGGTGTGCTTCAGATTCATCAGGGAACCCAGAATAAGTACACTGGAAAATATGCCATGGCTGTAGAGCACACCATAATGGGACTTTTGAGCAAGGCAACAACAACCCTGGGCATCCCATGTGGCATCATATATCAAGAAAGCCCTGCTTGTAGACCACACATCAAGTCAGGATTTTCCTGTATAGCGAACTGTGGCTGGCCTCTATTGACGATAAAGCCCTCTACTCATCTATCACATACAATTATGGACTCAAGGCAATAGAACATTTCCCAGTACCATGGGATTCCCAGTGCCATGCCCACAGTTGATTTGTCATCCAAATCCAGGATTCCATGGTCTTTGAGGGACACACTGTTGGCATGTGGGTGCATGTTAGGGTGGTTACCGTGAGTGATGGGCAGAATGGCCTACTCATAGGAAGTAACAGGGATTGTATTTCAACTAAGCAGTACATAGGAGCCTAGAATCCCGAAGTTGCAGGGACAGTCTTCAAGAACTGGTAAGACTGTTCCCACATGTGGGCATTCAGCGTTGTTAAACCATCAAACATATACAAATTAATTGAAAGCATTTTATTGATATTATGCATTTTGTCTGGTGACCACAAATCTTGTTCTGCTTCGGTCTAGTGGGTCTGGTATTGCAACTCCACCCTATTCATTGTATGGGAATGGGAACAGACACCACTGCCGCTGTTTCTGGAAAACAAAGTAATACTGGTGTAACACTGGCGGTCTGTACCCTTCGCGTGGCCCCCTGGGCAAAGGACCACCTGGAAATGTCCCTGTAGGGTAAGTCCTCCACTGATTAGGTTGTTGCATAAAAGATACGATCACCTGAAAAATGAGTGATTGCGTGATCTGATTGGATACAAGCTGACAGTCAATAGCCACTTTTATCCGATTTTTACAAAAACGGTCACCTTGATTGTCATCTCACATTCATCTTATCGTAGAAGCAGATCCCAAGGACAGAGTTACAGCAAGCTTTTAATCTTTCCTATTAATTTAGCAGCTCAGTATATGACTGGTCCCATGGCAGTTTGCCAAATGTGCCAATCCTGGAATCCTTTGTACAAGCGGCATTTCATTAATATAATGCAAATCGAAATATATCCTTCAGGTAGGAGTGTCCCTGTCATACACTAATATCCATTGCTTTTCTACAGCTGTCAAGGTAGAGGATGATTCACATGGTGTGTTACAATCTCCCCATTAAATAATGCATTCATCAATGTAATATAAAGCATATGTTCATGCTGCGGCATCCACTCCGGGACATGTGTACAGCGACCTTGTCCCTACGGATATTTGTAGTTGCACATTGGGATGTGATGTGGAATAATTCTATTAAGACATACGTACATTGAGATTTGATGAACTAACTGTATGAATGGAGGAAAGAGGAAACGCGCAGTGGTAGGCTAATCAATCAATACCAAATGACGGCTATTGATTTGAAAGTCGTCTCGCCAAATGAAAATCCTTGAATGTTTCACCTTCCGATCTAAATGACATGCTTTCTAAATAATGAACACTTTGTTTTTTCCATCGAGCACATGGCGTTTGGATAGAGTTAAGTCTTTATGAATGATATTGGTGCTCAAGTACCGTCTGTATACAGTCAGGTCCATAAATATTGGGACATCAACACAATTCTAACGTTTTTGGCTCTATACACCACCACAATGGAACAAGTTGTGCTTTAACTGCAGACTGTCAGCTTTAATTTAAGGGTATTTTCATCCAAATCAGGTGAACGGTGTAGGAATTACAACAGTTTGCATATGTGCCTCCCACTTGTTAAGGGACCAAAAGTAATGGGACAATTGGCTTCTCGGCTGTTCTATGACCAGATGTGTGTTATTCCCTTATTATCCCAAGGTCCAGAGTTCATTTCAAGTGTGCTATTTGCATTTGGAATCTGTTGCTGTCAACTCTCAAGATGAGATCCAAAGAGCTGTCACTATCAGTGAAGCAAGCCATCATTAGGCTGAAAAAACAAAACAAACCCATCAGAGAGATAGCAAAAACATTAGGCATGGCCAAAACAACTGTTTGGAACATTCTTAAAAAGAAGGAACGCACCGATGAGCTCAGCAACACCAAAAGACCCGGAAGACCACAGAAAACAACTGTGGTGGATGACCGAAGAATTCTTTCCCTGGTGAAGAAAAGACCCTTCACAACCGTTGGCCAGATCAAGAACACTCTCCAGGAGGTAGGTGTATGTGTGTCAAAGTCAACAATCAAGAGAAGACTTCAGGGTTGAGTGAATACAGAGGGTTCACCACAAGATGTAAACCATTGGTGAGCCTCAAAAACAGGAAGGCCAGATTAGAGTTTGCCAAACGACATCTAAAAAAGCCTTCACAGTTCTGGAACAACATCCCATGGACAGATGAGACCAAGAGCAACTTGTACCAGAGTGATGGGAAGAGAAGAGTATGGAGAAGGAAAGGAACTGCTCATGATCCTAAGCATACCACCTCATCAGTGAAGCATGGTGGTGGAAGGGTCATGGCGTGGGCATGTATGGCTGCCAATGGAACTGGTTCTCTTGTATTTATTGATGATGTTACTGCTGACAAAAGCAGCAGGATGAATTCTCAAGTGTTTCAGGCAATATTATCTGCTCATATTCAGCCAAATGCTTCATAACTCATTGGACGGCGCTTCACAGTCCAGATGGACAATGACCCAAAGCATACTGCAAAAGCAACCAAAGAGTTTTTTAAGGGAAAGAAGTGGAATGTTATGCTATGGCCAAGTCAATCACCTGACCTGAATCCGATTGAGCATGCATTTCACTTGCTGAAGACAAAACTGAAGGGAAAATGCCCCAAGAACAAGCAGGAACTGAAGACAGTTGCAGTAGAGGCCTGGCAGAGCATCACCAGGGATGAAACCCAGCGTCTGGTGATGACTATGCGTTCCAGACTTCAGGCTGTAATTGACTGCAAAGGATTTGCAACCAAGTATTAAAAAGTGAAAGTTTGATTTATGATTATTATTCTGTCCCATTACTTTTGGTCCTTAACAAGTGGGAGGCACATATGCAAACTGTTGTAATTCCTACACCGTTCACCTGATTTGGATGTAAATACCCTCAAATTAAAGCTGACAGTCTGCAGTTAAAGGGAGTCTGTCACCTACCTGACCAGTTTCAAACAGGTGACATTGTTCAGTGGGGCACAAAGACATGACACAGATGTTAACCGTGGTTAGTTCTTCTGATGCTTCAAATCGTTTTTATCATATGCTAATGAGCCGTCGCAAGTGCCCAAGTTCCTCCGCCTCACTCGCGCCTAACTCCGCCCCTCAGTAAGCTCAAGCCAGCCCTGTGGCTCTGTGACATCATATTTCCCTATAGGCTGTTCGCGCATCACTGCCTGGCCCGGGCATGCGCAGTGTTCTGCCCACTGTGGGCAGAGGGACAGGGATATGGAGTGCGCATGCACCAGTTACTGGAAATTGGCGCATGTGCACTGCATATCTCTGTGCCTCTGACCACAGTGAACAGAACAGTGCGCATGCCCGGGCCCGGCAGTGATGCGCAAACAGCCTACAGGGAAATATGATGTCACAGAGCCACAGGGCTGGCCTGAGCTTACTGAGGGGCGGAGTTAGGCACGAGTGAGGCGGAGGAACTTGGGCACCTTCAGAAAACTCTCCGCCCCTGGGCAATTGCGACGGCTCATTAGCATATGATAAAAATGACTTTTTGGGCGATTTGAAGCATCAGAAGAACTAACCAGGGTTAACATCTGTGTCATGTCTTTGTGCTCCACTGAACAATGTCACCTGTTTGAAACCGTTCAGGTAGGTGACAGACTCCCTTTAAAGCACATCTTGTTCGTTTCATTTCAAATCCATTGTGGTGGTGTATAGAGCCAAAAATGTTAGAATTGTGTCGATGTCCCAATATTTATGGACCTGACTGTATATAAAGAAGCTTTGTTCATGTAAAACCGTCATTTAAAATAACACTGTAAAAGTGATGCATTAAAGTTCTCCCATCAAAGCTGTTTAGACTCATTGATTTGGTGTTGATGGGAGCTATTATCTACTCACTCACTGTTACAGCGCTAACAATACAACAGTAGATTTCAGGCATTTCACGTGGTTAGGATTAGAAAAAATTAACTTTTTCCTCAAAAAACTATTTTTTTTCTGTCCCAGGGCTGGGTCTGGTATTGCAACTCAACCCTAAGTGTATGGGAATGGGAACAGACAACACTGGCACTGTTTCTGGAAAACAAAGTAAGGGCTCATGCACACAACTGTATGTCCGCAAAAAACACAGATCCGCAAAAAACAGATGACGTCCATGTGATGTCCGTGTTACATCCGTTTTTTTTTTGGGTGGATCCATTGTAACAATACCTGTCCTTGTCCACAAAACGGACAAGAATAAGACATGTAGAATGCACACAGAGTCATTTCTGTGTTTTTATTTTTGCGCCCCCATTGAAATGAATGGTTCCGCAAACGGGAAGTAAAATAAAAAACGGAACGGACACAGACAAAAAATAAGTTCATGTGCATGAGCTCTACTACTGGTGTAACTCTGGCGGTCCATACCCTCAGCGGATACAGCCACCAGAAAACTCACCTAATCCTCTGATATGGTATTCTGGTAGTCCCACTGACGTCTCTCTGCTACTTCCGAGCAGCCATGTCTGCTGAAGAAGTCCTACTCCCTGCTGGGCTGCAGCCTTCTCCTGCTTCCAGTGTCTATGTCTGCCTGTTTAGCGCACATACTCCCCAGTTCTTAAAGGGCCAGCACACGCATTCTAGTATACCCACTTGTGGCTAGCCTTTTCAGGGTAATTAAGGCACCTTGCCCTATGGGAAGGTGCCTGAGAAATAGGTGCTAGTTTCTGCAAAGGTATGCTATTGTCCTTTATGATTTTACATGCCTGACCTCTGCCTTTATCCAAGATTTGGACTCTGTGCTGCTTGCCCCAACCTTTGACCTGTTTACCAGATTGAATGAACTCTGCCTGCCCTGACCTCAGCTTGTGCAATGACCATGCTTTTTGCCTGCCCCTTTTGTCCCATACACTGGTGTCTCTTGACCCGCCTGGGTCCGCTGTCACTGAACAGAGATTACTTCAAGAGGTAGCAGCCTGGTTGTTCTGCTGCAGCGGAGACCAGATTCCCATGTAAGGATTAAATGGGGGGGCACTTATATTACATGCTTAGGAGTAGCCCTAAACCAAATCTTTTTAGTGACACAATGGGTCCACAGTCGCTGCCTTACAACTGAGTAACCCTTCAGCACTCTTTAATGCATTCTTATAAATATACTTTTATTTTTGGGCTCAGCACTCCACTAGTCCCTCTATGGTGACCAGAGTTGTTCCTAAAGAGGTATTCTGGTAACAGCAATGAAAGCTCTTTCATTGTATACTTGCTAACAGTTGAGATTTCAGCAGGGAATTCTACTAATCGGATCACATAAGAGGTGGCGTATATGATAATTAAAGGGGTATTTCAGGTCTTTATTACTAATGACCTATCCTCAGGATACATCATCAATATCAGATCTGTAGGCGCCTGGCACCCATGCCTATCAGCTGTTTGAGGAGGCCGCAGCGCTTCCATGGGTGTGCAGCCTCCTCACAGCTTACCAAGCGCAGATAAATCCATCGGATAATGGTTGTGCTTGGTATTGCAGCTCAGTCCTATTCACTTGAGTGGAACTGATCTGCTCCTAGGCCACGTGACGGATGAACGTGACATCACTGTCCTAGGAAGAGGCCGCAGAAGTCAACAGAGCACTGCAACCTCTTCAGCTGAGGATAGGACATCAATATCAAAATCTCTGAAAAACCCTTTAATGTTTTAAAGAAGAATTTCTGTCGTATTTTTTGTGGCATACCAGAGATGTGGCTTAAAATCTGACTTGGGAATCAGGTGACACGCTCGTCAGAAGAGAGAGCACTAAATGACCAGCACCCCTTATCAGACTGTGCACCTGAACTGACCCCATATGTTGTGCACCTGAAGGGATGCTAACTAGACATTTTGCTATGTTGCAATTGTTGTGTGCTGTGCTGTCTGTATTCTGCAGGTACTGTAACTTGCACAGGACTGTTGTGCCATATTGGACTGACATTACAGTGCCATGGGGGAAGTGTTGGAGTGGGGAGTGGTGTCTCTCCTGCTTGTTGGTGGCTGGGGTGCTCTTGATGGTGGATGGTTGGCGGGGTGCAAAGCAGGAGGACAGGTGCAGGCAATGACCAGGCCTGCTTGGTTACAATAAATAGAGTCTTTACTGAATAGCTGATAAGAGGTGCAGGACAAATTTAAGCAATAGCCACTGTTCCCATAGCAGTAGTTTTCCAGAAGGCTTTGTTTTAGGAGTTGTCAATACAATGTTTTACTCTCAATAAACGTTCTGTGGTTCCCAATTGCAGGGTGCAGATCCTAGAGCCGGATAGCCAGCCTGTCTCAGAAGTGTGGTGGGTACCAGAAGCAATAAACCCTTACCACATGCAGTCCAAAACCATAAACATGGGTCACCTTTACTGTCTAATCCAACACAGTATTAATGGTCCTCAATTCAATCCTTCTTTCTCTTATAGGTAGTGCTCAGCAAATTTAGTCTTTCTGGCAGCTTTTACCCTCAGGAATGGTGTTTTCCTGGTGAATGGTTCTTTTTAGGGTCTACTTGGCAGAACACATCAAGACAGGTTTTCTTTCTAGCTTACCTTGCTAGGAATTCACTAGAATTCACTATAGAGGGGAGCAGGACCAACAACTAACTAATGCTATCAGTTCACTATTTCCTCCATACACAACCTTTCTGGATCCCAATTAATCTAACAATAAACATTTTAAAGTACTGAACCTGAGTATTGTAGCATTAATCCTTCAGAAGTGATGGGTCACAGCAGTTGCAGTGAATCTGAGTGAATATGTAGTATATACTGTGCATATGGCAGTAGTATGTAGGGTAGAAAATGCAATTTCTATGACTGTGTCTTGTGTCATTAGCATACACTGTGCTTATGGACTGTTTTTGGCCTTTGTGAAGTATATAAAGATCAGCCATAACATTTAAACCACAAGTGAAGTGAATAACATTGACTTGTGACGATGGCAACATATGATATATCAGACAGCAAGTGAACAGTCACTTCTTGACGTCAATGTGCTGAAAGAAGGAGAAATTGGCAAGCATAAGGACCTGAGTGACATTGACAAGGACCATATCGTGATGGCTAGACGAATAGGTCAGAGCACTACGAAAACGATAGGCCTTCCCAGTAGTGGTTAGTATCTTCTAAAAGTGTCCAAGGAGGGACAACTGGGGAACCACCAACAGGTTCATGGCCATCAAGCTCATTGTTGCACATCAGATTTATGGACATCCTGAATTCAGGATTCAAAGAGGTTGTCTCCCAAAAAATATTCTACATTTTTTAAACCAGCACCCGGATCTGAATACTTTTGTAATTGCATGTAATTAAAAATCTTGTATAGCCACTGGGTTATTTAATAAAAATGCATCTGCATAGCACCACCTGCTGTTTGCTTATTTTCTAATTTCTATGTCCACCTCTTGAGGTGCACCTGCGCATTGGGAGGTGCTGACTAACCCCATTTTCTTTGCAGATTTACAATGCTGGAGATGTGGCACTCCAGATAGTCATGCACTCCTGATTAGCCTGTTTGCCCCATAGGCTGATTTTAATTACTTTCAGTATAAAGCTGTAGCCTGCTCTCACTAAATTCATTGGAAGCTGTCTGGCACAAGGAGAGGTATGGAGTGGGCTCGGCATGGATGCTGGTACCTACTACCTGCATCCCTTGTAAGTAATGGAGGCCATTTTGGCACCAAAAATGGTAAAAGGCAGAGTGGACCCAGCATGCATGTGGATCCAACACTTCCTGAACTTTATGGCGGCCATTATGGCGCATAA
This sequence comes from Bufo bufo, assembly GCF_905171765.1. NCBI lineage: Eukaryota > Metazoa > Chordata > Amphibia > Anura > Bufonidae > Bufo > Bufo bufo. The sequence continues at coordinate 84,597,508 of NC_053392.1, forward strand.
GAGGTAGTATTTAGTGTTAGGACCCGTCTTACAGAGATCGCCTTGACGTTCGGCAGACGGGCTCAAATGGTTTTGTACAAAATGCATTTGCCAAGCATCTCACTTTATAAATAAGCGTAGCATTAGCACTATAATATTTTTTGTGACTATGGCATTATTGTACTTTATCTCGTTTGCAGGATGCTGCTGCATTGTCTTTTTTTTTCTCTGTTTTCAGCTATGGCAGCGTGCACCTGCGCATTGGGAGGTGCTGACTAACCCCCTTTTCTTTGAAGGTGTCCCCACATTGTCATCCTGCTGCCCCCCCAATACTGTGCCCGTTGTGCCCCTCAATGCCCCAAGTACTATACTGCTAAAAAAAATAATTGTGACTCCAGTAGACATACAGTGGGATGCGAAAGTTTGGGCAACCTTGTTAATCGTCATGATTTTCCTGTATAAATCGTTGGTTGTTACGATAAAAAATGTCAGTTAAATATATCATATAGGAGACACACACAGTGATATTTGAGAAGTGAAATGAAGTTTATTGGATTTACAGAAAGTGTGCTATAATTGTTTAAACAAAATTAGGCAGGTGCATAAATTCAGGGCCGATCCTACACGGGGTGCAGTGGGTGCCCCGCACCCCAGCGCTGTCACCCGAAAGGCGCCGAGCGCAGGGCCGGACTGGCCTGCCGGGATAGCGGGAAATTTCCCGGTGGGCCGGCAAGCCTGAGTGCCACAAGGCCGCGGCCCTGGTGACAAGTGGGGGCGGCCGCGGCCGGCGGCAGGGCAGAGCAGGAGATGAGTGCCTCCATTGCGGAAGCGCTCATCTCCATAGTCATCTGTATTGCCGTCCTCAGGACGGCAATACAGATGCCTGTGCTGCGGCAGAGGAGGGAGAGGTGTGTCCCCTCCTGTTCCTCTGATAGGCTGCCGGCATAGTGCTGGCAGCCTATCAGAGGCCGGTGCAGGCGGCGCGATGACGTCATCGCGTCGCCTGAGCCGTATAGCGAGGGACACAGACGGAAGAGGCGGCCTGCATCGCATCGCATTGCTGGAGGTAAGTATAAGTGTATTATTTTTTTTTATTTTTTTATATAGGTACAATACTAGGCTGGCACATGATAAGGGGGGCTACTGGGCTGGCACATAAGGGGGGCTACTGGGCTGGCACATAAGGGGGGACTACTGGGCTGGGCTGGCACATGATAAGGGGGGCTACTGGGCTGGCACATGATAAGGGGGGACTACTGGGCTGGCACATGATAAGGGGGGACTACTGGGCTGGCACATGATAAGGGGGGACTACTGGGCTGGCACATGATAAGGGGGGCTACTGGCACATGATATGGGGGGCTACTGGCACATGATATGGGGGCACTCTGGCTACTGGCACATGATATGGGGGCACTCTGGCTACTGGCACATGATAATGGGGGGGATCTGGCTACTGGCACATGATATGGGGGGGGCTCTGGCTACTGGCACATGATAAGGGGGGGCACTCTGGCTACTGGCACATGATATGGGGGCACTCTGGCTACTGGCACATGATAATGGGGGGGATCTGGCTACTGGCACATGATATGGGGGGGGCTCTGGCTACTGGCACATGATAAGGGGGGGGGCTCTGGCTACTGGCACATGATAAGGGGGGGCACTCTGGCTACTGGCACATGATATGGGGGCACTCTGGCTACTGGCACATGATAATGGGGGGGATCTGGCTACTGGCACATGATATGGGGGGGGGGCTCTGGCTACTGGCACATGATAAGGGGGGGGGCTCTGGCTACTGGCACATGATATGGGGGGCTACTGGCACATGATAAGGGGGGCTACTGGCACATGATAAGGGGGCTACTGGCACATGATAAGGGGGTCTACTGGCACATGATAAGGGGGGCTACTGGCACATAGGGGGGCTACTGGCACATAAGGGGGGCTACTGGCACATGATATGGGGGGCTCTGGCTACTGGCACATGATATGGGGGGGCTCTGGCTACTGGCACATGACATTTATTTTGACTTGTCAAAGCTGTTGACTAAGTTATTGTCAAAGCAAATTGGTGGGGCTGAAGTTGGGGGCTGAAGTTGTTGCCATAGAAACATTGTAAAGGGGAGGAGTTAGTAAGATAACCACGCCCATGTGGGGGTGCCAGAAATATTTCTGCACCCAGGCGCCTGTGACCCTAGGATCGGCCCTGCATAAATTTGGGCACTGTTGTCATTTTATTGATTCCAAAACCTTTAGAACTAATTATTGGAACTCAAATTGGCTTGGTAAGCTCAGTGACCCCTGACCTACATACACAGGTGAATCCAATTATGAGAAAGAGTATTTAAGGGGGTCAATTGTAAGTTTCCCTCCTCTTTTTATTTTCTCTGAAGAGTAGCAACATGGGGGTCTCAAAACAACTCTCAAATGACCTGAAGACAAAGATTGTTCACCATCATGGTTTAGGGGAAGGATAGAGAAAGCTGTCTCAGAGATTTCAGCCGTCTGTTTCCACAGTTAGGAACATATTGAGGAAATGGAAGACCACAGGCTCAGTTCAAGTTAAGGCTCGAAGTGGCAGACCAAGAAAAATCTCGGATAGACAGAAGCGACGAATGGTGAGAACAGTCAAAGTCAACCCACAGACCAGCACCAAAGACCTACAACATCATCTTGCTGCAGATGGAGTCACTGTGCATCGTTCAACCATTCGGCGCACTTTACACAAGGAGATGCTGTATGCGAGAGTGATGCAGAGGAAGCCTTTTCTCCTCCCACAGCACAAAAAGTGCCGCTTGAGGTGGGCTAAAGCACATTTGGACAAGCCAGCTTCATTTTGGAATACGGTGCTGTGGACTGATGAAACTAAAATTGAGTTATGTGGCCATAACAAGGGGCGTTATGCATGGAGGAAAAGGAACACAGCATTCCAAGAAAAACACCTGCTACCTACAGTAAAATATGGTGGTGGTTCCATCATGCTGTGGGGCTGTGTGGCCAGTGCAGGGACTGGGAATCTTGTCAAAGTTGAGGGACGCATGGATTCCACTCAGTATCAGCAGATTCTGGAGACCAATGTCCAGGAATCAGTGACAAAGCTGAAGCTGCGCCGGGGCTGGATCTTTCAACAAGACAACGACCCTAAACACTGCTCAAAATCCACTAAGGCATTTATGCAGAGGAACAAGTACAATGTTCTGGAATGGCCATCTCAGTCCGCAGACCTGAATATAATTGAAAATCTGAGGTGTGACTTGAAGAGAGCTGTCCATGCTCGGAAGCCATCAAACCTGAATGAACTAAAGATGTTTTGTAAAGAGGAATGGTCCAAAATACCTTCAACCAGAATCCAGACTCTCATTGGAACCTACAGGAAGCGTTTAGAGGCTGTAATTTCTGCAAATGGAGGATCTACTAAATATTGATTTCATTTCTTTTTTGTGGTGCCCAAATTTATGCACCTGCCTAATTTTGTTTAAAAAATTATAGCACACTTTAAGTAAATCCAATAAACTTCATTTCACTTCTCAAATATCACTGTGTGTGTCTCCTATATGATATATTTAACTGACATTTTTTATCGTAACAACCAATGATTTATACAGGAAAATCATGACGATTAACAAGGTTGCCCAAACTTTCGCATCCCACTGTAATTGGAGTAATTTATCAAACTGGTGTAACGTAGAACTGGATTTCCAAAAGATCTGTCAAATATGAAAGGTGGAATCTGATTGGCTGCTATGGGCAACTAAGCCAGTTCTATAGTGTCTACAGCAGTTATAATGTCTCCTAGAGTGCCCCCAGTAATAATAACACCCTATATTGTGCTCCAGGCAATAATTCCTATATAGTGTCCCCAGAAATATTAGAATTGCCCCTACAATGCCTCCCCAATAGCAATGCCCCCCATGCTGCCCCCATATAGTAATTTGCCCCACACTGCCCCCATATAGTAATTTCCCCCACACTGCCCCCATACAGTAGTTTCCCGCACACTGCCCCTATATAGCAAATTGCCCTACACTGCCCCCATACAGTAGTTTCCCCCACACAGTAGTTTCCCCCACACTGCCCCCACACAGTAGTTACCCCCACTCTGCCTGAAGCCTATAGGGGTGATCGGCAGCGGGGCAGGCAGGGAACTATGCGCTCCCTTGCCCCACCGCAGTATGTGTGCATCAGCGCTCCAGCAATGAGCACTTCCATCTGTATTGATGGAATCGCTCATTGCTTCTGGACCTGGCACCCCCGTGAGAGCCGGCACCCGGGGTGGACCGCCCCCCCCCCCCCTTGTTCTGCAACACTTTACAGACATTATCATCACGGTGTCCCTAATGGGACTTAGTTCCCTATCAGTATGTCTTTGGAGTGTAGAGGGAAACCGGAATACCCGGAGGAAACCCACACAAAGACCTGTTTCACACAGTCAGAATTTCGTCAGTATTTGTAAGCTAAAACCAGAAGTGGAACCTACAGAGAAAAAGTATCATAGAAATAATTGTCTCTTCTGTGTTTTGGACCCACTCCTGGTTTTGGCTTACAAATACTGACCTTGTGAAAGAGGCCAAAAAAAAGGAGAACACAAAAACTCCACGCAAATATTGTCCTTGGTCAGATTCAAACCTAAGACCCCAGTGTTCCAAGGCATCAGTGCTAACCACCGAGTCACCCATATAAGACACTATAAAATATTCCTTGTATATTGGTGGATGGAGACCTTTTCCTTCCACGACTCTGATACGGCATATTTATGTACTATGGGGTATGGAATATACTTTTTTCATTTATTAGTTTTTTTATTTTCCTAAACCACCATCCCCCTATTCCTCACATGCACAGTTTTATTTCCATTGCAGCTGTAGCGATCCGTGAAAACTCAGATACCTGCAGTTCGTATACACTAGACAAAGAGACGCACAGTCCTGATTACAGCACTATATTATCCATGGACAAAGCCCAGGACCTGACAAATTTCTCTTGGGATGTTTTTTGAAAAAAAATATATATTTAAAAAATAAAAGTAAAAAAAAAATTTGAGAAAACTATTTTGATTAATTTATTAGATACAATATAACATAAAACTGCCTATATATAGTATCCCTAACTTGCAACTTTTCTTTTTCTTGTTGCCACTTTTCTGAAATGGCAAGAAAAGAAGGGAGCGGGATGGGGAATGGCCGGCACATTTATCTTCATTCATGCCAACTTTCTGACGCGAATGAAGATAGACATCTACCGCGGCTAGGAGGTTGCGGAAGGATGCGCAAAATCTATGCCAATGCCTGGCCCACAGCATAATTTTGGCACATCCTCTGGCTGCTCAGAAGGAATCAAGCCCAGTGTAAGACACTCTCCTGTTTCGCAGTCCACTGGGGCCCCCAGAAATTCTCGTGGGTCTCAGTCTGCGGGGGACCCCATTGGAGTAGCGGGACAGGTCACGCATGTGCCTGCGGAATCTTCGGTTCCGACTCCTTTGCGGGCGGACGCGGTTTCCGGCGTCTGTGCCGATGCGATCTCGTATCCATGCTGGACTGCTTGAGCGTCCGCGTGCACGCTTGAGAGGAGGTTTGCAAAGGGTTACGCGGCCAAACGTATGCGCATCTTATTCGCTACGCCGGCCGCTGACGGGGAATATACCTGTACATAAACTCTAGTAGATTAGAGGGCAGGCATGGGTTAAGTGATCAATGACCAGCCAAGGCCGCACAAGTGTCAGGGATTAGGATAATCATATGGCCTATGAGGAATAGACACATGGCACTCTGTGATTGGCTAGCAGGTGTTAAAGAGGTGATCTCCCTGGCTGGTCAGTGCCCACTGTTGTGTTGACAACCCGGGTGTATGTTGCTGTTCACATTCTTCCAGACGACTTGTGCATGACCTATGACTTCCTCAATCCATCTCTAGAGACTGCCTGTGGGAAACTTCTCTGCGGAACAGTTTGTCTCGTGTTGGACCTCGGATCGGACCCTGGAAATGTCTCGTCCCTAGGTACTACGTTACACAGACTATTTCTGTGCATATGAACTTTGGCCTGGTCTGGCTGTCCCTTGTGAGTTTTCCTGCACAAGTTATTATTTAGATTGATTACCTGCATAAATCCACCATTGTTTAAACTCTGTCTGGTTGTTTGGGGTTCTGCACCATTACAATGAATATGCTGGTCTTTATAAATGTCCCCCAGACTTTATATTTTGGATCACCAATGAACATGGTGGAATTGCATTATCATTGACCCCCAAATGAAATTCATAAAAACGAACCACTAACAGTGCAAAATGATACAGATAATTATAATGTATCCTGCAAAAACCAAGACCTATGTTCATGTTAAAAAAAGAAATGGTATAAATTCCAGAATGCCAAAATAAAACCACTAAAGATTTTATGAGGCCCAACGGGGTAGAACCTCAATTAGATTCCCTTTACTTACGTCTACATTCCTCTATATAATAGCATTGTCCTGTATTTTTCACATGGATCTAATTTAAAGATTTTTCTTCCTTACTGGACCAAGTATCGCCAGTCGTCAGCTGCTCATAATGAAGTAGGAAGCAAAACCCATTTCTCTAACACTAAAATTAATCGAACAAAAAGAAAAAGCAACTTTACGTGTTAGGATAGAATAATTGTAAATTAATATTTCTACACTGATGTTAAAATAACTCAATTCTAGACCTGGACATGAATTCTGGATTAGCACTGTGTCCCCTTCACTGCTTTATTTTGGGGTGCAGCAAAGTACCGCGTAGCCCTATTTCAGTGAATGGAGCTGGCTGCCATTCCCTGGACAACTGGGACCACTGTGCAAAGAACTGCAAAATGGGATGCAGAGCTAAATTAGTGATGTGGTCCCTTCATACTCAGGAGCTATGGGGGTTCTAGACCCTCATCATTAACGAAAGGATGTCATATGCCATCACTTTATAAGATGAATATATACCTTAAGGACATATTTCCATGGGATATATTTGCATATACTGCTCAAACAAAGTCATTAATGAGTTTGTACAGAGGGATAAAAAGTTGCTTAGATATTTGTAAATGGAAATGAATTAAAACATACTAATATTTTAGTGATTCAATTTGTACCGATGTCTCCAATGATGTGGCCATCAATGGCAAACAACTGTGTTCTGTGGACACAGGTTCGTAGGAGAGCTGGTGAGCACCTACTGCCAACAAGCATAATGCAGAGACACAGGACCAACACCAGGTGTCATGGTGTGGGGCGCCATTAGCTACCATGGCTTTTCCTTCTGCTATTCATGGAGGGAAGATTGACCAGCCTTGGGTATGTCCAGGACTTTGTGGAACCAGACCTACTGCCTTTTTTTACTCAGTAAGAAGATGTTGTCCATCCACACACTGCCTGCGCTACACAACGTGTTCTCCAGGGTATCAAGCAGCTCCTCTGGCCAGCTCTATGGCAAGATCTCCCCCTCCCCCATCAAGAATGTCTGGAACTGGATGTGGCGGATCTCCCATTAACAGCAATCAACAACCTTCTTGGCTGAACTACAGGTACAAGATGAAAGAGCTTGGAATGAGATACCACAGGAGAATATCCAGCATCTGTATAACCGCTACCATGCCAGAGTGGCTGCTTGTATCACAGCCAGGGGAGATGCCAACAAGTAGTAATGAGACACTGCCACAACATGTATTCTACTACAGAACCCACAATAAAGGGGACACCACCTTGGTTGTGTGATCATTGACCAAACACCTCTAGCAGTTTATACTTTGTGCTCTGCTCAATCGCATTAAGTTTTCCAGATCTTTTTTTATCTTCTGGTAGTTTATAATGTCTTATAAAATAGTATATGACGCACAGGAGTGATAAAATCAGGTGGAGGTGCTCACAGTAAAGAGGATTTGCCCTTCCTCTGGGAGGTTAAAAATCAAAAGAACAAATACTGGGCACTCTCACTATATGTGAAACCATATGCTTTATTGGCATAAAATGAATGACATATGATGATAAAATTTATTGTAGACCTAAAATCAATAACATATGATAATAATAGACGTACTATACTCTAAAATTGGAGATATTTAAAATACTAAAAATCACTTAATACATATTAAATATCACACATGACTGTCTATATAGTCTGAGGTATAATAAATAAGGCTCTGTAGCCTAATGCACCATCCATCCAAGTTACTAAGTGACACTTGGATGGATGGTGCATTAGGCTACAGAGCCTTATTTATTATACCTCAGACTATATAGACAGTCATGTGTGATATTTAATATGTATTAAGTGATTTTTAGTATTTTAAATATCTCCAATTTTAGAGTATAGTACGTCTATTATTATCATATGTTATTGATTTTAGGTCTACAATAAATTTTATCATCATATGTCATTCATTTTATGCCAATAAAGCATATGGTTTCACATATAGTGAGAGTGCCCAGTATTTGTTCTTTTGAGTTTATAATGTCTGTATTCGGTGTTAAGCATCCTACCAACTAGACACTGATGCAAACAATTCAGGGTCAGGAATGGCAAAGGAAGGACTTTCCTGCCCTACAGGGGAAAGATATGGTAATGTGTACACCAAATGGAAAATGGATTTAGGAAAACTAGAAGAATGGTCAGAACTCTGGCAACTGAAATTTAATGTGGATAAGTGCAAGATAATGCACCTGGGGCGTAAAAACCCAAGGGCAGAATATAGAATATTTGACACAGTCCTGACCTCAGTATCTGAGGAAAGGGATTTAGGAGTAATTATTTCAGAAGACTTAAAGGTGGGAAGACAATGTAATAGGGCAGCACGAAATGCCAGCAGAATGCTTGGGTGTATAGGGAGAGGCATTACCAGTAGAAAGAGTGAAGTGCTTATGCCGCTGTACAGAACACTGGTGAGACCTCACTTGGAGTATTGTGCGCAGTACTGGAGGCCATATCTCCAGAAGGATATAGATACTCTAGAGAGAGTTCAGAGAAGAGCTACTAAACTAGTACATGGATTGCAGGATAAAACTTACCAGGAAAGGTTAAAGGACCTTAACATGTATAGCTTGGAAGAAAGAAGAGACAGAGGGGATATGATAGAAACTTTTTAATACATAAAGGGAATCAACTCGGTAAAGGAGGAGAGGATATTTAAAAGAAGAAAAACTACCACAAGAGGACACAGTTTTAAATTAGAGGGGCAAAGGTTTAAAAGTAATATCAGGAAGTATTACTTTACTGAGAGAGTAGTGGATGCATGGAATAGCCTTCCTGCAGAAGTGGTAGCTGCAAATACAGTGAAGGAGTTTAATCATGCATGGGATAGGCATAAGGCCATCCTTCATATAAGATAGGGCCGGGGGCTATCCATAGTACTCAGTATATTGGGCAGACTAGATGGGCCAAATGGTTCTTATCTGCCGACACATTCTATGTTTCTATGTTTCTATGTTTACTAGTACCAAGAGGGAGCTCAATTTTAAATATTTTGGCTAAGGACTTTCATCTCTGCTATAAAAACCTTGGCCCTAACACATGCCTTTTCTTCACTCAATTCAACTGCCCCCAACTAATATAACAAAACACAATTTAGAACTGGTGAACATTTCCTACAACATGGTGGCAAGGGCTAATCTTGGTCCAGTGATGGTCACTGTTGCTTTTCCTATCCTTATACTTTTTTTAAAATAAATGAGTGGTTTGTGAACATGTGATAAATTGCAATTATAATGTTATTCTGGGGCAAATTATTGAGTTCATGTTCCAGCAGCATATAGTTCCCCTTTCCATGCTCAGACACTCAAAGTACTTTCTACAGTGAAAGAGTTAATAAAGGACAAGTATGTTAGGGACATGTGAGACTCATACTGTGAGAGGAAAAGGTAAAGCAGGGGGATAACTTGTTTAGTCACTGCCGCTGTGTGTTACACTTACTGAAGGCTGTGAGAGGGGAGAGGGAGCAGCAGGGTGGAGACAACTGATTGATTAGAGCACAGGTCACTCCAAAATGTGTAATATACAGCTGCAGAAAGCATGATTGAATTAATTTTTTGTGATTTATGAGAAGTGATTTCTAATATCAAACAATAAGTTTCTCCAAAATTTCTTATTTTTTTGGGGAATTCAGAAGGAACAGCTCTACAAAATGTATATTATTTTCTGTCTAATTATTGTTTCAGTGCAATAACTCTCTAATTAACCAATCACTTTATTTTAATTACATAGGGAGCAGAAAAAAAATGCACACAGACCCATTTTGGAATATTTCGTAGAATGGTCGTTTAGGGAGTTTTGGAAAAAAGTAAAACGGAGTGAGTCCACAGTATTGTGGAATAATAACAGAGGCGTTACTGTGCACAGTGGCAGAGCACATTTCTGGAAGAAAAAAATGTAATGTAATTATTTCTTAAAGAGTCCAGCTCTGCCAGAAGTTATTATGGCATTATCTGGGCTACATACCAACAGATGAGAGTTTATTCAACTGGAAATTGCAGAAGTGTTCTGTACAAAGGCAAATGTTAAAAGGAAAGTCAAAATGGGAGGCAAATTAAGGTTTTCCAAATATACAGAGATCATTTCTTCTATTCATATATAATGATATAACCATAGAGTATTCTATGGGATATGAGGCTTAAACACCAAGGAATTTAATGTTTCCTTAAGCAAATAATGTTTATCCTGTTTCTGAGGATTTTGTTTTGAGCATAAATCACTTCATGGACTCTGTTCCCTGGATCCACGCGTTTCAGTCTCCATCTTCTCCTGCTTTTTCGTTTTTCAAGTGTGCCGTTGGCAAATTGGTGTTCTCTGCGCTAGAATCCTGTGAAGTCTTAGAAGATTGAATGAGGACACGGTTGGAAAAAACACAGGGATGGAGTTTGACATTCCTGCTAATTAGGAGCTTGGAGCCAAGAGCATGAGATGAAAGGAGCTAACATTCCAAGAAGAGGAAAAAATAGCTTAAAGGAAATCTGTCACCAGGTTTATGCTTTCCAATCTGAGGACTGCAAAAACTAGTGAAGGGCACCTTGAAACAAATGCAGGGTCATGTACCGATTTCTGTTCAACTGATTTCTTAAAATCAGCATTGAGGAGCTCCAGCAGGACCTGAGCACTGGAGTCCGCTCAATGCACTGCACGCATGTTTTATTCATATGCAAATGAGGGCTCGCAAGTGCCCCGGGGCGGCGTTCGGGCTGTAAGTGCCCAGGCCGCTCTGCCGTCTTCTCACATAACCCCTCCCTAGCCTGTTGCTTGGCCCGCCCTGTAAGCTCCTTGCACATCTAGTGTACTGGCCAACATCACGCCAGCGCATGCGCACTGCATGGAGCGATGCCACTGCCCATAATGGTCATCACAGTGTGCATGCATCAAACAAAAGGCTGGGGAGGGGTTATGTGAGAAGACAGCACTTACAGCCCGAACACCGCCCCTGGGCACTTGCGAGCCTTCATTTGCATATGAATAAAACGGTGTTTTTGCCTCTGGTCAACATCAGAACAAAACAACAAAGGTCCTATTTGACTCATGTATAGTTATGCTATGTAAGCTGTCTATAATGTCAAATTGTGGTGACAGACTCCCTTTAAAGTGTAATCCCAGTCATAAGTTATGATCTTTTATGTTTTAAGCAGGTGGCATTTTAACTCAGACTTATAGTACTCTGATGGTGGAAGCTCAGGAGCTGTGCCGACACCATCACTCGAATGTCCGGTGTCGCTAAATGCAGATGCCCCGTAAAAACTTTGATCGCAGCCATTTAATGGATTAATATTTGCTTGTGTTGGGTGAATGGCAGCACATCAACATGGGGCAATTATCAGGAACGAATGTCATACAGTATGTAAAAAAAGCCACTTAAGATTACACTAGCTGGTAGCATTGTATTGGAATATATAGGTATTTAAGCCCTCAAAATGCTGCTTGAAACAAACTGAACTAAAAATTGGCAAAAAAGATGGCTGCCTGCTTAACAGGTTAATCATTCTGATACCTTACCTGTTGACATTTTACAATGTCTTAATGGAATTACCAAAATTGTTTTAAAATATTTTAAAGAGGCTGCCCCATCTTGGACATTTATGGCATGTCTATAGGATATTCTATCTCAAGAATGGAGCCCCACCATGAACAGGGAGTACACTAGGACATGGCCAGTGTCCTTTCCATTAACTGAGATAGGACGTTTGAAAAAGCCATTTTCGGAAGTCCCACAGCAGTGAGTGGAGAGCAGGCCACATATTTGCAGACTTCTGAAAATGCCATAGCAGTCATTGTGCATGTGCAGCCTGCTTGGACCCCACACCCGTCTGACATTTATGGTATAAAATAATAAGAATTATAATCTTTTTTTATATAGCGCCAACGTATTCCACAGCACTTTACAGTTCAGGGTTTCATGTACAAACAGTCATAAATAACATAGCAACAGACAAGTAAATAATTACAACCAGAGGAATGAGGGCCCTGCTCGCAAGAGGGGAAAGGGGTGACACCAAAGGTAAAAGCGCTTTTTTTGTACAATGGTCCAGCCATCTTGGAAAAATAGGGGAGTAGATATAAAGCTGCAAGAGCCGGTCACCAGCCGATATCTGTAGTGCTTTTGGCTGCATGGGTGTGGTGGAAAGTTTAGTGGAGGATCAGGGTTAGGAAATTATGATAAATGGTCTATATATGGAAAGGAGTTAGCTCAGGGGGTTGTGATAGGTCACCCTAAAAAGATGGTATATCCTATACCAGTGATGGTGAACCTTTTAGAGACCGAGTGCCCAAACTGCAACCCTACTTATTTATCGCAAAGTGCCAACACTGCAATGGCAATGAATACCAATATAGTATGTCTTCCATGTAATTTATCTATCATAACCTGCCTACATTCAATGCGCTGCCTGTGCCATTCATAGTGCGCCCTGCCCTGATGAATGGCAGGAAAAGTCTAAGCCATATTGGTACACCATAGACTTTTCCCAGGGCGCGGGTGCCCACAGAGAGGGCTCTGAGTGCCGCCTCTGACACCCGTGCCATAGGTTCGCCACCACTGTCCTATACCTTAGATTGTGATCCCCATTGGGGACAGCTTGATGCTAATGTCTGTAAAGTGCTGCGGAATATGTCAGCGCTATATAAGTGCGTAAAATAAATAAATAAAAAATAAATAAATACTCCGTCAACTGATGTCATTAACATGGTGGGAGGATAGGAAACAGAAACAGAATAGGGAAAGAGGGTCAAGACTCAGGGTGGACAGGAGCAAACCTTCAAAAATTCTATAATGAATTATTTTGGCAATATTTGCAGCAGAACTTGATCATAGCAAATTAGCTATGTCATTTCTAAAGGGGGGATTTTAAACAGCTGCCTACTTTGGACATTTTTTGGGTTGTTAGTAAAGATGAGCGAATCGAAGTTGACAAAGTAAAATCACAGAAATATAGTGGCAAATATGGGGGAAATGCTCTACGGTGTCAAGTGGAGTGCTTGGAGCCCTCGGGAAGCACTAGGAGCATCCATCAACGGAGGTACCCAGTCGGGGTGCCAGGAGATCCACTACAGGCTTATTAGCCGTTGTGTGGTGAAAAGAGAAAATTACAGCCCTTTTTGGAGTGTATTAGTGGCAAAAAAAGTATTTTCCATTCAGCGGTACAGTTATGTTCTAAAGCCTTTTTTTGTCGTGTATTAGTGCAGTACGCAGCCCTGCAGGGTATTGCGATGGTGAGGTCAAGGTTAATAGGCAAAACGAGGGTTGCTCTTGGTTACCCACAGTTTATGGGAGACCCTGGGCAGGTGTACAGCAGTGATGGAGAGGCTGGCACTTGGATCCTCTGGGGCACTCTCTGTATATAGGGACCAGGCGGATGGTAGGTGAGGTGCCCTGGGTGTTGCAGGTTTAATGTGCCGGTGGCAAGATCCCTTTAAGTTTGTGACGCCAGTGCCGGTAACGGTGGCACACCGATTTATAATAGGAATAATTGAGGAACACTATGTTGTGGTGAACCAGAACTTCCTTTTACTGGAAACAATTAACTATTTACAGTCTTTTGTTCAGCTCCACATGTCAGCAGAAGTCACAAGCAGGCTTATACAAATGGCAGGCACAATGTTCTTGCAAGATACTCAGAGGGTTAACACACTTACAGATCAGGCTGCACTTTTCCTCAGAAATCCTGTCTGTCTTTATCCCAAGGCCCGTATGCCCTATTGTTGGCTTTATCCTTGGTTAGGGAAACTTCCTCAGGTATATGTCTCCTTGCTTTCCTATAAATCCTTCTGCCCTTCAGCTCTCTTGTCTGGCTGGAATACTGGCTCTGCTCTGGTCTGTTATGGGAACTTGTTTCTCAGGAGGCAGGCTCTTCTCCTGGTGGCAACTAGAAGCCTGGGCTATCTAGCTGCATATCAGAGGCTGGATCCCAGCTACCCTCTGCCTAGGGTGCACACTCAATTCAGGAATCCACAACTCTGTCTACTCTCCCTCTCTGGTCTATATTTACTAGGGGCCCCCTAGCTCCCTCTAGTGTCTAGGAGGAGGAATTACACCCCTACAGGCCTGGTCAACTGGAGATAACATTAAATAACATGAAAATATACATTAAAATTACATACAAAATACAATGGCCCTTTTCCACAGGAGGTGGAGTACAACGTGGCCCAATTCACCCTTGTGTAGTGCCCACATTTACCTAGTGGGACACTACATTAGTGGCAAAAAAAAGTATTCTTTGCCGTTCATCGGTGCAGTTATATGTTCTAAAGCCTTTATTGGCGTGTATCAGTGGGAAAAAAGACTTATAAGCTGTTATGTGGTGAAGTGAGAAAATTACAGCCCTTCTTGTGTATTAGTGACAAAGAAAAGTATTTGCCGTTGTGTGGTGAAGTGACAGAAAAACTGCCTTTTTGGGGGTGTATTAATTTCCTCTTTATTTACTTATTTGATCTAAAAGTATGTCAGACAGAGAAGTGACAGGCCCTGCACAGAGGGGCAGAGGCCTAAATGTTTCTGGCGCAGGAACAGGTCACAGCAATGTAAGGGGGCATGGCAGCAGGGGTCACTTCCAGAGGCCTGAGCTCCCAGTATCAGCTAGCGGTCATTGGTGTTGCGAGCGGTCAGGCTCCTGGCTCAGACTGTTGAGGAGGACATCAGTGACGTGCAGACAGTACTCAATGATAATGTAACCCAGGCATGATCAACCTGCGGCCCTCCAGCTGTTGCAAGACTACAACTCCCATCATTCCCAGACAGCCTACATCTATCAACATACAGCAGGGCATTGTGGGAATTGTAGTTTTAAAACAGCTGGAGGGCCGCATGTTGAGCATCCCTGAATTGTAGCCGATCGAAATTGGGAGCCGGGTGACAAAGAGTTCATCATCAGCATAATCATCGGGAGAAGAGGGTGGCAGCTTGCGCATGAGGCAGCGGCGGAGCCAGAAAGTTGCTAGCGTGACCAGGAGTCAGCAGGGTGGCAGCAGTGGGAGGTCAGGAGCCAAACGTGCCCGGGGTAGACCACCTGCTTCGCAGTAGCCTACATTCCTGGAAAGTAATGGTGCAGGGCTTGACGGATGCAGCGGCGGTAGCAGTCAGTTAGTGCGGAGTGTTGGGGGTAAAATCACCTACTCGGCAGTGTGCCAGTTTTTTGTTAAGCCGCCAGAGGAGGTGAACATGGCCATTTGCCGAATCTGTGGGCCGAAGGTGAAGCGTGGCCAGGGTGCCAATGTTGACACCACGGGACTGTGTCAACATATGCAGCGTCACCATAAAGTGGCCTGGGAGAATCGTGGCTCCAATGTGGTGGTCCAGCCTGCCGCAGCAACTTCTGCATCACCCGGTGGCACGCACCCGATTTCAAGCAGTCAATGCTCCACCACCTCAGCCGAAGGGAGCTGTCTGTCCTTCCCATCATCTACAGGTCCTGATGCTCCTGCTCCTCGCCTTCCTACTCCTCGTCAGTCATTCTGTCAGCAATCGATCACCGAAGCTATTTCCAAGAGACAATATGCGTGCACTCATCCAACGACGCAGAAGCTGATCATGCTCCTGGCCAGGTTGCTGGTGCCGCAGTCCCTCCCTTTCCAAGTGGTGGACTCTGCACCTTTCAGAGAACTAATGGCTTTTGCCAAGCCAGGTGGAGAGTCCCAAGCTGTCATTTCTTTGCCAAAAAGGCCGTACCAGCCCTGCACAAATATGTAGAACAGAAGGTGCGACACAATCTGCGACTTCTCCCCACTCACACCAGGTCTAAAAAAGGGGGAATAACGTGGGCGGGGAAGGGGACAGAATGGCAGGCCCTTCTCATTATTCATTTTCTACGCCTGTTTTAGGTATAGAAAATGGTCTAAATGGAAGTCAGCTAGGAAGCTGTCTTACATTTAGAAGTGGGGCTGAATGCGGCGAAGTTATGTAGAGGTCGGATCTCTTCATAGCTCTGACAGCTCCACCGCCAGATATAGGGGTTATTAAGACAGGCTTCTTAAACGCCGGTCTTAATAAAGGACCCCCAAAAAGCCTATACATATTTGGTATCTCTGTAATCGTATAACAGTAACATATTAGTTATGCTGGTAAGTAAATTATGTAAATATAAAATACAAATAACAAGGCTGAAATTGTTTTTTTTTTCTCATCTTCCATCAAAAAATGCCAATACTGCCAATACAGCCAATAAAGGGGTTGTCTCACTTCAGCAAATAGTATTTATTATGTAGAGGAAGTTAGTACAAGGCACTTACTAATGTATTGTTATTATCCATATTGCTTCCTTTGCTGGTTGGTTTCATTTTTCCATTACATTATACACTGTTTGTTTCCATGGTTATGACCACCTTGCAATCCAGCAACAGTGGTTGTGCTTGTACGCTATAGGAAAAAGCACTAGCCTATGTGCGGTCCCACAGTCCCGGCCACCAGAGAGGCCGGTGTTTTTTCCTATAGTGTGCAAGCATGAGCACCACTGATGGATTGCAGGGTGGTTGTAACCATGGAAACGAGTATATAATGTGATGGGAAAATGAATACAACCAGCAAAGGAAGCAATATGGATAATAACAATACATTAGTAACTGGTTTATATTAACTTTGTCTAAATGATAAATGCTATTTGCTGAAGTGAAACAACCCCTATAATGTCCTCCTTAGTCCTTAAAATATTCCTAAATTTTCAGTTGACTTTTCATAATAAGCTGTTATGTGTATGTACATGAGTAATAACACTGTTTCTAGCCATTACAGGACTTGTATCTGGCATTTTTAGCACTTTACCCCTCTGCAGACTCCTCTACTTCTAAGTTGTCACTGAGCTCTTGGGTGGAAACAAGAAAACTCTACTACTAATGTCCATTTGGACTGAATATCACCAGTTTTCCTGCACCTACCTACTTAACTAAGACTTAACTTTTAATTCTTATTGTTTAATATTACTGGTGTGAATGACTAATTGGTTTAAAACTTTCAGTGATCACTGGCCTTTATACGTCACATAGACCACCTTGTCAGGGCTGTCACCTGACTGGGTTAGTAAGGTTGATGCACACTTGTGCCACCAGGCTGCGCGCTGCCTGTGTTTAAATATGCACTGTGCGATTCATTTCCCTTATGCTAATAAGCCTCAGTGATTTACTGCCATAAAATCAGAGCTTCACGCTGCCCCCCGACATGTTTCGCCGTTACACGGCGTCTTCAGGGGTTAGGGCAGAGTGTGAGCGTGTCCTCCTCACGGCTGGCTTATAATACCTTTGTTGGTGACGTGGTTACTTGGGGCCTCACTAGGGGGCGTGGTGGGAGTCTCTACTAGGATGTTGATTGGATGCGTTACAGGGCTCGGCCTGCTGTCGTCATGGCCGCCGCCCACCAGCATCAGCTTCCTCCTATCTTCTACATTCTAGTTGGTCCGCGTCATCGGGTAACGCCTGCTAACGTCATGGTTCCGCCTACCCGACGTCAGCTACCTCCTATTTTCCTCCTTCCGATTGGTCCTCGTCATCGGATGATTCTGCGCATGTCCAGTAGGCTTAGGTGTTCGCCGATGCCTGTGTTGGTGCGCATGCCCTCCGACTTAGTTATCGGCCTCTTCCCATTCAGGATCTTACACTTAGCTACGGCGCATGCCCGCAGACTTAGGCTCTGGCTCTGGCGATATCATTATTCATATCGTACTTACTACTCAGTTTTCTTCAGGTGATATTTGCCCATATCCTGCGTTTGTAGCCATATTTTACTTTATACTCTGCCTTACCTTTGCCATGCTCACGTGAGCGTGAGGAGGACACGCTCACACTCTGCCCTAACCCCTGAAGACGCCGTGTAACGGCGAAACATGTCGGGGGGCAGCGTGAAGCTCTGATTTTATGGCAGTAAATCACTGAGGCTTATTAACATAAAGGAAATGAATCGCACAGTGCCTGGTGGCACAAGTGTGCATCAACCTTACTAACCCAGTCAGGTGACAGCCCTGACAAGGTGGTCTATGTGACATATAAAGGCCAGTGATCACTGAAAGTTTTAAACCAATTAGTCATTCACACCAGTAATATTAAACAATAAGAATTAAAAGTTAAGTCTTAGTTAAGTAGGTAGGTGCAGGAAAACTGGTGATATTCAGTCCAAATGGACATTAGTAGTAGCGTATGTTGGTTAACACACCATATCCCTGCTCTTAAAGGGGAAGTACAAAAATTGTAGTTCAAAAAATAGGGTCAAAATCCCATCAATTTCCCAATACCTGGGGAGAGATAACCTACAGGAGGGACAACAGTACACCTCAATCGGTGAGGAGAAAATCAATGGCAGGCTTTCTCTCAAATCCGACAACAGCTCAAGCGTTTTTGGCAGAGGCAGGGAGGGTGTTCTCTACTGAAAGTTTACCAGTGGACTGTCTGGATGTAGCTCAGGCCTTCAAAGAAATTAACAAAACGTATAGACGATATATCCGAGGCGTCTGGGAAACAGCTAGCCTCGAAACGTACATCCAACAAAAAAATCGTATACAGAGGGATGAGAATTAATATCACTCCCAACACCCATCAGGAGGACAGTGAATTTATAAAAGGGTGGGAAATACTCCTTACAGAAAACTCATTGCGGATGCAAGGGTATCTGCTAGACTACGAACAAAAGTCTTTGGCAAAGATTACGACGCAATTACAAAAAGAGATTCAGGAGATCCAAACATTTAGAACTAAACCAGAATTTGTGGAGTATGAACAAAAGCTGCAAAAAAACGTAGAAAGCCTTCAGGGAGAGATTAAAGAACGCAAACATAGGAAATACAATCGAGATAAAAAAGATTTCGATACCGGTAACATTTATCCTAGAAAACAAGGGGGGCGATTCCCGTTTAGACAAAAGGAGAACTGGAGAGAGTACACAGACATATCTGAATCAGAAACCTCTGAAATAGAGGGCAGTAACATTCAAACAGCAGGAAATACTAAACGAAAATCTAAAAATAAATTACCTTACTCACAGAGGAAAAACTCCCAAAGGAACGCCACCTCTAATAGTAATCCAAATCCAACTGGAAACACAACATGGGCAACAAATCAAGACCCAGGGCAAAACGTGCAAGCACAGTACTCACAATTTCCACAATATCCGCAATCATCCTCCTTACCTGTATCCACAAATACTGTCCAACAACCTCAGAATGTAACACAGGGGGGTTTTTTAGGACTAGGAATGGGAATACAATTACGCGACAGAGAGAAATGGGGCTACAATCAAAGAATGTGATAGTAAGAGCACCACAGACAACAGAGGGGAGTATAGACCTAAGTGCAGCACCAAATAGAAGTAATGAAGGGGCAATGCAGATTATCAATAAAACCAAGATAAATCTAACAACAGAGCATATCAGTCTGATACAAAAAGGTCTCTCCTTTACTCCAGCACCACATTTCAACTGTTTCCTGTGGGTGAAGGACATTAATTTGTTCGCTAGGAAACTAGCGCTGCATAAGGAATTTAATTCCAGTGAGCAAGCAGAAATTAGAGCACAAAAGCGCGAGAGGGAAGCAGTTGAAACGTTAGAGTTGCTGCAGAGAGAAGGAGAAGGTGAAATAATAGCCCCCAGTCCACCATTTAGCACTCTAACTCCCAAGTCCAGATTCACCCCCCCTTTTGGTAAATACGCTAACATTCAAACGTTTGTGGATGTTGTTACTAGGGACTTACAAAAAATCAGAGCCCCTAAAAGGAATAAGTATAGTAATTTAACTACAGAAGAGCAAATAGCTATGAAAGATCTAATGAATAATGACAACTTAGTCATAAAACCTTCGGACAAAGGAGGAAACATTGTCCTACTGGAAAGGAAAGACTACAAACAAATGATAATGGATCTCCTCAATGAGAGTAACACCTATAGGGAGCTAGGAACAGACCCCACGGAAAAATACGTCCTAGAGCTAAAAAAAAATCTCAAAAATGCCAAGGACCGTAACCTAATTACTAAGGAAGAGTATAAAATCATGTACAGACCACGACCCACCATAGCAACCTTCTATGCTATTCCGAAAATCCACAAACAAAGAGAAACAATCCCAGGGAGACCCATCGTCTCAGGTAACCAAAGCTTATGTGAAAGCATTAGTGAGTATGTGGAACAGGTTATTTCTCCATTTGTTAAAACACTACCGTCATATCTTAGAGACACTAAGGATACTGTCGTCAGGTTGCAGGAAATCCAAGTAAATTCACATACACTCATAGCGAGTCTTGATGTTGAGGCGCTTTATACCAGCATTCAACACCAACTTGGCATACAAGCAACACAATATTATTTGAATACAAAAGGGACACAGTACTATGAGCACAATAGTTTTGTTATTTCACTATTAACGTTTTTGTTGGAGCACAATTACTTTATGTTTAATGGGAAATATTATTTACAGGTCACCGGCACCGCTATGGGCACGATTTGTGCACCAAGTTTTGCTAATTTATTTTTAGGGTGGTGGGAAGATCGTATAGTTTTTAGGGACACTATGGAAAGATACACGCAACACATATTATTTTGGGGTCGTTATATCGACGATATTTTGATTTTTTGGTATGAAATTCACAGCCGATATACATAAAAATACCCTCAATTTCTTGGATCTAAAAATAAACCTGCAACCTGACGGCAGAATCCAAACCGAAATACATCGGAAAGCAACATCGACAAATAACCTGCTACACTGGCAAAGCTTCCATCCTGACTCTCTCAAGAGAGGAATCCCGGTGGGACAGTATCTCAGAGCCAGGCGGAACTGTTCCACCGAGGAAGCATTCCAAAAAGAATGCAGGATACTATACTTACGATTCTATGAGAGGGGATACTCCAAAAAATGCCTGCATCAAGCGTATAACAAAGCCAGAAGGACAGAAAGATTGGACCTGTTGACAAACAAAAAAACAAAAGAGGGAGAGAGGATTATACGGTGTATAGGAATGTACGATACAGAACACAGTACGATACAAAAAATCTTGAAACAACATTGGCATATCCTGCAGGCCGATATAGATCTACAACAAGTAATACCAAAATATCCAGCTATAACATTCAGAAGAGGACAAAACTTAAAAGAAAAGCTGGTTCACAGCCATTATCAATCCCATCAAACAGCTAAAAAAACTACATGGCTGTCTCACAATGGATCATACCCCTGTGGAGACTGTACCTTTTGTAGTAGGATGAAAATTACCAAAACCTTCACAAATCCAGTGGATGGGAAAAACTATGAAGTCAGGGATTACATCAATTGTAAGACAAAGGGGGTCGTATATGTCATCAGCTGCGAATGCCCTAAGCTATATGTTGGGAAGACTATCCAGGAGTTGAAAAGAAGGATATCAAAACATCTGAGTAGTATTAATACAGGAGAGGACACCAGCCTGGCCAGACATATGAGAGAAAAACATAAGGACCATGACACCGATTTTAAATTCTGGGGACTGATGAAAGTTAAATCAGGACCACGGAAAGGAGATATAGACAAAAAACTCCAACAAGAAGAAACCAAATGGATTTACCTATTAAATAGTCTAGCCCCGAGAGGGCTAAATGAGGGGTTCACGTACTCGTCCTTCCTGTAGGTATCATTATCCCCATCTAGGAAAAAAGAGAATAAAAACAAAATAGTACTATTAATAACTAAAATAGCAAAAGACACAATTTTGTATACAAAAAATAGAGCAACCTCCTCTACGGGAAGATCTATCAAAAAAGACAAAAGGGAAATAAAACAATGGAACCTCTATTGGAGAAAATGGCCACTTTGGAAAACCTCATTAACCTCTTTTAAATGGCTACCTCAAGAAAATCTCACAAGTCTACTGCACAAGAAATACGTAATGGAAACTATATATGTACTAAGGCTAGACATAAGGGGACAAAAGTGGGAGATACCACTGAAATGATAAAAATAAATGAATAAAAAAATAAAAAAATAAAAAATAAAAAATAAAAAAAGGAATGAAACCAACAGGATCAGAGGCAGATTGGGACGTGTAAGCAGATGTATATACAGGATACCTAACAAGGCGCTTCTGGTGGTCCCTGTCCTTGGGATATACCTATACCCCTGGACGTTCACTCTGCCAGCTATAGAGAAAAGGACTACGGTAGGTGGTGTATCCATTCCACTTTCTCCACCCCTGGTGAT
Source organism: Bufo bufo (assembly GCF_905171765.1). NCBI lineage: Eukaryota > Metazoa > Chordata > Amphibia > Anura > Bufonidae > Bufo > Bufo bufo. The sequence goes on from NC_053392.1 coordinate 84,620,103, forward strand.
TTCCCTAGATTTGTTCCCCATTTTCCCCTTTCCCCCTCCCACCTCCCTTCCCCCCCCCCCCCCCCCTTTCCTCCCCAGTCTAGCCAAATAGAAGAAGATACAGTAAAAAGCACATTAGCATATGTATAAAAATAAACATGATGACTTATTGAGAAGGTAGTGAGGCTACATATTAGGCTGAATAAGGAACCACTCTAGCAGCATATACTTGGGGGCAGTCATCAATAGGGAGTAAACCTATAGTGGAAAGCGATTTGGGACATATTTACAGAAGAATAGATAATATCTGAGCTGGGCAACATTGAGTAAAAAGTAGGAGTAATATACAAGGTAACAATATGCCCATGCTAATATATTCCAATAATAATGAAGAACATCGGGACCTATAGACGTGAACATGGCAAAGGTAAGGCAGAGTATAAAGTAAAATATGGCTACAAACGCAGGATATGGGCAAATATCACCTGAAGAAAACTGAGTAGTAAGTACGATATGAATAATGATATCGCCAGAGCTGGAGCCTAAGTCTGCGGGCATGCGCCGTAGCTAAGTGTAAGATCCTGAATGGGAAGAGGCCGATAACTAAGTCGGAGGGCATGCGCACCAACACAGGCATCGGCGAACACCTAAGCCTACTGGACATGCGCAGAATCATCCGATGACGAGGACCAATCGGAAGGAGGAAAATAGGAGGTAGCTGATGTCGGGTAGGCGGAACCATGACGTTAGCAGGCGTTACCCGATGACGCGGACCAACTAGAATGTAGAAGATAGGAGGAAGCTGATGCTGGTGGGCGGCGGCCATGACGACAGCAGGCCGAGCCCTGTAACGCATCCAATCAACATCCTAGTAGAGACTCCCACCACGCCCCCTAGTGAGGCCCCAAGTAACCACGTCACCAACAAAGGTATTATAAGCCAGCCGTGAGGAGGACACGCTCACACTCTGCCCTAACCCCTGAAGACGCCGTGTAACGGCGAAACATGTCGGGGGGCAGCGTGAAGCTCTGATTTTATGGCAGTAAATCACTGAGGCTTATTAGCATAAGGGAAATGAATCGCACAGTGCATATTTAAACACAGGCAGCGCGCAGCCTGGTGGCACAAGTGTGCATCAACCTTACTAACCCAGTCAGGTGACAGCCCTGACAAGGTGGTCTATGTGACATATAAAGGCCAGTGATCACTGAAAGTTTTAAACCAATTAGTCATTCACACCAGTAATATTAAACAATAAGAATTAAAAGTTAAGTCTTAGTTAAGTAGGTAGGTGCAGGAAAACTGGTGATATTCAGTCCAAATGGACATTAGTAGTAGCGTATGTTGGTTAACACACCATATCCCTGCTCTTAAAGGGGAAGTACAAAAATTGTAGAAACAAGAAAACCACACAGATCGGTTCCTAGTATTATAAAACCCATGAGATAAAGAGATGACAGTCAATGAATATCTATCAGCAGATGTAGATCAGTTGTACAGTGTAAGGCACAACTCTGTTGAAACTATGTAGCATCTGGTGAATATCTGCTGCTCCCACCTACTTGGTCATTTGTAGAGAACCCAATCGTAATGATGAAAGAGTTAAAAATATCATGTTAGCGTGGTACTGCCAGTAAATGTATAAAGGAATTTCTTAAAAGAAAGTGTGCAAAGAGGAAGGATGGCCAGGGCCATATTTACAACAATGCACATAAGGGCATGAGCCTAGGGTGTTAGGGAGGAGGGGGCACCATAGTGCTGCTTCTCATGTCTCCTTATAACTAACTTTTGTTTATTGTGGCTACAATCAAGGAGATATAACCCTCACGCTGCTTACCTACAGCTAAAGTAACAGGAATCTCTTCAGGAAGGCAGTTTAAGAGTTAAGTCCCATGACTTGTTGCTGCAGTTAACAAAAGTGATAAAGCAACATCAGAGGAGTCAGGCGAAGAGAAAGATGAAGCCAGTATATGACCCATATCTATATTGCTAAATAGCAGAGAAGATTTCTCTGCCTGTCACACAGCAGACCATTCCATGATCCACACACTGATATCAAATTATTAACCCATTCAGCACCCTGCCATTTTACACCTTAAAGGGAACCTGTCACCAGTTGTATGGTGTCCTAACTAAGGGCAACATAAATAAGTGACTGATTCTCTTAGCAAAATGTTGGGTCACTTTCTTTAATTGACCCAGTCAATCTGCCAACATCTTGTATTGAATAGCTCCAGCTGATAATGATGAGTCATGAATATTTATGAGCTCCTGACTCTCCCCGCCTACCTGCTGCTGATTGACCGTTTTTTTCCATATGAATCAGCAGCAGGTGGGCAGGGGAGTGGCTATAGCTCTGAATTTTAAAAAACGCTGGACTCACTGACATCACGCTGGACTCAAATTAGCTCATTAGCATGTGGCATGCGGCATCTTTGTGTGTATATTATGAGGTAACCATCTGTCACACCAGTAAGTGAATACATCTAAGGCACTTTTTAGTAGTTAATGATTGTATATAATTAGTTAGATTATAATCAAATATCCACATGACAGGTTTCCTTTAAGGCCTCTTGCACACGAACGTTGTGCATACGTTCTGTGCCATGGCGGACCGCAATTTGCGGTCCCCAATGCACGGGCGGCAATACAGCCACAGGCACACAACGTCCGTGTGCAAGAAGCCTAAGGACAAGGCCATTTTTTGCAAATCTGACATGTTTCTCTTTATGTGGTGAAAACTTTAAAACACTTACTTATCCAAGCCTTTCTGAGATTGTTTTCTTGTCACATATTGTACTTCATGACAGTGGTAAATTTGGGTCAAAATATTTCATTTTTATTTATAAAAAAATACCAAATTTACCCAAAAATTCTAAAAATTAGCAATTTTCGAAATTTCAATGTCTCTACTTTTAAAACAGATAGTGATACATCCTAAAATAGTTATTACTTTACATTTCCCATATGTCTACTTCATGTTTGGATCATTTGGTAAATCACATTTTATTTTTTGGGGACGTTAGAAGGCTTAAGTTTAGAAGCAAATCTTAAAATGTTTAAGAAAATTTCCAAAACCCAATTTTTAAGGACCAGTTCAGGTCTGAAGTCACTTTGTGGGGCTTACATTTTGGCAGATTTTCCATTTTAATCCATTTTTTTCCAGTAGCAAAGCAAGGGTTAACAGCCAAACAAAACTCAATTATTATTACCCTTATTCTGTAGTTTACAGAAACACCCCATATGTGGTCGTAAACTGCTGTACGGGCACACGGCAGGGCGCAGAAGGAAAGGAGCACCATGTGGTTTCTAGAAGACTGGGATATTTTATTTCACTAGGATAATTTTAAGTTGCCATGTCACATTTGAAGACCCCCTGATTTACCCCAGAGTAGAAACTCCAAAAAAATTACCCCATTTTGGAAACTATGGGATAAGGTGGCAGTTTTGTTGGTACTATTTTAGGGTACATATTATTTTGTGAGGCAAGGTAACAAAAAATAGCTGTTTTGGCACTGTTTTTATTTTTTGTTTTTTACAATGTTCATCTGACAGGTTAGATCATGTGCTATTTTTATAGAGTAGGTTGTTACAGACGCGACAATACCAAATATGACTTTTTTTGTTTGTTTCAGTTTTACATACTAAAGCATTTTTAAAACAAATATTTTTTAGTGTCTCCATATTCTGAAAGTCACTTTTTTTTTTTTTTTTTTGGGCGACTGTCTTATGTAGCGGCTAATTTTTTTCGGTATGAGATGATGGTTTGAGTGGTACTATTTTAGGGTGCATGTGACTTTTTGATCGCTTGGTATTAAAACATTTTGATATGTAAGGTGACAAAAAATTGCTTTTTTGACAGTTTTTATAATTTTTTATTTTTTTTACGGTGTTCACCTGAGGGGTTAGATCATGTGATATTTTTATACAGCAGGTTGTTACAGACGCGGCGATACCTAATATGTATACTTTTTTATTTATTTAAGTTTTACACAATAACAGCATTTTTGAAACCAAAAAAATCATGTTTTAGTGTCTCCATATTCTGAAAGCCATTGTTTTTTAATTTTGTTTGGGTGATTGTCTTAGGTAGAGTCTCATTTTTTGCGGGATGAGATAACGGTTTGATTGGTATGATTTTTTGTGGTGCGTATGACTATTTGATCACTTGGTATTACACTTTTTCTGATGTAAGGTAACAAAAAAAAGACTTTTTAAAATTTTTTTTTTTTTTTACGGTGTTCATCTGAGGGGTTAGTTCATGTGATATTTTTATACAGCAGGTTGTTACGGACTCAGCAATACCTAATATGCATACTTTTTTTTATCTATTTGAATTTCACACAATAAAAGCATTTTTGAAACAAAAAAAATAATCATGTTTTAGTGTCTCCATATTCTGAGAGCCATAGTTTTTTTTTTTTTTTTTGGTGATTGTCTTAGGTAGGGTCTCATGTTTTGCAGGACGGGATGACAGTTTGATTGGTATGATTTTGGGGTGTGTGACTTTTTGATTGCTTGGTATTACACTTTTTGTGATGTAAGGTGACAAAGAATGGCTTTTTTTAACACCATTTTTATTTTGTTACAGTTTTCACCTGAGGGGTTAGTTCATGTGATATTTTTATACAGTAGGTTCTTACGGACTCGGCAATACCTAATATGTATACTACTTTTTTATTTAAGTTTTACACAATAACAGCATTTTTGAAACAAAAACAAATCATGTTTTAGTCTCCATATTCTGAGAGCCATAGTTTTTTTTATTTTTTGCCCAATTGTTTTATGTAGGGGCTTATTTTTTGCGGGATGAGGTGACGGTTTGATTGGTACTATTTTGGGGGGCATATGCCTTTTTGAATGCTTTGTGTTGCACTTTTTTGTGATGTAAGGTGACAAAAAAAGTATTGTTTTAGCACAGTTTTTATTTAATTTTTTTCTACGGCGTTCAGGTAAGGAGGTGGATTATGGGATATTTTTGTAGAGTCGGTCATTACGGATGCGGCAATACCCAATATGTCAGATTAATTTTTTTTCTTCTATTTTTTGTACAATTTTGTGTTTTATTTTGGGAATTTTTTATTTATTTATTTTTACTTGAAACTTTAATTTTTTAAATGATGAAAAACACTTTTATTTACTTTTTTTAATCCTTTTATTTTTGTCCCACTCTGGGACTTCAACTTCTGGGGTCTATATTGTAATGCACTGGCTGTCAGCTTTTGTGCTGACAGCCTGCCGGTGAGACTCAGCCTAAGGGCTGGATCTCACAGGCTTCCGTAGAAGGCAAACTCCGATGCCTATGGAAGGCATCTGGCTTGCCTTCTGTGCCATCGGGTCCCTGCCACTGCAGCGCGGGGAACCGATGGGGAAGCGGAGGGCACCCATACACTCCGCGAACCCTCTGCATGCCACGATCAGCTTTGACCATGACATACAAGGGGTTAACACGTCGGGTCCGTGGTCTGATCGGGCAGGCGCAGCTCCTGCACCCGCCCGATCAGCCCGCTGTACTTGTACGGCGCTGGTCCTTAAGTCACGTCCACCAGCGCCGTACATGTACGGCACGGGTCCTTAAGGGGTTAAAGCTCTTTAGTATCACTAAAAACAAAAATATAGCGGCCACAGAGTAAAGGTAGCAATGGACAGTACCTAGCAAGAGTTATGGCTCATTCAGATAAGCACTGCTAAAATCGTTAGGGTTCCAGCCTGTGAACATGAATGCATATTTATAAGGACCAGTCACAGATGATGTCCACGTCCTGTCTGTTTTTCTTGCAGACCCACTCACTTGAGTGAATGAATCAGAGCTGGATGGTGCATGCTATGATTTTTTGATGGAGATGCCTTTAGACTTAGGTTTATATTTTACTGGCAGATGTAAGGATACATTTAGATGAGACATTTTTAACCACACTGTCACAATTGCTTTAAAAAAGATGTTTTAAAACCACACTCCATTTTACCAGGTTTTGTGATGTGGTTATTTGCCATGCATTTAAAAATGTAAAATAAATGTCCTTCACTTGTATAAGCTGCATGGTCAAGAGCCATGCCATGACTAAGGAAAGGAAGTAACGCGTTGGCTGCAGTTTATCTACTGTATGCTTTTAGGATGTGTGCTGGACTGGACTTCATTTTTACATTGTGACCGTAGCTGAGGTGGTACCTTCCCATACCTGGGGTTGGGATGTCGAGATTAGTGTTCAGCGAATCGAAGTCCACGAAGTTGACTTCAATCCGAATTGAAGGGAAAATTAGATTCGCCACAAAGACACCACATGGAACATTATATAGCAGTACTGAACAGTAGTACTGTGGATAAAGCACTTTGGGTAAGAGAAAAAAAAACCTCAAGATTTGCTGCAGCAGCCTCTGTGTGTGTGCCTCTCTGCCTCTGTCTCTCGGCTCATCTTCCCCTCTCACTAGACTTATGTGCAGCATAACTGTGTTTGTCTCTCAGCAGCTCCTCCCTCGTTCACCTTAACTGTAATCTCCGCTGACCTCCTAATAAATCTGTCCATTGGACACAGCTTTATTTCAGTTATTTCAGAGAGTGCTGTGCAATATGGTTGTCATGATACGAGATTTGGATACTGAGTAAATGATCATGATACTCTATACCAAATCAATACTTAAAAAAAAAAAAAAAAAAAAAACACACATTATCCCCATCTTGTCCATTATGCTTGGAGGTACTTGATTGGATCATTTGCTATTGATGTGAGGGACATAGAGGTCCAAATGTATAAAACCATGTGCCTCACATTAAGGGCTCTTTCACACGAGCGGATGCTGTGCGGGTAATCCGCTGCGTGAAAGACAGTGAAGCCCCGTTCCGGACAGCAGGGACACGGAGCATTAACATGATTGATAATGCTCCATGCCTATGTGATCTTTTTACTACAAAATCACAGGGACACATTAATCTCACAGATTTTGTAGTAAAAAGATCAGTGCGGCACGGAGCATTATCAATCATGTTAATGCTCCGTGTCTCTGCTGTCCAGAGCGGGGCTTGGCAGTCTTTCACGCAGCGGATTACCCGCACGGCATCCGCTCATGTGAAAGAGCCCTAATAGTAACCTTATCAAGTTCCTCCTAACATAATGTGTTTAAAGGGGTTATCCGCCCATATATATTGATGACCTATCCTCGGGATAGGTCATCAATATCAGATTGTGGGGTCCGCAGCTGTTTTACACTGCACATCATCTTGGAAGTGCAGTATAATGACGAGTACTCACTCCATTTACTTGAAGCATGATTGGACGGCATAATCTGCTACCAGCAATGATTTTCGCAACCACTTAAAAGATTGCTAGTTCATCGAGCAATCAGCGGCACCTTTAGGCCCCTTTCACACGAGCGTGACGGATTCGTTCAGGGTGCGTTCAGTGAAACTCACACCATTTTGCAAGCAAGTTCAGTCAGTTATGTCTGCAATTGCGTTCAGTTGTTTAGTTTTTTCCGCGCGGGTGCAATGCCTTTTGATGCGTTTTTCACGCGCGTGATAAAAAACTGAAGGTTTACAAACAACATCTCCTAGCAACCATCAGTAAAAAACGCATTGCATCCAGACTTGCTTCCGGATGCAATGCGTTTTTTACTGAAGCCCCATTCACCTCTATGGGGCCAGGGCTGTGTGAAAAACGCAGAATATAGAACATGCTGTGATTTTCACGCAACACAGAACTGATGCGTGAAAAAAAACGCTCATGTTCACAGCCCCGTTCAAATTACGTTCACATCACTCACGGCACCCGCACAGAAAACTCGCTCGTGTTAAAGGATCCTTAGGCTGGGTTCACACGGGCGTCACGTTTTGACTCAGGATGCTTCGCGGCAAACCCGTGCGAGTAGGTAAGCAATTTCAGTCAGTTTTGACTGCGATTGCGTTCCGTTCAGTTTTTATCGTGCGGGTGCAATGCGTTTTGCACACGCGTGATAAAAAACTGAATGTGGTACCCAGACCCGAACTTCTTCACAGAAGTTCAGGTTTGGGTTCAAGGTTGTGTAGATGTAATTATATATATATATATATATATATATATATATATATATATGTGTGTGTTATAAGGGAAAATAATGGCTTCTGAATACAGAATGCTTAGTAGATCTATTGAGGGTGAAAAAATAAAAAAATATTAACTTACCTTCTCCTCTTGATCGCGTAGTTGCCGATCTCTTCTTACTTGTTTAATTATGAGCTGCCAGCTAAAGGACCTGTGGTGACATCACATGGTCCATCACCGTGGTGATGGACCATGTGATTAGATTATGTGATGAGCTCAGTGACGTCACCACAGGTCCTTTGACAATTGGAGGAGGTGAGTTAATTTCTATTTTATTTTTTAACCTTGTACTAAGCATTCTGTATTCAGAATGCTATTATTTTCCCTTATAACCATGTTATAAGGGAAAATAATTACATCTACACAACACCGAACCCAAACCTGAACTTCAGTGAAGAAGTTCGGGTCTGGGTACCACATTCAGTTTTTTATCACGCGCGTGCAAAACGCATTGCACCCACGCGATAAAAACTGAACGGAACGCAATCGCAGTCAAAACTGACTGCAATTAGGTACCTACTCGCGCGGGTTTGCCGCAATGCACCCAGGACGCATCCTGAGCCAAAACGTGACGCCCGTATGAACCCAGCCTTAAAAATAAAAAATTAATTAACTCACCTCCTCCAATTGATCACGTAGCTGCCGGTCTTCTGTTCTTTCTTCAGGACCTGTCAAAGGACCTGTGGTGATGTCACTGAGCTCATCACATGGTCCATCACCACGGTGATGGACCATGTGATGTGACGTCATCACAGGTCCTTTAGCCGGCAGCTTATGATTAAAGAAGTAAGAAGAGATTGGCAACTACACGATCAAGAGGAGGAGGTGAGTTAATATTATTATTTTTTTTAACCCTCAATTGACCTTCTACTAAGCATTCTGTATTAAAGAATGCAATTATTATCCCTTATAACCATGTTATAAGGGAAAATAATACAGTGAATAAACTTTCATCTTAGCAACCATGCGTGAAAATCGCACCGCATCCGCACTTGCTTGCGGATGCTTGCGATTTTCACGCAGCCCCATTCACTTCTATGGGGCCTGTGTTGCTTGAAAACCGCACAATATAAAGCATGCTGCGATTTTCACGCAACGCACAAGTGATGCGTGAAAATCACTGCTCATGTGCACAGCCCCATAGAAGTGAATGGGTCCGGATTCAGTGCGGGTGCAATGCGTTCACCTCACGCATTGCACCCGCACGGAAATCTCGCCTGTGTGAAGCCAGCCTTACACAGACAGAGCATCGCTAACGAGCATTCCTATGTCAGTATGGAACCAAGCAGGGAATAAAAGTATCAACATTTCGATACCAGATGCAACCCTACTATTGATGCTTATAAATAACAGGAATGTAATACATAATGGGGGACATCTATCAATAATGGCGTAATTTGTGCAAAAAGAAATACTAACATCGCAAATCAAAAGTTGTGATTTCTTTCACCTCATATATCAAAAGGTGCACATCACTGTTAAAATTAGACTTTTTTTAAAAACTTGATCATCCACCTATTTCTCTTGATTTGCGACATTTTAACTCCAATAGCACTAACATTTTGTGGAATGACACTTTACTGACAGAACCCTGTTGATTTGCTCATTTATATTAGTGAAAAATAAACGCATCCTATTGAAGCTACTTTCACACTCGCGTTTTGGCTTTCCGTTTGGGAGATCCGTTCAGGGCTCTCACACGCGGTCCAAAACGGATCAGTTTTGCCCTAATGCATTCTGAATGGAAAAGGATCCGCTCAGAATGCATCAGTTTGTCTCCGATCAGTCTCCATTCTGCTGTCCGCTTGACGAAACTGAGCCAAACGGATCCGTCCTGGCACACAATGTAAGTCAATGGGGACGGATCCGTTTTCACTGACACAATCTGGCACAATAGAAAACGGATCCGTCCCCCATTGACTTTTAATGGAGTTCATGACGGATCCGTCTTGGCAATGTTACAGATGATACAAACGGATCTGTTCATGACGGATGCAGGCGGTTGTATTCTTGTAACTGATGCGTTTTTGCAGATCCATGATGGATCCGCCCAAAACGCGAGTGTGAAAGTAGCCTAACACTTACCTATCACTTGTCCCCACAATGAGTTGTTTTTTATTTTCATAAATGCGACTTTTTGACAAAAAGTTGCTTTCTTTATGTCATGAATGCAACTTTTTAGACAAAACACCACCACATAAGCTGGCTTAATTGTCCGCTTCAATCTAAGGCATTTCTGCAGATAAGAGGATGATAAATGAGACTTAATATGCGCCAATTTGATAGCCCCGCCCACTTTGACATTTATAATTCCTTTCTGGCGTGATGCATTCTTTATGGTGAAAATTCTGGAGAAAACAGTTGATATATTTGGCGCAAATCAAAACGCCATTCTTTTTTACGCATTTTACACCATCATTCTGGTGCAACATGCTTAGTAAGTGTCCCCCCAATGTGTCTTTTTATACTTTGTGCCTGTACGCCAACAGTTTTTAGGTTTTTTTTAACTTTTAGTAGCATTTTTAGTTTGACTCTACAGATCTTCCCAGATTTTCCTGGAAGCCACTTGCAAGATCAATCATCTTATCTCTCTTTTTTCTATTTTCCCCTTGCGCCAAAGACTTCAAAACTTAAAAGAATACATTGCTCCTGCATATGGAACGTTCCGTACATGCCCCGGGCTGGCGGTATTAGTGTGTCCTGGTTTCACATGAATGATAAGCTTCAGCTTAATCTTTCCTGTGACTGTAACACAACATAAGAATGTGCTAGATTTCAGCTGTATGTGTCACTAGGAAGATGATTTAACCCTTTGGATTTTTGGATCTTTAGGGTGATTTTGCAAGCAGTTTCGGTTGGAAAACCGAGACCTACAAGGTTGGAGGAGAACTGTGAAGTTTCTATTCTTCTGTTCATTATTTCTTATGCACTGTGGTGCTAAATGAAGGCTTTGTGTTCCAGCTTATTAGATAGTAATTACAGGGGTGTCACAGTGGTGTGTGGGAGACTGAAAGAGGTAGTCCAAGTTTAGGAAATTAACAGTTATTCCAGAAATGCTAAGAAACTTTGTTTTACTTTTTTTCTGTGCATTTAATATTCATTATGGTAATGAAAATTGAAATGGGATTACCTCATTCAAATATTTCAGGAATTCTGAAACCTGAGACACCAAATAAATCCATCTAGTGTAAAACAGTCGTAGAAGACAGGTAGAAGGGGGATGGAGGGGGATGCAGCTGCAGCTACTCAGTGTTTTAGTGAAACGGCATGAGGTAGGGAGTGGGAATGGGAGCAGCAGTGGGGAGATAGCTGATTTGCTCAGAATGCACAACACAGCTCTTACATCAGACTAGTAAAGCCCACCCTCAGAGATAAAATGTGCATTTACATCATATGAACAGTGCACTGGTCTACCCTGTGTGAAAACTGGGTGCACGACCACGACTTGTTAATAAAAACTGGTGAAATACATGAATCAGTTTGGCTATTCTACATTTAGGCCTCATGCACACAACCGTTTTTTTTTTGCGGCCCGCAAAAACGGGTTCCGTTTTTCCGTGACCGTTTTATCGTCCGTGGGTCTTCCTTGATTTTTGGAGGATCCACGGACATGAAAAAAGTCGTTTTGGTGTCCGCCTGGCCGTGCGGAGCCAAACGGATCCGTCCTGACTTACAATGCAAGTCAATGGGGACGGATCCGTTTGACGTTGACACAATATGGTGCAATTGCAAACGGATCCGTCCCCCATTGACTTTCAATGTAAAGTCAGGAGTTAATATACCATAGGATCTGAGTTTTCTCCAATCCGATGGTATATTTTAACTTGAAGCGTCCCCATCACCATGGGAACGCCTCTATGTTAGAATATACCATCGGATTTGAGTTAGATTGTGAAACTCAGATCCGACAGTATATTCTAACACAGAGGCGTTCCCATAGTGATGGGGACGCTTCAAGTTAGAATATACTACGAACTGTGTACATGACTGCCCCCTGCTGCCTGGCAGCACCCGATCTCTTACAGGGGGCTGTGATCAGCACAATTAACCCCTCAGGTGCCGCACCTGAAGGGGTTAATTGTGCGTATCATAGCCCCCTGTAAGAGATCAGGGGCTGCCAGGCAGCAGGGGGCAGACCACCCTCCCTCCCCAGTTTTAATTTCATTGGTGGCCAGTGCGGCCCCCCGGCCCCCCCTCCCTCCCTCCCTCTATTGTATTATCATTGGTGGCCAGTGTGCGGCCTCCCCCGGCCCCCCCTCTATTGTATTAATATCATTGGTGGCCAGTGTGCGGCCTCCCCTCTCCCCCCCCCGATCATTGGTGGCAGCGGAGAGTTCCGATCGGAGTCCCAGTTTAATCGCTGCGGCTCCGATCGGTAACCATGGCAACCCGGACGCTACTGCAGGCCTGGTTGCCATGGTTACTTAGCAATATTACAATATTAGAAGCATCATACTTACCTGCTGCGCTGTCTGTGACCGGCCGGGAGCTCCTCCTACTGGTAAGTGACAGGTCTGTGCGGCGCATTGCAGTAGGAGGAGCTCCCGGCCGGTCACAGACAGCGCAGCAGGTAAGTATGATGTTTCTAATATTGTAATATTGCTAAGTAACCATGGCAACCAGGCCTGCAGTAGCGTCCGGGTTGCCATGGTTACCGATCGGAGCCGCAGCGATTAAACTGGGACTCCGATCGGAATTCTCCGCTGCCACCAATGATCAGGGGGGGGGGGGGAGAGGGGAGGCCGCACACTGGCCACCAATGATAATACAATAGAGGGAGGGAGGGGGGGGCGGGGGAGGCTGCACACTGGCCACCAATGATATTACAATAGAGGGGGGGCCTGGGGGGCCGCACTGGCCACCAATGAAATTAAAACTGGGGAGGGAGGGGGGTCTGCCCCCTGCTGCCTGGCAGCCCCTGATCTCTTACAGGGGGCTATGATACGCACAATTAACCCCTTCAGGTGCGGCACCTGAGGAGTTAATTGTGCTGATCACAGCCCCCTGTAAGAGATCGGGTGCTGCCAGGCAGCAGGGGGCAGTCATGTACACAGTTCGTAGTATATTCTAACTAGAAGCGTTCTCATCACTATGGGAACGCCTCTGTGTTAGAATATACTGTCGGATTTGAGTTTTCGGATCCGTCTGCATGAAAGTAGCCTACGGACACGGATCACGAACACGGATGCCAATCTTGTGTGCATCCGTGTTTTTTCACGGACCCATTGACTTGAATAGGTCCGTGAACCGTTGTCCGTCAAAAAAATAGGACAGGTCTTATTTTTTTGAAAATAGGACAGGTCATATTTTTTTGACGGACAGGATGCACGGATCACGGAGGCGGATGACAAACGGTGCATTTTCCGAGTTTTCAACGGACCCATTGAAAGTCAATGGGTCTGCAGAAAATCACGGAAAACAGAACAACGGCCACGGGTGCACACAACGGTCGTGTGCATGAGGCCTTATTATAATATCTAAAATTTGCTATGGTTTGATTGTGATTTTTGTTATGTTATTATAGTTACATCTTATTAGAGATCGCCTTGCGGTTCGCCCAGAGGTCATTTCATGGCGAACTTTGCTCGTTCGCGGTTCGCCAAACGGGCGAACATATGGCGATGTCCGCCGGCGCCATATTCTTTTACATTGTGAAGAACTTTGACCCATGACACATCTATCAGGTGGTACAGGACAGCCAATTGAGATGTTTCAGCACATGGACATACCCCCTACCTTATAAATAAACCTGATCTGGCCGCCATTTTACATTCAGTGTTTTGCCAGAGTAGGGAGAGGTTGCTGTGTGGAGCAGGGACAGACTGTTAGGGACACCAAACACTAGCTAATAAGGTCACAAAAGTCATTTTAAGGACTGGTATAGGTGTGCAATCGATAGGTGTGACATACTGAGGGGTGTAATATACTTATAATATACTTTCTAACATAGAAAGTATATTATAGTGCATTTGTATTGTGCAGCAGTTGTGTGCGGTTCTGCTGCGATACCGCAGCTACACAGAGGGACAAACGCTATTGGAACAAATAATTTCTACTGGTGTGATATACCAGTTGCCCCACAAAAAAACTGATTGAAGCGGGGGTGCTATATACCAATAATATACTTTCTATATAGTGCATTTGGGTAGTGCAGCATTTGTTTGCGGTTTAGCTGCGTTACCTCAACTACAGATAGTGACAAACGACATTGGAACAAATAATTTCTACTGGTGTGATAAAAAAAAAGTGGGCTACAGTAAAATTTTTATCCATTGACCGCATAATGTACCTCAAGCCACATAATCACAATTTCTTTTGTCAGGTGAATGCCTAATTTTTAAGGCCCGTATTCCTGTGGCCTAAAGTTACATTTTTCAGGGCTCCAACAGGGCACATTTCAGAGAATTTCCCTTTAAAACGCATAAAAATGTCCCCTGATACATATTTTTTGTTTGAATTTTTGCCATTGATCCACCTCTAGTATGTTACTGTCCATGTTGTGGGACTATTTGTGTACTTCTAGTAAGTATTTGGTGGCTGCAGATATGAGCTGAAGGTTTTTTAGGTTCGCCTGCCATTAAAGTGAATGGGGCCCGCCGCGAACTTGTGGTTCGCGAACATTTGATCGTGTTTGCGAACCGTCCTTTCGATGTTCGTCCATCACTAGATCTTATTGTTCCCGCTAAACAAACGTATTTGGCAGCAGAGTCTGCTGCTGCCCATTTTCCTGCTGCCTCTAGTTCAGCTCCCATTTCTCAGCATTTTTTCTTGGCATTGTGGCAAATACCGCAATAATACACGCAAATGCTCCCTGTAGGTGTAAAAGCTAAATTTAGATTCATTAGCAAAATTCTAAAATTCCCCCATACTAATATTAAAAGACAAGGGCAAACTGGGTTATGCCCCCATTGATATGCTGGGCAAACTGGGATATGCCACATTGTCTGAGATGTGAATACCCCTTTAACCACTTCCTGACCGCCCATAGGATATAAACGTCCTATGGGCGGTTGTTTATCTCTAAATGGACATTCTAAAACGTCCATTCAGAGATGGCAGCTGCACGCTAATCGTGCAGCTGCCGAGCGGGGGCCCTGCTGTCAGCTACAGCAGGACAACCCAGAGAGTAGGCAGGGACAGTTCCCAGGTGTCCCTGTCTTCTAGATCGCTGTATACACAGCGCTCAACGAGCGCTGTGTATACAGATCAGGAAGCGCTATGAAGTTAAATGTCCCCCAGAGGTCTTGTACGACCTTATGGGGGACCCAAAGTGAAAAAATGTTAAAAAATTAAAATAAAAAGGTTTCACATGTAAAAAAAATTTTTCCCAATGAAGTAATTTAAAAAAATGTTAAAACTGGAAAAAAAAATTAATATACATATTTGGTATTGCCGCTTCCATGACGGTCGGCTCTATAAATATATCACATGATCCACCGCATCAGATAAACACCATAAAAATAAGAAAAAAATGTGCAAAAAAAAGCCATTTTTGTCACCTTACATCACAAAAAGTGCAACACCAAGTGATCAAAAAAGGCGTATGTCCCACAAAATGGTACTAATAAAACCGTCACCTCATCCCGCAAAAAATGAGCCCCTAGATAAGAAAATCACTCAAAAAATAAAAAAAACTATAGCTCTCAGAACATGGAGACATTAAAACATAATTTTTTGTTTTAAAAATGCTATTATTGTGTTAAAGTGAAATAAAAAAAAAAAAGTATACATATTAGGTATCGGCGTGTCCGTAACAACCAGCTCTTTAAAAATATCACATTACCTAACCACTCACATTGTAATAAAAATAAAATAAAAACCGTGCCAAAAAAGCCATTTTTTGTTGCCTAACATAACATAAAGTGTAACACCAAGCGATTAAAAACACGTATGACCCCCAAAATAATACCAATCAAACCGTAACCTCAAGTCAAAAAATAAAAAAGCCATGGCTCTCAGACTATGGAGACACTAAAACATCATTTATTTAGTTTCAAAAATGCTATTATTGTGTAAAACTTAAATAGATACGAAAAAGTATACATATTAGGTATTGCCACGTCCGTAACGATTTGCTCTATAAAAATATCACATGAATTAACCCCTCAGGTGAACACTGTAAAATAAATAAATAAAAATTGTGCTAAAACAACCAATTTTTTGGTCACCTTGCACCATAAAGTGTAATAATGAATGATCGAAAAATTATATGTACCCAAAAATGATACCAATAAAAACATCAACACCTGCAAAAAACGAGCCCCTGCACAAGACAAATGGGAGAAAAATATAAAAATATGGCGTTCAAAATATGGAGACACAAACATAATTTTTTTTTTCAAAAATGCTTTATTATGTAAAACTGAAACAAACAAAGTAGACATATTTGATATCATTGCTCCCGTAACAACCTGTTTCATAAAAAAAGCGCATGATCGACCCTGTCAGATGAATGTTGTAAAAAATAAAAACCGTGCCAAAACAGCCATTTTTTGGTTACCTTGCCTCACAAAAAACGTAATATAGAGCAATTCAAAATCGTATGTACCCCAAAATAGTACCAATAAAACTTGCACCTCATCCCCTAGTTTCCAAAATGGGGTCAACTTTTGGGAGTTTCTACTGTAAGGGTGCATTAGTGGGGCTTCAAATGGGACATGGCATCTAAAAACCAGTTCAGCAAAATCTGCCTTCCAAAAACTATCCTTTAATTCTGCGCCCTGCCCTGTGCCCTTACATCAGTTTACGACCACATGTGGGGTGTTTATGTAAACCACAGAATCAGCGTAATAAATATAAAGTATTGTTTGGCTGTTAACCCTCGATGTGTTAAAGAAAGAAATAGCTTAAAATGGAAAATCTGCCAAAAAAGTGAAACTTAGAAATTTTCCATTTTTCTTTAAGGCCTCTTTCACACGGGCGTTGCGGGAAAATGTGCGGGTGCGTTGCGGGAACACCCGCGATTTTTCCGCGCGAGTGCAAAACATTGTAATGCGTTTTGCACTCGCGTGAGAAAAATCACGCATGTTTGGTACCCAAACCCGAACTTCTTCACAGAAGTTCGGGCTTGGGTTAGGTGTTGTGTAGATTTTATTATTTTCCCTTATAACATGGTTATAAGGGAAAATAATAGCATTCTGAATACAGAATGCATAGTAGGTGATCAATTGAGGGTTAAAAAATAAATAAATAATTAACTCACCTTCTCCTCTTGTTCGCGTAGCTCCCGTCTCTTCTTTACTTCTCAAAAGATGAACTATCGGCTAGGACCTGTGGTGACGTCAGATCACATGCTCCATCACCACGGTGATGTACCATGTGATTGGAGCATGTGATCTGACGTCACCAAAGGTCCTTTAGCCGATAGTTCATCTTTTGAGAAGTAAAGAAGAGACGAGAGCTATGCGAACAAGAGGAGGAGGTGAGTTAATTTTTTTTTTTTTTTTTAACCCTCAATTGATCACCTACTATGCATTCTGTATTCAGAATGCTATTATTTTCCCTTATAACCATGTTATAAGGGAAAATAATACAGTTTATAGACTGTCACCTAGCAACCATGCGTGAAAATCGCACCGCATCCGCACTTGCTTGCGGATGCTTGCGATTTTCACGCAACCCCATTCACTTCTATGGGGCCTGCGTTGCGTGAAAAATGCAGAATATAGAGCATGCTGCGATTTTCACGCAACGCATAAGTGATGCGTGAAAATCACCGCTCATCTGAACAGCCCCATAGAAATGAATGGGTCGGTATTCAGTGTGGGTGCAATGCGTTCACCTCACGCATCGCATCCGCGCGGAATACTCGCCCGTGTGAAAGGGGCCTAATTCTTGTGGAACACCTAACGAGTTAACAAAGTTTGTAAAATCAGTTTTGAGTAACTTGAGGGGTGCAGTTTCTACAATGGGGTCATTTAAAGTTTTTTTTTCCACTATGTAAGCCCCACAAAGTGACTTCAGACCTGAATTGGTCCTTAAAAAGTGGGTTTTGGAACTCTCCTTACAAATTTTAAGAATTGCTTCTAAAATTCTAAGCCTTCTAACATCTTAAAAAAATAACATGACATTTACAAAATGATGCCAACATAAAGTAGACATATGGGGAATGTTAAGTAATGAATATTTTATGAGGTAGCAATTTATGTTTTAAAAGCAGAAAATGGAAATTTAAAAAATTGCAAACTTTTCAAAATTTTTGGTAAATTTGGGAATTTTTCATAAATAAAGGTGAAATATATTGACTCAAATTTATGACTATCATGAAGTACAATGTTTTACGAGAAAAAAATCTTAAAATGGCTTGGATAAATAAGTGTTCCAAAGCTATTACCACATAAAGTGACACATGTCAGATTTGCAAAATGTGTCTGGAAGTGGTTAAAGGCTATGTACACCTTCGGAGGCAGTTTTTGTTTATGATTGTATTTTACACATTTTTGGCTAAAAATCATATTTTCAATTGGTCTTTATTAAAAATGTTGAGCCGTTCTATCACTAAGAGTTAACTGTTTTTCTAACTGTGTGACTAGTACTTTCACTTTGTGTTGGTCATCTAATAAACCTTATCTCTAAACTACTGAGAGGTCATAACCACTTATTTAAGCCACATTTTTATCAGTAAGATAAGAACTGAGATATAATGAGTGTTTATAAGGTCAGAGAGCAGATATAAGGAGTCTGTCAGCTCCCCAACTGATGGAAAAAAAGAGAGAAAAAAGGGCTCTATATTTTTAATAAAGACAAATTGAAAATATGATTGTTAGCAATAATAATAAAAAGTTGCCCCCAAAAGTGTACATAGCCTTTAAAGTGGCCCTGGAAAAAACAAAAAAATGGCCCATGTTGTAGGCAGGTCCAAATTAATAGGAGGTGGGGCGAACACATAACAAATAATAAATACCATAGTGTGGCACAAAATACAGCCCCCGCAGATCCGAATACCACAGTGTAGCACAAAATACTGCCCCAGCAGCACAAAATACCTTCCCCCAAAACTGCCCTTCTGTGGTGGCTAGCGCAAGCTGACATATTCTGTCCTTTTTAAGTTGTCTGTAAATAAGACATGGAAGAGGGGGCTGAGGAGGCGAGACACGGGTCACAGCACTGAGCCAGCCTCATCTTCAGCAGAGTTCAACACCACATACAGATGCAGCCAACCTTAACTTGATGGTTAACTTGTTAGGTAAAGAATGGCAAGAAAAAGATAACTAACTTTTCCATGGATTTCAATGACTTTTGTCATGAGATAACCAAGATAACACTGTGCCATGTGTTATCAGAGTCAAGTTTAGCTCGGCTACAGCTGTACCTCTTACATCCAGATTCCAGTGACTTCTCCTCTGATCTAGACATTCACTTTCCTCATCTCCATTTGCTCCATATATGTTGCTGTTATCTGGACAATTATAATCTATTATGCTCTTAATCAGACAAGATATATGTCATTTTTACACTAACAGCACACAATTTTGGGTGACATGAGACTGTCACCAGACGGTACAACACAAGGCAGGGGCGTAACTAGAAGTGACTGGGCCCCACAGCAAATATTTGTAAGGGCCCCCTCCCAGCGCGCTACGCACTTCCCTCCTCCTGTGTAAACCCCACTCCTTTGGCACAGTGTAGCGGTATACTGTATATTGTGTGGCACAGTGTAGCGGTATACTGTATATTGTGTGGCACAGTGTAGGCTATATGTGTATAACATAAACATATTTCACATAAAAACTTACAGTTAGGGTCCATTCACACGTCCGTTTTTTCTTTCCTGATCTGTTCCGTTTTTTGCGGAACAGATCTGGACCCATTCATTTTCAATGGGTCCTGGAAAAAATCGGACAGCACAATGTGTGCTGTCCGTTTCCGTTGTTCCGTTCCGCATGTCCGTTTAAATATAAAACATGTCCTATTCTTTTCTGCAAAATTCGGATCCTGGTACAATACAAAGTCAATGGATCCGCAAAAAACGGAAGACATTCGGATGTCATTACGTATGTCATCCGTTTTATGCGGATTCCGTTCCTGGAAATTACATTTTAATTTTATTAATTTTTTTCAAAGAAATCCAAACAACTTTATTTGCTTATTGAAATTTATACATGTTTCCGTTTTTTGCGGATCCGCAAAAAACGGATGACATACGGAAACATTTTCAGGAACAACGGATCCGCAAAAAACGGACCGAAAATCGGGATATAGAAAAATACTGACGTGTGAATGTAGCCTTACTTGACCCTTGGGGATCTCGGACACTACTTCAACACTTGGCCGGGGGGCTCGGCGGAGCTGATGTTGTGCTTTATCCTAATGAGAAAGATTTCATAATAAGGATTTGGAGAAGGGGCAGAGGGATAGCAGAGCAGGGAGAGGCTGGTGCTGCTACTAGGGGGTCATACCATGGGGGAGTAATAAAGCCCACCTTAATGCCCCCCCCCCCCCCAGTAGTAATAATTCTCCTTATAATGTGACAGTGCAAAAATACCCCCTTGTAATGCCCCCAGTTGAGCTAATGTCCCCATAGTGCCCCCATAATGTCCCAGTATAAAATACCGCTATATAGTGCCCCCAGTAAATGCCTCCATAGTGCTCCTCTCCCCCCTTCCTGCTAGTGCCCCCCATAATGTACCAGTATAAAATGCCCCATATATAGTGCCCCAGTAGATGCCCCTCAGTGTCCGGCCTCTGATAGGCTGCCGGCCTAGTGTCCCCCATAATGCCCCCCCATCATGTGCCAGTATCAAGTGCCTCTCTCCTCCCCCCCCACATGTCCCAGTATCATAGTGCCATCTCCCCCCCCCACAAAAAAAGTGCCAGTATCAAGTGCCTCTCCCCCCCCCCATGTGCCAGTATCAGGTGCCAACCACCCCCTTCCCCCCCAGGTGCCAGTATCAGGTGCCAACCCCTCTCCCCCCCCCCATGTGCCAGTATCAGGTGCCTCTCCCCCCCCATGTGCCAGTATCAGGTGCCAACCCCCCCTCCCCCCAGGTGCCAGTATCAGGTGCCTCCCCCATGTGCCAGTATCAGGTGCCTCTCCCCCCATGTGCCAGTATCAGGTGCCAACCTCCCCTCCCCCCAGGTGCCAGTATCAGGTGCCAACCCCTCTCCCCCCCATGTGCCAGTATCAGATGCCTCTCCCCCCCCAGGTGCCAGTATCAGGTGCCTCCCCCCATGTGCCAGTATCAGGTGCCTCTCTCCCCCCCCCAGGTGCCAGCATCAGGTGCCAACCCCTCTCCCCCCCAGGTGCCAGTATCAGGTGCCTCCCCCCCCATGTGCCAGTATCAGGTGCCAACCCCCCTTCCCCCCCAGCCCCTCCCAGGTGCCAGTATCAGGTGCCAACCCCTCCCCCCCCATGTGCCAGTATCAGGTGCCACCCCCCATGTGCAAGTATCAGGTGCCTCCCCCCCCCCATGTGCCAGTATCAGGTGCCAACCCCTCTCCCCCCCCATGTGCCAGTATTAGGTGCCTCTCCCCCCCCCCATGTGCCAGTATCAGGTGCCTCCCCGCCATGTGCCAGTATCAAGTGCCCCCCGCTGCCCCCATGGCAGTAACAGTCGGGTATTAAAAAAATAATAATAAACACTTCTACTTACCTCCATGTCAGCGATGCGATGCAGCCTCTTCCTGTGTCCCGCCCTGTATGTCCATATATGGAGTCAGTGCTTGTATTTCAGAAAAGGTTTCTGCTGGGATTCAAACCCACGACCTTCTGTATCAGAGGAAAAGCATCTAACCACAAGACCATAACAGCTGCCTTACTGCTGGTTGAAAAAATATGAGACTTCTACTGTTATAGCTGGCTAAGTGTACATCTATACACATGACAGCTGCTCATATATAGAGATATAGCAGTGCTGAGTGTGCTGGGACAGCTGTCATATAGAGATATAGCAGTGCTGGGTGTGTTGGGGCAGCTGTCATGTGTATAGATGTACACTTAGCCAGCTATAACAGCAGAAGTCTCATTTTTTTTCAATCAGTTGTAATGCAGCCATTATGGTTGTGAGGGTAAATGCTTTGCCTCTGATACACTTAGACATTGTGTCTGGTTCAAATGTGTCTGGTTCAAATCCCAGACACATCAGAAGACAGTAAGATTAGATCACATTAGCGAGGGGGCCTGGTCAGCTGCTGTGAAGAGGCCCTGAACAGTAAGACATCGATATTTAACGAACTTGAAAATAAACTGTCACACACGCTGCCGGGACGCCGGGCCCCGAAGCAGCTGCTTCCCCTGCTTCCCCGGTAGTTACGCCACTGACACAAGGGACCATCCAATAAATTATCAATCTTCCTAGATATGTGGTGGTAGATTCAACAATTGCTGCATTACTCTGCAACACTGCTATTACAGAATATGGGAAAGTTCAAAGCCAGCTGATATGGTGGCCCTAGCTGTTGACACCCAGGGTTCCAAAAAGCAATATAAAAAATGGCCTGAAAAGGTTATTCAAGTTATTTTAAAAATTTTTGTATGTTTCAAACTAACCAGATGTAATGGGTTTTCAATTCACTTCCTTCATCTACAGTGGCCCCATTCTCCTGGTTAGCTGAGGGTCACATGACCTGTGATGTCATCTTCTTTCCCTGATTTGATGATGTTCCATGCACAAGCCTGAGGGAGTAGGTCTGCCTCTGTGCACAGAGCCTCACTGTGATGGCTGTGCCGACCACGCCCCCTGCACTGCCGATCTACTGGCTGAGCCGTCTGTGCTGTGACTCCCCTCCCACTGGACTCTTCAGCAAAGTTTAACCCCTTCTACCATCAGCACAGACTCATGGTTGGAGGCTCTGTCTCAGGTACTGAGCAGCTGCAGGGTTTCCTCTTCTCCAGGCACTGAAGAGATTAATGCTGTAAACAGGATCCTCCCTCCTTACCTTCAGACACAGAGCTGATAAAGACTGGAGGAGTTCTCTCCTCTGTGAAGAAGTGTCTGCAGAGCATTGAACAAGAACAGGTAGGGGGGAAGATCATGTGTGTATCAGAAATGTAATTGTACTGTACAGCTGGGACTTGTAGTTCAACAGATACAACATGCTGCTGAGTATCCCAGCAGTCAGACTGCAGGCAGGGCAGCAATTTTATTCACTCCCTTTGCAGAGCAGGTGGAGGGGAAAGGCAGTCTTTGTTGACACCCACAAATATTCATGAGGAAAACCACAGAGATTGTTGTTACACGCCCCCACAGCTCTGCAACTGCATGTCAACAAAAGGCCAGAACACAACTAGGGAAATTAGGAAATATACATATTTTTTGGCCTAAAACTTGCTTAGCTTTTGTATATTGGCAATAAAGATGAGCGAATTTCATATTTTGAAATTCGCTCACGCTTCGTTTGGTGGTAAAAGCAGAATTGCGTTATGGATTCCGTTACCACGGACCATAACGTAATTCTATGACGGAATGCATAACGGAATGCCTTTAGAGGCATTCCAAAATTCAGTTATTTATTCCATCATAATAGAAGTCTATGAGCTGCAAAACGGATCTGCCCTCTCATGCATAACGGAAACGGGACGGATCCGTTATGCAGGCCATAGACTTCTATTATGATGGAATGCTGTGGTAAGGGAATCCCTAACGCAATTCTGCTTTTACCACCAAACCAAGCGTGAATGAATTTCATAACATGAAATTCGCTCATCTCTAATTGCTAACATCAGATTTACAGTGTTTTTTCTTTTTTTTTCTTTTTTTTACATAACTCGGACAACGCTATTAATAGAATTTTGGACAGACCTGACAGAAGGAAATTACTCTTTTTTTATATTAGGGAACTACCATAAGATTTGGGGGCACTACAGAGGGCATTGTGGGGATTCGCTCTGGTAGGCAGGTTAGCGGACGCAGTATAGAGGCAATCACAAAGTCTTTAACTTAAATAGTTCAGTGTTTATTCACACAGAAGGCAAAACAAAATAACAGTTCACACCATGGACAGTCCACAGAACACAAACGTTCACCTTGTTAGCGGTTTTTCATCAGCGATCCACAGCAGGCTTTAGGGGGCCCGTTTTCCAGCAATGCGGCTCTCAGCCCTTTAGCATGGCACACCTCATGCAGATCCCAAAACCACAGAGTCTCCAGAGCTTTACTATGAAATGTAGGATAATCCACACAGCTGAGACTGCTGGCTGGGTTTTTATATCCCAGCCAAAACCCCGCCTGGAGCGTGGGGAGCAGCCACCCACTCTGCACTTTGGCTGCTCCTAGTAAGAGCCGGCCCGGATCGGCTCTACAGCCATACTTAATAACAAATAGTGTCAGTCAGCACTAACTGCCGCTGACACTTAAAATTACTGGCTCTTACCTCACTGAAGCCAGGAATCTCATTGACAATGATGGACCCTT
Organism: Bufo bufo; assembly: GCF_905171765.1. NCBI lineage: Eukaryota > Metazoa > Chordata > Amphibia > Anura > Bufonidae > Bufo > Bufo bufo. Next base: position 84,644,509 of record NC_053392.1, read on the forward strand.
CCGCCTTCCTACAGCACTATAAGATCTGGGGGCACTGTAAGGTCTTGGGCACTACAGGGGGGCACTGTATGAACTTATGGCACTATAAAGGGCATTTAAATTACTGGGGCACTGAAGAGGCCATCATAGCTAGTGGGGGCACTATAGGGGACATTCTAACTACTGAAGGCACTATAAAGTGGCCATAATACTACTGGCAGTTCTATAAAAGTGCTTTATTAATATGAGAGATGCTATAGAAATGTATTATTACTACTGGATGCACTATGGTGGGCATTATTATTTGGCACAATATAGGAGCACTACTAATGGGCACTCTTAGGGAGTATTATCATTATTGGGGGCACTGTTACTAAGGAGGGCACTCTGGGAGAGAACTAATGCCATTGGTAGAACTTTTATATTACTATGGGAGGACTATCCTTATGGCAGTGTCATTTCTGCAGTATAGTGCTTGGGGGCGTTGGGAGCACCAGGGTGGGGAGGATGATGATAGAAAAGTGAGCAACCTTAGATGTCTTTATGTCAAACTCTACAGAGACAAAATGTGGCTGAAAGAAGTCGTCATGGTAGGTAAGGAAGATATGGAAGAGAAGATAAGGAAAGAAAACTTCTAAATCAGAGGAGAAGTCACCTGTAAGGCACTGGATGTTATAGGTATGTGGTGCTGTATGGTCCTGTATGTTTGGTAGTGTCCATGCCGAAAGTAAAATTTGTCTTTAGTGCTAGAGCGTGGGGCGGGGGTGACTTGGAAAATTGGGCCATATGCATTTGAGGCCATATGCATCTTTTGAGACCCTAGTAATGCCCCTGTCTGGGACTATAATTGAGGGACTATTTTGTATGAAGGGGAGAAAGTGGTGAGTGAGAGCTAATTGTGCAGTGTCCCACTCCGTAATAGTAGTGGGTCCTGTGTATATATAAGGATATTTGTCATTTTATAAGATGTATGCATATTGGTGTAATTCCTTCTAAGAGGGCTGTTTACACCTTGCATGTAGACACACTCAGTCACCCCTAGGTGGTGCTGGTGCTAAATATCTATATATAGCTGAAGTTATAGGAAGTGCAAGGCAGTAAGTAGCAAAGAAGAAGATTAGTTGGAGGAAGTGAGAGGAGTGAGTCAGTGAAGTGCAGCGCAGTCAGGTCACCATAAGGAAAGCTAACTCCAGAGTCAGACACCTCAGCGAGACAGACAAAAAAAAAAACAGCTGAACGAAGCTAGGGCTGGACCTGCTGAACCCAGAAGCCAAGTAAGCTGACAAGTAGCTACTCTTCTGAGTTGTGTGCAGACCAAGGGTAGGCCTCAAAAGAGAAATAACAGAAACTAAGAGTGTTGAGCGAGTATAAGGAGAGATTAGTGGAGATGAGAGTGTTACCTCAGCCTATGGACTCCATTAGCACCCAATGTGACACAGGAGTTAGCCTACGGTGCCTGTTCTCAGTCTACAGTGAAGTACAAGCTGTATTTGGAGCCACATTCCTCTATGGACAAAGTGGACGTATTATTGGAAATTGTGAGTAAGCTAAGGCAAGATATATGTAGCGGCTGTGTGAAACAAAGAAGTTAATGTATGCTCCACATCTGGACCAGAGTCCATATCTCCCCAAGAGCCTGTTATTAGGACTACAGATACAACTAACTTGTGTGCCTTTGAATGGATTACAACTACCGCTTGCAATGCAATAATCTTTACATCTACCTCAAGGCAAGTGATTCTCAGTAAATGTTCCAGTTATTTATTCAAACAGACACCTCATTTGCACCCAAGGGTGCTGGCGTCACGCCATAAGGGACTCTGCTTTCCCTGCACCTTAAACCCTATACCATCAAGGGCACCTCAACCAACTTCTGGCAGGAGATCCCTCAACACCAACGTGTGCCCGAAGGAATCTGGTGACTTCCTTCTAATCATTGCACTCTGGCCCAGGGAGCTCTTCAGGAAACCGTGATTACCAACTACTAAACCCATCAGGCCACCACACTCACACAGTGCCCCTGCAGTCCCGGTCGCTGCAATTGCAATGCATCCTGGGAGATTGAAATGCTTGATGAGCTGCTGCCCACCCACAGAAGGGGAAGAAAGTCATCTAGATATACCATATAAGCATATGTCAGTAAAAATAATATATTTCTAAATTTGTGGAATAACCCCCTTAAGTAGATTATATGATTTGGTCCTGATGAGAATAAAGCATTGACTATAACCTATAAGCCACAATTACTCATAGCATTATCTAAAAACCTGAAATAAAGAGTCTCTTCATCCATTTCATATTCAGTTTGATTGCACGATATAAAACGCTCCTCTGGATTGCATTGTTTCCAGCCCTCAGTAGTCCAATCGCTTCACTTTACATAACAATAGGCAGCGCTTTATGCAGCGCTCAGGCAGCATTAGTAAAACCACAGTTTCCGTATTCATTAGCTGATACAATCGCCGTGTACCTCCCTTTGTACCTTGTTAATTGCTACATCAGATAGAACAGTGAGGTTACAAAAAGTACCAGCGTATTCTGTACTGGAGAACTTTCATGGCCTGCTGTTCGGGGGATGAAAGATGCATTATAGGTTTTCTACTGAATTGCTAATCACATACCTTTTGTCTTCTCTGCGACATTCGGGGACCTTTAATTAAGCCCAGAGATTCTGCTTAATTTTATGTTTTGCATGAAGTTTCACATTCGCCATTACAAACAGTAGTTTACGCAAATTGTATGCTGCCTTGTATTCCATCATTACACCATTTACATCTCTCATGGTTGCCTTCAGTGGTAATCCCTTTATGTGGCAAAGGTTACGTAGGTTATGTAGGTTGAGCAACAGGGGCCTACAAAAAAATCATGGGGTCTCAGAAAAACTTAAAATCACGTCCAACCCCAGTTCATCTGCTTTCTTTTCTAGGTTCACATCTGGGTCTGCACTTCCTTTTTCCATCATAGGAAAAGAAAAATGAAAATGATGGAAGCGCCGGATCCGTCATATGATGGACATCAGTGGCGTCTAGCAAATAGCATTGACTGTTATGGGATCTGTCAGGTTTCTGTCTGTTACACCGATGGAACAATTTTGAACAAAATTTTTGTTGAGTTAGATTTTTCAGCTCATTTAGACTAAAATAGGCATGCTGATTTCAAAACTGCAGATAGTTTTCTTCTATCATGCCAGGTTTTTCCTCTACAGCTGATCGTAATGCTATTAATTTAGCCTGGGTCGAGGGGAGCACCAGTGCTCTCCTATTGGCCGAGAGAGAACCTCCCTCGAGTGGGGAGTGGTGGAGGATGACCTTGGCGATCGGCAACAGGTTGTTATTTGTCTAGGCTATTCGGTTTGTCTTTGTGAAGAATATGGAGACATAAAGGGAGTCGTTGAGTTGCTGCAATATCGCAAACACAATTGGATCATCTGTGTTGACCTTAAAATGGTACGCTTTTTCCGGATCAGCAACACGGATACACCAAGTATCCTTGTTTTGTGTCCATGTGGGACAGCAGAGTTCGTGAGAATCATTGGGTGGAGAGGAATTGGCCTCCAAGATCAGACCTCAAACCTGGTGATCCAAACATTCTACATGAGCCACTTGTTGACAGAACATTATGGGGGTCTTTTATGATTAGATATACGCCACTTTTTGGCATATATCTGTAACAGATTCGATCGCAAAGGGGATCTGTGGTCAAATCTGCAACTTCTTCCCCTTCCACACCGCATACTCCAGTTTTAAAAAAGGTGGTATGGCGTGGGTGGGGAAGAGGGAGGGCCAGCGGGCCCATCTCACTTATCATTCTCTACGTCAGTTTTTGGCATAGAAAATTAAATAAATCTACAGCAGCAAGGGAACTAGCATAGATTTAAGGCTGTTGTATGCCGGCGGTGGATGCGCCTAAGTTATGTAGAACATCTACATAACTTAGGCACATCAAGCGCCAGCGCAGGGTTATTAAGACTGGCATCTAAAATGCCGGTCTTAATAAATTACCCCATATATGCCCACCTCTGCATAGGAAACTGGGTCTCATGAAGCAATTTTTTAGAGCTATGCCAACTGAAGAAGACTGTTTCAAGTACCTCATTTTGTCATTTCCTCCCTTTTTACTCAAAAACCATAGAAAATTTATATACAATGAAAAAAAATGCAAAAATTACCTGAGTGTAATGTTTATTTAAAATTATTTTGTTTATACAAAGGATACTGTAAGGCCTCATGCACACGACCGTAGTTATGGTCCGCATCCGAGCCGCAGTTTTTGCGGCTCGAATGCGGACCCATTCACTTCAGTGGGGCCTGCCAGCCTGATGGAGGTAAGTATAAGTGTTTATTTTTTTAAATGGTACTACTTACTGGCACATGATTGGGGGGCATCTATGGGGGCAATTGTTATTGGCACATGATTGGGGAGCATCTATGGGGGTACTTGTTACTGGCACATGATTAGGGGGCATCTATGGGGGCACTTGTTACTAGCACATGATTGGAGGGCATCTATGGGGGCACATCTTACTGGCACATTATTGGGGGCACTGTGGGGGCATCTATGGGGGCACTTCTTACTGTCACATTATTGGTGGCACTTTTTACTGGCACATTATTGGGTGGCACTATGGGGGCATCTATGGGGGCACTTCTTACTGGAACATTATTGGGGGCACTATGGGGGCATCTACTGAGGCCACGAAGAAGGGGTATTTTATATGGGGGAAGGGTAAAGAGGGACACTATGGGGGCTTCTACTTTGGCCACAAAAAAGGGGTATTTTATATGGGGGGCATGGTATAGCGGCATTTTATACTGGGGCACATTATGGTGGGTATTATGGGGAAGGGGAGAGAGGAGTACTATGGGCTCATCTATGCGGCACTAAGAAGAGTTATTTTACACTTGCAAATTATGGGGGACACTGAGGGCATCTACTGGGGCACTATATATCGGGCATTTTATACTGGTACCTTATGGGGGCACTAGGAAGAAGGGGGGAGAGGAGCACTATGGGGGCATTTACTGGAGGCACTTTATAGGGGTATTTTATACTGGCGCATTATGGGGGCACTATGGAAACATTAGCTCAACTGGGGGCATCAAAAGGGGGTATTTTGTGCACTGCACATTATAAGGAGAATTATTACTACTGGGGGGGCATTATGATGGGCTTTATGGGGGTCTATGGGGAACATTATTACTAGTATGGGAGCATTATTATTTCTGGGGCACAGTGGGGACATGTTGGGGGTACTGTAGGAGCACTATTACTACCATGTGTGCTGTAGCAGAGAATTATTCCTATTAGTGGGACTTTTGGGAGCACTATTACTGTGGGGGCACCTTGGCACAGTATCAGCTTGCCACAATTATTTTTGGGGGACGTTATGTTTACACTATTAGTGTCAGGGGCACTATTTGCTGGGCGCAGTTATTTTAGGGCACTGTGTGCCAATAATTATTAAAGGGCACTATCTGCATGGTACTAGTATTATCAGGGGATTTATCTGTTTCTGCAGTATAGTATTAGGGAGCACAGCGGCACAATATTGGGGGTGGTAGGATGATTTGTCCAGAAGATGGGAGGATGATGGGAAAGTAGTAAACTAAGATTTTGTTTGTCAAACTGCACAGACGAGAAATGGCTGAAAAATGGTAGTCTGGTCTGAAGGTCGGAAAGGAGAAGATGAGGAAAGAATATCTACAAGAGACGTCACTGAATGTAAGAGGTATGTGGCGCTGTATTACCCTGTATGTAGGGGTGGATGGAGGGGTTAGTAGTACAGTACTATCTGCACATTGTAAAAAAAAAAGTAATCTGCAAAATACTATATGTTTGTGTCAGAAGTTGTGCTTTTTTAAAATTTTTAGAATAATGATACAGCCATTTTATTTGATACTTTAGTTCTGCCTCCTTTTTTTTTCTCTATATTAAGGGACACTATAGTCACCAGAACCACAACAGCTAAACGTAGTAGTTCTGGTGCCTAACATATCTCTGCAAGCTTTTTAATGTAAACACTGCCTTTTCAGAAAAAAAGGCAGTATTTACATTACTGCCAAGGAACACCTCTAGTGGCCACTTATTATTAAGTGTTTTTGCATGGTAAGACTACTTACTGTTATCTCACATATATACTATGCATCACAATTTAGGTCTGGGTCTTGTGATTCTCACAATATAAAGCTCTTCGCTGTAGGATTTATAATTTTTAAACTACAACCGTTTGAAGATGGCAACCGCCAGTGAAGTGAGCAAGTTGGAGCAGTTTGTTTTTAACCACTCTTCTCTGCCCTTGCTGTAGAGTGAGTTGCCATAAGAACCCAGGTGTGTGAGCAGCCAGCAGAGTGACAAAAGCTAGAGTGTGAGCTGAAAAATCAGGACATGATTTTTAAACTGCCACCACTCCCTCATTTTCAAGCCCACCTACACAAATCGGCTGCTAATGTTTTTATAAATGTATGTTTTAATGTAACTGTGAAGCACTTTGGGCAACAACATTGCAATTAAATGTGCTATATGAATAAATAAAAGTTTAAATGCATTTCTCACTCTATCAAGCTTGCCATGTGCACTTTTTAAATTTGATCAATCAATTGGTTAGTGTACTGTTTTTGCTATCTTTACTCACTCCAAACACTCCCCACAGTTACTCTGCCCACTCCATAAAGTTACTCTGCCCAGTCCAACCTTTCCACAGTTACTCAAGCCACTCCACCCAGTTACTTCGCCCACTCCAGTTGTAGACTACTGGTGGAGGCAAGAACACTTCACACAATTTCCCCAGAAATTGTAGCATTTCTAGTTAAAGTTTACTGTGTGTGGATTTTTTTTTTGTGTTGTGGTGGAGGGCGTGATTGCATGCTAGGGTGTGGGAAGGCGGGATCCAGGGGGCCCAAGTAAATTCTTGCCCAGAGTCCAATCAATATTAAAGACTGCCCAAGGCTGGTCCTTTCTCTGGCACCCCCCCCCCCCAATACTTTGAAAAAATTGTACAGTAGTATTGCCCTCATTGTACAACCTTCACAGTAGTTTTGTACAGATGTGTGCCCCCTCACAGTAGTTATGCTCACATTGTGCCCTCTCACAGTAGTTATGCCCTCTCTGTGCACCTTTCACAGTTGTAATGCCCTCTTTGTGACCCCTTCACAGTAATATTCCCCATTGTGCCCCCCTTCACAGTAATAGTCCCCATTGTGTCCCCTTCATAGTAATAATCCCCATTGTGTCCCCTTCATAGGAATAATCCCCATTGTGCCCCCTTTATAGTAATAATGCCCATTGTGCCCCCTTCACAGTAATAATGCCCACTGTGCTCCCTTCATTGTAGTAATGCCCCCTGGCTCTGTGCCCCCTCCATAGTAGAAATGCCCATTGTGCCCCCTTCACATTAGTAATGCCCTCTGTGCCCCCTCCATAGTAGTAATGTCCTCTGAGCCCCCAGCCTCCAGCTGTTTGAAGAGAGGGCAGCGCTCATATGAGAGCTGCTTTCTCTGTTCTGTTCACCTGCTCGCCGTAGCATTTGCAGTGATGAGCAGGTAAACAGAGCAGAGAAGGCAGCGCTCATGCCAAAAAAAAAAAAAAAGCGGACAACCCCTTTAAAGACATACTTGCAAAACATTACATACAGTGCTACAGAACATACAGGGTAATACAGCGCCACATATGTACCTCTTACATCCAGTGACTTCTCTTCTCTGATGTAGATATTCTCCTTCCTCTAATTCTCCTGTTAGATCAGACCACCATGGTGACTTATTTCAGATGCGCCTTGTCTCTGCAGAGTTTAACAAACAGCCATCTTACTTTCCTACTTTTCCATCATCCTTCCACCTTCTCAAAACCCTATCCTGCCACCCCCAATACTTTGTCCACTGTGCTCCCCAAAACTTTCCTGCAGAAACAGTCCCCCTGAAAATACTGGCACCACACAGATAGTGCATCAGTACAAAAACACCCCTTTATATTGTGCACTAGTACAAAAAAAATCCCCCCTTCCTTTCAGATCAGACCCCATAAAACCCTAAATGAGATCCCCATCTCAGACCAAATCCCCTTTAGACCTCTATGTCAGACCCCATATAAGACCCTAGTTTTAAACCTCAGATCAGACCCCCATTAGACCTCCATGTAAGCCCCAACCCAATATCAGACCTCAGATAAGACCCCCATATAAGACCCCCATTAGTGCTCCAGACCCCCATATCAGACCTCCAGACCCCCATATCAGACCACCAGACCCCCATATCAGACCAGACCCCCATATCAGGCGTCCAGACCCTCATTAGACCTCCAGACCTCCAGACCCCCCAGTCAGACCCCCATTAGACTTCCAGACTGCCCAGTCAGACCTTCAGATACCCATTAGACCTCCAGACCTCTAATCAGACCTCCGAACCCCCACAGTCAGACCTCCAAACCCCCACAGTCAGACCTCCAAACCCCCACAGTCAGACCTCCAGACCCCCATTAGACCTCTCCAGACCCCCCCCCCCCCCCCCCATTAGAGCTCTCCAGACCCCCCATTAGACCTCCATATCAGACCTCAGATCAGACTGTAAAATAATAAAGTAACTTACCTCTCCTATCACCACTCTCCCTGTCCTGGCTGTCTTCTTTTCTCAGGGCCAGCGCTGCAGTTACCTGACCTCCTGCAGCATCAGGTTAGAGTTCTCTCTGTACGTCCTGACAATGCAGGCAGCCAGGACACAGCAGCGCGGGCCCTGGAAGCGCTCACTAGTATTCCCTTTATAAGATGCACTGCATCTTATAAAGGGAAAAGCAATGAGCGCTTCCATCTATATTGATGGAAGCGCTCATTGCTTTTGTTCTGGCACCCCCCTGAGAGCCGACACCTGGGGCGGACCGCCCCCCCCTCCCTCCCTGCCCCTACCTGGGCACGCCACTGCCTACATGACCTTCAAATCTTGGTGGAATTAACAAGATGGCTCAAGATAGGATTTATCCGAAAGTCCTCCTCTCACTATGGAGCTGGCTTTTTCTTTGTTAAAAAGAAGGACGACTCTCTATGGCCATGTATAACGGTTATGGTGAAGAACAAGTACCCTCTACCCTTAATTTCCACACTTTTTGTCAGATTATGTGGAGTCAGAATATTAACAATGGACCTCTAAGTGGCTTACTTACTTGATTAGTATATGAGAGGGTGAAAAATGCAAGACTGCATTTAATACGCCCAATGGCCATTATGACCATTGGCCATTATGACTATTATCTCGTTATGCCCTTTGGTCTGTGCAACATTCCCGCTGTCTACCAGGAACTTGTCTTCCGTGATTTGCTATATGCTTGTGTTGCAGTTTACCAAGATGACATCCTAGTTTTATCCCCAGATCTGACCTCTCAATGCAAACATGTCAGTAATGCTCTACAGCAGCTTTGGGAGAACAGATTAAATGCCAAATTTGAGAAGTGTCTGTTGGCCTTTGCCAATTATTACAAGTAATTTATCCCTCACTTTTTCACTTTGACCACCCCTATCTCTGCCCTTACCCGCAAGGGGTATAATGCCAGGGAGTGGAAACCTGATGTGGAATCTGCATTCCAGATTCCACGTCAAAGAGGAGGTGGCTCCTGGAATGGGGAACATCACTCCAAAGTTGCTGTCCAACCTGGCCTCCATAAGACTGCCATCCGAATTTTTCTATATTATTGGTGGTCTAGGATTTCTTAGGACATCTGTGATTATTAGAGATGAGCGAAGTTTTGAAAAATTTGATCCGACCGCTTCACTGAATTTGGACAAGAAATTTGACTTGTTACTAATTACTTTGTCACAAATCAAATATCAAGGTAATACCGAGGCGCTGAATTCAAACTAGTCTTTATTATGATTATTTAATCAAAACAAACAAAAAAGGGGTGTATACGATAATCCTCAAAAGTAAAATAAAATATGGCACCTGCAGACCCCTAATAAGTTGGACCAACCAGAGAAATATAAACAAACAAATCCTGCGTGTCCATTAAAATAAAGGTGGTCCAAACTCAACCCGCAGTTCGGAAACACTGAGGTGGTGCACAGAAAAAAATATGTCAAAAAGACCACATGGCCAAATAATACTAATCCAGAAGGGTCTCTTAAATGATATCGTTCCCCAGATGGCGCAGCGTGGTGTCTTTGTTCCAGCTCTCTATGTTTTCGTGCTGCTTATTAAGGATATGTAAGCATTAATGATTTGCTGCCGTCACATCTGCAGTCCACAAAGTGTTTTGTGATGCCAGTTGCAATGAAGCAACAACGGGACAGAGTCCCTTTGAGGAAAGTAGTAATGGCCAAGTGGTATAGGGTGGCCTATAATGTCCCTTAATGTTTTGTGCACGTGTCACGGTGCTCCTACCTGGATATGCTGGAACCCCAGGCGTTGCCTTTGAAGCAGACAAAGGGGGTAGTTGAATTGTGGGATGAAGAATAAATTGAGTCCAGACCTTGTATATAGTTCAACAGCGAGCTTTACTCGAATAAATGTTCATCATAAACAGTCTTCAAACTTGTGTCTTGGTTCCAGCAGGCTTTAGCATTAAAACTGGTAGGCAAACTCGCCCCTGCTACATCTGTTGCTCTCTGGCTCTGCTGTACTAACAGGCTGGCTACATAATTCAGCTTTTGCTGTATGCTACACTTTCCTTCTGTAGTCTGTCTCTGAAGTTATACCAGGGAACTTTCTTCCTGGCTTCTGAGGCTTCAAGCTTCTGCCTCCATGTCCAGCTGAGCTTAGGGTGCTCTGGCTGGCTTGGTTTGGGCTTGGGTACGTCCCAAAGAGTTGTGGTCCTGCACACCTTCACCTAGCTTGGGGTAAGCTAGGACTGACCTCTATCTAACTAGTCTCCGCCCTTCCTTAGAGAGATGGTTAGAATGGCTTGCTGCCACCTACTGGTGAGCCAGGTACATTACATGAACATATACAGTTGCATAGAAATAGGAAATGCACAATGTAGAAGACTTAAACTAAATGCACAGGTTAAATGATATTAGCATACACAGATGGAAGCAGGGCGTATGAGTGGTAATGCCACTTGGGGGCGTTACACATCCCTTTTTCTTCTTTACCTGATGAGGGGCGGTTGACATATTCTGTGCGGCGGCATGGCGCTGGGGAATGAACAAGCGAGTTCGCCTGCCTCCTCGCCATCTGATTGGCCGCACGTCACTCTTGCTCCTCCTGTTGGGGGGCGTCTTTCCCTCTATTTAATCCGGCTTTCTTACGGCCATCCTAGCGCCGAACACGCCGCCACACACTACAGCAGCGTTTTTCTTAGCTATACTTACCATGTGCACACTTAATAGCTCCTAATGAATCGATCTTGATGAAATGCGTCGAGTCTAGACGTATGTTGTGGAAGTCTTAGCTAGCCATTTCGCTAGGCAGTTAGGGTGATGACCTCTGTCTGTTCCCTAGGGGTTTGGTACACTTAAACCATAGTGACCACTACTCCCCTTTTTAGGGCTCATGTGTATGTGGGACTTATACCTGTGGACTGCAAACTATTTTGCCCATGACAGGTACATATTGGCCCCCATCACCCTCATTTATAGGTGTCTGTTCTACCACGCTGGGCCATCCAGGGAACGGTATCATTTAAGAGACCCCTCCGGCTTAGTATTATTTGGCCACGTGGTCTTTTTGACATCTTTTGTCTGTGTATCACCCCAGGGGTTCCGAACTGCGGGTTGAGTTTGGACCACCTTTATTTTTCTGGACATGCAGGATTTATTTGTTTATAGTCCTCTGGTTGGTCCAGCTTATTAGGGGTCTTCAGGTGCCATATTTTATTTTACTTTTGAGGATTATTGTATACACCCCTTTTTTGTTTGTTTTGACTAGTTTTAATTCAGTGCCTCGCTATTACTATTGATATTTGATAACTTATAGAGACGCATACTTTCTCTTTATCATTTTTTCCATGATTTTCTTTGTCACAAATCACTTTCCTTCACTGATGATATCACCATGCGTGCCCAGTATGATCATGTGGTGACGTCATCACTAGAGATGAGCGAATTTTCAGAAAAAACTTGGTTTGATCCAAATTTATTTGTGGCGAATCGCATAAAAAACCCGGCTATTTTCTGGCTGCAGAGAGCCTTTGTAGTGGTGTAGAACATTGTGCCTTGCAGTAACACGCATAGGGAGTCTGCGGTGGTAGTGAAACAATACTGTGAGTCAGTATGACATGCGGCGCTCTTAGAATCGCTGCATACTTCACTTATTTGGGCAGTTACGGGGCCAAAACTCACCAAATAATTCAAGTGTGAACTCAGCCTTACAGGTTAATGTTAGCGCCAGGTATAAAGAACCGTGCAGAGGCCCAAGATCCTACTATAGCATGAAAGAGCGCACTTCTTTTACACCAATTCCACTAGATTTCGACAGAACCTGTTTTATTAAACGCTTATACAGGTAGAGCCCCCCCCCTGACAGTGGAGTGGAGTGGGTGTCAGCAGTAAGTTTGTGTTGACGTCACTGATTATTTTGCCCTTCCTCTGATCCGTCAGAACAATAACCCCCCAAAAGAAGATCCTGTCTGTGGAGCCTCCGCCTTCACTCGGTCAGCATTTGGTCAGTAATCCATCAATATTGCTAAAGCCAAAAAAAACAGGAGTGGATCCAAAACAGAGATGCCACGTGAATGGAATATTTGCATGTCTTCTGTGTTTTGTACCCACTCCTGCTTTTGGCTACTAAATCATAAGCCAATTCTGATGCCAAATAGGGACCATGTCATGCAGGCCTTACAGCTGTTACATAGACTTGATCCATTGTGCATCTCATTTTTCCTTCCTTCTGACAAATCAGAAGAAGGTTCAAATAAATGATGATTTCAGCCAATGCAAAATAGTGGACCAGTCATGAAGTGGGGAGGGTGGGAACGGTGGGAACAGCATGAGAAGTCCACAGAGTGGCCCTATGACATAGTGGTGATGTGGAAGCAGCATGAGGAGACCACAGAGTGGCCCAATGACAGAGTCTGGAGGTGGCAGCAGCATCAGGAAGAGGCCACAGAGTGGCCCAATGACATTGTGTCCGTGGCAGCCGCATCAGGAGGCCACAGAGTGGCACAATGACAGAGTGTGAAGGTGGCGGCAGCAGCAGCATCAGGAGGAGGCCACAGGGTGGTACAAACCGGATTCCAAAAAAGTTGGGATACTATACAAATCGTGAATAAAAACTGAATGCAATGATGTGGAGATGCCAACTTCTAATATTTTATTCAGAATAGAACATAAATCACGGAACAAAAGTTTAAACTGAGAAAATGTACCATTTTAAGGGAAAAATATGTTGAATCAGAATTTCATGGTGTCAACAAATCCCCAAAAAGTTGGGACAAGGCCATTTTCACCACTGTGTGGCATCTCCCCTTCTTCTTACAACGCTCAACAGACGTCTGGGGACCGAGGAGACCAGTTTCTCAAGTTTAGAAATAGGAATGCTCTCCCATTCTTGTCTAATACAGGCCTCTAACTGTTCAATCGTCTTGGGCCTTCTTTGTTGCACCTTCCTCTTTATGATGCGCCAATTGTTCTCTATAGGTGAAAGATCTGGACTGCAGACTGGCCATTTCAGTACCCGGATCCTTCTCCTACGCAGCCATGATGTTGTGATTGATGCAGAATGTGGTCTGGCATTATCTTGTTGAAAAAGGCAGGGTCTTCCCTGAAAGAGATGACGTCTGGATGGGAGCATATGTTGTTCTAGAACCTGAATATATTTTTCTGCATTGATGGTGCCTTTCCAGACATGCAAGCTGCCCATGCCACACGCACTCATGCAACCCCATACCATCAGAGATGCAGGCTTCTGAACTGAGCGTTGATAACAACTTGGGTTGTCCTTGTCCTCTTTGGTCCGGATGACATGGCGTCCCAGATTTCCAAAAAGAACTTCGAATCGTGACTCGTCTGACCACAGAACAGTCTTCCATTTTGCCACACTCCATTTTAAATGATCCCTGGCCCAGTGAAAACGCCTGAGCTTGTGGATCTTGCTTAGAAATGGCTTCTTCTTTGCACTGTAGAGTTTCAGCTGGCAACGGCGGATGGCACGGTGGATTGTGTTCACTGACAATGGTTTCTGGAAGTATTCCTGAGCCCATTCTGTGATTTCCTTTACAGTAGCATTCCTGTCTGTGGTGCAGTGTCGTTTAAGGGCCCGGAGATCACGGGCATCCAGTATGGTTTTACGGCCTTGACCCTTATGCACAGAGATTGTTCCAGATTCTCTGAATCTTCGGATGATGTTATGCACAGTTAATGATGATAGATGCAAAGTCTTTGCAATTTTTCGCTGGGTAACACCTTTCTGATATTGCTCCACTATCTTTCTGCGCAACATTGTGGGAATTGGTGATCCTCTACCCATCTTGGCTTCTGAGAGACACTGCCACTCTGAGAAGCTCTTTTTATACCCAATCATGTTGCTAATTGACCTAATTAGTGTTAATTGGTCTTCCAGCTCTTCGTTATGCTCAAATTTACTTTTTCCAGCCTCTTATTGCTACTTGTCCCAACTTTTTTGGGATTTGTTGACACCGTGAAAATTGAAATCAACGTATTTTTCCTTTAGAATGATACATTTACTCTGATTAAACGTTTGATCTGTCATCTACGTTCTATTACAAATAAAATATTGACATTTTCCATCTCCACATCATTGCATTCAGTTTTTATTCACAATTTGTTTAGTGTCCCAACTTTTTTGGAATCCGGTTTGTACAATGACAGTGTGGAGGTGGCAGCAGCAGCATCAGGAAGCTACAGAGTGGCACAATGACAGAGCTTGGAGGGGGCGGCAGCAGCAGCAGCAGCATCAGGAGGCCACATAGAGGCACAATGAAAGTGTGGAGATGGCGGCAGCAGCAGCATCAGGAGCAGGCCACAGGGTAGCACAATGACAGTGTGGAGGTGGTAGCAGCAGCATCAGGAGACCTGAGTGGTGAGTTGGCTGCAGCATCTGGAGACCACAGAGTGACCCATTGACAGAGTGGAGAGGTGGGTGGCAATACGAGTACCAGCTGAAGATGGTGGGCGAAAAAAAGAGCACTTGGCATCAGATGTGTTGCATAAGGCGGGTGGCAGCATCAGAATAGTAGCTGAGGCAGGTAGCGAGAATTAACCAGTCTCTTTTGTCAAAGTGTTGGTGTGGCACCATGGATGATCTAGTCTGATGCATCAGGCATTGGTGGGTGAAAATCCTGGCTGATCCACGCCTGATTCATCTTGACAAAGGTCAGTCTCTCCACATTTTGGGTGGACAGGCGAGTTCTTCTTGGGGTAACTATGGCCCCTGCCGCACTAAACACCCGCTCTGATGCCACACTACTGGTCGGGCAGAACAGCTTTTTCAGGGCAAACTCTGCCAGTTGCGGCCACAAATCCAAATACACAAATACTCAAGTTGTTGCTGATGGAGCTGTAACTGCTCCTACCCCCCCACCCACCTTGCCACAGCAGCCATGGCAGAGAAACGTGAGCGCAGAGGGCCCCTGCAGTCACACCTGCGAGAGGATGGACGATGGCGCAGATAGGCAGCAGCCAACTAACTACATAGGATGTCTCTATAGTAGTTCAGTTTGTCCTCCCTCTCAGCTGGTGTAGAAAAGGTCCCCATTTTAGACAAATAGCAAGGGTCCAACAAGGTGGAGAGCCAGAAGTCATCCCTCTGCCAAATGCTGACAATTCGGCTGTCACTATGTAAGCATGCAGTGAGCATGCATCGGACCATTCGTGCAAGTGACTCGGAGGTACTCCCTGCCTCCAACTCCACTGCATACTGCCACGGTGTGTCTGGGTCATCTGCCTTGTCTTCCTTATCGCCCTGTAGCTCCTCTTGCTGCTCCTGCTCCTCCTCTCCTGTCACCTGTGTATAAAAACCACCCATTTCGCAACAAATTGCTTGTTATCCAATGTCCTCCTCCTCCTCCAGTTCAGCCCCCACAGGGCTCATGTGGCCGTGAGATCTAGGCGCCACATCTCCAGTCCCCTGCCCAGCCAGATTTACCAGCATCTGTTCCAGGACATGAAGCAGTGGAATGACGTTGTTCATCCCGTAGTCCTGGCGACTGACAAATAACGTGGCCTCCTCAAAGGGCCTGAGCAAGCGGCAGGTGTCACGCATGAGCTGCCACTGGCTGACATGAAAGTTACACAGGGGAGTACTCCTGTCCGCTTGGGTCATCAAGAAATCGTTTATGGCCTTCCTCTGTTCGTATAGTCGGTCCAACATATGGAGGGAGGATTTCCAACAGGTGGAAACGTTGCATATCAGCCTATGTTAGGGGGTGCTGTTCTGCCGCTGCAGCTCAAGAAGGGTGTGTTTTGCGATGTACGAGTGGCTGAAGTACATGCAAAGTTTCCTGGCCATTTTTAGGATGTCTTGGAGATGGGTGGAAGACTTCAGGAACCGCTTGACAACCAGATTGAACACGTGTGCCATGCAGGCGCATGGCTCAGCCCTCCTTGATGCAGTGCCGACACCATGTTATTTCCGTTGTCTGTCACCATGGTTCTGATTTTGAGTTGTCGCGGAGAAAGCCAGGATTCGATTTCTTGATGTAGGACACAGAGCAGTTTGTCCCCTGTGTGACTCCGTTCACCCAGGCAAACGAGGTGCAGAACAGCATGACACCGCCATGCCTTGCACATGTGGTATGCTTGAGGGGCACTGTGAATTTTCCCTGCAGTGGAGGCTGAGGACACAGTGGAGGATGAGGAGGCAGAGGCGTACATTGTCGCAGGACCAACAGCGTGAGAACGTGGAGGCATAAGCGGCGTCACCTGGCCAAGTTGCTGGTTTGGTTGTGCAGGAACCACATTCACCCAGGCGGCCAAAAAGGACATATATTGTCCCTGACCGTAGTTACAGCTCCACATGTTGGCGCTGCCGTGCACTTTGGCAGACACCGACAGGCTGAAGGACTTGCACACCTTCTGTTCTTTATACGTGTGCAGGGCTGGTACTGCCTTTTTGGAAAAGAAATTACGGCTTGGGACTCCCCACCTCGGCTCGGCACAAGCCATCAGTTGTGCCACTGGGTGATGCAGCTGTTGCTGCGGCAGGCTGGACCACCACATCAGAGCCAAGGTTCTCCCAGGCCACTTTATGGTGACGCTGCATATGTTGACGCAGGGCTGTGGTGCCAACACTGCCCACAGATTCTACAAATGGCCATGTTCATCTCCTCCAGCGGTTTAACAAAAACCTGCCACACCGCCAAGTAGGTGATTTTACCCCTAACACTCCGCACTGACTGACTGCTACTGCTGCTGCTTTTGTGAACCCCTGCACCACTACTTTCCGGGCAGGTAGGCTCCTGCGAAGCGGTGGTCTACCCCGGGCACGTTTTGGATCCCGACCTCTCACTGCTGCCACCCTGCTGACTCCCGGCCATGCTAGCGACTTGCTGGCTCTGCCGCAGCCTCACAGGCAAGCTGCCACCCTCTTCTCCTGATGATGATGATGAAGCCCCTTTGTCACCCAGCTCCCAATTGCGATCAGCTACATCATCATCGAGTACTGTCTGCATGTCACTGATGTCCTCCTCAACGGTCTCTGAGCCAGAAGCCTGAACGCTCGCAATATCAGCTCCCACGCCACTCTCATCATCACTACTTGCCTGCCTACTGGAGGAAGCGGCGGATGTCTCCTCCACATCTTGGCTGGCCAGTAGCTGCTGACTGTCCTCTAGTAGCTCTTCCTCGCTGTATAGTGGAGCTGAGCCCACAGCATATAATACTTGTCTGGCTGAGGGAACAGAAAAGGACAGAGGCAGGTTGAGGACAGGTGAAGGCACAGGGCTTGCTCCCGGGCCATGCCAACTAAGGGCTGTGTCTGACGAACCCACCGACTCTTGGCTAGGGGGTGTCTGATGTCACTTGGGATGAAGTGGATGACCGAGTCAACCATTCAAGAACCACTGGGTTGCTGGTCAAGACACGATCGGGACGACCGATGACACCGGGTGCTCAGGCCTCTTGCTGCGACTCCTGCTGCCAAGCCCCCTTACTCTGCTGCGACCTGTGCCTGCACCAGAAACATTTAGGCCTCTGACACTCCCCTGTGCAGGGCCTGGCACTTCTCTGTCTGACATACTGTTAGACCAAATAAAAAAATAAAATCGAAATTAAAATTTTTTCCCACTAATACAAGCCAAAGAAGGCTTTAGAACATATAACAGCACCGCTGAACGGCAAGTAGACCTTAACTTTTTTGCCACTAATACACGCCAAAAAAAGGCTTTAGAACATATAACTGCACCGCTGAAGGCAAATAATATATATTTTTTACCACTAATACACGCCAATAAGGGCTGTGATTTTCTCACTTTACCACACAATGGCCATTTTTTTTTTTGTGCCACTAATACACGCCAGAAAGAACTGCACCACTGAACGGCCAAAGAGGCCCTTACTTTTTTCTACTTATACATGCTACAAAAGGCTTTAGAACATATAACTGCACCGCAGAACGGCAAATAATATATTTTTTTTTGCCACTAATACACGCCAAAAAGGGCTTTAGAACATAGAACTGCAACGCTGAACGGCAAATAGGCCCTTACTTTTTCCCAATAAATCACTAATGGATCCGCGCAATATAATACTGATGGTTGGAAATGTTGTATGATGAGACTGATCTCCAATGTCTCTTTTCATATAACTAACAAATCTGCGTGATGTCTGTAGCCCAGGGGCCGTAACTTTTCCACTGCCGGGTCTACACGCTTCTGTGCTGTGTACACGTGTTCCAAGACAAAACTTAACTCGTTACTCCAGATTGCAAATCCTCAATATAAAACATATGCGCATAGTGCTCACCGTTTCAAAGTATAACCAAAATACTTTATTGCACTTACAAGATAAAAGTCTTGATTATTTCACATAAAAATCCTTGCCCAACCCCGGTTTCGTTTCTGCTTTTTCTGGGCCGTGCCATAATTTGTTTCACGATCAGGTGCTATTTAACCCTCCTTTCGTCATATCCGCATATTTAAATCTTAGTACTACAATATCATTTAAATATAAATATATAAATACAAATAAACATCCAAAATATAAATTATTATATTAGTATTATGCAAAGTACTCCCAACAAACCCAGCATTTATTTTAAAAAAAGCTCCCACCATTAAGAACAAAATGGTTCATAGTTGCCTGCGTAAAGAACCAGATCTACCATCTGGAGCATTCACATGGTGCTGCCTTTGTACCGCATGTAAAAATAGGCTCAAAGATGAAAAGAAATATCATAGAAAATAAATCGTTAAATCTAATGTTGGAGAGAGAGAATTTAAAATTAAAGGATCTATTTCCTGTGAAAGTGCAGGGGTTATAAATGTTTTAGAATGTCCATTCCACTTACAATATGTGGGTAGGACTTTGAGAAAATTAAAAGTGAGAGTTGGGGAACATATTCGTAATCTAAAAAAAGGATTAGAAACCCATAGCGTGTCAGTTCATTTAAAAAATAAAAAATTATCATCAGCGGAATCCAGCAGGCTTAAAGTTTATGGGTGTTGAGCTTGTATGTAATAGATGGCGGGGGGGGGGGGGGGGGTCCGGTGGAGCATATTAATAAGAAGGAGGTGGAGTGGATATACAAAATGGGCACTCTGCAACCCAGTGGTATGAATATTGAGTGAGATGTGAAGGCAGTGTCTATGTATTAACCCACTCCACAGTATTCACATATGGTGACGGTACTGGAGCGGCACCTGTGAAAGTTGCTAACATATTATATTATTATTAGAGAAGAGTTTCCTATATGTAGATAAGGATCCCACTTATATTCAGCTACCAAGGACTTTAGGGTAGGGAGAGAGGCTGTAGGGAGAAATGTGCATAGTATACAATCACCGTTAGATAAGGAATATATTTCAATATATGTTTTAATATTGAGATGATATTATGAGGATTATGAGGATAATTTATATTTTGGATGTGTATTTGTATTTATTTATTTATTCATTTATAGTTAAATGATATTGTAGTATTAAGATTTAAATATGTGGATATGACGTTTTAAAGGAGGGTTAAATAGCACCTGATAGTGAAACAAATTATGGCACGCCCCAGAAGCAGCAGAAGCAAAACCCGGGTCGGAAAGGATTTTTATGTGAAATAATCAAGACTTTTATCTTGTAAGTGCAATAAAGTATTTTGGTTATACTTTGAAACGGTGAGCACTATGCGCATATGTTGTATATTGAGGATTTGCAATCTGGAGTAACGAGTGAAGTTCTGTCTTGGAACACGTGTACACAGCACAGAAGCGTGTAGACCCGGCAGTGGAAAAGTAAAGGCCTGTGGGCTACAGACATCACGCGGATTTGTGAGTTATATGAAAAGAGACATTGGAGATCAGTCTTATCATACAACATTTCCAACCATCTGTATTATATTGCACGGATTCATTAATGATTTATTGTTTATAAACGGAAGACTGGGACTACTCCTTTTTAGGGTCCTGCTGCAAAATGATCATACATACATCAGATATCTAACTCATTTTTTATATACCTCACTTTTTTTCCACTTACACATGCCACAAAAAGCTTTACAACATATAACTGCACCGCTGAACGGCAAATAATATATATTTTTGTGCCACTAATACACGCCAAAAAGGGCTTTAGAACATGTAATGTATCTTTTTTTGTCACTAATACACGCCAAAAAAGTCTTTACAACATATAACTGCACCGCTGAATGGCAAATAATATATATATTTTTTACACTAATACATGGCAAAAAGGGCTGTAATTTTCTCGCGTCACCACACAACGACTAATAAGCCCTTTTTTTTCCACTAAGACACGCCAAAAAATGCTTTAGAACATATAACTGCACCGCACTAGGGCAAATAAGACATAGAAATATTGCCTTGTAATAACCCCTGTTAATGGCTGTATCAAACAACACTTGCACCCTAATAAGAACGGTTTGCTGGAATTACAGAGCTGTATAAGGGCAAATTGGGTCCCCAGTCAGTGCAGCAAGGTGTAATAGGATTGTTCCTATTACCCAGGCTGTAAACTCCCCTACTGAACCCTGTTCTGCTTCAATACTGTGGAGTGATTCCTCACTATCCTTTCTCTGAACTTCTATACAGCAAAATAAAAGTTTTAAAGTCTTTCCTAGCACTGTCCCTAGCGCCTGATGACATCTCTCCCTGCACTAAGTACACTGGAAAATGGCTAAATCCAAGATGGCTGAGGCTATTTATAGGGCTGTTGCAGTGACTGGGCCACAGGGGCTGTATGCGTGAATGTAATGGTGGGCCTATGGGGGTAGTAGTATTACTCACTGTTCTGTAGCTCCCTGGGTTGGCGTGCAGTGACGGGAAGGACGGCACGACAATCCTTCGGGACACTCTCTATTGCACAGGGATCACCAGCCAGATGGTAGTTGAGGTGCCCTTGGTGGTGTGGGTATTTAGGGTGCCTTGGAGGGCGGGTCCCTGATGTTCGTGACGCCAGCACCAGTTGCGTTGAGTTGGTATAGAATGAGGAGACAGTCAGAAGTTGGACCAGCAAGAACTTTACTTGAAGATATTTGCCTTGAGGTAGATAGCATCCTTGCAAATAATGAAGGCGAGCTGCAATTCCAGACAACGATGAGACAGTGGTGTGCAGGTTCCAACTCAGGCCTTATGCACACGACTGTTAAATTTTTTGAGGTCCGCAAACCGCGGATCCGCAAAAAACGGATGCCGCCTGTGTGCCTTCCGCAATTTTCGGAACGGAACGGGCGGCCCATTGTAGAAATGCCTATTCTTGTCCGGACAAGAATAGGACATGCTATATTTTTTTTGCAGGGCCACGGAACGGCTCGGATGTGCATGAGGCCTCAATTTTGAGAGAGAGAGGGATACTTTCCTTAACTTGCTCAACTGGTTCTGACAACCCAGCCTTTCAGTCCTTTGGATCTTCTGAAACTAGAATTTGGCAACCAACAGAGCAGTCCACCTAGCGGCAGGCAATATTCATCTGCTCCATTATTTGAACAGGTTGCTTCAATAATAATAAGTCTACTTCGTCTCTGACTCCAGCACAGTGGCACTACAAAAAGGGATCCCGAAGTCCTTGGGCTTGGTTTTCCTATCTATCTTGCCCTATCTGGGGGGGTACCCAGCCGCACAAACACAAGTTACATGCTCTCCTCTCCTAATCTCCTCCCAACTAACTTTATGTGTCTGCCCTCTACTATATACAGGTGAAACTGGAAAAATTAGAATATCGTGCAAAGTTCATTTATTTCAGTAATGCAACTTAAAAGGTGAAACTAACACATGAGATAGACTCATTACATGCAAAGCGAGATATTTTATTTGTTAGAATTTGGATGATTATGGCTTACAGCTTATGAAACCCCAAAGTCACATTTTGAGGTACCCTTTGCTCAGGGGGTATGGATTAATTAGCTGACTAGAGTGTGACACTTTGAGCCTAGAATATTAAACTTTTTCACAATATCCTAATTTTAAGATTTAAATTCTTAGAGCCAGACATATACTGTAGCTGTTGGTAGCAGGGCTGTATATCTTACCTCCTTGGCTACCAAAGAAAAAATTACTAGCAAATAATGAAGCCTGTATAAATGAAATACTGTCATCAACCTCCTGCTGGTAATACCAGCAGGAGCCCAGTGACGGTATTTCATTTGTACTGGTTCCATTTTTTGCCAGGACCTTAGATGACCCCTACTTACCATGGGCTATATTGCAGTCATGTGGTTTGCCTGTGTGTATTTCTATGAATGAGAGAGCCCATTGTTGGGATAGTTTTCTAACTAGAGAAGTTTAAGCTGGCTGTGTTTATGCCTTCACAGCTGTTTCTATTGTTCTTTCGCCAAGTGCTTAGCATTTCTTTACTGTATTCATAACTGCTGGATATACAAAGCACACGCGCTGCCTCCTGGATCAGGGAAAGACGAAAGGAACTTATTGTGTAATACACTAACAGGGAGTTTGGTGTGCCTGTTACCCCCTAAAAGGCTTGTTGATTTTATCAGATGTTGCAGATTTGGTTGAGAATCCAGATTTGTTTTGATTTTTGACACAGGTCAATTTCTGTGCACATTCCATGCAGGTTTGTTCTACGGAGCGGGACTGAGACTTCGTAGCTGCTGAGATTTGCTGCTCCTGTAATACACTGCAGATTTTCCACCCTCATAACACGGATGGAAAATCTGAACCCTATCTGCCTCATATCAGAAGAGTACCTATGTGGTAGATATTTCCACCACAAATCCAGCAGCAAATTGCACCACAACATATACATTCACAAGTTTAACAAAGTTGGGGGTGAACTAAGTCCCCATTGGGATACCTTTCACTGGGCAATAAATTGTGTTGGAAACAAGAGAATAGCAATAGTATGTGCCATAAACAACTGAAAAGAAATTCCATTATTCATTGGAAATTACTGAGTAAAATCACATCAGTCTATAGAGTGGAGACATCAAGTTCTAGGAAAAACATTTGCAAAGGGCTCCTCGCCACAGGGCCCTCTATATCACATCCCAGGTTTGGTAGGAATACCGAGTGGTGTAGTACAGCCTAAATGTCTCTTTATGCATTTCACGGTGCTCCTACCTGGAAACGGCTGGACCCCAGGCTTTGGCTCCAAAGCAATGCAAAGGGGAATAATTCAGGGATTTGAAAGAATAACTTGAGTTCAGACCTTGAGATGAAGTTCAATGGCAGCTTTACTTGAATAAACGTTTCTTCAAACAGTTTTCAGGCTTTGTCTTGGTTCCAGCAGGCTTTAGCATAAACTGGCATGCAAACTCAACTCTGCTTTATCTCTTTCTCTCTGCTGTACTGATAGGCTAGCTTAGTAACTTTGATTCCTTCTTTATGCTGCACTCCACTGTTTAGTCTGACTCAGTTTCGGCCAAGGAACTATTCTCCTGACTCCTGAGGCTTCAAAGCTTCTGCCTCCATGGCCAGCAGAGCTTAGGGTGCTCTGGCTGGTGTGGGCACGTCAGGCAATGGCGTGTTCCTGCACTCCTTTCCCCTGTCTAGAGGAGAAAACTAGACTAACTCAAACTGGTCCCCACCCTTCCTTCAGGAAGTAGGGCTAGCTCACTTCTATCCAGAGGGGGGTTAGAATGGAGTGGCAAGTTCCATTCTAACTATAGCTCTGCCGTATTTGCTGCCACCTGCTGGTGAACCAGGCACATTACATATGAGCAATTGCATAACAAGATTAAGAATGCACATTGTGGAGGACCTGGACCAAAATACATAAGATGACATTGTGTTAGCCCATTAAAGACAGTAGCAAGGTGCAGGAGTAGTGACACCACTCTGGGGTGTTACACATTCGTACTCTACAAAAGGATATCTAGTTCCCTGTTTAAAGGCACTTGTCAGCAGATTTGCACCTATGAAACTGGCTGACGTGTTCACTGGCAGCTGAAGACATCTGTGTTGGTACCATGTTCATATGTGCCTGCATTGCTGAGAAAAATTATGTTTTATTATATTCAAATGAGCCTCTAGGAGCAACGGGGGCGTTGTCATTACTCCTAGAGACTCTACTCTTTCTGCAACTGCCGCGCCCCCTGCACTTTGATTGACTTTGGGAGAAGTCAGGGCCAGGCGTGATGACATTTACGCTGCCTTGCCCTGTCAATCAAAGACATTTGATTAGCAGCAAGAAGCAGTAAGGTTGTTCTTAAGTTTTCACACGCAGTTTCTGCATTTTGACCTAGTTTTTGTTGTACTTTCTCATGTGCTGTTGTTCATCTGAGGTTGTATGTACTTAATATTAAGGATCTGTTTTTTGTTTGTTTTTTATTATGCCCCGATACGTAAAAACCACAGAATGCGAAGAGGGCTTACTTTGGTTTTCTCATAATCCATCTCTTCTTTATTGAGGCAGTATTAGAGCTTTTTTGAGTGCATCACTCAATTGAGTCATCATAATTACTATGATGTAGGTTTCCTCATTTGTATAACTGCTTCTCCCCATTTATCTGAGGCTCTTATGACAATATCATAATTTCCCAGTAGGCATTTAATAGCTATAATCTCATATTTAAAGTTACTCTCGGATTGAACGTCGGTGTAGAGTTTGCTAAATTTTCTAGAGAGTAAGGAAACACATGAAAAACATATCCCCAGAACTGTGACTAGGGGACATCCTCTGTGTCTGGAGGAAAGAAGGTTTCTACACAAACATAGAAGAGGATTCTTTACGGTAAGAGTAGTGAGACTATGGAACTCTCTGCCTGAGGAGGTGGTGATGGTGAGTACAATAAAGGAATTCAAGAGGGGCCTGGATGTATTTCTGGAGTGTAATAATATTACAGGCTATAGCTACTAGAGAGGGGTCATTGATCCAGGGAGTTAGTCTGATTGGAGTCGGGAAGGAATTTTTTCCCCTAAAGTGGGGAAAATTGGCTTCTACCTCACAGGGTTTTTTTTGCCTTCCTCTGGATCAACTTGCAGGATAACAGGCCGAACTGGATGGACAAATGTTTTTTTTTCGGCCTTATAAACTGTGGTATATCTTTCTGTATGCTGACCTTTGCGGTTTGCTGGATAAAACAAGATTTTGCTTTCATATGGATGCAAACCCTCGCAGAGAACTGATTATTCAATTGAATAGGGTTATACTCTAGTGATATTAAGTCTTCTTCACATTTAGTAAAGAAAACTCATGCATTATGTCATCTGTCTAAGTCCTCATGCACACGACTGTAGTTATGGTCCGCATCCAAGCCGCAGTTTTTGCGGATCGGATGTGGACCCATTCACTTCAATGGGGCCTCAAAAGATGCGGACAGCACTCCATGTGCTGTCCGCATCAGTTGCTCCGTTCCGTGGCCCTGCAAAAAAAATATAGTATGTCCTATTCTTGTCCGTTTTGCGGACAAGAATAGGCATTTCTACAATGTGGAAGGCACACGGGCGGCTTCTGTTTTATGTGGAAAATGGCACGGTCGTGTGCATGAGGCCTAATAAAAATGTTAAAATTCTCTTGTAGGTTTTGGAACTGGACTTCTTGATCACTTAAGATTGGATGCATTACAAAAATAAATATTTTACTGTTCCTTTTCAGACACAGGGTTGAACTAGCCCAACAGAGTGCCAAAAGATCCTCTGGTGAACCCGTAGAATAATGGGCCCTACAGGTCAAGAAAAAGACAATCCAGTTGACTTTGGGTTTACACATTATGGAATGACTTACAAATAAGGCTTCGTTCACATCAGCGTTCAGCCTTTCCATTCTCCTACTATGTTATAGGAGCAGGAGAACGGAAAGGACGGATTCGGCACATAACTGAGCCGAACGGAGCCTACGGACCACATAGACTATAATGGGGTTCGTTAGGTCTCCACCCAGAGGAAGATTTTTGAAGCTGAGATAAAAGTCGTGCAAGCAGGACGGAAACCTAACAGACCCCATTATAGTCTATGGGGTCCTTAGGATCCGTTCGGCTCAGTTATGTGCCGAATCCATCCTTTCCGTTCTCCTGCTCCTGTAACGGAGCAGGAGAACGGAAAGGCTGAACGGTGATGTGAACTCAGCCCTACTGAATAGATTGTTCTATGTGTAAAAATAACAATAACATTTACTATTCAATTAAATGAGGACCTGTATATGTTCTATATAGATGTAGGGTGGGCACTCAGAATCACTTCCTCTAGAGCACGGATGCTCAACCTGCGGCCCTCCAGCTGTTGTAAAACTACAACTCCCATCATGCTCGGCTGTAGGCCGATAGCTGTAGGCTTTCCGGGCATGCTGGGAGTTGTAATTTTGCAACAGCTGGAGGGCCGCAGGTTGAGCATCCCTGCTCTAGAGGGTCCAAAGAAGCCCATTCTGCCATAAGTTAAGGCCCTTTTACATGGGTCAAGGAGTGAAGGAGGCAATATAAAGAACATAGGTTTGTACAAACGCTCATTCTAATTAGCCCATATCAATGTGCTGCAGTTTGGCAAAATCCTTGTTTGTTGGCAGCACATCATTCTGTGTAAACTAGGTTGTGCTGCCAACAAACAGGGAAACTATGAGGACGAATGATCGTAGTAAGGGCATGTAAGAAACACATCATAAATACAATGATTGTGAGCCAAAACCAGGATTAGAGCCTCCATAGACATAAGGCATAAGGGAAAGATCTGCATCGGTTGTTCTGTGTTTAGAGCCGCACCTGGTTTTGGCTCAAAATCACTGCTGGAAATCACTAGAGATGAGAGAATTTTTCAAAAGTTCGATTCGGCTAATTCGCCGAATTTTACAAAAAAAAATTTGGGTGCAATGACAGGGAGCTGTGATAGCGCAGCCCCCCATCATTGTACCCCTTAGATGCCGCGTTCATACATGATCGTGGCATCTGAGTGCTAAAAACAGTGTAAAATGAACATTAACATTTTTTTTTTTTTTTAAACTTACCGCCTCCATTTGCTTGCGACGGGCCGGCCGCCGCCATCTTGCTTGAAGATCTCGTGCAAAATCTTGCGCGTGAATACGTCATCACGCCAGCCGAGATCTTCAATCAAGATGGCAGCTGGTGGCCCGTCGCGAGCAAATGGAGGAGGTAAGTATGAATTTTTGGGTTTTTACACTATTTCAGGTTAAATTGATTCACTTACATGAAACACGAGGAAAATCGGCTTCGAGGCGAATCAAATTTATCCTGAAATTTGGATCCAATTCCACTTCGTGGGATTCGATTTGCTCATCTCTGGAAATCACTGACCAAAACACTAATGTGGGAATGAGGCTTTACACAACATCATTCACACAGGCAAGATCTAATAGTGATCTGCTATGCTGTGGATAGGGAATAATGCATTACAACCTGAATACCCCATTTTATTCAGAGGATGATTTCTCTTGAAGTCCGCTCAATATCAGCTGCATAGTTTTCAGCTTGTCATGTGAACATAGCCTTATGATCAACCGATATGTTTTTAGCAGTTATGGACAAAATACATACCCTTCAAAGAAGTTGAAGGTTAAAGATACAGAAAGTTTGGAAATTTCCATTTACCCATCCTAACAAGGGCATAGTCCCAGGTGTATACGAGATAATACTGGAGGCAGGTCACATTCTACGTACCTGCTGTCACTGTAAGCATTCTTTGACTTCTTTCCATAATTCTGTTTCATTCAAAGAAAATGGTGTAATAATATTTCCTTGACCCAATATAAAACCTATATAAAATATAAAACCTTACAGAAAGATAAGAGTGTAGCCATATAGTAATTTAAAACAATGATCAAATAATGTATCCATATAGTAATCCAATACAGGGTTCATTAGCCTTAAAGGGGTTATCCCATGATTAATGAAAAAATGAAAATCAGACATCATATAGGACATGACAATCTCTTTCTAATAAACCAGCCCTGTACCTCACATGGATCCAGAGATCTCCACATTCATTGCTCCAATTGTTCTGCCTGATGTATTTCAAGCTGGCAGCTTAGGGGGCATGTGCTATCTCAGGCAGTGGCGTACATAGAGAAATAATGGCCCCATAGCAATTATCAAACCAGGCCCCCCCCCACACAGGAGAGAAGGGTTTCCGTCCAAACCCCTCTCAATGACCCTTAGGCCATTTTTTTCCACTGCCTCATTTGCTAAAAGTTATTCCTTTAGAGTTTAGATAGTAGAGTCCTGACCAAGTTTTAACCCCCCCCGTAGAAGAGGGGATGATCCCAACTGGGCCCCCTCTTGCCCTGGGCCCCATAGCAGTCATATGGTCTGCCGCCATGGTAGTTACGCCCCTGATCTCAGGGGAGGTGCCCTTTCTACTGCAGCTGGAGGCAGTTGAAGGATGGAACTGAGCATGTGCTTCCATCTCAGTGAGCAGGACAGAGAAGTTAGGAAAAGAGCAAACAGCAGGTGGCGCTATACAGACAGATTTCAGTGACTAACTCAATAACTATAATACATTTTTAATTACATGCAATTACAAAAAGTATTAAGATCCAGGTTACAAAAATGTAGAATATTTTTCATGGGACAATGCCAAGGATAGGGGATAAGTGTATGATAGGCAGGGGTCGGGATAGTGATAGCCACACCACTGCTATGTGAACCAGGAAGGAGATTACTAGAGATGAGCGAATTTCTCAAAAATTCGATACGGTCGGTTTGTCGAATTTCCCAAAAAGATTTGATTAGATCCGAATGTATTTGTGATGAATCAAGTTAAAAACAGCTATTTCCTGGCTGCAGAGCCTCTATAGTGGCGTAGAACACTGTGCCTTGTAGTAACATGCATAGGGAGTCTGCTGTGGTAGTGAAATAATACTGTGAGTCCGTATGACATGCAGATAGATGACAGGCGTCACTCTTAGAATCACTGCACACTTCACTTATTTGGGCAGTTACGGGGCCAAAACTGACCAAATAACTCAAGTATGAACTCAGCCTTAGGCCTCATGCACACGACCATTGTGTGCATCCGCGGCCGTTGTTCCTTTTTAAATTTTTTTTCGCGGACCCATTGACTTTCAATGGGTCCGTGGAAAAATCGTAAAATGCACCGTTTGGCTTCCGCGTCCGTGATCCGTTTTTCCAGTGACTTGTCCTATTTTTTTCACGGACAACGGTTCACGGGCCCATTCAAGTCAATGGGTCCGTGAAAAATCACGGATGCACACAAGATAGTCATCCGCGTCCGTGATCCGTGTCCGTGATCCGTGTCCGTTTTTCCTATCATTTTCAATGCAAACTTGACTTAGTTTTTCTTTTCACTTTTCATGTCCGTGGATCCTCCAAAAATCAAGGAAGACCCACGGAAGAAAAAACGGGCACGGATCATGGAACAACGGAAATCCGTTTTGCGGACCGCAAAAAAAACGGTCGTGTGCAAGAGGCCTAACAGGTCGATGTTAGCGTCAGGCAGTGGCGAGTCTAGGACCAATATATAGGGGGGGCACAAAGATACCACAGTCAAAAATGGAGGGGCAAAAACAAAATAAGTATATATAAATAAGATTACAAAATACGAGAGAATTGCGGTCTGCAGGGATACATTTATAATAAAACAATTTACTTACAAAAGAAGCTATTCAGTCGTCTGCTGTGCCGTCCTCTGCTTGCTTCCGCGGATTCTTTCCCCTTCTTTCAGTCTCTCGTCAGTGCGCAGGCGTACTGTTATGGTGGATCTGTGGAAGACACACTGTTATGGGGGCATCTGTGGATGACACTTATTATGCCTCTCATCACTCCCATATCAGCCCCCATGCCTCTCATTAGCCCCCATATCAGCCCTTATGCCTCATAAGCCCCCATTATTCCTCTTATTAGCCCCCATTATGCCTCTTATCACCCCCAAAACAGCCCCCATACCTCTCATTAGCCCCATATCAGCCCTTATGCCGCATTAGCCCCCATTATGCCTCTCATCACCCCCATGTCAGCCCCCATGCCTCTCATTAGCCTCCCATATCAGCCCTTATGCCTCATTAGCCCCCATTTTTCCTCTTATTAGCCCCCATTATGCCTCTTATCACCCCCATAACAGCCCCCATACCTCTCATTAGCCCCATATCAGCCCTTATGCCTCATTAGCCCCCATTATGCCTCTCATCACCCCCATGTCAGCCCCCATGCCTCTCATTAGCCCCCATATCAGCCCTTATGCCTCATTAGCCCCATTATAAGCCCTTATGCCTCATTAGCCCCATTATGCCTCTTATTAGCCCCCATTATGCCTCTCATTAGCCCCCATATCAGCCCTTATGCCTCATTAGCCCCCATATGCCTCATTCGCTCCCATATGCCTCATTAGCCCCCATTATGCCTCTAATAGTCTAATTAGCCCCCATTGTGTCTCTAATTAGCCCCCATTATGTCTCTAATTAGCCCCATTATGCCTCTCATTAGCCCCTATTATGCCCCCAGCAGCCTCATTTTTTATAAAATAAAAAACCACTTACCTCTCCTGCTCCTGTACGCCGCCTGCAATTTTCTTTCTCCTCAGTCGACTGTGCTCTGAACTGGCGCGCACAGCGTGAGGTCACAGAGCGCCCTCGCGATGTGCGCAGCCCTGCACAGCCGACAGCCGAGGACCAGGAAGCGGTAAGTACAGAGCGTTCACCACTTCCTGGTCCTTCGGTAATAATGAGTGCTTCCATAATTACATGTCCCCCTGGCAGAGTGGAGTGGGTGTCAGCAGTAAGTTTGTGTTGATGTCACTGTTTATTTTGCCCTTCTTCTCATCCGTCATAAAAACAACCCCAAAAAAACGGATCCTGTCTTTTGAACATCCGCCTTCACTCAGTCAGCATTTGCCATATTTTAATGCAGCAGATAAATAATGCATTTGTTTACAGCACTGTTAAGTAAGGTTGTGATAATGCCAATTGCTGAGCTTTTTTATGTCTTTTTTTTTTTTCATAAAACAATAAATACGATTCTTTATAAAATTTTGATTATTAAACAAAATATACACCCTTTTTGGGGACACATATAGCTAGACAATAGTTTCTGATCTTGCAATCAGAGGTGAAAAACTACAACTCCCAGGTGGAGTTCCCAGGTGGAGGAGTTCCCAGGTCAGGGACCCTCAGGAGGAGTCATCTGTTCCCCTTTATGTCAGTGCGAGCTTAAATAGCATTTATCTGAATAAGGCCTCCTGCACACGAACATGTGCGCCCCATGGCCGTGCTGCGGCCCGCAAATTGCGGGCTGCAATGCACGAACACCGACCGCAAAAAGATAGGACATTTATATCTTTTTGCGGAACGGGAGTACGGGACGAAACCCCACGGAAGCACTCCGTAGAGCTTCCGTAGGATTCCGTTCCGTGCTTCCGTTCCGCACCATTCCGCATCTCCGGATTTGCGGACACATGGAAGTAAATGGGTCCGCATCCGTGATGCGGAATGAACACGAAATGGTGCCTGTGTATTGTGGATCCGCAAATGCTGTCCGCAATACGGCAAAGGGACACCTACGGTCGTGTGCAGGAGGCCTAAAATAGAGGAATCATGAATCATCACTATGCGGCCTGTTAAAAAGAACAGAACGTATCCGCTTCTCCTAAATACATCATGTATGTGCTGTATCTGATTGTCTCACATACACCACCAATATGTGCCAATATGTGGGTGCGTATACTGTATATACAGTATGTTTGTGTGTGTACTATGACTATAATTATATATATATCATATAATAAACAGCTTAATTTATAAAAGCAGCAGAAAGAGACTACTTGTACAATAATATACAAAGAAGGGCTCATGCACACGACCGTATGTATTTTGCGGTCCTCAAAAAACGGATCCGCCAAAAATACAGATGACGTCCGTGTGCATTCCATATTTTGCGTAATGGAACAGCTGGCCCCTAATAGAACAGTCCTATCCTTGTCCGTAATGCGGCCAATAATAGGACATGTTCTGAATGCAGAGATGATGTGTGTTGTGCACAGACCCATGTTTTAGCCAAATGACAAAGTCAGCTCTGCTGCATCTGTGGTTAGATAGTCAAGTTTAGGCCTCTTTCACACAAGCGATACGGATTGTGTCAGGATCTGTTCAGGGAAAAATGTATGGTTTTGCACCAGAGTTCAATCAGCTTTTTTGTGCGGATGCAATCAGTTTTCATGCGTTTTTGATGCGTGTGAAAAAAAATTGAATAAGGGCTCATTTACACGACCGTGGTTTGGTTCTGCATCCGAGGTGCATTTTTTGCGGCTCGGGTGTGGACCCATTCACTTCAATGGGGCCGCAAAAGATACGGACAGCACTCCGCGTGCTGTCCGCATCCATTGCTCCATTCCGTGGCCCCGCAAAAATTATAAGTCATGTTCTATTCTTGTCCTTTTTGCGGACAAGAATAGGCATTTTTATAATGGGCCGTCCATTCCGTTCTGCAAATTGCGTAAGGCACACGGGCGGCATCCGTGTTTTGTGTATCTGCAATTTGCGGACCGCAAAACACGGCACGGTCGTGTGAACAAGCCCTAACAAGCTACATCTCCTAGCAACCATCAGTGACAAACGCATTGCATCCGGATGCCTTCTGTTTTTCACACAAGCCCCAAACACTTCTACGGAGCCAGGGCTGCGTGAAAAATCCAAAATATAGAACATGCTGCGATTTTTCCTGAATGCAAAGATGATGTGAGAAAACTCATGTGCGCATACCCATTGAAATGAATGCTCTGTGTTCACAACACGGATCGCGTCCGGATGGAAAACTCAAGAGGCCAAAAAGGATTAAATATCAACACAAACACAAGTAATGCTCAGGGCACGGTCCCTCACACATCGGAGGCTGCATGTGGCTAGAAAACTCACCCAAACATGGTGGGTGCAGTTTTTAAATAGATTGTTAACAGCGGCGGATTAACATAGGGGAGTTCGGGTCTGCAGCCCCGGGCCCGGCATTGCTGGGGGGCCCAACACCGACCCGAACGCCCAAATACTGCGGCTGGGCACAGGAGCACATGGTTCCCTGCCCCGCTGCCGATCAACTCCATAGGCTTCAGGCCTAGTAGGCACTGAGGCCTATGTGGTAGTATAATCCCGGCGCAGGCGTGTGTGATGACATCATGGCGCGCC
This sequence comes from Bufo bufo, assembly GCF_905171765.1. NCBI lineage: Eukaryota > Metazoa > Chordata > Amphibia > Anura > Bufonidae > Bufo > Bufo bufo. The sequence goes on from NC_053392.1 coordinate 84,678,055, forward strand.
TGCGCCGGGACGCAGGACAATGAAGATTGCACGCCTGTGGCCTGCTTCACCATCCCAGATACAGGTAAGTATTAGCTTTTAGTTTTGTTTTTTTTTGTTTTTTCTGTGTGTGCCAACTTTGGGGGGCAGAGGAGGACATGGGGGCAGTGTGGGGGCAAATCACTTCAGGGGGCGCAGTGTGGGGGCAGATTATTACATGGGGGGCAAATCACTTCATTGGGGCAGATTATTACATGGGGCAAATTACTTCATAGGGGTGCAGTGTGGGGGCAAATTACTTCATGGGGGCAGTTTGGGGGCAAATTACTTCATGGGGGCAGTTTGGGGGCAAATCACTTCATGGGGCAGTGTGGGGGAAAATTATTTCATGGGAGAGCAGTGTGGAGGAAATTACTATATGCGGGCAGTGTGGGGGAAATTATTATATAGGGGCAGTGTATATTATATTAAAATTATTATATATTATATATTAAAATTATTATATAGGGGCAGTGTGGGGGGAAATTATTATATAGGGGCAGTGTGGGGGGAAATTATTATATAGGGGCAGTGTGGGGGAAATTATTATATAGGGGCAGTGTGGGGGAAATTATTACATGGGGCAGTGTAGGGGAGATTACTATATGGGGGCAGTGTGGAAGAAATTACTGCGTGGGGCAGTGTTGGGGCGTTGCTATTAGGGGACATTATTTATGGGGACACTGTACAGGTATTATTACCTGGAGCAAAATATAGGGTGTTATTATTACTGGGGGCACTCTAGGGGACATTATAATTGCTGTAGACACTATAGGGACCCTTGGGTCAAACTGGTGTAAAGAAGAACTGGCTTAGTTGCCCACAGCAACAGATTCCACCTTTCATTTTTCACAGCTCCTTTGGAAAATGAAAGGTGGAATCTGATTGGTTGCTATGGGCACCTAAGCCAGTTCTACTTTACACCAGTTTGATAAATGACCCCAATTATGAGAAATCTAACGTATCTGTGTAACAAACTCTGTAGAGACGAGATGCAGCTGAAAGAATTTGCCATGGTGGTCTGGGTAAACTGGAGGAGAAGAGGAAAGAGAAGGTCTACATGACAAGAGATGTCACTGGAAGTAAGAGGTATGTGTTGCTGTATTCTCCTATATGTAGAGCTGGCTCACTACTGTGACCTGCGTCTCATCTTCTCCTCTAAGTCTTTTTTATTATAATCATATGTATTTTAAATTTGGCAACTAAAATTTTAATTTGTCACCTACAGTCCTATGTAACAGCCCAGATAACAGTGATAACTTTCTGTGTGCAGATAATGTAGTAGAGGTTCCATGCAGTCCTATGTAATACCCCACATAACGCAATAGTTCACTTTCTTATGTGGGGTGTTACATAGTGAAAATATAGCAGAGCTGACAAAATACATAGATGGCATTGGTGTTAGCCCAATAAAGACAGTAGCAGGGTGCAAGAGTTGTAACACCACTCTGGGGTGTCCCACATAGGACTGCAGATAACATCTATGACATCTGTACTCAGAGAGTTATGAGATGGTGGGGGTCCGACCCCTGGCATCCCCGCCAATCAGCTGTTTGAGGAGACCGCGATGTTCCAGTGAGCACCGCAGCCTCTTTGCTCAGCGCTGTCCATTTGATAGCACTGTGCTTGGTATTGCAGCTCAGACCCAATCTCTCAGATGGGACTGAGCTACACCTTGGCCTTGTGACCGATGAATGTGATGTCATATGGCAGGGATGGCGAACCTGAGGCTCTCCAGCTGTTGCAAAACTACAACTCCCAGCATGCCGAGACTGCCTACAGCTATCAGCCTACAGCAAGGCATGGTGGGAGTTGTAGTTTTACAACAGCTGGAGAGCCGCAGGTTGGCCACGCCTGTCATATGGCCTAGGAAGAGACTGTGGCGCTCATGAGGCACCGCAGCCTCTTCATACAGAACAAAATTCAACTAAAATGGAGGGAGGGGCCCGAGTTGGATAGACAGCCCCGGGCCTATCGTGCACTTAATTCGCCCCTGATTGTTAATGGGTACACGATTTTGGAACGACCCCTCGGTGCCAAGCCACGACCACCTACAACAACCAATTGCATGCGACCTACTGCATTGTGGGGTCACACCCTTTTTAGGGGTGTGCATGAGCCCTAACATCCATAACGTAAGGACAATGGTCCGTCTTACAGTGACAAATGGGAGGAGAGATAAAGGTAGTCTCCGGGGGGCGTGGGCACTTGCATCAATGGGGAATGCCCCTGAGCACTTGCATCAATGGGGAATGCCCTTGGGCACTTGCATCAATGGGGAAAGCCCCTGGGCACTTGCATCAATGGGGAATGCTTATAGGCACTTGCATCAATGGGGAATGCCCCTGGGCACTTGCATCAATGGGGAATGCTTATAGGCACTTGCATCAATGGCGAATGCTTATAGGCACTTGCATCAATGGGGAATGCCCCTGGGCACTTGCATTAATAGAGAATGCCCCTGAGAACTTGCATCAATGGGGAATGCCCCTGGGCACTTGCATTAATAGAGAATGCTCTGAGCACTTGCAAGTCATTAGCATATATCACCAAATAACATTTTTTTCATCAGATACACAGAAAACAGAAAGAAAGGTCCGATCTGTTAACTGTTTATATCACCTACAGGACAATGAGCGTAATTTACTAAGTGATATACGCCATAGGTTATTTGCGCCACAATCTGCGACTTCTCCCTACTCATGCCAGGTCTAAACTGGAATGGGACAGGCCGGCGGGCTTGTCTCATTTATCATTTTCTACGCCTGGTTTAAGCGTAGAAAATGGTCTGAATTTAAGCCAGCAAGGAAGCTGTCTTACAGTTAGACCGGCGGTGGATGCGCCAAAGTTATGGAGAGGCCTGCTCTTCTACATAACTTCGGCCGATCCACCGCCAGCGCAAGGGGTTATTAACGCCGGTCTTAATAAATGACCTCCAATGAGTTTAATATGTGTAAAGTAGGTGACAGACTACCTTTAAAAATGCCATTACTTGCTAATCCCCCATGATATCTGTGTATGGTCCTGAATGTAAGCCAAATATGGCCTAAGGGCTCATGCACACGAACGCAAATTGCAGTCGGCAATGCACGGGTACCAACTTGTAGAACGGCCGTATGCAGAGGCAGGACCCATTCACTTGAATGGGGTCCGCAATCCGCACAACTTTTTTGCGGTACAGAGGCATGGAGAGAAACCCCACAGAAGCGCTACGTTCCGCACCGATCTTCCGGATTATGAACTGTTTGCGGGCTGCAATGCTGGCCCGGCCGGCACACGTTCCTGTGCATGAGCCCTAAGGCCTCTTTCAGACGAGCGTTGCGGGAAAATGTGCGGGTGCGTTACGGGAACACCCACGATTTTTCCGCGGGAGTGCAAAACATTGTAATGCGTTTTGCACTCGCGTGAGAAAAATCACGCATGTTTGGTACCCAAACCCGAACTTCTTCACAGAAGTTCGGGCTTGGGATTGGTGTGCTGTAGATTGCTATTATTTTCCCTTGTAACATGGTTATAAGGGAAAATAATAGCATTCTAAATACAGAATGCATAGTAAAATAGCGCTGGAGGGGTTAAAAAAAAAATAATAATAATTTAACTCACCTTAGTCCACTTAATCGCGATGCCGGCATCTCCTTCTGTCTCCTTTGCTGAACAGGACCTGTGGTGAGCATTAATTACAGGTAAAGGACCTTTGGTGACGTCACTCCGGTCATCACATGATTCATCACCATGGTAAAAGATCATGTGATGGATCATGTGATGACCGGAGTGACGTCACCACAGGTCCTTTACCTGTAATGAATGCTCACCACAGGTCCTGTTCAGCAAAGGAGACAGAAGAGAAGCCGGGCTGCGCGAGCAAGTGGATTAAGGTGAGTTAAATTATTTATTTATTTATTTTAACCCCCCCCAGGGCTATTTTACTATGCATTCTGTATTCAGAATGCTATTATTTTCCCTTATAACCATGTTATAAGGGAAAATAATAATGATCGGGTCTCCATCCCGATCGTCTCCTAGCAACCGTGCTTGAAAATCGCACCGCATCCGCACTTGCTTGCGGATGCTTGCGATTTTCACGCAACCCCATTCACTTCTATGGGGCCTGCGTTGCGTGAAAAACGCAGAATATAGAGCATGCTGCGATTTTCACGCAACGCATAAGTCATGCGTGAAAATCACCGCTCATCTGAACAGCCCCATAGAAATGAATGGGTCGGTATTCAGTGCGGGTGCAATGCGTTCACCTCACGCATCGCATCCGCGCGGAATAATCGCCCGTGTGAAAGGGGCCTAAGACATATGGGAGATTTATCAAAACTGGTGCTAAAGGAAAACTGATAGTTGCCCACAGCAACCAATCAGATTCCACCTTTCATTTTTGACAGATCCTTTGGAAAATGAAAGGATCAATCTGATTAGTTGCTATGGGCAGCAAAGCCAGTTTTCCTTTAGACCAGTTTTGATCATTCTGCCCAGTTTTGTGTGTAAAAAAAACTCAGGGGAAAACACCACAAAATCCACAGGTGGCCAAATTAAAAAAATACCTGCAGTTATGGCTCGTTCACACGACCGTATGGCTTTTTCAGTGCTTTGCGGGCTGTTTTTCCCAGATCCGTTTTTTACGGGGTTTTTTTCGTAGTGTTTCTGGTTCTGTTCTGTTTTTCTGTTCCGTTTTTCCGTATGGCATATACAGTATACAGTATTACATAGAAAAAATTGGGCTGGGCATAAAATTTTGAATAGATGGTTCCGCAAAAATGGAACGGATACAGAAGACATATGGAGTACATTCCGTATGTGTTACATTTTTTTTGCGGACCCATTGACTTGAATAGAGCCACGGAACGTGATTTGCGGGCAATAACAGGACATGATCTATTTTTGAACAGAACGGAAAAACGGAAATACAGAAATGGAATGCATACGGAGTACATTCAGTTTTTTTTTTGCGGAACCACTGAAATGAATGGTTCCATATACGGACCGTATACGGAACGCAAAAAACGTTCGTGTGAATGAGCCCTTAGGGTCCATTCACACGTCCATAGTGTATTGCGGATCTGCAATACACCCGGCCGGCACCCCCATAGAATAGTACAAGAATAGGACATGTTCTATTTTTTTCCGTAGCCGCGGACCGTAGATCGGAGGCGCGCTCCAGAAATGCGGATGCGGACAGGACACTGTGTGCTGTCCGCATCCATTCCTGCCCCATAAAGAATGAATGGGTTTGCACCCGTTCCGCAATTTGCGGAACGAATGCAGACACATTCACGGACGTGTGAATGGATCCTTAGGGCTCATTCACTCGACTGTGCCATTTTTTGCGGCCCGCAAATTGCGGATCCGCAAAAAATGGATGCCGTCCGTGTGCCTTCCGCAATTTGCGGAACGAACAGGAGGCCCATTATAGAAATGCCTATTGTTATCCGCAAAACAGACAAGAATAGGACATTCCTTTTATGATCCAGTCCTGGGTCTGGCTTCAAAATCTGCATAAAAAAAACACAGGAACACACCCTGAATGTGTATGGGCACCAAAAAATGCATGACTGAAAAAAAAAAATAATCCCTGTGTCCCTATGCTTACAACATCCTTTATACATGGACACAGTCATACGCCCAGAAGGAAAAAAACACATGGGGTCATTTATCAAACTGGTGTAAAGTAGAACTGGCTTAGTTGTCCATAGCAACCAATCAGATCCACCTTTCATTTTCCAAAGGAGCTGTGAAAACTGAAGGGTGGAATCTGATTGGTTGCTATGGGCAACTAAGCCAGTTCTACTTTACACCAGTTTGATAAATGACCCCACAGTTTGTCAATGCAGCCAGTGGCGTGCCTAGGGGGGCGGCCGCCCCAGGTGCCGGCTCTCAGGGGGGTGCCAGAAGCAATGAACGCTTCAATCAATACAGATGACTGACGCCCACATACTGCAGCGGGGCATGGGAGCGCATAGTTCCCTGCCCCGCCGCCGATCACCGCCATAGGCTTCAGGCCTAGTAGGCCTGAGGCCTATGCAGTAGTGACGTCATCACGTGCACCTGTGACGGGACGCAGCAGCACAGTGAAGTGTGCGCGCCTTCCTCTCCTCTGCAAGCGCAGGTGAGTATTTAGCTTTTATTTTTATTTTTATTTTATGCGCCAACTTTGGGGGACGACAAGGGGGATATGTTTGGGTTGGGCACACAGGAGGACATGTGGGGGAAAAATATTATGGTGGGATACTGTCTGGGGGAAAATTATTATGGGAGGGATTACTATGTGGGGGCAAATTACTGTGTGGGGGGCAGTGTGGGGGAAATTACTGTGTGGGGGGCAGTGTGGGGGAAATTACTGTGTGGGGGGCAGTGTGGGGGAAATTACTGTGGAGGGGAAGTGTGGGGGAAACTACTGTATTGGGGCAGTGTGGGGGAAACTACTGTGTGGGGGAAATTACTGTGGGGGGGGGGCAGCGTAGGGGAAATACCTGTGGGGGAGAAATTACTGTGATGGGGCAGTGTGGGGAAAATTACAGTGTGGGGGAAACTACTGTGTGGGGGGCAGTGTGGGGGAAATTACTATATGGGGCAGTGTGGGAGAAACTACTGTGTGGGGGGCAGTGTGGGGGAAATTACTGTGTGGGGGGCAGTGTGGGGGAAATTACTATATGGGGCAGTGTGGGAGAAACTACTGTGTGGGGCAGTGTGGGAGAAACTACTGTGTGGGGGGCAGTGTGGGGGAAATTACTGTGTGGGGGGCAGTGTGGGGGAAATTACTGTGTGGGGGCAGTGTGGGGGAAATTACTGTGGGGGGGCAGTGTGGGGGAAATTACTGTGGAGGGGAAGTGTGGGGGAAACTACTGTATTGGGGCAGTGTGGGGAAAACTACTGTGTGGGGGAAATTACTGTGGGGGGGGCAGCGTAGGGGAAATACCTGTGGGGGAGAAATTACTGTGATGGGGGAGTGTGGGGGAAATTACTGTATGGGGGAAACTACTATGTGGAGGGCAGTGTGGGGGAAACTACTGTGTGGGGGAAATTACTATATGGGGCAGTGTGGGAGAAATTACTATATGGGGCAGTGTGGGGGAAATTACTGTGTGGGGGGCATGTCGGGAAATTACTGTGTGGGGGAAATTACTGTGTGGGGCAAATTACTATATGGGGCAGTGTGGGGGAAATTACTGTGTGGGGGCAGGGTGGGGGAAACTACTTTGTGGGGGGCAGTGTGGGGTAAATTACTGTGTGGGGCAAATTACTATATTGGGGCAGTGTGGGGGAAATTACTGTGTGGGGGCAGTGTGGGGGAAATTACTGTGTGGGGAAAATTACTGTGTGGGGGAAATTACTGTGTGGGAAATTACTGTGGGGGGAAACTACTGTGTGGGGCAAATTACTATATGGGGGCAGTGTGGGGGAAATTACTGTGTGGGGGGCAGGGTGGGGAAATGACTGTGTGGGGAGCAGGGTGGGAGAAATTACTGTGTGGGGGCAGTGTGGGGGAAATTACTGTGTGGGGGGCAGTGTGGGGGAAATTACTGTGGGGGGCAGTGTGGGGGAAATTACTGTGGAGGGGAAGTGTGGAGGAAACTACTGTATTGGGGCAGTGTGGGGGAAACTACTGTGTGGGGGAAATTACTGTGGGGGGGCAGCATAGGGGAAATACCTGTGGGGGAGAAATTACTGTGATGGGGGAGTGTGGGGGAAACTACTGTGAGGGGGCAGTGTTGGGGAAATTACTGTATGGGGCAGTGTGGGGAAAATTACAGTGTGGGGGAAACTACTATGTGGAGGGCAGTGTGGGGGAAACTACTGTGTGGGGGGCAGTGTGGGGGAAATTACTATATGGGGCAGTGTGGGGGAAATTACTGTGTGGGGGGCATGTCGGGAAATTACTGTGTGTGGGAAATTACTGTGGGGGGAAACTACTGTGTGGGGCAAATTACTATATGGGGCAGTGTGGGGGAAATTACTGTGTGGGGGGCAGGGTGGGGGAAAAAACTTTGTGGGGGGCAGTGTGGGGTAAATTACTGTGTGGGGCAAATTACTATATTGGGGCAGTGTGGGGGAAATTACTGTGTGGGGGCAGTGTGGGGGAAATTACTGTGTGGGGGCAGTGTGGGGGAAACTACTATGTGGGGGCAGTGTGGGGGAAATTACTGTGTGGGGAAAATTACTGTGTGGGGGAAATTACTGTGTGGGGGAAATTACTGTGGGGGGGAAATTACTGTGGGGGGAAATTACTGTGTGGGAAATTACTGTGGGGGGAAACTACTGTGTGGGGCAAATTACTATATGGGGGCAGTGTGGGGGAAATTACTGTGTGGGGGCAGGGTGGGAGAAATTACTGTGTGGGAGCAGGGTGGGGGAAATTATTGTGGGGGCAGTGTGGGGGAAATTACTGTGTGGGGCAAATTACTATATGGGGGCAGTGTGGGGGAAACTACTGTGTGGGGGCAGTGTGGGGTAAATTACTGTGTGGGGTAAATTACTATACGGGGCAGTGTGGGGGAAATTACTGTGTGGGGGGCAGGGTGGGGAAATTATTGTGGGGGGCAGTGTGGGGGAAACTATTGTGTGTGCGCAGTGTGGGGGAAATTACTTTGTGAGTGAAATTACTGTGGGGTGGGCAGTGTTGGGGAAATTACTGTATGGGGGCAGTGTGAGGGAAATTACTGTGTGGGGGAAATTACTATATGGGGGCAGTGTGGGGGAAATTACTGTGTGGGGGGCAGTGTCAGGGAAATTACTGTGTGGGGGGCAGTGTGGGGGAAATTACTGTGTGGGAAATTACTGTGGGGGGAAACTACTGTGTGGGGCAAATTACTATATGGGGCAGTGTGGGGAAAATTACTGTGTGGGGGGCAGGGTGGGAGAAATTACTGTGTGGAAGCAGGGTGGGGGAAATTATTGTGGGGGGCAGTGTAGGGGAAATTACTGTGTGGGGGCAGTGTGGGGGAAACTACTGTGTGGGGGCAGTGTGGGGTAAATTACTGTGTGGGGGGGCAAATTACTATGGGGCAGTGTGGGGGAAATTATTATATGGTGGCAGCGTGGGGGGCGTTGCTATTGGGGAGGCACTGTTGGGGCAATTCTATTATTTCTGGGGAAACTATACAGGGATTATTGCCTGGAACACAATATAGGATGTTATTGTTACTGGGGGTCTCTAGGGGACGTTATAGCTGCTGTAGACTCTATAGGGACATTTGGGGTAATTTATCAAACTGGTGTAAACAGTAGAACTGGCTTAGTTGCCCATAGCAGCCAATCAGATCCCACCTTTTATATTTGACAGCTCCTTTGGAAATCCAGTTCTACTTTACACCAGTTTGATAAATGACCCCAATTATGTCTACTGTGGTCACTATTTTTTCAGCAGTATAGTACCTGGGGCATTGGGGAGCACAATGGGCACAGTATTGGGGGTGGCAGCAGGATGACACTGTGGGGACACCAGGATGGGTAGATTGATGGAAAAACTGAGAAATCTAACGCGTCTGTATTACAAACTCTGTAGAGACGAGATGTGGCTGAAAGAATTTTTCATGGCGGTCTAACGGAGGAGCAGAGGAAAGAGAAGGCCTACATGACAGGAGATGTCCCTGGATGTAAGAGGTATGTGTATGTGGTCAAGTATTGGGGGGCGGGGGAGCAGAGAAAGGACCCGCCCCGGGTGCCAAACACCCTAGGCACGCCACTGAATGCAGCAGAGCTGGGTTTGTGAACACAGTAAAGCTGAGTTATGGTGCCTTCCGAAAATCACTTCCATTCATCTGAATGGGGTTGTTTTGGTACTGATGGAACCGATTTTCAGCTAGAGAAATTTCTGCAACAAAATCTGCTGCGTGTGAAGGCGCTAGATACATCTCATTGTGCTATAACTATTATTTTGCGTCTCTATAAGAACGGCAGGTAAACCTAATGCATTTTGTTAAGGGCTCATGCACACGACCGTTTGTATTTTGCGGTCCGCAAAAACAGATCCGCAAAAAATACGGATGATGTCCGTGTGCATTCTGTATTTTGAGGAACGCAACAGCTGGCCCCTAATAGAACAGTCCTATCCTTGTCCGTAACGCGGACAGTAGTAGGACATGTTCTATTCTTTTGCGGAACGGACATACAGAAACGGAATGCACACAGAGTCACTTCCGTTTTTTTGCGGACCCATTGAAATTAATGGTTCCGCATACGGTCCACAAAATAAACGGACTGAAAACACGTTTGTGTGCATGAGCCCTAAGGCCCCTTGCAGACGAACGTGTGCGGATTAGGTACGGATGCGTTGCGAATGCGTTCAGTGAAAAATGTGCGATTTCGCAAACAAAGTCATTCAGTTTTGTCTGCGATCGCGTTCAGTTTTTATCGCGTGGGTGCATTGCGATTTAATGCGTTTTGCACGCGTGTGATAAAAAACTGAAGGTATACAAACATCTCTTAGCAACCATCAGTGAAAAACGCATCGCATCCGCACTTGCTTGCTGATGCAATGCTTTTTTCACAGAGCTCCATTCACTTCTATGGGGCCAGCGTTGCGTGAAAATCGCAGAATATAGAACGTGCTGCAATTTTCACGCAACGCGCAAGTAATGCGTGAAAACTGGTTTCTGTCACCTGAAAAATGGGTATTAAGCTGGCGGACATCAGCGATGTGCTACTGTCAGCTGAACATAACTATATAAGAGCCATCTCACTGCGCCTGCGCCGAGATACTGAACGGCGCGAGATTTACACTGCAGACACGACCGGAGGTAGGAGACCAACGATGCCTGGCCCTGTCAATCTAGTGTAGCAGGGGGTGGCCAGAGGTGGGAGAACGGAGCCTCTAGGAGCAAGGGTAACCCCCCCCCCCCCCCCTCCTATTATAAAAGTTAGTTTTTCTCAATGAAGGCTTTAGGCAGTGAGATGGCTCTAATATAGTTATGTTCAGCTGATATTAGCACATCGCTAATGTCAGCCAGCTTAATACCCATTTTTCAGGGGACAGAAACCCATTAAACTCAATCTCTTCATTTCAGAGGCTCAAAAGTAATTGGACAAATGAAATAATTGTAACTAAAATGTTAATTTCTAATACTTGGCTGAAAACTCTTTGTTGGCAGTGACTGCCTGAAGTCTTGAACTCATGGACATCTCCAGACGCTGTGTTTCCTCCTTTTTAATGCTCGGCCCGGCCTTCACTGCAGCGGTTTTCAGTTGCTGTTTGTTTGTGGCCTTTCTGTCTGAAGTTTAGTCTTTAACAAGTGAAATGCTCTATTGGGTTCAGATCAGGTGACTGACTCGGCCATTCAGGAATATTCCTCTTCTTTGCTTTAATAAGCTCCTGGGTTGCTTTGGCTTTATGTTTTGGGTCATTGTCCATCTGTATTATGAAACGCTGACCAATCAGTTTGGCTGTATTTGAGCACACAGTATGTCTCTGAAAACCCCAGAATTCATCCGTCTGCTTCTGTCCTGTGTCACATCATCAATAAACACTAGGGACCCAGTGCCACTGGCAGCCATGCATGCCCATGCCATCACACTGCCTCCGCCATGTTTTATAGATGATGTGGTATGCTTTGGATCATGAGCAGTACCATGCCTTCACCATACTTTTTTCCATCATTCTGGTAGAGGTTGATCTTGGTTTCTTCTGTCCAAAGAATCTTCTTCCAGAAGTGTGCTGGTTTTTTAAGAAGTTTTTTTTTAGCAAAGTCCAATCTAGCCTTCTTATTCTTGAGGCTCATGAGTGGCTTGCACCGTGCAGTGAACCCTCTGTATTTACTTTCATGCAGTCCTTTCTTTATGGTAGATTTGGATATTGATACACCTATATCCTGGAGAGTGTTGTTCACTTGGTCGGTTGTTGTGAAGGGGTTTCTCTTCACCATGGTAATTATTCTGCCCTCAGCCACCACTGCTGTCTTCCGTTGGCGTCCAGGTGTCACGGCTGTATGTGAGCAACAAGAGCATGCACAGAAAATAGAGCTACTGACCGGACCCAAACTAGGGAGGATAAAGGGTTACCCCTGTCAGACCCTCGAAAGCTCTCCCTATGCTGCTAAGCCCATGCCCGGATCCAAATGGTGGAAGGAGGCATGCCCGCGTACCTAAGACTGATGACCACTGTAACCCCTACAATAGTGGAAGGGGCACGGCCACCGGTGCCCTGCTCAGTATATGGAGGGAACTGTGGTCGCCTCGGATCCAGTCAGAAAACACACAGATACACAACAATGTCTGCACGCTTAGCTGAAGGGGCTGCAGCCGCAGTGAAGACGGATCCAAAGACAGGCTGGCAATATCCGGAGTACTTGCTGCAGCAGAACACAGGTCCAGTGAAAGGATAGCATGCAAGGGAAGATACTCAAGCAAGAGCTACAACCCAAATGAGAAATATAATCCACACCTACAATAGGAGGAGGGGGAATATAAAGGCAGGGAAATCAAACGCAGCTGGGAGGAAGGAAACAGAAAACTCCTCCCAGCTCTAGTAGTGACATCATCACAGGGGTGGAGAAACAGAGCTGTGAGAACGTCCCAAAGCTCTGGTAGTGACACCAGGTCTTTTTGCATTGTTGAGGTCACCAGTGCTTGCTTTCTGTCTCAGGATGTACCAAACTGTAGATTTTGCCACTCCTAATAGTGCAGCAATTTCTCAGATGTTTTTTTTCTGTTTTCGCAGATGAAGGATGGCTTGTTTCACCTGTATGGAGAGCTCCTTTGACCGCATGTTTACTTCTCAGCAGAATCTTCAAAATGCAAGCACCACACCTCAAATCAACTCCAGGCCTTTTATGTGCTTAATTGAGAATGAACTAATGAAGGAATTGTCCACACCTGCCCATGAAACAGCCTTTGAGTCAATTGTCCAATTACTTTTGGTCCCTTTAAAAACAGGGTGCCACGTGTAAAGGAGCTTAAACTCCTAAATCCTTCATCCAATTTTAATGTGGATACCCTCAAATGAAAGCTAAATGTCTGGACTTTATGTCCATGTCCGTTATATAACTATACCTTGAATATGTTTTAGTAAACAGGTAATAAAAACAAAATTTGTGTCAGTGTCCAAATATATAGGGACCTAACTGTAGATACAGTTTTGGAAGCCAAAACCAGAAGTGACTTCAAAAAAGAGAAGTCATATTTGTCCTTTATACTTTGTCTTCTTTTATGATCCACTACTGATTTTGGCTTCCAAAACTGCATCAGGAAACCTGACCGTGTAGCTGTACCCTAAGGCCTCCGTCTCATGTCCTTGAAAAAAATCTGTCTGTGTTACATCTGTGAAGCATCTCATCTGGTCCGTGTGTCCGTTTTTTATTCTCTGTGTGTCATCCGTATTCCACGGATGCTGCTCAGCTGAAAATGAACTTCCAGAGCATTTCCTACCAATGGTCTGTGAAAAACGGACGCAACATGGATGCCATCTGTGTTGTGTCCATGGTTTTCACTGACCCATAGACTTCAATGCGCGTCTTTTGTCCACATCATAAACCAAAGAAGGGCATGTCTCTGTGATTTTTTTCACTAACCTGCAGTCACTGAAAAATTAAATCACTCAGGTGTGAACAGCCACAATGAAATAAATGGGTACGTGTTGCTGTCCGTGGAAAATGTAGACAGTACATGTCAGTGAAAAACAGAAATGTGAACGAGGCCTAAGGGTCGTTACACACATGGATTTGTACTGTTGTTTTTGCCACTTAAAACTGCCATAGAAACCTCTTGGCATTTCTATACTGCATGTGTTTTTATGGCATTTTTAGCACCATTTTTCTGACTGTGCAGACCCAGAAAAAACACCAAAAGCTTCAGCAGAGAGAGCCAGAAAACGCCACCTAAAGCCTCATGCACACGTCCGTGTTTTACGCACGTGTGCTGTACGTGTTCTCCACGGACAGCGCACGTCCCTATTAATTTTAATGTGTGTAATCACACATCAGCACAGTCCGTGGGTCCGTTTCTTCGGCACGGATGCATGCTCTATTTTGTCCGTGTTGACGGATCCATCACGCCCATTATAGTCTATGGGTCCGTGAAAACCACGGATGCCATCCATGTTTCACAGATTATTAAGAAGAGATTCTTTCAAAATAATTTTTCAGCTGTTCAGTGTCAGTGAAACACGGATACAACATGGACAGCAAAAAACGGACACACGGACCCAACACGGATCCTTCGCGGACAGCCTTATGGATGCATCACTGACCACCTGCTTACGGATTTGAGCACGGACACGGACGTGTGAATGAGGCTTAATTAACAAAAACTATTGTGTGTCCTGATCTGAATTTTTGCTACAGACTTTACCACAAAAAGCATAAAAAACAGGTCCAAACAATGCTACTAAAAACACAAAAGTGCAAAAAAAAAATGTCATTCAAAACCTATGGGTGGACCCACTCTTACACATCTGATAATGCTGCAGGTAGAATATCTCATGCTTATGTTTCCCAGCTACCAAAATGTCTCCTTGTCAGAAGAAAATTTTAAAGATTTAATTGCATGTATATTGTGGATTTATTGTCTATGCATCATCTGGGATTTTTTTCCATCTATACAGAAGCTACAATGTTTTTTAAAAAGCAAAATGATGGTTAAAAATAATACATGTTAGATAGATAGCTAAATAGATAGATATGAGAAATAGATAGATTTTAGATAGATAGATAGATAGATAGATAGATAGATAGATAGATAGATAGATAGATAGATAGATATGAGAAATAGATAGATTTTAGATAGATAGTTAAATAGATAGATTGATAGCACAGCTAAGTCTATCCTTTATTCAATTCATTGTGATATCATGTTTTATCAGTAGTTTTACATAGGACTGCTAGGAACGTCTTACCTTATAATGATGCACAAACAATGCAGACCTCAAAGGATAAAATCTAATCTTATCTACATCTGTATATTACACACCTGGCTTATTGTATGAAATCTTTAAGACTCCTGCACAGGGTTGGGTTATGGCACTCTTTATTTAAAACCATATGTATATATTGTTATTGTACATACCACAGGACTGCCACACATGGAGATGTCAAACAGTTCACTTCATTTTTATTTTTATTTTTTTGTGTTTTTTTTTAATCTGGTAAGTCCATGTGTTTCCTTTGTAACATGTCCTATACAGATGTATAGGAGTCTGTTCCTTGCACCAATGTTCTGATTATAATATCATTATTAGTATTATTATTATAGTCCTCTTCTGTTATTTGCAGCTCTGCAGCCTTGTCCTGTGATGTTTCTCCTTAGACAATACTGGAATGAAAGTGTCACTATGGGAGGCTTTGAGGTGACTCCACATTTTCACCTCCTCAGACCTATGTGCATCACTTTTAATGCCTCTCAGATCCCCTCCAGAAGAATAAAGTTCCATCAATTCCAGTTCATGCTTAGTAGCAGTTTCCAAAACCCTCTGTTTGTTGTAATACTTGACAAAGTTATTGATGATGGGGTGAATGGGGAGAGCAATGGCTATCACCCCACAGAGAAAACTTGTAGCTGCATTGAGTTTTCCCAGAGTGGTTTTCGGGTAGATGTCGCCATATCCAACAGTGGTCATGGTAATGATAGCCCACCAAAAGGACTGAGGGATGCTCTTGAACAAGGTTTCTGGGTGGCTTTGCTCCATTGTGTATCCAAGGGCTGAGAATACAAATATGCCCACAGCAAGGTACATCAAAAGGAGCCCTAACTCCTTAAAACTGCTCTTCAGGGCATAGGTTAAAGTCTGTAGACCAGAAGAATGACGAGCAAGCTTGAAAATCCTAGCAATCCTCATAATTCTCAATGCCTGGACTGCTTGCTGGACATTAGTCAACTCCATCATTCTTGTCCCCAGGTGTGTCAGGATTAGGCTGACATAAAAAGGCAGAATGGCCAACACATCAATGATATTCATAAAGGAGAGAGCAAAGTGTAATTTGTTTGGGGAGGACATCAGTCTTAGGACATACTCTATTGTGAACCAGATAATACATGCAGTCTCTATGTTGTCCAGGGAAGGGTGCTCTACATGGTTCCCCTCAGAGTCCTCCACCTGAAGATCTGGGATGGTCCCCAAACACATGACAATGGAGGAGATAAGGATGAAAAGAAATGATAGAACTGCAGTAACCCTGGCTGGGAAGGAGGACTCTGGCTTTTCCATGAACTTCCAAACATACTTCTGAAACCTTTTCCATCTACTCTCTGATGTGTCAAACCCCAAGTCATCAAGAATGGTCTGAACCCTCCTGGCTATTTCCTCCAATTCCTCCTTCTTCTCATTGAGGTTAATTTTGCAGCACTCATCCAAAAAACACAAGTCCACTTTCCAGAACTCCATTTCATTCTGGAAACACATAGGACATATTCCCTTCTTCATATGCACTTCCCCATAATAATAAACCTCCATTATACACTTGAAGGCATCAGGGTCCCTATCAAAGTAAAATTCCCTTTGCCCTGGGTCATAATCATCACACAGAGCGAAGATGGCATCATACCCCCCAGTTACACAGTTCATCAGCTCTGCCAGTCTGGTCTCTGGGTACCTGTTTAAGATATCACCATAAAGGATTTGTCTAATACCTCCAACATTGACTATAATTTCTACCTCTTCACTGCAGTCGGATCCACTCCCATTCAGTTCTTCCAAGCTGGAGCCACCAATCATTTTGAAAAATCGGTCACTTATGGTCCAAAAGTTTGCAAATTATTAGAGTATTTCTCCAAATGCTAAAAACCAGAGGAGGATGTGAGAATACATCAATGGGGAACACCTTGAAGGATCTTCCTTGGACTCCACAGCGAATGTCATGCAGACAAGTTCTTCGAGGAAAGCATAGGAGCTACAACATGTAGGTCTTCTCACTTAGAAGGTGCCCATTTCTTCTCTTGAGGCTGCTCAGCTCTCTAGTGAATCCATAAATCTGCAGCTAGAACAGCTTTCCCAGTCTCTGCGCTGATTGATGCAAGAGCAGAATAACAGATGATCAACAAGGTGGTCCCTGCAGAAACAAGCCTCATTCACCAGTGCACAGCCATCAGCAGCATGTACTGGAGCATTCAGGAGTCCCCGGGCTGATGTGAAGGCTGGCAGAGGCTGACACTGAGCAGGGGAAAGTTGCACTGGCTTTTCCAGGGCTTGCAGCAGAAGAGGACAGGAATCCCAGTGTGACGTCAGGATCCTTTAAACAGGCTTCCCCCTCCTGGTGAGCTGAAGAGAGAGAGAGAGCAGCAGCTGCACTCACTTGTCACTGTGCATGCCAATTAATAGGGGATATTCTGTATAATGCAAAGGAAAAAGACACTAGAAAGATAGACGGAGTCGGAGAGTGTGGAAATAGACAAAAAAGGGTAGGAGATATGGTAATAAGGAGGGTTGTGAGAAGAGGGCGAGAGGAGGGAAGGCGATTTGGGAAGATGATAATGGACTCTTTCAAACGAGCATATTTTTAATCTGTATATGACGCGTATTTTGTGTGCTGGAATCCTCTGCTGATGTTAATGAATAGGGCTATTCAGATGGGCGTATCATTTCTGTGAGTATTTGAAATCCGCTTCCAAATACGCTCATTACAGGGTATGGGAGAGCATCAAAAATGCAAGAAAGAAGAAATAGGCATCCAGAATCCATGCAGACAGATTTCAATATGTTCGAGTCAAAGAGGCCAAAAGGGAAGGTGGAGATTGCTGGAGAATAATATGAGACAAATAGGAGCCTGCGAGAGCTTACAATCTACAAGGGAAGGGGGAAGAACACAGTAGGTGAGGGTAAAGGCTGCTCTTGTGGCTGTGTGGTGGCAGCATGCCCATTGCAGGTGCTAGGCTTTCCTGAACAGGTGGGTTTTCAGGTTACTTTTGAAGGTTTGGATGTTGGGGGAGAGTCTGATGTGCTGGGGTAGCGAGTTCCAGAGTAGAGGAGAGGAACACATGAAATCTAGTAGGCGAGTGTGTGAGGAACAGATGAGCGGAGAGCAGAGAAGGAGGTCTTGTGAGGGTCTGACATTACGTGTGGGGATGTATCGAGAAGGCAGGTCAGATATGTAAGGAGGGGGCAGGTTGTGGATGGCCTTATACGTAGTTGTTAGCATTTTTAACTAAATTTGCTGGGCAATGGGGAGCCAGTGAAGAGATTGGCAGAGGGGACAGGCAGAGGAGAAACGAGGGGAGAGGGGAATTAACTGGGCAGCAGAGTTGAGAATAGATTGAATGAGTGTAAGAGTGCAAGATGGGAAGCCACATAGGAGGATGTTGCAGTAGTCCAGGCGGGAGATGATGAGGGTATGCACTAGCATTTTAGTTGACTCAGAGGTGAGGAAGCAAATACAAGAGATGTTCTTGAGTTGAAAGCAGCAGATCGTGGCAAGGGTTTGGATGTGCGGTTTCAAGGACAGGGCAGAATCAAATGTTATACCCAGGCAGTGAACCTGCGAGACTGGAGAAACCATCATGCTGTTAACTGTTAGGTCAGGTAGGGGGGCTGAGTGATAAGGTGGAAATATAATTAATTCTGTTTTCTCCATGTTAATTTTTAAGAAGCAGAAGGAGAAGAATGAAGATGTAGCTGACAAGACGTGCTGGGATTGTAGATAAATGGGAAGTCACATTTTGGCCAGAGAGGTAAAATTCAGTGTCACCGGCATAGAGGCGGTAATTGGAAGCAAAGACGAGGAAACAAAGACTGGCATAAAACGCCACTCTTTGCAAATGACCCCCTATGTGTGAAAGCAGCCTAAGGCTGAGTTCACACGGGCGAGATTTCCGCGTGGGTGCAATGCGGGAGGTGAACGCATTGCACCTGCACTGAATCCGGACCCATTCATTTCTATGGGGCTGTGCACATGAGCTGTGATTTTCACGCATCACTTATGTGTTGCGTGAAAATCGCAGCATGTGGTGACGTCACTCCGGTCATCACATGGTCCATCACATGATCTTTTACCATGGTGATGGATCATGTGATGGACCATGTGATGACCGGAGTGATGTCACCACAGGTCCTTTTCCTGTACACAGCAAAGAAGAAGACAGAAGAGATGCCGGCTGCGCGAGCAAGTGGATTAAGGTGAGTTAAATTTTTTTTTATTTTTTTTTAACCCCTCCAGCCCTATTGTACTATGCATTCTGTATTAAGAATGCTATAATTTTCCCTTATCACCATGTTATAAGGGAAAATAATACAATCTACACAACCCCGATCCCAAACCCAAACTTCTGTGAAGAAGTTCGGGTTTGAGTACCAAACATGCTGATTTTTCTCACGCGAGTGCAAAACGCACTCGCAATACACCCGCACCTTTTCCCGCAACGCCCGTGTGAACCCAACCTAAGGCCTCTTTCACATGGCTCCAGATGCGTTTCACTGAACGCATCTTTCAGTGAAACTTGCACCATTTTTCAAGCAAGTTCAGTCAGTTTTGTCTGCAATTGCGTTCAGTTGTTCAGTTTTTTCTGCGCAGGTGCAATACGTTTTCATGAGTTTTTCACTCTCGTGATAAAAAACTGAAGGTTTACAAAGAACAAACAAAACCCATTGCATCCGACCCTGCTTGCAGATGCAATGCATTTTTCCCTGAAGCCCCATTCCCTTCTATGGGACCAGGGCTGCATGAAAAACACAGAATATAGAACATGCTGCGTTTTTCACGCAACGCAGAACTGATGCGTGAAAAAAAAAACACTCATGTACACAGACCCATTGAAATGAATGGGTCAGGATTCAGTGCGGGTGCTATGCGTTCACGTCACGCATCACACCCGGGCGGAAAACTCGCTTGTGTGAAAGGGGCCTAAGTCCCCTTTCACACAAGCAAGTTTTCTCACAGTTGTAATGTGTGAAGTGAACGGAATCTGGACCCATTCATCCTGTCTGTGCACATGAGCGTTGTTTTTCGCACATCATTTCTGCGTTGTGTGAGAATCGCAGCATGTTCCATATTCTGCGTTTTTCACGCAGCCCTGGTCCCATAGAAGTGAATGGGGCTTCAGGGAAAAATGCATTGCATCCGAAAGACCCACGGTGGCAAATCCGCAGCTATTCAGTCATGTGTGACCCCGGCAATTACTGGCCATACATGTGCAGATCCCATGGCAGCACACGGTACAGGCACCCTAACTTTGTGTTCACAGGGGGACACTTTTTCATTCCATGTTTTTAGTTTTTTGGTTTATTGTAGATTAAAGACATGAAAACAATGAAGGAGCATGTATGGAATTAAGCAGTAAACAAAAAAGTGTTGGATCAGGATGGGGGGTCAGTAACGAACATTTTTATGCCAATTTTTTTGCATAAAAAATAGTTGCAAGACCCCTTTTTGCAACTTTTTAAACGCCAGTGCAACAATATTTTGGGTTTCATATACTAACAGATATACGCCATTTTTTGGCTATATGACTTTTCTCCGCTCACGCCAGGTCTAAAAAAAAGGGGGCATGGCGTGGGCAGGGTTACTTCACTCGTCTCATTTATCATTTTTTACACCTGCTTTAAGGCTCATGCATATTTTGTTTCCTTGTCCGCTCCATTTGCTTTTGCGGATAGGATGCGGACCCATTCTTTTCATTGGGTCCGCAAAAAATTAAAGCGCTGTCCACATCTGTAAGTCCTATTCTTGTCATTTTGCGGACAACGATAGGCATTGTTACAACGGACTCGCAAAAAGAAAAAATGGATGCAATACGGATGCCAAATGGATGCCATCCGTATTTTTGGCGGATTCGTGTTTTGCGGACCGCAAAACACATACGGTCGTGTAAATGTAGCCTTAGGTGTAGAAAATGCTCTAAATCTATGCCAGCAAGGGAGCTGGCGCAGATTTAGACAGGCGGTGGATTCGCCGAAGTTATGTAGAGGCCGGCGCCTCTACATAAATTCGGCGCATCCCCGCCAGCTAAGGGGGTATTAAGAGCAGCTTCTAAAACGCTGGCCTTAATAAATGATGTTTATACACCATCCCCCACACTTGGGACGGGGGGCTAGGACATTTTGAAAATCTCATCTACTTAGCCGGTACTATATTTTGCTGTAGATTTTCCGCATGAAAATCAGTTCCAGATATAGTGCGCACTGTGTGCATGAGGCCTTACTGCGCCCCAGATCCTGAAGGAAGGTTCTGGAGTCTAGTCCATCAGTCCAGTTCCTAAGCTACAAAGTATGAGCAAATATGATACATACAGTAGGAGTTATTAGACCAAAGATGCTCCGGCACTATTACATCTAAGTCCAGGTATTTCCATATAGTACCAGTTAATAGAAGAAAACCCTGCACATCCCAGTGCACTGGACGTCTTTGGCTGCAGAGGTCACACATCTGAAATGGTATTTAGTGCTCAAGGAGACAAGAAGGAGAAAGCGGCTGGAATAGTCCGATCTGTATGTGTGAGTGCACTGTCTGCCGCACTCTATTAATCCACTAAACTAGTGAGCTAGAAAGCCTTGCTGTGACATCCCCGCCATTCGGAGAAACAGTAAACAGGCATAGCTCCAGTGTAGGGGGGCGCTCCTGTAGAGAACAGCCTCCACATGCACATCAAAGACATAGAATTATCATCTTTTTACCAGGTCGATCTCCATAGACGTTTATGATTTTTCCTCCTTTGTTACTATGTAACTAGATGTAACTATGTAATCATTTCAGCAGAATCAAGGAACCAAAGAAAAGAAACACCAAGGCACATTTATACAGAGGTGCCACCTGCATCCCTACAGCAGGGAAGGGGTTATCTGCTGTGGACAGTCCCTTTCTGTTAAAAGGGTTCCCCATGCTATCAGTAAGACATCGAAGGACGGGGAGGGGTTACTCCATTATAAAGCGTGCACAACATTTTTGGTTTATTTAGACAAAGAGGCGCACAGCGTTCTCCTTCCTTTGCTATACCGCCATTACTATTCCCATAATGTTATCTTGAAGGGTGACATATCTGCCCTTAGCACACCTGTCTAGTCTCTAAAATGTGCTACTAGAATAAAAGATGAGTTTGGCGATAAGATAAAAAAAATAATGAATTAATAGGCAGCACATATGAAAATTCAAAAGGTCTCCCCGCACATAATAAGATGCCGAATCCCTCTTCTTGTGTAAATGCAAAGAGAATCACCGTCTCCTGTCTGGTCACAAGCTGAAAAGAACATAAAAGATTGTCACTTCATATCTCCTTAAAGGGGTTGTCTCACTTCAGCAAATGGCATTTATCATGTAGACAAGGAACCTGTCACCATGAAAATGCAGTGCAATCTGCAGGCAGTATGTTATAGAGCAGGAGGAGCTGAGCAGATTGATATATAGTTTTATGGGAAAAGATTCAGTAAAACTTGTAAATTCCTGCTCAGTCTGGGCTTTGAAGTCAAGGAGGTGGTCCTATACAGAATGGGTCACAGCAGTCTCTACCTGCTTAGGAGGCCGAGAGCTTTTGGAGTGCAGAGGGCACTTCTTAGGGTCTTTTTCAACTCTGTAATTCTATCTCCTTTGGAGGGGCCTGCTGGGGTAACGGCGTCTCAACCAGGGAGAGAAAGAGACTTGACAAACTGTTTTGAAGGGTCAGCTGTCGTGGGGAGGCCCCTAGAACTGGGGAAGGTGGTAGGTGAGAGAAGGATACTATCCAAGTTGATCTCCATGCTGAAGAATAACTTCCATACCATGCACGAGACTATGATAGCATTGGGCACTACCGTCAGTGACTGACTGCTCCAACCCAAGTGTTGGAAGAAGCTTCTATCAGAAGCAGCTTTTAGGCTGTACAACCAACACCAACCCAAGAGAAGATGGACTGCACTAATCACCTAGTGGGTTCCTGCGGATATAATTCCATCCAGAGACTGAGGGCAGATTTATTAAGACCAGCGTTTTAAGCCCCTACACTGGCGGTGGATCTGCCGCAGTTATGAAGACTAAAACAGGTGTAGAAAATGGTAAATGAGACGATCCTGCCGGCCCCTCCCCGATCACGCCATGCGAGAAGTTGCAGACTGCAGCGCAAAGGACCTTTTCGCTGAAATCTGCGCCAGAAATACGCCTAATATAGATAAATGACCCCCTGAATTTTTTAAACTGTGACATCTATATACCTTACTTTTTTTTAACTCTTTGATCTGTACCCTACTGTCATTGTAATGCCTTTATTTTGGAGTTTTTGTACTCTCTGTTCTACTGTAACACTGTGAATTTCCCCACGGTGCGACAATTAAAGGATTGTCTTTTTTTATCTTATCTATCTTATCTTTGCTGGCTTGATTCATTTTTCCACCACGTTATACACTGCTAATTGCAACGCCCGCGCCCTAGGGGTGCTATGTGAGCGTAAACGTGGTGGTGTGCCGAGTGAGGGTAGTAGTACTCACGGTTCAGTTGTCCCCTGGGCCGGCCTGCAGTGGAAAGGAAGACAGCACTAAATTATCCGGGGCACTATCTATTGCAAGGAACACCAGCCAGATGGTGGTTGAGGTGCCCTTGATGGTATAGGTGTTTAAGGTGCTTTGGTGGCTGGGCCCCTGTGTTGTTTGTGACGCCAGCACCATAAGGTGCAATTAGGAGATGGAGTAGAATGATGAGAGAGGCAGTAGTTGAACCAAACAGGAACTTTACTTGTAAATTAGAGTCTTCCATTAAAGAGGACCTTTCACCTTGAAAAACATTGTGAACTAAGTATGCTGCCATGGAGAGCGGCGCCCAGGGATCTCCCTGCACTTACTATTATCCCCGGGCGCCGCTCCGTTCTCCCGTTATGCCCTCCGGTATCTTCACTCACTAAGTTATAGTAGGCGGTGTCTTCCCTTGTCCTGTGGGCGTCTCCTTCTCCTAGGCTGTAGAGCTGGCCAATCGCAGCGCACAGCTCACAGCCTGGGAGGTTTTTTCTTAAAAAGAGAGTGGATGCTACATAATGGTAGACATGGCCCACCCCAACTTGCTGCCATCAAGTTCTAAATGGGCTATTCCTCCCAGGCTGTGAGCTGTGCGCTGCGATTGGCCAGCGCTACAGCCTAGGAGAAGGAGACGCCAACAGGACAAGGGAAGATACTGCCTACTATAACTTAGTGAGTGAAGATACCGGAGGGCATAACGGGAGAACGGAGCGGCGCCCAGGGATAATAGTAAGTGCAGGGAGATCCCTGGGCGCCGCTCTCCATGGCAGCATACTTAGTTCACAATGTTTTTCAAGGTGAAAGGTCCTCTTTAAGTATCATCCACTAGCAGCACTTTGTCATAAATACAGATGGTAAAGCTGTAAATCCCAATTACAGGCTCAGTGAGGTGGTGTCTATAGGTTCCAGCTCTTAACTTTGTAGGAGTGATGATCTTACTTGTACTTGGTTCCTGATCTTGTTCTGGTTACTCCTTTAAATAATAGTTTGGATCCTCTGTAAGTAAATATTCTGCAGTTCAGCAATATTCAGTGATTCAGTAATTCAGCAACCCAAGGGGGGTCTCCCTTATGGCAGGCAAACTCTCTGCTCCATTCTTTAAAAAGGTTGCCTAAGGTCCAGCAATTATTCCCTTAGACCCTTGAAGGGTCCCTAGAAGGGGTATTACAGTAAAGGATCAATAAGTCCTAGTCTTGGACTACAAAGGTTGAAGTAGCTTCACTCCCTGGGCGAAGCCCAGGAGGACAGAGCCAAGTCTGTCTCCTCTCCTCCTCACTCCTAATCTCTCACATCTCTAATCTCTCTAACTTCCCGTGTGTTGACCTATATAAATGGTGTGAAAGTGACACCTAGAGGCAGATATGTGTAGTGCATTGAACCAGCCTGAAATGGTAATTTAGCAGCTGTGAAAAAGATAAATAGTGCAAAATGACATAGGATGGCACAGAAAAATGTGGAGTGTTCCCATCCACCTGGAGTGGGACACTACACTAATTTCCAGGGATTACGACCACCCTGCAATCCAGCAGCGGACATGCTTGCACACTACAGGAAAGGGTGCAGGTCTCTCTGGTGGCCAGGACCATGGGAGAATGCATAGGCCAGAGCTTTTCTTATAGTATGCAAGCACGACCACCGTTGCTGGATTGCAGGGTGGTCATAAGCATGGATACGAGTAGTGTATAATGTGATGGAAAAATGAATGAAGCCGGCAAAGGAGACAATATGGACAATCACAATAAATTAGTAAGTGCCTTTTCTTAACCTTGTGACTTAATGATAAATACCATTTGCTAAAGTTAGAAAACCCCTTTTAATGTTTAGTAAAACACACGCTATGATGTATCATAGAGATAGTGGTTATTACAGTGAATATATGATTAGTGTATTATAATAGAGCAGTGTATTGTCCGGGAGAAGTCACTCTTGGACAATGCCATTTCTTGTGTATAGTGACAATTCTCTTTTATTCTTATATTTCTGGTGCTCCTGGTCATAACATTGCTATGGAGCCACGTGCCCCCCTTGCATAGAGAATGGGTGGAAGGAAGGGGTTTTAGTAGGGGCGGAGTAAGTGCATGATAGGCCCGGGGCTGTCTACCCAACTGGGGCCCCTCCCTCCATTTTAGTTTAAAAAAAATTTGTATGAAGAGGCTGTGGTGCTTTTTGAGCGCCACAGTCTCTTCCTAGGCCATATGACATCACATTCATCGGTCACGTGGCCTAGGTGTAGCTCAGTCCCATCTGAGTGATTGGGTCTGAGCTGTAATACCAAGCACAGTGCTATCAAATGTGCTTGGTAAGGAGCAAAGAGGCTGCAGCGCTCACTGGGATATCGCGGTCTCCTCAAACAGCTGATTGGCGGGGGTGCCAGTAATCGGACCTCCAACATCTCATAACTCTCTGAGTACAGATGTCATAGATGTTATCTGCAGTCCTATGTGTGACACCCCAGAGTTGTGGTACCACTCTTGCACCCTGCTACTGTCTTTATTGGGCTAACACCAATGCCATCTATGTATTTTGTCCAGGTCCTCCACACTGTGCATTCCTAATTTCTTTGCAACTGTTATGTTCATGTAACTTTCCTGGTTCACCAGCAGGTGGCATCAAATATGACAGAGCTGTACTTAGATAGAATGGAACTTACCATTCCATTCTAACCCCCTTCTGTAGGGAAGTGGGCTTGTCCTACTTCCTGCAGGAAGGGTGGGGACCAGTTAGTTCCAGTTTAGATCTTCCCTAGACAGGGGAAGGGTGTGCAGGGGTACGTCTCTGCTGGATGTGCCCACGCCAGCCAGAGCACCCTAAGCTCTGCTGGCCATGGAGGCTAAAGCTTAAAGCCTCAGGAGCCAGGAGGAAAGTTCCCTGGCATAACCTAGAGTCAGGCTACAGAGAAGAAGTGCAACATACAGAAGAAGCCAAGTTACCATGCCAGCCTGTCAGTACAGCAGAGTCAGAGAGAAACAGAGACACAGCAGAGTTGAGTTTGCCTGCCAGTTTAATGCTAAAGCCTGCTGGAACCAAGACAAAGCCTGTAAACAGTTGAAAGAAACATTTATGCAAGTAAAGCTGCTGTTGAACTTCATCTCAAGGTCTGGACTCAATTTATTTCTTTAAATCCCTTAATTATTCCCCCTATTTATTGCTTCGGAGCCAAAGCCTGGGGTCCAGCCGTATCCAGGTAGGAGCACCGTGACACACATAGAAAGACATTTTAGGCCACAACATACCACTCAGCATTTCCTACACCTGAGACCCGATATAGGGGCCCTGGGGGGCCCTGTAACA
Organism: Bufo bufo; assembly: GCF_905171765.1. Lineage (NCBI taxonomy): Eukaryota > Metazoa > Chordata > Amphibia > Anura > Bufonidae > Bufo > Bufo bufo. The sequence continues at coordinate 84,704,696 of NC_053392.1, forward strand.
CCCCACATAACACAGTGAACTATTGTGTTATGTGGGGTGTTACATAAGACTGCATGGAACATCTACTACATTATCTTCACACAGAAAGTTATCACTGTTATCTGGGGTGTTACATAGGACTGCAGGTGACAAATTAAAATTGTAATTGCCAAATTTCAAATACATCTGATTATGATAAAAAAGACTTGGAGGAGAAGATGAGACGCAGGTCACAGTAGTGAGCCAGCTCTACATATAGGAGAATACAGCAACACATACCTCTTACTTCCAGTGACATCTCCTGTCATGTGGATCTTCTCTTTCCTCTTCTCCTCCGTTTGACCCAGACCGCCATGACAAATTCTTTCAGCCGCATCTTGTTTCTACTGAGTTTGTTACACAGACACGTTATTTCTCAGAATTGGGGTCATTTATCAAACTGGTGTAAAGTAGAACTGGCTTAGTTGCCCATAGCAACCAATCAGATTCCACCATTCATTTTCCAAAGGAGCTGTCAAAAATGAAAGGTGGAATCTGTTGCTGTGGGCAACTAAGCCAGTTCTACTTGACACCAGATTGACCCAAAGGTCCCTATAGTGTCTACAACAGTTATAATGTCCCCTAGAGTGCCCCCAGTAATAATAACACCCTATATTTTGCTCCAGGTAATAATGCCTAATACCCCCACACTGCCCCCATGCAGTAATTTCCCCCACACTGCCCCATATAGTAATTTCCCCCACACTGCCCCTATATAGTAATTTCCCCCACACTGCCCCCATATAGTAATTTCCCCTACACTGCCCCTATATAGTAATTTCCCCCACACTGCCCCATATAGTAATTTCCTCCACACTGCCCCTATATAGTAATTTCCCCCACACTGCCCCATATAGTAATTTCCCCCACACTGCCCCATATAGTAATTTCCCCCACACTGCCCCATATAGTAATTTCCCCCACACTGCCCCATATAGTAATTTCCCCCACACTGCCCCATATAGTAATTTCCCCCACACTGCCCCTATATAGTAATTTCCCTCACACTGCCCCACATAGTAATTTCCCCCACACTGCCCTATATAGTAATTTCCCCCACACTGCCCCTATATAGTAATTTCCCCCACACTGCCCCACATAGTAATTTCCCCCACACTGCCCCTATATAGTAATTTCCCCCACACTGCCCCACATAGTAATTTCCCCTACACTGCCCCTATATAGTAGTTTCCCCCACACTGCCCCTATATAGTAGTTTCTCCCACACTGCCCCATATAATAATTTCTCCCACTGCCCCATATAGTAATTTCCCCCACACTTCCCCATATAGTAATTTCCCACACACTGCCCTCCCATGAAAAAATTTGCCCCCACACTGCCCCATGAAGTAATTTGCCCCCACACTGCCCCCATGAAGTAATTTCCCCCCACACTGCCCCATGAAGTAATTTGTCCCCCATTAAGTAATTGCCCCCACACTGCCCCCATGAAGTAATTTCCCCCTACACTGCCCCATGAAGTAATTTGTCCCCCATGAAGTAATTTACCCCCACACTGCACCCCTGTGAAGTAATTTGCCCTATGCAATAATCTGCCCCCACCAGGGCCGGACTGGCCATAGGGCAGACCGGGCATTTGCCCGGTGGGCCGGGCTGCCTCAGGGCTGGGGACGGAGCCCCCCAGGAAATAATGCGGGGGCCGGGGGGGACAGGTTTGGTCAAATCCCCCCCAGCGGCGGCAGCGGGGCAGGCACTGAGATGAGCGCTTCCATTGTGGAAGCAAAGCGCTCATCTCCATAGTGATCTGTGTTTGTATCGCCGTCCTCAGGACAGCAATACAAACAGAAGGCTGTGCGGAGGAGCAGGGCAGGGAGGTGTGTCCCTTTCCTGTTCCTCTGATAGGCAGCCTATCAGAGGCCGGCATAGGCGGCGTGATGACGTCATCACACCGCCTGAGCCGTACAGCGCTGGAGTGGGGACACAGGCCGGAAGAGGCCTGCATCGCATCGCTCCAAAGAGGTAAGTATAAGTGTTAATTTTTTTTTTTAACTATATACAATACTTAGTTTTTTTACTGGCACATAATGGGGGGGCCCTGTTATTACTGGCACATAATGGGGGCCGCTCTGGTATTACTGGCACATAATGGAGGCCGCCCTGGTATTACTGGCACATAATGGGGGCCACCCTGGTATTACTGGCACATGATTGGGGGGGGGCCCTGGTATTACTGGCACATGATTGGGGGGGCCCTGGTATTACTGGCATATGATTGGGGGGGGGCCTGGTATTACTGGCACATGATTGGGGGGGCCTGGTATTACTGGCACATGATTGGGGGGGCCTGGTATTACTGGCACATGATTGGGGGGCCCTGGTATTACTGGCACATGATTGGGGGGGCACTGGTATTACTGGCACATGATTGGGGGGGCCCTGGTATTACTGGCACATGATTGGGGGGCCCTGGTATTACTGGCACATGATTGGGGGGGGGGGGCTGTTATTACTGGCACGATTGGGGGGGCTGTTATTACTGGCATATGATTGGGGGGGCTGTTATTACTGGCACATGATTGGGGGGGCTGTTATTACTGGCTGATGAGAGACGCTGGGGGGGCTGTTATTACTGGCACATGATTGGGGGGGCTGTTATTACTGGCTGATGAGAGGCGCTGGGGGGGCTGATGAGAGGCGCTGGGGGGGCTGATGAGAGCCGCTGGGGGGCTGATGAGAGGCACTGGGGGGGCTGATAAGAGGCACTGGGGGGGCTAATGAGAGGCACTGGGGGCTGCTATGAGGCATGGGGCTCTTATCTGAGGTCTGATTGGGGGTCATTCATATTGGGGTCTAAGCTGAGGTGTGATCTGAGGTCTTATTAACATTGGGGATCTTATTGGGGCTGTTAGCTGAGGTCTGATTAACATTGGGGGTCTGATTGGTGGTCTGATGTAGTGTACGGGGACTGTAATGCCCGTCACTACAAAGGGTCACTTGGTGTGCTGTCGTCCCTCCTTAATTATGGGGAAGTTGGTATATGTCATCTTTATAAATTGTCATGTAATGTAATGCTATGTATTTCCCTGTTACTGTGAAACTTGCATGTACAGGCCTGCTAGGGGTGTCATTCCAGCTCTTAGTCACTAGAGGGAGCTAGGGAGCCCTAGTCTATATAAGGCCCAGACAGGGAAAGGAAGTGCAGTTGAGTCTAGTCAAAAGTTGAGTCTAGAGTCTAGTCTAAAGTGAGAGTCTAGAGTTGTGGTTGGAGACTAGACAATGTCAGAGACAAGTCCAGGCCTGAAGCCTGCGGTCCAGGAGAGGGTTTTGCAGTCCCTGTAACCGGGTTCCAGATTCAAGGAGAAGGTTCCCCTACTGAATTCCCATATGCCGAAACAGGAATACCTCAGTTAAAGAGCCTGAGGAAGCTGAGAGGGAGACAGAGGCAAAGCGCAGAAAAGCATAAAGAGAGAACCAAGGATATACGCCAGAGTTAAGGTATTGGGCCTTGGAGAAGATTTTCTATGTCCCAGGATCAGTCAGAAATAGAGTGCAAGCTCCTGTACTGCAAGTCCTGTGTTTCACACTCTGAAGTCACCTTGCTTAATCTGTATTGCCTGCATCGACCGTATTGAAAAATCAACTGTATGCAAAGGAACTGTGCTTCCGTTAATGTCTCTATATGGAAACTACTAAAGTTGGAGTTTTGTTTTAACATCACGTGGTTCCTCAGTTATTCCTGCTATCAGCAAACGGCGTGCCACCGTTTAATTGGCACTGGCGTCACGAACATTTTCTACCATCACCTGCCTTTGCAGAGAGTCAGCCGTCTCAGGTTAGTGTCTATTGCACTACAACACCCAGGAACACTATTAAACACAACTTGAGTACGCTGCACTGACCTGAGGTGTAATGAAAAATATTTTTTTCTTATTGTCCCCTTCTAAAACCTAGGTGCGTCTTATGGGCCGGTGCGTCTAATAGGGCAAAAAATACAGTACTTGCTTGCTCCAGCCGACCTCCCCTGCCCTTTGCGAACACCGCGCGCTGTGACATCACGCGGAGGCACTTGGGTAAGTTCCCACATTTTTTTTCCCAGGACTTGACCCCTGGTTAGCCTGATTGTGTTCAGCCGGGCACGGCCGCTATTCCATTTCCCGGGCACGGCCGTTATGCCCGATGCACATGTTGAGGTAGCTCCTCCCTCTCATTGCCCTTCTCAGAGGCCGAGCAGGCAGATGTAAACGAGCGTTGGTCATCTGAGCAGGCTGATGCATACTGCACTAGTACCTGACAGACCGGCGCTCGTTTACATCTGTCTGCTCTGCCTCTGATAACATGTTATCACCTGTATGCTAGCTCCACATTCTGCAAGCATCCACCTGAGTGTCAGCATTGTCTGCTACCAACAAAGCTTTCAATTTGGAGAGGAAATTGCGTATCACGGCAGACTTCCCAGCCAATAGAGTATTGTCTTTGACAGACCAGGAAAAAGCTGTCAGTGAGGTGGTGTTGTGGTTCGCCTGTGTACGGAATTGGTGGTATTTGCCAGAGTTGCTGGAGAACTGTGAGGGCTATTTCGGGGGCACTGACCTGTACAGGGTGTGGAGGATGGGGAGGTTGACATCCACTGAGGATATTATAAGACTTTTCTGTAGCTTCCTATATTGTTGCAAGGTCTGTATGTTGGTTGTTGCAAAGCTTGTGTGTTGGCTGAAGCCTTCCTATCTTACTGGTGGCTGGCCCTGCCCCTCAATTGTTCTTCTGGTTTTGGCTCCGCCCCTAGACTCCAAGGGGGTGGGGCCTGTTGGGGGTCATGTGATTGGGCTGCTCAGTCAAAAATGCCCGGGCCTATTTTTTGTCCCAGTCCGGCCCTGGCCCCCACACTGCGCCCCCTAAAGTGATTTGCCCCCACACTGCCCCATGTCCTCCCCTGCCCCCCAAAGTTGGCACACACAGAAAAAAAAATAAAAGCTATTACTTACCTGTGTCCGGGAGGGTAAGGCAGCCCTCAGGCGCGCAATCTTCATTGTCCTGCGTCCCGGGGCAGGCGCACGATGATGTCATCTAGCATGCCTGCGTCGGGATTATACTACGAGGAAACTATGTGCTCCACTGCAGTATGTGGGTGTTCGGGTCGGCGTTGGGCCCCCCAGCGATGCCAGGCCCGGGGCTGCAGACCCGAACGCCCCTATGTTAATCCGCCACTCAGTTTTAGGCAGGTGTGGAAAAAAACGCTGCAAATGTAAGAATACTATCAAATGTAGTAGTGTTAACAGTTTATTTTTATTAATCTATAAAGTGCAAAAGTGAAGGAACAAAAATGAAATCTAGATGAAATCAATATTTGGTGTGACCACCCTTTGCCTTCAATACAACATGATAGCTCAGTGGGGGCCATTTCTCCATTTCCAGAAGAGACCTATAGGTAAATAGGGGCATACAACACCCATAGACATCTTCGCTAGCTATACATTTTAAACAGGCTTGTCCGCCGTATCTGGATTTCAGTCAACAAACAACAGATCAACAAAATGTGGATCGCTCTGTGAGCACACGGCATATTTCTCACTATTCTTGTCCAAAATGTGGTCCAGAATAGGAGATGTTCTAAAATTTGCAGAATGGCCACATAGATCCACAAAAAATACGAATGTGTGCATGGCCCCATAGAAAAGAATGGGCCTGTACAAGATAGCAGATGGAAAATACAGTCATGTGCATGAGGCCTTATCTAATGAATAAGCAAGATTTGCTGAAACCAAGATATCCCTTTAACAAATACATCATGCAATTAGCAACTATTTGCATTTGACTCTGCTTGTACTACAGCTCTGGAATTATAATTCCCATCATGTTCTGCCAAGCGCTGGCCGGGTTTCCTGGGAATTCTGCAGAACATAGCCTATTGATGGTATATATGGTATACAGTGTACATGCAAGAATGCTAGCGGATGATGTGTGATCATGTAGGAAGATGTGCCTCGTCTACCTTAGGCCAGTTTTGGAGATAGGTATAAGGTACTGGTATACATAGTGCAGGTGCATGGACTTGACAACCCCCAATATTTTAAGTTGGATAATGAAGAGTATATGTACCAAGATTGGTTGAGATTTATCAAGGCACATAGAAGCCTATAAAGAAAAAATATACAAACACATTTTCACATATTGATATGCATCCTGAGGAAGACGTTTGCAAACTTCTAAACGTGTCTGGTAATTCACAGACATTAGCATCAAGCTGTCCCCAATGGGGCTTACAATCTAAGTTCCCTATCAGTAAGTCTTTGGAGTGTGGGAGGAAACCCAAACAAACACGGGGAGAACATACAAACTCCATGCAGAAGTTGTGCTTGGTTGGATTCAAACCTAAGGCCCCTTTCACACGGGCGAGTTTTCTGCATGGGTGCAATGCGTGAGGTGAACATATTGCACCCGCACTGAATCCGGACCCATTCATTTCTATGGGGCTGTTCAGATGAGCAGTGATTTTCACGCATCACTTGTGCGTTGCGTGAATATCGCAGCATGCTCTATATTGTGCGTTTTTCACGCAACGCAGGCCCCATAGGAGTGAATGGGGCTGCGTGAAAATCGCAAGCATCCGCAAGCAAGTGCGGATGCGGTGCGATTTTCACACATGGTTGCTAGTTGACGATCGGGATGGGGACCCGATCATTATTATTTTCCCTTATAACATGGTTATAAGGGAAAATAATAGCATTCTTAATACAGAATGCTAAGTAAATTAGGGATGGAGGGGTTAAAAAAAAAATTAAAATTAAATTAAACTCACCTCATCCACTTGTTCGCGCTGCCCAACTTGTCTTCTTTCTTCTTCTTTGATGACCTGAGAGGAAAAGGACCTTTGGTGACGTCACTGCGCTCATCACATGGTCCATCACCATGGTGATGAACCATGTGACGGACCATGTGATGAGTGCAGTGACGTCACCAAAGGTCCTTTTCTCCCAAGTCATCAAAGAAGAAGAAAGAAGACAAGCCGGGCAGCGCGAACAAGCGGATGAGGCGAGTTAAATTTTTTTAAAAAAAAATTTTTAACCCCTACATCCCTAATTTACTTAGCATTCTGTACATGGTTATAAGGGAAAATAATAAAATCTACACAACACCTAACCCAAACCCGAACTTCTGTGGAGAAGTCTGGGTTCGGGTCTGGGTACAAAACATGCCGATTTTTCTCACGCGCATGCAAAACGCATTAAAACGCTTTGCACTCACGTGGTAAAATCGCGCATTTTCCCACAACGCACCCGCATCCTATCTGGCCCTCACATGCGATGCCTGTGTGAAAGAGGCCTAAGACCCCAGCACTGCAAGGCACCAGTGCTAACCACTGAGCCACCGTGCTGCCCATCTACAAGTTATTCTCTATCTATGCCCTCATAAGAGATAGATTATTGAATATTGAACTCCTACTTTTGAGCACCATATGAATAAGTAAGGAGTACCCTACCACTAAGGATTGGACAATTATATATTTTTTCATTTTTTTATAAGATTTGAAATATAGTGCACTGCAGTTACTGCTCTGCATCGATTGACATATGTAACACTATATGTGTATGTGAAATGCACATTAGCATTTATTTTAAGGATGGACTAACCATATTATCTGTCTATGTTAATACTGTATTATATTTTATTTTATTTGTTAAAAATATTGATTTACAATAAATGGTTTATATATGCCAATTATTACCCTCTATATGTTGTCGATGACTGAGAGTGCCAACTGTATTATAGATCAATACATATTGCCTGCACAACCCCTTTAACATTCTGGCTGCCCGCAGCCACCACAAGGGGAAGCGTACAGTAGACATATCTATTCAGCTCCCATCAATGTCAGGGGAATCAATATAAATTCATCAGCAGCAAGCTCCCCCTAGAGGAGACGGGTAGCTATTTCAGGAGACTCCTGGACAAATACAGAAGGGAGGCAAGTCCTAAAATATACAGCACTCTTTAAAATAGCTGTTTAATTAGTTATTGATCTGCTAGGAGGAAGAAAAACATTTGTTTTCACATTGACAGCAATGGTATTTCACTAATAGGACATGTATCGGGTGTCCTTGGAATTTACCCTTTACACTCTGCCAAGCCCGCACATCATAGAGCTGTACAGTATTAAGGAGGATCTCCGGCAGTGGGACATCAAAGCCCATATTAGATCCCTCCCCTCTAGCCCTATGTCTGTGTAGGTGCATGGTGACAAAGAAACTAATTAACCGCTTACCCATGAGGGCTCATGCACACGAACGTATTTGTCCGTTCCGGGTTTTTTTGCGGACCGTATGCGGAACCATTCATTTCAATGGGTCCGCAAAAAAAACTGAAGTTACTCCGTGTGCATTCCGTTTCCGTATGACCGTATTTCCATTCCGCAAAAAAATAGAACATTTCCTATTATTGTCCGCATTACGGACAAGGATAATACTGTTCTATTAGGGTCCATCTGTTCCGTTCTGCAAAATACAGAATGCACACGGACGTCATCCGTCATTTTTGCAAAAAACATATGGTCGTGTGCATGAGCTCTAATACTGTAAGCCACTAATTGCCTATATCTGGTGTTCCATAGTAGTGTTCATTTTACACCTGGTCTGGCACTACAGAAGAAGACCTTGTGATATGTAGAACCGTGACCTGCTAGGACATCATGGGAATGTGGGTGATACATCCAGATCTTCATAAAATTGTGGAGGTCTAGATGTGCCACCCATTTAGCTTACCAACCCCCTTACTGGAAGACTTAATGGACAGCCCCAAACATACTTTGCAGAATTCAGGCGCAGGGGGATATATGGATGAATTGTACCTTGTCCTTGTCCTGATTCCATCCTGTGTCCTATTTCATATTAGTATTGCACCCCTTTAAGACACTGAGCCTTTAACATTGTACATTTTGGGTGCAATTGTTTTTGAAATGCAAGAATTCATGAAGCAGAGGCTGTCACCTCTTTTTGTCTAGCTTGACTAATGGCTACCTTAGAGTACTGCTATTAATTATACTGCAGATTGACGAACCAAGTGTAATTTTCTATAGTTTTCCTAGGTTAAAAATGACTGTACTCAATTCTCCAACTTGATGATTAAATGGAGTGAATATTTCAAGGCTAGTTTAATGCATCAGTCATTAGTTTTCCAGGGCGCCCATCCTCCCTTCATAGTTAATTATCATTTCATCTGCCTCGCTAATGGATTTGCTTTTTCTGAGCTTTGAGCTATTATTTCGGGAACAGCATCCTGATCATGACAATACCCAAGTCTGTAACCAACTGGATATTAAAAAGTCTCTGCCAAAAGTAGACAATTAGGAACAACGGCTTGTGGAGGCCCCTCGGCAAATCATTGTTTGGAGGACCCCTTGAAGGATAGATTAGGAAATCCAGGTTACAGGTGAAAAGTGAACAATTTTTCCACCAGGGTTGTATACAAATCTCACAGGGCCCCATATCAAAAATTTGTATGCCCTCCCCACCGCCTCCCCCAAATTCCCAGGACTTGTGCATCAAACACTCCCAAGTAAAGTGGAGCCCAAGCAGAATCCTGAGATTTGACGAATTTACATTTTTTTTATTAAGCAGAGGAAATTTTAATTTAAAAAAAATTGTATTAAAAAAGTTGCCCTTCACCTCACCCACATACCCAGGGTATAGGAATTTATAAAGCTTCCATTGACTGCAATGGAAGCTGCACAAAATCTCTGTGTGCTGGGCTCCCCCTAGTGGAGGCTGCATGAAAATACAATGTTTTCATGTCAGGAACAGAAGAAGTCGCTCATATTCCCCTGCCCCAGGCCCCATAGCAGTCATGTGGACTGCCTCCATGGAAAGTACCCCACTGTATACCTCTACAACACATCAATTAGATTACCAACAGCATGACAACTAAAGTATCTTTAAAAAGAACTACCATAAAGCAAGAAAGAAACAGTAGCATGCCAGTAGGTCCGGCGCCACCTGTAAGACATCATAGGCAGCCGTGCGGTTTTAAAAAAAAGCGTTGGTTAAGTGGCGGCCAGGCCGGTCCTGCCGCAAGTTTTTTTTTTAAAGTACGGCGGCGGGCCCTCCCCCGCACCGGGCGGCTGCCGCACTGCCCGGGCTGGCGTGTCTATGATTGTGCACCGCCTTGGCGCAGCCTGAAGAGAGGGACTGACAGGAGGGAAGCGCCTCTAATGTAGCGTGGCCGAGCTCTGTTCGGTCCGCGGTACAGGAGCTTTTGTTTCCTGTACCCGGCCGGACTGACAGGAAGTGCTCACTTAGTGTGAAACAAATGCTCCTGTACCGCGGACCGAACAGAGCTCGGCCACGCTACATTAGGTGGGGGGGAATGAGAGTGACAAGGGAGGGGGGGGGAATGAGAGTGACAAGGGAGGGGGGGGGAATGAGAGTGACAAGGGAGGGGGGGGAATGAGAGTGACAAGGGAGTGGGGGGGGGGAATGAGAGTGACAAGGGAGTGGGGGGGGAATGAGAGTGACAAGGGAGTGGGGGGGGAAATGAGAGTGACAAGGGAGTGGGGGGGGAATGAGAGTGACAAGGGAGTGGGGGGGAAATGAGAGTGACAAGGGAGTGGGGGGGGAATGAGAGTGACAAGGGAGTGGGGGGGGATGAGAGTGACAAGGGAGTGGGGGGGGAAATGAGAGTGACAAGGGAGTGGGGGGGGGAATGAGAGTGAGAAGGGAGGGGGGGAATGAGAGTGACAAGGGAGTGGGGGGGGGGATGAGAGTGACAAGGGAGTGGGGGGGGAAATGAGAGTGACAAGGGAGTGGGGGGGGGAATGAGAGGGACAAGGGAGTGGGGGGGAAATGAGAGTGACAAGGGAGTGGGGGGGGAAATGAGAGTGACAAGGGAGTGGGGGGGAAATGAGAGTGACAAGGGAGTGGGGGGGGAATGAGAGTGACAAGGGAGTGGGGGGGGAATGAGAGTGACAAGGGAGGGGGGATGAGAGTGACAAGGGAGGGGGGAATGAGAGTAACAAGGGAGGGGGGGAATGAGAGTGACAAGGGAGGGGAAGAATGAGAGTGACAAGAGAGGGGAAGAATGAGAGTGACAAGGGAGGGGGGAATGAGAGTGACAAGGGAGGGGGGAATGAGAGTGACAAGGGGCGGGGTGAGAAAGAGAGTGACAAGGGAGGGGGGATAAGAGTGACAAGGGAGGGACGGGGGGAGAAGAGAGTGACAAGGGAGGGAAGGGGGGAGAAGAGAGTGACAAGGGAGGGAGGGGGGAAAAGAGAGTTACAAGGGAGGGAGGGGGAGAAGAGAGTGACAAGAGAGGGGAGGGGGAGAAGAGAGTGACAAGGGAGGGGAGGGGGAGAAGAGAGTGACAAGGGAAGGGGGGGGAGAAGAGAGTGACAAGGGAGGGAGGGGGGAGAAGAGAGTGACAAGGGAGGGGGGGGAGAAGAGAGTGACAAGGGAAGGAGGGGGGAGAAGAGAGTAACAAGGGAGGGGAGGGGGGGAGAAGAGAGTGACAAGGGAGTCCCGAGAGCCAGACCAAAAGCCAGACTGCAGCCAGAGACCAGATTATCTTATTGTCCTGGTGGTAAGTAGACAATGCAATATGTTTATTATTTAATTGTTTAGTTATTAATACTACATTGGAAACTAATTTACCTCACATTAAAAGGACACTATAGTCCCAGAACCAGTACAGTTTAATGTAGTGGTACTAGTGTCTAAAGGAGCACTATAGTGCCAGGAAAACAAACTCATTTTCCTGGCACTATATAGTTGTTAGGAGTGGGGCACCCTCGTGTCCCCCTTCCACTGGGCTGAAGGGGTTAAAACCCCTTCAGCCACTTACCTTTCTCCAGCGCCGGCACTGGGAACTCTTCTCCCCGATCCTCCTCTCAGCTGCGAATGCGCATGCGCACGCATTCAAAACTATGTTCCGCGTCTTCCCACTGTAATTTTCACAATGAGAATCGCGGAAGCTACTCTAGCGGCTGTCAGGGAGACAGCTACAAGAAGCTTGATTAAGGGGTGGAACATATGTGATGTCATGATATGGGCAAATCATCTGATAAGGGGGGGGCGGCAATTTTTATCTTGCCTAGGGCGGCAAAAATCCTTGCACCGGCCCTGCATGCCAGCATATTAATGTCATACAGTGCCCTAATAATACCGCCATACAGTGACATATTAATACTGCCATATAGTGCCTAAATAGGATCATTACAGCCCTAGTTTTCAAGTGAAGCATCAGATACTTGTAGATAGACCCTGCTGTCAATCATCTGATTAAGTCCCAAAGATAGTGGAGGCCTTTGGGCATTTACACTATGAAAGAAGATGAGATATAAGGGAAAAGCTTTATTCACTGTCTGTTTTTTTTAGACTAATGTTGTATAGTAAATTGAAAATCAACAGGACACTTGATTTTTATACATAAGTAATTTGGAAAGCTGCGAAATGACAGAGCTTTTGTTATTGCCCTGTGTGCTGCAGTCTACCGCTACGAAATCAGAGACAATCAGCAAGGCCGAAATTACCCTTCTACAATTCGAAATATATAACACTTTTGGGATTTTTATGATTGTTACTGTGTCCTGATTACGTGCTGTGTTACATGCTGATTTTTTTTTCGGTTAGGCCTCTTTTTTTTCCGTTTACGTTCTGTTTTTTGCGTTCCATATATGGACCATATACGGAACCAATCATTTCAATGTATCCGCAAAAAAAACGGAAGGTACTCCATATGCCTTCTGTTTCCGTATTTCCGTTCAAAGATAGAACATGTCCTATTATTGTCCGCATAACGTACAAGGATAGTACTGTTCCATTAGGGGCCAGATGTTCCGTTCCACAAAAAACGGAAAGCACACGGATGTCATCCATATTTTTTTCGGATCCGTTTTTTGCAGACCTCAAAATACAGAAAAATATATACGGTCGTGTGCTAGAGGCCTAATCTGAGTTTACGGCTATACAATTTAGTTTAGCAAATCATATGCACAGAAGTAGCTGAGGCATTGATTTCCAATGCCAATAATCCTCCTCCATCCGCAGCTCCTCATGCACTTGCGACGGTTACGCGTAGGACTGAGCACAGACAGTTGGTCACTGGCAACGCATTTGTGCCAGTGTAGGAAATGTATGAATCTAAATGTCTGTGTATTAAAGTAGGACTAGTCAGAACTGCCACCCAGACTGCGGGACCACTCCAGGGGTCAAGTCCTGGGACAAAAAGTATGGGAACCCAATATCCACTGCCACCCCGACCCCCCCACCCCCAAAACAAAATATATATATAAATATATATTTCACAGAAAATTCAGTGCAACATAAAACATAAACAAAAACTAGAATTTGCGCTATATGTCTGTTCAGACATAATTCGTCTCTTTCATATTATAAGCTCCCCTTATATATAATTTACTTACAGTTCTGAACACTCAGGGGTGCTGGCTGGCTTAGCCTCAGGGGTGCTGACAGGCTTGGCCTCAGGGGTGCTGGCAGGCTTGGCCTCATGGGTGCTGACAGGCTGGGCCTCAGAGGTGCTGGCTGGCTTGGCCTCAGGGGTGCTGGCAGGCTTGGCCTCATAGGTGCTGGCTGGCTTGGCCTCATAGGTGCTGGCTGGCTTGGCCTCAGGGGTGCTGGCTCGCTTGGCCGGGCAGAAGGAGTGTGGGAGACTGTGAGGCCTTTTTTCTCCAAGCTGCTCTGGGAAAAAAAAAATTTTTCATTATACCTCAGGTCAGACCACCAATCAGACCCCCAATGTTAATTAGACCTCAGCTAACAGCCCCAATAAGATCCCCAATGTTAATAAGACCCCAATAAGACCTCAGATAACACCTCAGCTCAGACCACAATATGAATGACCCCCAATCAGACCTCAGATAAGAGCCCCATGCCTCATAGCAGCCCCCAGTGAGCCTCATAGCAGCGTCCAGTAGCCTCATAGCAGCCCCCAGTAGCCTCAAGGCAGCCCGCAGTGCCTCTCACCAGCCCCCAGTGCCTCTCACCAGCCCCCAGTGCCTCTCACCAGCCCCAGTGCCTCTCCATCAGCCCCCAGTGCCTCTCCATCAGTCCCCAGTGCCTCTCCATTAGCCCCCAGTGCCTCTCCATCAGCCCCCAGTGCCTCTCCATCAGCCCCCTAGTGCCTCTTACCAGCCCCCAGTGCCTCTCCATCAGCCCCCAGTGCCTCTCACAAGCCCCCAGTGCCTCTCAATCAGCCCCCAGTGCCTCTCAATCAGCCCCCAGTGCCTCTCACCAGCCCCCAGTGCCTCTCCACCAGACCCTAGTGCCTCTCCATCAGCCCCCAGTGCGCCCTCTCCGGTATTAAAATCATTGCTGGGCAGTGCGCTTCCCCCCCCCCCCCCCGGTATTAAAATAATTGGTTTTGTGCGCCCCCCCAGTATTAAAATCATTGGTGTTCAGTGCACCCTCCCCTGTATTAAAATCATTGGTGGGCAGTGCGCCCCCCCCCCCTCCCGAGTATTAGAATCATTGGTGGGCAGTGCAAGCCTTCCCCCCCAGTATTATAATCATTGGTGGGCAGTGCAAGCCCCCCCCAGTATTATAATCATTGGTGGGCAGTGCAAGCCCCCCCCAGTATTATAATCATTGGTGGGCAGTGCAAGCCCCCCCCAGTATTATAATCATTGTTGGGCAGTGCAAGCCCTCCCCCCCAGTATTATAATCATTGGTGGGCAGTGCAAGCCCCCCCCCCCCCAGTATTAAAATCATTGGTGGGCAGTGTGCCCTCCCCCAACCCCCCACCCCCAACATTGGTGGCAGCGGCAGTTCCAATCGGAGTCCCAGCAGTGTAATGCTGGGGCTTCGATCGGTTGTGGTTGTGGCCACCCGACGCTCCTTCTTCTTGTAACTCACAGGTCTGTGCAGCGCATTGCTTATGCTTATAGCAATGCGCCGCACAGACCTGTGACGAGTTACAAGAAGGAGGAGCGCCCGGCGGCCACAGCGCATGTAAGTATGCTGTGCTGACTAACTGACCATGGCAGCCAGGACTTCAGTAGCATCCTGGCTGCCATGGTAACCGATCGGAGCCCCAGCATTACACTGCTGCTGCCACCAATGATGGGGGGATCGGGGAGGGGGGAAGGCTGCCCCCTATCGTACACAGATGATTTATTCATTTATTTTAATCCTCAGCCGGCGGCCCGGGCCCCCAGTGGCGTAGGGCCCCATAGCCATGGCTGCTATAGCGATCCTTACGCCACTGCCCCAACAATCACTACAACAGGGGTTTGGAGCCAAGTACAATGCAATCAATACAATCCTTGTTAGTTCCATCGACTTTGAATGGAGCAACAATGTGCTTGACCACTGCTCCATTCAAGCTTCTCATCATAGTGGTCATGCAGTGAGGAGGAGCAGTGAGACTTGGGGTCCCTCTTCTAATGAGGGTCCCAGCATCCATATTCCCCAGGTGATAAATGTTGGTTAGGGAAATATCACTTTAAGAAGGATATTTCATGAAGATAAGCCATTTTTGCATGCCTTATTAAAGAGGCTGTCCCATGAAAATTTTTTTTTTACATTTTTCACACCAGCACCCAGATCTGTTTCTGAATACTTTTGTAATTGTATGCGCTTGAAAATTTTAGTATAGTCAGATTTATTCAATAAAATCTATCTGTATAGCACCACCTGCTGTTTGTTATCTTCCTTATTTCTCAGTCCACCTCACTGAGGTGGTCGTACATGCTCAGTTCCATCCTTCAACTGCCATCAGGCATATCTACTGATAGAAGCTGTAACAGTTACAAGGAGAGAGCTGCAGCAGAAAGAAAACTTCCCTGAGTTGTGAGAGGGAGAAAGTACAAACCCCCCTGAGATGCCAGCTTGAAATAAATCTAGCAGAGCAATTGGAGCAATTAATCTCTGGATCCATGTGAGGTACAGGGCTGGTTCTAGCTTTGTTAGAAAGGGATTGTCATGTAGTATATGATGTCTGATTTTCATTGTTTACATCACTCACAGAATAACCCCCTTTAGGAGTGCCACTAATCTGGCTATGCACCTTGTGCTGTCAATGGTGAGAGAGGAGAAATATTTCACCAGACACTCCTGGGAGAACAAAAGGAATGGGTGAAAAAATTTAGTTTGCCTGATCCTTCTCTCCTCAACATCATCTATTGGGGGAGAGTCTAAAGCTCCTTACAAAGAAGGATTGTTGGTCAAACCCACAATTTTCAGTAGATTCAGTGTATGGACTGGAGGCACTACTGGGTGCACTATAGGGGGACATTGTAATGGCTGGGGCACCATAGGGGGCATCATAACTGCTGGGTGCATATTATAACTAGTGGTGGTACATAACTACTGGGAGCGCTATAGGGAGACATTGTAACTGCTGAGGTACTATATGGGACCTTATTACTACTGTGGCCACTATAGAGCAGCTTCATTTCTACTGGGGGCACTATTATTTTTGAGCACAACATGGAGGATACTACTTCTAATTAGGGCACTCTTGGGGAGCAATATCACTATTGGGAGCACTGTAGGAGGCACTATTACTAATGAGGGCACTCAGAGAGAATTACTATTGATGTGACTTATGAGCGCACTATTACTATGTGGGGGGCGATTCTTATGGCACTATTATTTTTGCAGTATAGTGTTTGGGAGGCATCGAGGAGCTCAACGGGCACAGTATTAGGGGTGGAAGCAGGACTGTTGGGGCACCAGGATGGACAGGATTATGGAAAAATGAGAAATCTAGGATGTCTGTATGGCAAAAAGCTGGCTGAAAGATGTCATCATTGTGGTCTGCTTCCAATGTAGAAGGTGAGGAAAGGGAACACCTACATTATAGGAGACATCACTTGATGTAAGAGGTATATAATGCTGTATTAACCTGTATGTTTGGTAAAGATATCTTTAGCAGTAGGACAGGGGGGTATACTGTGCAGTTAATTTATTTTTTTTACTTGTGGGGCCCAAGCTTGAGGAACAACTGGGGGCCTTTAATCTGCCCCCGTTGGCCAGTCATTGTGTGGACCTTCCTGAGGATCCTCTGATACTTTAGTGGGCCAGGCCGACCCTGAATGCACACTATGTTAGGCTGAGGTTAGGGTGCGAGTGTGAACAGCAGAGTGTATGATGGTAGAATATTACCCGTTATTTGTGAGTGGGGGGGATACATTCAAGAGATGGATGGTTGCACAGACATTGTGTTGTCAGCAGAATGTTGGTGGGATTGTGGAGGCTGAACGCACATAAACATCAAGGAGGAAACTCAAAAATAAACAAGTACAGATTGTGAGGGAACCACCAACACATATTTAACCACCGGAGAACAGATGCATTATATCACAGCTCTTCCAGACATAGCATTTGGCATATGCGGCCCAATTTCTTTTTTTTTTAACACAATCATGTTGGAGATATTGTCTCATCTAAAAAATCTGCAGCTTTATTCTTTGAATTTTATGTATTTTTTCATGTAAATAAGGGTGCATCTTTTACACTTTTTATCAACATATTGTTTGGTGAGCTTTCAATGTCAAGAAAGCAACCAGTCCCTTCTTAAAGGCTGCACCTTTGGGGCAATTTTTTTAATTATTGCACCGTGCTCATTTTAAGCTAAAAATATATTTTTTAATTGTTCTTTATTAAAAATATGGTGTCCTTTTTAATGTACATAGCTGAGATGCTCTAGTAGCACTTTCTGTATTTTCTGTCAGACCAGGAGCTGATGGGCTCCTTATCTCTGCTCTCTGACCTCCTAAACACTAATTATAGCTCAGTTCTTATCTTACTGATAAGAATGTGGTTAAAATAAGTGTTTATGACCTCTCAGTAATTTAAAGATAAGAGTTATTAGATGACTGGCACAAAGTGAAAGTACCAGTCACAGAACTAGAAAAACAGTTAACCCTTTGTGACAGAACGGCTCAGTATTTTTAATAAAGGTCAATTGAAGAAATGATTTTCAGCCAAAATGAGTACAATACAATCATTAAGAAATTGCCTCAGAAGCTGTACTTAGCCTTTTAAAGGGACACTTCCATAGATAGATACATAGATAGATATGAGATAGAAGGATGTGAGATAGATGGATACACAGATATGATATAGATAGATATGAGATATATAGATAGATAGATTGCCGTGAAAGCACTGAAGAATGCCTACAGCAGCAGGCTTTAGTACAGTTTTTCTGTGGCACCAGCTAAGGAGGTACGGTGGCAGGTTGAATGTCTGCAGTTCTGCACTTAGGTAATACTGGCCTCGTGGTTGATTTTTAATGAAGGTGTCTTTAGCCGTAGTCCCTCACCTCACAGAAGTGTCTGTAGTAGATTTGTCGTAGTTCACTCTGCTGTCTGAAATCTCAAGGCTTCATTTGAGTTCCTGAAAGTGGGTTCTCTACGAGCTACTTCCTGACTTTATGGCGGGAGAGGGGTAATTTGGGTCCTGAAGTTCTCTCAGAGGGGAAACGATAGGTTCCTGGGAGTGGATGCTCTATCTGGACAGGACCTCTCTCATCCCCTCTCCACCTAATTCTCACTATAGATTCCTGATCTACACTAGACTTCCCCCTTCTAGCAGGAAATCAGACCAGCCCCCTCTACCAGCAGGGGTGGAACAGGTGGCTGTTACAGACAGCCACTGCCAACCAATACCTCTCCCCTGCTGGATAAAATGACATGTACATGTGACATATAAAACATTACCTAGAATTGCATATAAAATATATAAGAATACAGCAATTAAAGAACACAATAGTAATACCCCCCAGGTCTGGGGTATTACAGATAGAGATAGATAGATAGATAGATAGATAGATAGATAGATAGATAGATAGATAGATAGATAGATAGATAGATAGATAGATAGATAGATAGAACCAGAATTCCTGTTAGGGATAATATAGGACCCTGGTAGTATTTCTTACCATTAATTCTTTATGTCACACTCCGACCTTGAAGATCAGTATTTGCTCATATAAATCACATTAGTTGGAAATTAAATAGAGTATAATTCATCTAATAATTACCTGCAATCAGAGCTCAGGATGTTTCCGTGATATAATGGCCTGATCATCATGGTGATGAATCTCTGCTGCCAATACAATATTTTCCTTGAAAAGAACAATGGAAGAAGCAGCAAGTCCCTGTATGGTGGATGATGAAGATATCACAGCACAAGGACTGTGATCAGGGCCGACCTTAGGTGTTCAGGCGCCCTGTGCGAGCTAACCTTGTGGCGCCCGCCTTACCCCTGGTCACATAAATATACACAAAGAGGAAAAAAATCTTTGTAACAAATAACTGAGTGCTGAATAATGTGGTAGTGTTACCTGCAGTCCTATGTAAAACCACAGATAACACTAGTGCTGAATAATGTGGTAGTGTTACCTGCAGTCCTATGTAAAACCACAGATAACACTAGTGCTGAATAATGTGGTAGTGTTACCTGCAGTCCTATGTAAAACCACAGATAACACTAGTGTAGATCATGTGGTAGTGTTACCTACAGTCCTATGTAAAACCACAGATAACACTAGTGTAGATCATGTGGTAGTGTTACCTTCGTCCTTAGTGTGCCTCCCTGTGTCTATCGCACGGACTCCATGCTGGTGGCGCTGCCTCTTCTTCCATCTTCTTCTTCTTCTTGCCCCGCACAGAATGTTCTGATGCAGCTGCGTCAAGACATAGGAACACTGTGGGCATGGTGATGGTTGACACAGACAAGTAGAGACACACACACACACATAGGGACAGACACACACACAGGGACAGACACACACACACACAGGGACAGACACACACACACACAGGAACGGACAGTCACACACACACACAGGGACGGACAGTCACACACACACACACACAGAGATAGACACACACACACACACACACACACAGGGACGGACATTCTCACACACACACAGGGACGGACAGTCACACACACAAACACAGGGACGGACAGTCACACACACACACAGGGACGGACAGTCACACACACACAGGGACAGACACACACACACAGGGACGGACACACACACACAGGGACGGACACACATACATACAATAAATATGATCACCACACGGCTCCTGCCTGTCTGCTTTGGTAAAGCAGGGCATAGCTGGGCTATGCCAGGCTTTAGCAGAGTGGGCACAGGACAGTGGACAGGGCACGATATGTATGCGGGCACAGCTGAGCGAGTGCAGGGCAAGGGCCCGCATACACATCGCCCCTCCTGCCTGTCATACCACCCCCCCCCCCACATACCACCCCCCCACAGGGCATTTTGGGGGGCATTAGGGGTTGGATGATGCGGAGTGTGCACATAGCCACCAATCATATCCCCCCCTCCTAAAGGTAACTGATGTGCTGGGGGGAGGGGAATACGATTGGTGGCTATGTGCACACTCAACATCAGCAGCAAGGAGGTAAAGTCCAACCCTTAATGGCCCCCAAAATCGCTGGGGAGGGTTGAAGTAGTAGCAGGAAAGCACACTGTCCCCCTGTCCTCTATGAGCCCCCCCCATGGCACATTTCTCCCCTCCATGGGCCAGTGGCAGCAGCAGCACATATCTCCTTCTGTCGCCCCCCCCCCCCCAGCCCTCCCCCTACGGCACATTTCTCCCACTCCATCATGGGCCAGTGGCAGATGGGATCCATCCAGTTGTTATCTTTGTACCAAATACCTGTAACTTCTGTTGGAACTTGGCTCAGGATGTGTCGTGGGCCTTCCCTGGCAGAGACTGAGTCTGCTGTGGCTGCTGGCTGACGCTTGGGCTCGCTCCTTCTTCTCTCTGGGGCCCTGGGGGCGGAGCTCAGTGGCAACGTCAAAAGCAAAGACGACGTGCCTGTGCGGCAGCTGCGGCACGCTCCAGCAGCCACTGGTCTGCTCTCTTAAAGAGACAGGCAGGCCTGGCAGCAGAGCGGCCGCGGGCCCCGCCCCCTCCTCACTCTTTCCAATAGTCCGTGCGCTTTCAGCGCTGTTAGTCGGCCGGCGGCCGCCCGCCGACCGCAACAAAATAGTAAGTAGACTTAGTTAGTTTTACGGCGGGCGGTCGTCGGCCACCCGGCGCCTCTGTTGAGGCCGGCCCTGACTGTGATCTGCAGTAAACGGGGAATGTCATCTTCCTCCCAATTGCACTTTGCATTAAATTAATTGTCCAGACTCCAGCCATTATTTTTTTTTTAAACAGGCTCAGAAAGTTGTCTAAAAGTGATATTTCACGGACTCCCACCACTTCCAGGTCAAGACTTCCTGGTCTCCCTCGACCAACAGGAAATGTCTTCTTGGCCAATCACTGGCGGAAATGGTAGAATGAAAGCAGCGGGGCATTGTTGAGATGAGCATGATTTTTTACTAATTATTTTTTTATATTTGTTATATTTTTCTAGAGAACACTTTTAAAGGGAATGTGTGATCAGGATATAATCCTGCAGTTTTTACACCAGCCACTAGGCCTAATAATACAGTCAGGTCCATAAATATTGGGACATCGACACAATTCTAACATTTTTGGCTCTATACACCACCACAATAGATTTGAAATGAAACGAACAAGATGTGCTTTACCTGCAGACTGTCAGCTTTAATTTGAGGGTATTTACATCTAAATCAGGTGAACGGTGTAGGAATTACAACAGTTTGCATATGTGCCTCCCACTTGTTAAGGGACCAAAAGTAATGGGACAGAATAATAATCATAAATCAAACTTTCACTTTTTAATACTTTGTTACAAATCCTTTGCAGCCAATTACAGCCTGAAGTCTGGAACGCATAGACATCACCAGACGCTGGGTTTCATCCCTGGTGATGCTCTGCCAGGCCTCTACTGCAAATGTCTTCGGTTCCTGCTTGTTCTTGGGGCATTTTCCCTTCAGTTTTGTCTTCAGCAAGTGAAATGCATGCTCAATCGGATTCAGGTCAGGTGATTGACTTGGCCATTGCATAACATTCCACTTCTTTCACTTAAAAAACTCTTTGGTTGCTTTTGCAGTATGCTTTAGGTCATTGTCCATCTGCACTGTGAAGAGCCGTCCAATGAGTTCTGAAGCATTTGGCTGAATATGAGCAGATAATATTGCCCGAAACACTTCAGAATTCATCCTGCTGCTCAGGGGCGTAGCTAAAATGCATGGGCCCCATAGCAAAAAAAATATATGGGCCCCCCCCAGCCCCTACATATCTATCGGGCCTCCCACCACCCCTTCCAGAGCTCCCACCCAAACACCCATCCTAGATCTCCCACCGCCATGAGCAGTTTCACACTTGCAAGTAGTTTCACACTCGCGGCAGGACGGATCCGACAGGCTGAAGAGCCTGCCGGATCCATCCTGCCGCAAGTGTAAAAGTACCCTTAGTCTGTCATATAAGGCGGGGGGGGGGGGGGGTGTAAGAAACCCCAGAACTAGAGTGTGCCCTCCAAAAGAAGGAAGGGGCGCCCTCCTTATTACTGCTGGCATCTCTTTTTAACTTCAGATCATCAGACTCTCACTAATTACAGCACACACCCCTGTAGTGTCCACCATCAGACAGGGGAGGGAAGAAAGGAAACCCCAGAACTAGAGTGTCAGTGTGCCCCCCAAGTTGGGGGGCACACTCTAGTTCTGGGGTTTCTTTCCTCCCCTGTCTGATGGTGGACACTACAGGGATGTGTGCTGTAATTAGTGAGAGTCTGATGATCTGAAGTTAAAAAGAGATGCCAGCAGTAATAAGGAGGGCGCCCCTTCCTTCTTTTGGGGGGCACACTCTAGTTCTGGGGTTTCTTCCCTCCCCTGTCTGATGGTGGACACTACAGGGATGTGTGCTGTAATTAGTGAGAGTCTGATGATCTGAAGTTAAAAAGAGATTCCAGCAGTAATAAGGAGGGCGCCCCTTCCTTCTTTTGGGGGGCACACTCTAGTTCTGGGGTTTCTTCCCTCCCCTGTCTGATGGTGGACACTACAGGGGTGTGTGCTGTAAATTTGTCATTAGTGAGAGTCTGATGATCTGAATTCTGAAGTTAAAAAGAGCTGCCTGCAGACCTGCAATGATAAGGAGGGCGCCCCTTGCTTCTCTTGGGGGCCCCACTCTGCAGGCAGTTCTTTTTAACTTCAGAATTTAGATTAAGTATCTCAGAAATCATAAGTTCTCACTTTCTCACTTTCTTAAATTCACTTTGACTTCTTACTTTTATTTAGAGTCACAGCAGGCACAGACTGGAGTGGCAGGACTGGAGACCAGTTGAGGAGGAGGCAGGAGCACCGAGCAGAGGACCGGTCCAGTACTGCGCAGGCAGGCACAGGCTGGCAGCAGTAGCAGTGCGAGACTGAGGTTCCTCTCTCTCACTCAATCTCAGTCAGAGAGCACAAATCTGACTGACGCCAGTGCGGCCGGCGGGACCACTCCCTCCCTAGTCTCTCCAGGCCTCCGGTTCCACAACAGGTACACCCCCGGCCCGGCCCCCTCCACCGCCTGAGTCCGCCTCCTCCCTCTAGTTACTAGGAGGAAATCTTTCCTTCCTGCGCTGGTGCCTGGCTCCGCCTCCGGCAGACATCACCACAGGTCCTCCACTCACTCACTCTTTAGTATCCCCTCCACACTAAACTCCGCCCCTATTGTAATTGATCACATGACTGTGACATCCTCGCAGGTCCTTCACACTACAGCAGACCTCACAGAGTGGCCAACCCACAGGTACGCCCCCGTTCTGGCCCCCTCCACCGCCTATCTCATCTTCTGCTCGTGCGGCAGTGCGCCCCGGGCCCGCCTGCTCCTTGGCTTCCCCCCAGCCAGGCCCGAGCCGCGGACCGCCCGCGCCCCGCCCACTACACTGGGCGGGCGGTCGGGCCTGGCTGCCTGTGTGTGTTAATAAAAAATAAAAATAGAAAAATTTATGTGGTCTGGGCGGGCCCCCAGTGGCGTAGGGCCCCATAGCCACTGCTATGGTTGCTATGGCGATCCCTACGCCACTGCTGCTGCTTTTGTCAGCAGTCACATCATCAATAAATACAAGAGAACCAGTTCCATTGGCAGCCATACATGCCCACGCCATGACACTACCACCACCATGCTTCACTGATGAGGTGGTATGCTTAGGATCATGAGCAGTTCCTTTCCTTCTCCATACTCTTCTCCTCCTATCACTCTGGTACAAGTTGATCTTGGTCTCATCTGTCCATAGTATGTTGTTCCAGAACTGTGAAGGCTTTTTTAGATGTCGTTTGGCAAACTCTAATCTGGCTTTCCTGTTTTTGAGGCTCACCAATGGTTTACATCTTGTGGTGAACCCTCTGTATTCCCTCTGGTGAAGTCTTCTCTTGATTGTTGACTTTGACACACATACACCTACCTCCTGGAGAGTGTTCTTGATCTGGCCAACTGTTGTGAAGGGTGTTTTCTTCACCAGGGAAAGAATTATTCGGTCATTCACCATAGTTGTTTTCTGTGGTCTTCCGGGTCTTTTGGTGTTGCTGAGCTCACCGGTGCGTTCCTTCTTTTTAAGAATGTTCCAAACAGTTGTATTGGCCACGCCTAATGTCTTTGCTATCTCTCTGATGGGTTTGTTGTGTTTTTTCAGCCTAATGATGGCTTGCTTCACTGATAGTGACAGCTCTTTGGATCTCATCTTGAGAGTTGACAGCAACAGATTCATAATGCAAATAGCAGACTTGAAATGAACCCTGGACCTTTTATCTGCTCATTGTAATTGGGATAATGAGGGAATAACACACACCTGGCCATGGAACAGCTGAGAAGCCAATTGTCCCATTACTTTTGGTCCCTTAACAAGTGGGAGGCACATATGCAAACTGTTGTAATTCCTACACTGTTCACCTGATTTGGATGTAAATACCCTCAAATTAAAGCTGACATTCTGCAGTTAAAGCACATCTTGTTCGTTTCATTTCAAATCCATTGTGGTGGTGTATAGAGCCAAAAATTTTACAATTGTGTCCATGTCCTAATATTTATGGACCTGACTGTAGGTCATTATTTCCTGCTCTGTACTGGTAATTTTGAGTAGCTATCTTGCAATCATCACAGACAGAATTACAATAACAGATATCACACCTGTGTATAGATAAGACAGGATCCACCATTCACTATAGGTGATCTCACAGCTTATCTACTCCCTCCTGACCTCTGCACAGGTCACAGAGCATGCCTAGAAAACTCTCCCATAGAAGTCCCCTCCTGTGTCTATGGCTCATGTGACTGCTCTCAAAGAACAGGAAGTCTTGAGATTTTAGGCCTTGTGATCAGTGTGAAAACTGCAGGATTTATTTTTGGAATTTTTTAAAATATAGACAAGGATATTGGAAATAAATTTAAAAAAATCACCAAAACTTCAAGAAATTAATTTAACCAAACGACCTCATATTAAAATTAGGTCATTTTCTGATGACACATTCCCTTTAAGGCAGGCATCCCCAACCTGCGACCCTCCAGCTGTTGTAAAACTACAATTCCCACAATGCACTGCTGTAGGCTGATAGCTGTAGGCTTTTCAGACATGCTGGGAGTTGTAGTTTTGCAACAGCTGGAGGGCCGCAGGTTGAGCATGCCTGCTTTAAGGTATCATCGAAAACATAAATAGAATTTGAAAGCATATTTGGGAGTGCTGCTTATAATTCTTCCAATAAGCAGAAAGCTATGAGAAAAACGGAAAATAAAAAATTTGAATATACTTGCCGCTCTACATTTCCTCCTGTTCTACACCGTTACACATTGTTGGTCTTTGTTGGGTCTCATGAACGTTCCATCCATAGTGTCATAATATCATGTAACTGAGTCATTCAATCATTGTGGGCCAGGGAAATGTCATACATAGGGACCTAAAGTCCTACAGTAGAAGTATGACATGGCCATATAACGCTATATCTCTGTGGGCTCATTCAGACAACCGTAGTGTTTTGCAGTCCGCAAATTGCGAATTTGCAAAACATGGATACCGGCCGCGTGCCTTCCGCATGTTGTGGACCGCACATGGCCCACGCTATATTACAAATGCCTATTCTTGTCCGCAATCTTTTTTGCGGAACGGATGCGGACCCATTCATCCGGTCGCCCGAATGAGCCCTATGGATGCAGTGTTACTGAAGCTTTCTGTATCTCATTATCACGGCAGAAGATTTTGTGACAACTCCATTCTACTGCTGGACACCTAATGCAGGATACTAAAGCAGACCATATACACTGGATAAATGTCAGCTGTACCGTTTAAAAGGGTTTTCCATGATTTTTGTACTGGGGACCTATTCTCAGGATAAGTCATCAGTATCTTATTGGTGGGGTCTGACACCTGGGACCCCCCACCGATCAGCTGTTTGAGAAGGCACCGGCGTTCCTGTGAGCTTCTGTCGCAGCTTACCGAGCACAGCGCCGTACATTGTATAGTGGTTGTGCTTGGCATTGCAGCTCAGCCCCATTCAAGTGACTAGGCCATGTGACTGATCAACATATCATCACTCGGCCTAGGAAAATCAAAGAGAAGGCCGCTGCGCTCACAGAAGTTCTGGTGCCTTCTCAAACAGCTGATCGGCAGGGGATCCGGTTGTCAGACCCCCACCGATCAGTAAAAAAAAAAATCTTAGAAAACCCATTTGAGTATGGGGTTACCCGACACTACCCTGACCTCTGCTGGTGTTGCAGAAAATAAGGGTAGGGCATTTGGATTTCAACTGCCCGATCCTTTGCTTCTTAGGAAGATACGCCTCTGTCAGGCACAGTCGTATGAGTGTGAATGTTGGCATCGCGAAAGATAGCTGTCGAGTGTCCGGCCAACATTCTCTATGCAAATTGGTTTCATGCACCACCTGTCATACTCTGTGCCCTCCACTCTGTTACGACAAATTTCATGTAAAAGAATCCAATAAAATGTTTTATTTAAATCGTGTTAAGTGATGTGGCGGACGTGCAGACCCTTTTCCAAGCTAAGACAAAAGCAAACATTAGGCTGGCCAAAATAGCTGTCTGCCAAACACTTGCATGTGACTCCTGGCTCAGCATGCATGTGTCCTGAATGGGGCGAGGGCAACAGCTTATCTCCCTGAGAATAAGGCTAGGGATACACGACAACATGTGTTGCGCGGCAATAAGTCGCGCGACACATAGGGCACAACTACACTGCAACATGTGTTGCACAACATTGATGTCGCACTAATGTCACGCAACAATTTTTAGAATGATAGTCTATGGTGTCGCACTGCGACATGCGAGATTCTGCGTCGCGACACTCGCAGAAAAATCCATCTTGGATGGATTTTTTGCTACTGTCGTGTCGCAGTCGCAGCATATGGCAGTGCGACACCTTAGCCTATCATTATAAAAATTGTCGAGCGACATTGGTGCGACAAAATGTCGTCGTGTAGCCCTAGCCTAAAGGAATTTAGCAGCTGAAATCAAACTGCTGATAGAGTAGAGTCACTATACACCGTACCCATTAGAAGGTCAGCCAGTCCCAATGAAATCGACATGCTTGGAGGAAGTAACGCATATAGCCAGATTAAGGCCTCCTGCACACGAACGTGTGCGCCCCGTGGTCGTGCTGCGGCCCACAAAATGCGGGCCGCAATGCACGAACATCGTCTGTGGGGCAGCCGCAGCGGATCGCGGACCCATTCACTTTAATGGGTCCGCGATCTGGCCGTTCCGCAAAAAGATAGGACATGTTCTATCTTTTTGCGGAACGGAAGTACGGGACGAAACCCCACGGAAGCACTCCGTAGTGCTTCCGTAGGGTTCCGTTTTGTGCTTCCGTTCCGCACCATTCCGCATCTCCAGATTTGCGGACCCATTGAAGTGAATGGGTCCGCATCCGTGATGCGGAATGCACACGGAACGCTGCCCGTGTATTGCGGATTCGCAAATGCGGTCCGCAATACGGCAACGGGACACCTACGGTCGTGTGCAGGAGGCCTAACATTGTATACATGGATACGACACTCTATATGTAAATCAGTATATGTAAAGACCGTATATGATGCCTATTCGCTACCTCCGCTGATGGCCACATGTACTGTATATGACCACACATAACTGTTTAGAACGCACTTTATAACTATTCCTCCCTCTCTACTGGTCAGATGCTGGAAACAAATGTATTCTTAATGCAAAATGGTGAAGAGCAGGCGCCAAAAGCTAGCTCGTCATGAGGCCACATCTGCACATATCAATAAACAAGGTGAGAAGACCGTGTACGCGTTACGTCTCTCCATTTATTTATGGAGCTACAATTAATCCAATATGTTCGCTGCAATTAGATTTTGCCATCACAGAACCAAGAACCAGAGGAAAAGGTGGAACTAAATGAACTGTAAAAAAAATGGAAATATAATCATATTTTTTTAAAGTAAACAATTTTAAAATGACTGAAATGTTGTAATTTTCTCCCCCAAGGGACGATTTAGCTTTGACTAAGGGCTGTTTCACACGAGCGAGTCCATTGCGGGAATCACGCTCCGTGTGTGAGTGCGATCCTCCGCTCTAGACGTGCAGGAGCGCAGGACATTATCATGATTTATAATGCTATGTGTCTCTGCATTGCCTTTTTTCTACAGAATCATGGTGACAGCTTTATGCCAGTATGATTCTGTGGGAAAAAAGGCCATGCAGAGACACACAGCATTATAAATCATGATAATGCCGTGCGCTCCTGCAAGTCCAGAGCGGAGGATCGCACTCATACACGGAGCGTGATTCCCTCAATGGACTCGCTCGTGTGAAACAGCCCTAAGACGTCACTCAAACCCAGCCGAATCCAGGAAGTGGACGTCGCGCTGGACGAAGGTAAGTATTAAAACAGAAGATGGGAATACCCCTTTAACCCATTAAGGACTCAGGGCGTACCGGTACGTCCTAAGTTTAAATCGCGATTGTGGCGCCGCGGGGCTTAATCCGAACAGGATGCCGGCTGAAATCATTCAGCCGGCATCCTGTCACAACGCCAGGGGGGGGGGCATGTGACCCCCCCCCGTATCAGCGATCGCCGCAAACCACAGGTCAATTCAGACCTGCGGTTTGCTGCGCTTTCTGCAGTTTCTGATCCCCGCGGTCCCTGACCGTGGGGATCAGAAACGTTAAAATGCCCAAAATGTTGATTTTTCACCCCCCCTGCACCCCTGCATGAATTTTTGCCGGTGGGTGGTGCAGGGGGGGGGGTTGTGGGCGGTGCTGGCGGTGGGTGGTGCGGCAGGCGGGATCGCGATCCCCCGCCCGCCTCCTCTTGATAATTCGTTGGTGGCCAGCGGTATGGAAAAGGTTAACAGTCGGGAGCTCCCTCCCTCTCCCATCGGGGGGCTGCTGTGCCTTTGCAGCCCCCAGATAGGATGGGGTCACAGAGGTAGGGAGCCCCCCTCCTTACCCTTCCCCGTCTGCGAAGTTGTGGCCACAACTGAGCAGACGGGGAAGGTTCCCATGGCGACAGGACGCCTTCTCAGGCATCCTGCTGTCCATGGTGCTAAACAGATCTGTGCTAAAGGCATAGATCTGTTCAGACAACGTGTAAGTAAAATACAGTACAGTAGACTATATAGTGTACTGTACTGTATTATACAGACATCAGACCCACTGGATCTTCAAGAACCAAGTGGGTCTGGGTAAAAAAATTGTAAAAAAAAAAAAGTGAAAAAAGTAAAGATTAAAAAAAACACATTTATCACTGAATAAAAATGAAAAAAATAAAATACACTACACATATTAGCTATCGCCGCGTCCGTAACGACCTGATCTATAAAACGGTCATGTTACTTTCCCCACGCGGTGAACGCCATAAAAATAAAAAAATAAAAACTGAGAGAATTGAAATTTTGCCCACCTTACTTCCCAAAAAAGGTAATAAAAGTGATCAAAAAAGTCGCATGTACGCCAAAATAGTACCAATCAAACCGTCATCTTTTCCTGCAAAAATCATACCCTACCCAAGATAATCGCCCAAAAACTGAAAAAACTATGGCTCTTAGACTATGGAAACACTAAAACATGATTTTTTTTGTTTCAAAAATTAAATCATTGTGTAAAACTTACATAAATAAAAATAAAGTATACATATTATGTATCGCCGCGTCCATATCGACCGGCTCTCTAAAAATATAACATGACCTAACCCCTCAGGTGACCACCGTAAAAAAATAAAAATAAAAACGGTGTAAAAAAGCCATTTTTTGTCATCTTACGTCACAAAAAGTGTAATAGCAAGCGATCAAAAAGTCATATGCACCCCAAAATACTGCCAATCAAACCGTCATCTCATCCCACAAAAAATGAGACCCTATCTAAGATAATCGCCCAAAAACTGAAAAAACTATGGCTCTCAGACTATGGAAACACTAAAACATGATTTTTTTTCATTGTGTAAGACTTACATAAATAAAACAATTGTATACATATTAGGTATCGCCGCGTCCGTGACAACCTGCTCTATAAAAATACCATATGATCTAACCTGTAAGATGAATGTTGTAAATAACAAAAAAAAAACGGTGCCAAAAAAGCTATTTCTTGTTATCTTGCCTCACAAAAAGTGTAATATAGAGCAACCAAAAATCATATGTACCCTAAACTACCAACAAAACTGCCACCCTATCCCGTAGTTTCTAAAATGGGGTCACTTTTTTGGAGTTTCTACTCTAGGGGTGCATCAGGGGGGCTTCAAATGGGACATGGTGTCAAAAAAAACAGTCCAGCAAAATCTGCCTTCCAAAAACCGTATGGCATTCTTTTCCTTCTGCGCCCTACTGTGTGCCCGTACAGCTGTTTACGACCAGATATGGGGTGTTTCTGTAAACTACAGAATCAGGGCCATAAATAATACGTTTTGTTTGGCTGTTAACCCTTGCTTTGTAACTGGAAAAAAAATATTAAAATGGAAAATCTGCCAAAAAAGTGAAATTTTGAAACTGTATCTCTATTTTCCATTAAATCTTGTGCAACACCTAAAGGGTTAACAAAGTTTGTAACTACCTCTTGAAAGTAACGATGGCCACTCGTTTTTCTTTACTTAGCTGCTTTTTTCTTGCCATAATACAAATTCTAACAGTCTATTCAGTAGGACTATCAGCTGTGTATCCACCTGACTTCTCCTCAACGCAACTGATGGTCCCTGTCACGGCTGAGGATGGGGGAAATCCTCAGCCGTGTGCAGCCCGATGATGTTTAGGTTGCTTGGCCATGTAGACAGGATTAGGGAGCAGGTCACCTCCTAAGGCATCCCTAACCTGACCCTAGCTCCTAGTTACATGGGCCAACCTTGATGGTAGGAGGGCCCATGCTCCGGAACCTAAAAGTCCCTGCTGGCCCTCAAGATGACCCTCACCTAGGAGCTGAGTAAGACAAGCCCACTCCTCCTAGACACGGAGGAGCAGGAGTCTCAACGGCCAAGCTGCAGGAAAAGGGGAGACATAAACAGCTCTATGGATATGGCAGGTGAACTAGAGTTCCACCTACCTGCCACAGCCTTGCTGACTGGATCCCTGTGTTAGCAGGGTGCAGATCATAAACGCATCCCCACACAGGGACCCAGATCCATAGCTGCACAAAGGAAGACATATAAAACATCACACGGACATCACACATAACTGGAAATAACTTAAGCACAATATGGTTATGACATTAAGGTTTATGACCACAGGGGTGGCTCTTACTGGCAGGTAACAAATACATGAGGCTGCTCTCAGCTAAGCATGGCTGAAGCAACCTGCAGGCCTACAAAAGCAATGAGGCTTTATAGGCCAAGAAGCCACACCCCACAGTCGGACACACCCAGTGATCACACACACTAGGAAGGGGATTAACCCTTCCAACACCAGGGAAGGGAAAACACTAAAAGGAGACGTGCACACAATAACATAAAACACAGTGCACACATCCACACATCACACACAAAACCGCATGCGCAGCGTAGCGAGCTGCATGGCACAGCTCAGCCTGCTACGCTGCCACATACATACTGTTGCCAGCGGCAACCACAGGTGAGGCCAATACCACAGCCCTCACCTGTGATTGAACACCAATGAAAACCGCTGACAACCGCATGCGGTTCAGGAGTCACGGTCATAGCCATGGCCGTGACACTCCCACCCCTCAAAGCCCCCCCACCAAAAAAAGACACGTGAGGGACTCAAACAAGGGGATAGGAGAAGGGGACGTCCACTCTCAGTGCCGGTTCTAAAAAGGGGTCGCTGTCAGCTGCATCCTCTCCCGGCTCACACTAGCCAGTCCGACGAGGACTGCAGCCCGCACCAGCAACAAAGAGAAAAGAACCACTGAGAGATGGACGAGGGGACTCTCCACTCACGTCCCCACTCCAGTCGCTGCCAGCAGACACTCCTAACCAGCACGCAGCCGGACCACTTACGGAGTGCTGCCAGCAGACGACCAGAGATGGGAACATGGAGAGGGACGAGGGATCCCCAACACGGACACGGAAGGTAAGGTGGCGGGGAATAAGCCACCAACCGTGCCGTAAACGGAGAACCCCCAGGAACGCTCTCCCTCCGGAGAACGCGCATGCAGGCCACAATGATATGGCACTGCATGCTGCACCCTTTTTCAAAGGTATGCATACCGCATACCAGACACACACCACGTGTAGTAAAATCAGGGGGACGCCACACGAGGCAACGGTGAAGGGATGGCGGGGAAACGCCACTCACCGCGCCGTCAGAGGCGAAACCCCCAGAACGCTCTCCCTCCAAAGAGCGCGCATGTACCCCTTCGCAGACGGCGGTACATGCTTCACCCTCTTTCGAGGGAATGCATACTCCCACCCCTCAAAGCCCCTCCCAACAACAAAAGGGGAAAGTTGGTGAGGCATAAGAAACAATGGGAGGGGGGGAGGGGGGGAGGGGAAAGACAAACAAAAAGGGGACACCAACACGGACAACGGTGAGCTGGGAATGGCGGTGAATGCCACTCACCGCGCCGTAGATGGTGAGCCCCATAACGCTCTCCCTCCGGAGAACGCGCATGCACCCCATCCGCAGATAGCGGTGCATGCTTTACCCTCTTTCGAGGGAACGCCACGTAAGAGCGCCTGTGGTCATACTGTCACGGCTGAGGATGGGGGAAATCCTCAGCCGTGTGCAGCCCGATGATGTTTAGGTTGCTTGGCCATGTAGACAGGATTAGGGAGCAGGTCACCTCCTAAGGCATCCCTAACCTGACCCTAGCTCCTAGTTACATGGGCCAACCTTGATGGTAGGAGGGCCCATGCTCCGGAACCTAAAAGTCCCTGCTGGCCCTCAAGATGACCCTCACCTAGGAGCTGAGTAAGACAAGCCCACTCCTCCTAGACACGGAGGAGCAGGAGTCTCAACGGCCAAGCTGCAGGAAAAGGGGAGACATAAACAGCTCTATGGATATGGCAGGTGAACTAGAGTTCCACCTACCTGCCACAGCCTTGCTGACTGGATCCCTGTGTTAGCAGGGTGCAGATCATAAACGCATCCCCACACAGGGACCCAGATCCATAGCTGCACAAAGGGAGACATATAAAACATCACACGGACATCACACATAACTGGAAATAACTTAAGCACAATATGGCTATGACATTAAGGTTTATGACCACAGGGGTGGCTCTTACTGGCAGGTAACAAATACATGAGGCTGCTCTCAGCTAAGCATGGCTGAAGCAACCTGCAGGCCTACAAAAGCAATGAGGCTTTATAGGCCAAGAAGCCACACCCCACAGTCGGACACACCCAGTGATCACACACACTAGGAAGGGGATTAACCCTTCCAACACCAGGGAAGGGAAAACACCACTAAAAGGAGACGTGCACACAATAACATAAAACACAGTGCACACATCCACACATCACACACAAAACCGCATGCGCAGCGTAGCGAGCTGCATGGCACAGCTCAGCCTGCTACGCTGCCACATACATACTGTTGCCAGCGACAACCACAGGTGAGGCCAATACCACAGCCCTCACCTGTGATTGAACACCAATGAAAACCGCTGACAACCGCATGCGGTTCAGGAGTCACGGTCATAGCCATGGCCGTGACAGTCCCACTTATTAAACCTGACAGGGCACACCTGTTGTCACGGCCACGGTTTTGGCCGTGACTCCTTGGGAGCCGCATACAGTTGCCCGCGGTTTGGGTTGTTGTTTCAACCGCAGCTTGAGGCTTGATGTTGTTTGCCTCAAGTGCGTTTGCCGCGGACAACAGGTATGTGTGCGGTCCCTTTGGAGTTTGTGTGCGTTTATGTATGCACTGTCGTTTGTCTCTGTGCACTCTGTGTAGTGTGTGGTGTGCACGGACACCTTTCCTGCACTGTGGTTTCCCGTGGCAACGTTTGTCGTTGTGTACATGTGGTGGCAGTGTCCCGGCCTTTGGGCTGACTCCCAGGACACGGTTGCCACCCATGTCGTTGCCTGCGGCAACAACCACAGTGTGTTTGTCGTGTTGGACACTTTCCCTTTAAGTTGGTGTTTTCCCTTTCCTGTGGTGCTGGAAGGGTTAACTCCCTTCCCAGTGTGTGTGATGTCACTGGGTGTGTCTGACCGTTGGGTGTGGCCTCTTAGGCCTATATAGCCTCTCACTTTGGCATGGCTCACTTTGGCATGGCTCAGTAGGTTGCTTCAGTCATGCTTTGCCTTTGCAGGCTCCTGTGATTTCCATCTTCTTGTAAGGGCCACCCTTCCGGTCATAAGTTCTAATACCGTGATGTGTTGTTGATGTCTTGTTTCTTTGGTTTTTGTGCAGCTATGGATGTCCTGGTACCTGTGTGTCTTCATGTGTGTGCTGTTTACCTTTGTCTGTGTGGACAGCCTTTCCTTAGCACGGGTTCCAGTCAGCAAGGCTGAGACAGGTTTGTGTGGAACTGTTTGGTTCACCTGTCTTATCCATAGTCCTGTTTATGTACCCCCTTCTTCATGCTGCTTGGCCAGTGAGACTCCTGCTCCTCCGTGCCTAGGAGGAGTGGGTTGTCTTACCCTGCTCCTTAGCCCAGGGACCGGTCGGAGGGTAAGTCAGGGATCCGAGGTTCCTGCGCATGGGTCCTCCTACTATCAAGGTCGGCCCATGCAGGTAGGAGACAGGGTCAGCGTTAGGGACGCAACAGGAGGTGACCTGCTCCCTGATTCTGTGTTCCTGGCGAGTAGCGACTGGACATCTTCCATCATCGCACGGCTGAGGATTTCCCCCATCCTCAGCCGTGACACCTGTGAAGTGAAAACCATTTCAGGGGACTACCTCTTGAAGCTCATCAAGAGAATGCCAAGAGTGTGCAAAGCAGTAATCAAAGCAAAAGGTGGCTACTTTGAAGAACCTAGAATATGACATATTTTCAGTTGTTTCACACTTGTTTGTTATGTATATAATTCCACATGTGTTAATTCATAGTTTTGATGCCTTCATAGTCATGAAAATAAAGAAAACTCTTTGAATAAGAAGGTGTGTCCAAACTTTTGGTCTGTACTGTATCTGTACAGCACCACCTGCTCTTTGTTATTTTTCTTGTTTCTTTGTCCTGCTCACTGAGATGGCCGCACATACTCAGTTTCATCCTTCAGCTGCCTCCTGAGTTGTGATAGGGAGAGCATGTGTGAGATGGAGAAACAGTCACCATGGTCTGAATACTGTATGTGTGTATATTGACTTATTAGAACTGTCATTCTGCATTTTAACCACTAGAGGACGCTGTTTCTTAACACAGCTAACATTGTGCAAGTATTTGAATATTCAATTGTAGGTGGAGACTCTCTCGGTCTGTAGAAGAAGCAGGAAGCAGAGCAGCATACATCTTAGGAGAGAGGCAGAGGGGCTGGAGAACAGAATCCAGTCGCATCCAGGCTTTATGGAGTCCTGGAGTGGCTGGAATTGCAGCTGAAAGAAGGCTGATCGCAGTCCAAGTCCCAGAGTCCGTCCGGAGAAAGAGGATCTGTCTGCATCCAGGTCTGGAACGTTCTTCAGCGATCGGACCTCATCGTTTGTTCCAAAACTAGATTCTGTTCCAAGGAAAGAGCATTGAATTCAGGAAGCTGATGAGAACGGAGGAGCAAAGTTATGAACCCTGCCGGATTGCATGTTGTGGCAGGGACTTGTTATTCGGTCCGGAGCTGCCACCGGATACAGTACAGACCCGGGTCAGTAAATTCGTGCACGCACCTCATAGAAGTTTTAGCACCCAGAGACTGAGTTATGGCCTGTAGTTAGCTAGTTAGGGCCTCTATCTTGTGTCAGGCCAAAAGTGTTATCATTCATCCCAGGAACTCCAGCCAATTAAATGTGTTTGCCCAGTGAAATGTGTTTGCCAGAGTGATTCTTAGGCACGTGCTACGTTATCAGTTAATGGAAAGAGGGGGGAATTCTGTATAATGTTGCAAGATTGTAAGCTGCTGTGTCGCACCGCGGGCTAGCCTGTATTTCACACACACGATTGTTCCTGTTCTTTAGGTTAATAACAGGTATGGAGAGGCAGAGTTAGCTCTGCTCGCAGTAGGTAAATTGCTCAAGTGTTTTCCGGCTACCATCAGAGGGCGCCGTGCTGTGCAACACAGGGGTCTCAGCCCCCGGGCTGAGTGTATGTAATCTAAACTTATGTTCACTGCATTTGGGGTTGTGTTTGATATCCCGTTATAGTAAAAAGTCTGTTTTACAAAAGCTGGTGTCAGTGTCGCTTTCCTCGTTCGTGACTTCGCTGTATCCTGGGGAGCCCACCCCGGTACACGGCTTACACATGAACATGCCCCCTTAACTGCAGCAGAAAAGACACTCCCCTTGAGCTGAAAATTTTTGTTTCAAGGACAGAACCAATGTCCCACCTTCTGGAAGTGTCACAGTCACCAGCGGTTACTCTTTCCCGCTGGAAGTAATAGAAACAAAAACGAGATTATGACCAGCGTCTTCTCTTGTGCAAGTTTATTCCCAATCAACACAGCAAACAGGCAACGTTTCAGCTTAACACAAGCCTTTCTCAAGTCATAAAGAATATCACACAGTGTGAACTTATATACCTCCTACATAAGGGGTTGTACCAATTTTCCACCAATGAATACATAAATTACAACATATTAAAACCAATCATCTGTGTTTATATAAAATAGCATTTTGTCCTCCCCATACACGGATCCACATATACGTGAGCTACAGTATGGCCGCCGCCGCATGTCTCCTCCGCGTGTTCAACAATCTACTGCGCATGTCCTTATTGTATGTGTCTTACGTTTTACTTATCGGACTGCGCATGTCACTTTGCGTCCCTCCTCACGCAACTTTATTGACAGGGACAACAGGATACTTTATCCTCCATTCTTACTCTATGTATCCCCCACAATATATATTCTTCTCTTCATAAATGTCCCATAACACACCACAGCACCACTGAATCATGTCCATAACATGGCTCTCAGTTCGTGTGCTGTTTTAGCAAATCCCTAGGGGACCATGAATATCATCTATAATCTCCATTACGTCATGTCCCTATCCCACTTTTCCTCGCTGTGGAGACATGCGCCCAGTATCGCCAATCTGCAACTCACTGTAATCAGGGGAAAAAAAAAAAAGATAACTAGTGAATGTTCACATTATAACACCTATAGTGATTAAAAAAAATTCATTACTATATATAGAAAGACCCCCCCCTCCCCATAAAACCACACATACCAAAGGTAAGACAAGAACTTATAGGGCCCTCAAGGTGAATTACATTAAAATCTATATATTTAACCCCCTCGGTTGTAATGTTTCCAAAGTATATATCCATCTCAACTCTTTTTTCTGCAAAAGACCTTCTCTATCTCCATCTCTCCGAAGTGGAGGCACAGAATCAATGATCCTAAATCTCAACTGGTTAATAGAATGTCCCTTTTCTTTAAAATGTTTCAAAAAGGGGTCACTTTATACTCACGCCTCTTTGGCACAATAGCCACTTACAGACCTTAGATGGTATAGCAACCGATCAATTCTGGCAAAAGAATGGGATTTTATACGTCGCACAGGTTGTTAAGAATAAAGAAATGAAGACTTTGCGGAACTATCACATAGTCGCAGTGTTTCCCAACCAGTGTGCCTCCAGCTGTTGCAAAACAACACCTCCCAGCATGCCTGCACAGCCAAATGCAGTCCGGGCATGCTGGGAGTTGTAGTTTTGCAACAGCTGGAGGCACGCTGGTTTGGAAACAGACATAGTGTACAGAACCTCTCATGATTTAGGTACTTCCAGCTTCGGTCGGCACTTTCTAGCTTGGAGGACAAATCATTATTGGAAATAGATACTTTGTCTCCATTAAATGAATGGTTAGGGAAGATATCACTAGGAAGGAAGATTTCAAATATATACAAACTACTAATTAAGTCACGTTTTTCTGAGACACAATCACCAGGACAAAGGGCCTGGGAGATGGACTGTCCAAATATAAAGCTGGTGGGATGGGGGAGTATCTTTACTAATCCAGATGTACTTTCTCACAATTTTAACAACGTTCTAACACAGTTTAACATTTATCATAGACTTTATGTTACTCCCGTTTGGTTAAGCAAGTGTGGATTAAGAGATACCTCCAAGTGCCCTCGTTGTGATAATGTAGGAGCGGACTATCTGCACATGATGTGGCTTTGTCCAGGTCTGACAGTATGCTGGAATGGTATTAAAAATCTTCTTACCCACAAATTAAAAATATGTATATCTCTTGACCCACAACTGTTTTTACTCAACGATCTGTCTTCACTAACTATCCATAAATACCAAAAGATTCTACTGGGTAGAGTACTACTAAGAGCCAGATTACTGATCAGTCGTAGTTGGTTTGCACGCCATGCTCCTGAAGTAAACAACTGAACAAATCTGGTTAATAAGATTAAAAACTATGAACGGATTCTGTATAAGCACAGAGGCGGATTAGAAAAATGGAATAAGATATGGGAAGGTTGGAAGTTCTGATAGGCTTTTATGCTGAATTTCGTAATGGGCTGCTCCCCTTTTTCTTTTTCTTTTCCCCCTTTCTTTTTCTTTCCTCCTTCTCTTCTCTCTTCTCTTCCCCCTAGTCTGCTTGAGGGGGGAGGGGGAGGGAGGACAGTGGACGCATCGCATGGGGGGGAGGATAAAAATGGGATTGGGGGAGAAAATGGAGTAAGCTAATTGCACCAAATGCTAATTTTGACTTGTGTATTTTTACTCCTTTGTATACTAATAAAGTTGTTAAATTAAAATAAAAATAAAAAATGTTTCAAAATTGGTAGCTCCATCATCTCCTTCCTAATCGTACTCTTATGTTTATTAATTCTCGCTCTAATCTCCATAGTTGTCTCTCCTACATAGAACAAACTACAAGGACATTGTATCATATACGCCACATAGTCTGATCTGCAAGTATATCTTTCTTTATTTTATAGATCTCCCCATTTCCTTTTTTAGGTCTCATAAGGAATGTCTGTACATCCTTCCTTAGAGGCCCAATATCTGAATTTATTAGTCTATCTCTCAAGTTTCTATTCCGCCTGTAGGACATTAGGGGCTTCTCTTTAAACTCCTTGACTCCTGGACAACCCTTCTCCAACATGACCCAATTGCCCCTGACAAAGCATGAGTTGAAACCTGGGTCGGGCGTGCACAAGGCTGCTGTGTTTTATCGTTGACTTTGCCTGTATTTTTATGGAATTTTGTGAGTATAATAAATACCTGTTTATACATTTATTGGAGACGGTGCTTCACTATCAGAGCGAACTCCTTGTAGGACCACCACTGGGAAGGAGGACCTTGATGTGTTCGTAACTATAGCGCTTGTTTGAAGTGTCTGCCTACCATCGTGCGCCGGTAAGTATAGCATTGGGAGTGCATACAGCTAATAGCAGCAGTACTTCACTATCAGTGTGATTTTTTGACATTCCACAGGAATAATTGGAGGAGGAAAGATACCTGTGGAGACTAATATTTTACCCATACGTGCAGGAGTGGATAACTCTAATTTGGAGTGGCTACCTTGAAAATTGCGCAGTCCGCCAAAACGCATTGAACTGAGTCTGATTTGTACTCACATCACTTTTGGACCTGCTGCGGTAAATTATCCAGGCAACGTATCAGAGGATCTTGTTTTTAATAATGCGCAGTAGATTGTTGAACACGCGGAGGAGACATGCGGCGGCGGCCATACTGCAGCTCACGTATATGTGGAGGACGTTGGGGAGAAGATGTAAGAAGGGGTTCCATGTATGGGGAGGACAAAATGCTAATTTATATAAACACAGATGATTGGTTTTAATATGTTGTAATTTATGTATAAGTAATTAATTGGTGGAAAATTGGTACAACCCCTTATGTAGGAGGTATATTAACTCCCCTTGAGCTGTCAGCTTGATATAAATCTAGCGGAGCAATGAATGGGGAGATCTCTGGATCCATTAGAGGTGCAGGGCTGGTTCTAGCTTTGTTAGAAAGAGGGTGCCATGTACTATATAATGGCATAACCCCTTTAAGGGACTTTTACAGAGGGCGATTCTCGGTCAGATGATTACTAACATGGCATTAGTGATCGTTCTTCCCAATACTGTGGAGGAGCAGCAGTCTCCTTCACTGACAAGCAGGTGCTTGTTGCGAAGGATTGTTTCCTCCCCGACAATTGCATGCTAAAATGGCCGTTTAAAGGCCTTTAGAAGTTTGTGTAGGAGAGGTTGAGGGGGGGAGGGGAGCTAGAGAATGAGTCATCAAATGAGGTCTAAAGCTGCCCAAGGTGCCACTCACAACCAATCATTAGAATTACTTTGATCAAGTAAGGAACACTCTGCAAACCCTACTATGTATGAAATGTCCTCCTGACATTGTTGAGAAGATCAATTTAAATCACTTTCACATGTCACTATTTGCAAGCCAAAACATGGAGTAAAGCATTAATAGAGAAAAGTATAATGGAAAAATTTGCTCTTTTTGCGTATTTTGCTTAAAAATACTGCCGTAAAATATTGATCTTCTTTTTTTTTTTTTTTTTTCAGACTATAAGATGCACCAGACCATAATACACACTTAGGATATAGACAAGGAAAATAAGATAAAAATATTGAAACGAAGGGACTGCTGTACCAGCGACAGAGCCAGGTGCACGTTCAGCTTCTGCGCCGTTGGATGAGTGCACGCATACTGTTGTTTTTTTGCCATCCCCTCTGTGATCGATTGCTGGCGAAATACGTGATGAGTAGGAGGAGCATCAGGAGCAATAGACGCAAGGAAGGAACAACAGTTTCTGAAGTTGAGGAGCCCTGACTGCTGGAGAAGGCATCTGGGCCA
The DNA here is from genome assembly GCF_905171765.1 of Bufo bufo. Taxonomy (NCBI): domain Eukaryota; kingdom Metazoa; phylum Chordata; class Amphibia; order Anura; family Bufonidae; genus Bufo; species Bufo bufo. The sequence goes on from NC_053392.1 coordinate 84,745,846, forward strand.
CTGGGAGATGCAGCAGTTGCTGCGTCAGGCTGTACCACTACATTAGTGCCACGGTTTTCCCAGGCAACTTTATGGTGACGCTCCATGTGTTGACTCAGAGCCGTGGTGCCAACATTAGCACCCAGACCGCGCTTCACCTTCTGTCCACATATCCTGCATACCCCAATGATAAGTCCTCCAGCGACTTGATAAAAAATTCCCACACTGACGAATATGGCATTTTACCCCCACAACTCCATGCTGCCTGACTGTATGAAACCATGCACTGCTAGTTGTTTCCTGACAGGTAGAAACATAGAATGTGTCGGCAGATAAGAACCATTTGGCCCATCTAGTCTGCCCAATATACTGAATACTATGAATAGCCCCTGGCCCTATCTTATATGAAGGATGGCCTTATGCCTATCCCATGCATGCTTAAACTCCTTCACTGTATTTGCAGCTACCACTTCTGCAGGAAGGCTATTCCATGCATCCACTACTCTCTCAGTAAAGTAATACTTCCTGATATTACTTTTAAACCTTTGCCCCTCTAATTTAAAACTATGTCCTCTTGTAGCAGTTTTTCTTCTTTTAAATATTCTCTCCTCTTTTACCGAGTTGATTCCCTTTATGTATTTAAAAGTTTCTATCATATCCCCTCTGTCTCGTCTTTCTTCCAAGCTATACATGTTAAGGTCCTTTAATCTTTCCTGGTAAGTTTTATCCTGCAATCCATGTACTAGTTTAGTAGCTCTTCTCTGAACTCTCTCCAAAGTATCAATATCCATCTGGAGATACAAATTAAATCGAATTTTTCCTAAAATTCGTATCTAATTCATTTCACTTCGATTTGCTCAACACTAGTGCCTATATACTGTACCACTATTAATACTGCTGGCCAGATGACTGGTGCTGCTACTGCTGTTTGCACTAATATCCCTATTCTGACTCTCGGATGATGAGGCATGGGTATTTTGTTTATGCATTCTTCAGTTAACCTGACATTTTATTATGAGGCTTATAAATAAAAAGTCACAGGTTATTAAAAGTCACAGACTATTAAATGGTAATAGCAAAATTGCAAGTGTTTTTTCCCGTAATTTAAAGACAGAGGCGCAATTAAATGCCCCTGCCCTTCTACAAAAATTCTTCATTCTGGCATTGCCAAATAACAATGGTAAAAATGCAGATTTTGCAGTAAAATGCTTTTGCTATAACTGCACAATGTCTTGATAGACACGTGTATATTAATGCAGTCTTGGCAGCATAATGTGTTCACTAACATGGGTATACTAATGCCATTTGTACAATAAAGCACATTCACTAACACTGGTATGGAAATGTTTTTTGCAAAAAATTATTTTGTTTTAACTGAACAGTATCATGAATACAACACATTCACTAACACAGGTATATTGATGCACTCCAGTGCGCTGAAAATGCTCAAATGAGGCTTTTAGAAAAAAGTGGATTATTACTCAACATTTACAGCAGAATGTATGCTATTGGGGTGCTGGCAATAAGCCTGCGAACTGTAGAAACTTAAGGTTTATAGTTTTTAAAAAAAAAATAAGCTGTCTGACTATCCATATACAGAAAAAATATGAGTTTGTTGCAGGATCGAACTTGCCAGCAAGCTGTTTAAACTATGAAACACACAACTCAGAGTTACCAGTCTTACTTTCCCTGATAAAACCCTAAAATCTTCCCAATTTTATCTTCCTCTCTATAGCATGTCCCTAGTACAGCTTGCTTATTGGCCTGCAATTGCTCTGCAAACACAGTCATAACACATGCTATCAGAATGCAAGTTGAGAAAGAATGGTGTGTAATGGTGCTCTCAGCAGAAGGACCTGCCAGAATTCTGCCCCTGATTGGCTGGTCAGGCTGTCTGTTAGCCCCATAGCCGACCAGGGCAAGTCCTCCACTCCCACGATCATGTGACACTTCCTCTTCTTCCTTCCTGTTGTTTTCCCTGCCAATTTTCATAGAAAAATTGTGCTGGGCACTGTTTAGGTGATTTTTCTGAAGCAAATCACTAAAAGTTAGGATTTCTTTGGCAGACAAATTTATGTGAAATTCATAACTAATAAAATTTGTTTAGAATTGATTCACTCATCTCTACTCCCTACATATAACAGAAGATAAGCTATAATTAAGATGTCTTTTGAACATTTTAACTTATCTCTTTGTTATCCACCATCTTTTGGACATTCTCGCACAGCAAAAGCTTGACAAGACTTGACCCGACCTAAGTGATTGTTATTATACTTTATTTGAACTATTTACTTACCTATTGTTTAAGCCTATTTATTCCCGTATCCCAGAATCCACAGTAAAACAGTGACATAACTCTCATCTCTAGCTTAACATAAGTATGGTTAAATATATGAATCTAACCATATATAATAAACAAGTGTACCTTTCATCTTTTAACCCATGTATTAGGGCTTGTTCACAAGACCGAGCTGTGTTTTGCGGTCCGCAAATTGTGGATCCGCAAAACACATATGCCGCCTGTGTGCCTTCCTCAATTTGCGGAACGGAAGTTTGCCAAGTTTGCTGTCCCACGTGAATTCAGTAATGCCTCCGTTCCAGGTGTGTCCACCTCATTCATTCCACCATCCTTCATTAGGGTTCCACATATACCACTGTCTGGCTAAAAAGATACTGGGTAAGTTCTCACCTCTTTACAAGCTAAAACAAGTATGCCAGACAGATACTTACACCAATTAAAACCCATTAAAAGGTAAAGAAAAGTCCTTCAGTGCAAGAATTGTCCGAGCCCGAGAACAGACTGTGGACAAGGTTTGTTCTGACATGACAAACCCTTTAAATGCTAAGAATTTTACTTTCTCAAAACCTTAAACCTCTGTAATCATGTAGTTACCAGCTAGAAATACTATAAGGACTAGATGGTAGGAGAACTACCAGGCACCCTCACAAATATACAAGCATACATGTATATATTTTTTGTATACATACTTTAAGTTCTATTTATTTACTTGTGCTAGTATAATGTAGATATTGTCAAACAACTATGAAGCAAATCTATTATTTGCAATCTGGTCCATCAGCTGTGAAATATATCAGCATATTGGAAAATATTTCTGTGCAGATGGTGAACAGTCCAATTACATCCTATGTGGGGCCTGCAAATGCCAAGCTCAGAATGGTTTTCCTTTGGAAAAATATTTCCAATTATTTCAACAAAGTTAGTCATATCTCTAAGCACACAATATAACAGCCGTAACATTAAAAACACTTGTCTAATATTGCATAGCACAATCTGGAGTCCCCAAAACAGCTCTGACCTGTTGAAGGACTCCACAAGAACTCTGAAGGTGTCCTGTGATATCTGGCACCACAGTGTAAGCACCATGATTTTGGACTATTAACTGCAGATTACTATTTATTTTCTACTGCCACCAGTCAGCACTGAGGGCTGTGTTGAAATACATTGTCAGGACTGCTGTGCATGCGCACAAGAGTCCTCTCAAGTATGTTAGTACACCACAGTAGTCAGAGTATCACAGTAGTCAGTGCATTTCAGTGCATCTTTGAGTGCTGATTGCAGAGCTGGCAAAGTGACAGATGATTGCACCTCTGGTATGCTATCTTGTTGATATCTCTCCCCTGAACTGCAGGCTAACAGCTGAAAGCTGCCACTTGTGACTCTGTAGTGCAGGTTTTTGTGAGTTGGCCTGGCCTGGATGGAATCTAAGGTGATGGGTGTCTGAACCGTAGCCCCTCATCTTCAGCAAAATCTGGTTAGCTATGGTTGCTGGTTACTCTGCTGAGTGTACTGCTGTAGCTTTGCAGAATATCTGGAGTTTGGTCTTTGAGTTTTCTCTGGAGTAGTGGTCTCACAGATGAGTCAGTTCTCTGGTCCCTAATACCCTAGGATAGGAACAATAAGACACGGTCCTAGCTAACACTTTCCTCCCTTGGCAAGAAACAATACCAGCACACTCTACCAAGTTGGGAGGAATGAGATAGTTAGCCTCAATCATGGTGCCAACCATACCTCACCTGCTGGTGTACAGTGTAAACATTAAATAACATTAAAGACCAAACATTTTCAGATAACCCCTGTTCTGGGGTATTGCACATCCATATGAATTTCAGAACCCAAGGTTTCTAGCAGACTTATTGCCCAGAGAATCACAATGCTTTTGCCAGCATGCCTTCTTCTACCGATAGCACATTCTGATGCCATCTCTTCCACAGGTAAGTGATACTTATACATCTGACCAGCCACATAATGTAAAACTTAATATGATTCATCAGACCAGACCTCATTTCTCCATTACTTCATGCTCAAGTTCTTTTGCATTGGACAGGAGTCAGAATGGGCACGTTGACCAGTCTCAGACACACAGCCTCATAAACAGCAAACTACAATGTGTTTATAATATCCAGCATGAACCTTTTCAACAATTTGTGCAACTGTAGCTCTTCTGTGGGATCAGACCAAAAAGCCTAGCCTATGCCCCCCACCCACATCAATAACCCTTGGGTGCCTATGACTGTCACTAGTTGTCTTTCCTCAGCCCACTTTTGGTAGGAACAAGGGGTGGACTGGGAATTTAAAGTGACCCTGACAAAAAAATAATAGGAGTGGCCCCATGTTGTAGGTGGGCCCAAACTGATAGAAGGTGGGACCAATACAAGTAGGCATGTCAACTCAAGTAGGCAGGGCCAGCAATATCATAGAGGACAGTATATTGTGCTACACTTTGCTTCTTGGTTCTGCAGCAGAACCAAATACCAAAGTGCAGCACAACATACTTCCCCAGCAGAACCAAATACCAAAGTGCAGTACAATATACTGCCACAGCAGAACCAAATACCACGGTGCAGCACAATATACTGCCCCCAGCAGCATAAAATACCTCCCCAAAAGCTGCCCCTCTATTGTAGCCAGCTCAGCTGCCAGATTCTGTCCTCCTCCTCCACCAGTTGTCACTAATTAACATATGGAACAGGATGAGGTGAGAGGTAGGCCACAGCACAGAGCCAGCCCTACCTTCAGCATGATGATTGGTCTTTCAGAGCTATCAAAAATACAGGAGAACACAGAAGTACATACCTGCTACATCCAGTGATGTCTCCTCTAATTTAGATGTTTTCATTCCTAATCTTCTCCATTGGTCCAGACCGCCATGACTATTTCTTTGAGATAGCTCTTGTCCCTGCAGGGTTTGCCACATCTTAGACTCCTCACTTTTCCATCATTCTCACCACCTTCTCAACACAAACTCCCCATTATGATACCCGTACAGTGTTCTCTACAGGACAGCCTGTAAAAACAAGCAATTTTTTCTTGTGTCCCTGAAAAAAAAAATGTGTCCGGGACTTTTTGAGGCTGGTGGTCCTTAACTAGATTATTTTGGTGGTAATTGTCATAATTTTACAGCTCACTGTAAATGCTGTTAATGAGTTATCTGTATATTGAGCTGTAGACACGCATTACTTATAATCTTTATCATTCATTATGGTTTTCCAGTTTGTCCGTAAAAAATATTGCCTGTCAGTGATTTTAGTATAAGTTGTCCAGAAAAAAGAAAAATTCCAGTTGGCAAGCCTGCCACCCCCAATACTGTGCCCTCTGTGCTCCCCAATGCCCCCAAATTCTACACTGCAGAAAAATAGTGTAATCAGTAATAATAATGCCCCCTTATAGTGCTTCCAGCAATAGTAATGCCTCCCTTATAATGCTCCTGGTATTAATAATGTCCCCTATATTGCCTCCAGCAACCATACCCCCTCTTGTGCTTCCAGTAATAATAAATAATTGTCCCCTAGTAACAATGCCTGTATAATGCCCCCAAATGTAATGTTCCCTATTGTGCCTTCAATATTAATAATAATGTCCTCAAAAATTCCCCTATGGTGCCCCCAGTATTAATAATGCTGCCATTACCATGAGATAATGTTATTCACTTCACCTGTCAGTGGTATTAATACTAGAGTATGGACAATCTTCAGTGAACACATGATCATAGTGATCCACACAGCTTATCAATATTGTGCCAGGTAGTCAATGACTACCATAATCCCTTGGATTTCCTTTGGAGTTAACATGCCACATACTTTAGCTGTGGGATTTGCGGTATATCTATCTATTCTAAATTCTCCTACACAAATAGATATCAGCGTTTTCTCTTGTACAACTTTATTTTACAGCTTAAGGCATGTAATTAATTTTGAAAGGCTAAAATGCACTGGTATTATTAAGTTGCGGCAGAATACAGGATGTGAACAAGAAGCGCTGAGAAATCTCACAAAAGAACAAATAAACCCGTCTGATATAATGCCCTTGTAGAGATTATGGCTCAATACAACCTGATCTGTAATTAAACCTTCACAAACTTCTCCTGGACTCACTTGATAAATGGTAATGAGAATTTCTACTTACAATCATTTCTATCTCGTCTTCTTTAAGGAGTTTCAAACAAAATGCATAAAATTTTTGCAATGTCGTGTGCACAGACCCTGTGCAGGGTAATATCATAAAATGGCTGCATGTGACATGTCGTAGTTTTATTCCGGCCGTCTCTCGGCATGTTTGTCGTGCTGCCGCCGGAACCCCAGCCCGCCCCCATTATAGTCAATGGGGCCGGAGCAGTAGTCCGGGGGCACGCGTGCACTAGCCTGCCTGCCGGAGTTCCTTGCCGCTAGTGTGAAACTAGCCTAAACATTTCTGATAATTATTGATTAGTCCTGCACATTGGACTGGAGGAATTTTAGCCCATTCTTCGGTACAAAACAGCTAGAACTCTGTAATGATGGTGGGTTTCCTCCCATAATCTGCTCGCTTCAGGTCCTTCCAAAACATTTCTATTGGATTAAAGTCAGGGCTTTGACTTGGCCATTTTAAACTTTATAACTTTATTATTTTTTAACCATTATTTAATAGAATGATTTGCGTGTTGGGTGTGTGTGGGTCATTGCTGCATGACCAACATGTTCTTGAGATCCAGCTCATGTCCAGAAATCCTGACATTTTCCTTTAGAATCTGCTGGTATAATTCAGAATGCATTGTTCCATCAATGATGGCAACTTGGCAAGCCATCCTGGCTCAGAGGCGGCAAAACAGTCCCAAATCATTATACTACCAACAGCGTGTTTCACGGATAGGATGAGGTTTTTATGCTGGAATGCATTGTTTTTCTTTCTCCAAACATAGCGTTTTTCATTCATTTAAACCCAAAATTCCTATTTTGGTCTCATCCATCCACAAAACATTGTTCCAATAGCCTTCTGACTTGTCCCGGTGATCATTAGCAAACTGCAGACGGGCATGAATGTTCTCTTTGGAGGGCAGTGACTTTCTCCTTTCAATCCTGCAATGCACACCATTGTTGTTCAGTCTCCTCCTGATGGTGGACTCATGAACAGTAACATTAGCTAATGTGACAAAGGCATTTAGTTGTTTACAGTTTACCTTGGTTTGCTTTGTGATCACGCATACTTATTACACACCTTGCTCTTAATGTGATCTTTGTTGGTCGACCGCTCCTGGAAAGGGTAATAATGGTCTTGAATTTACTCCATTTGTACACAATCTGTATGACTGTGGATTGGTGGAGTCCAAACTCTTTAGAGATGGTTTGGTAATCTTTTCCAGTCTGATGAGCATCAGCAACTTTTAGGTCCTCAGAAATCTCCTTTCTTCATTCCATGAAAGAGTTCCACAAATGTGTTGTGAACTTCAGAATTTGATAGATACATGTTCTTTAAATAAAGCAGGTCACCCACTCACACCTGATTGTCATCTTATTGATTGAAAACACCTGACACTAATTTCCCCTTCAAATTTTCCCACTAACCCTAAAGGTTCACAAACTTTTGCCACTCACAGACATGTGATATTGAATCATATTCCTCAATAAATAAATGGCCAGGTCTAATATTTTTGATTCATTTGTTTGATTTGGTTATCTTTATCTACTTTTAGGACTTGTGTGAAAATCTGATGTAGTTTTAGCTCAAATTTATGTAGAAATATAGAAAATTCTGAAGACATCACAAACTTTCAAGCACCACTGTATCTGTATCTGATTTGACACGTCTCTTCCAAGCTTTCCATGCATCTTTAGTAAGTGTGAAAATTCTTCTATGTATAACACAAATGTCACAGCACTGTGTGGGTGGTAAACTCCACACCGAACACAGGAGGGAAGGGAAGAGGTATTAGGCCTGAAAACTAGGGAAAGGGGAAAGGTCACCACCTAGTGAATACTTAAACCGAGCCCTGACTACTATCAGTATGAACAGACCTCAATGGTAAGAATGTTCATATGCAGGAACCTAGAGCCCTATCTGACCCAAAAGGGCCCTGGAAATAGTGTCAGGACAAAAGATGACCTGTTCCTTTCCAGCTGAAGGAACAGGAGACCCCTCAAGCCTCATACCAAATGATAGGGGACACTTAACTCCAAAGTACACGGACGACCAGGAACTCAATGGAGAACCAAACACCAGCACTTCCACAACCATAAAGGAGCTATCAACCGCATAGCATGATGGGTGAGACCACACTAAATAGAGACTAGAGGTGTGGTCATAACCAGCACCAACACAGAAACAAGTGAAAACCATAGAGGCTGTCAGATCACATCACAAGCAGCCAGTTTCTTAGATCTTCTGACCCCTGTCACGGGAGAGACTATGACAACAAATCCATGAAACAACATAAAATGACATAAAAATGTCGCTTTTCTATGAAATTTAACTCACATTCTATAACTACAGTTTCTGCATGTCCAGCTACAGTGATATTAGGACCAACTATGCCAGATTTTCTTCTATTTGGGTTTACCCCCACTCCTGTTACTTTACATACCTTGCTGATTAGCCTTTCACTATTTAGCAGAGCACTGTGTATTTAATTGATGGTTGCTCACTTCTTAGTAGATAATTGCAAACCTTGCATGTTATATACAGTCAGGTCCATAAATATTGGGACATCAACACAATTCTAACATTTTTGGCTCAATACACCACTACAATGGATTTGAAATGTAACAAACAAGATGTGCTTTAACTGCAGACTGTCAGCTTTGATTTGAGGGTATTTACATCCAAATCAGGTGAACGGTGTAGGAATTACAACAGTTGGCATATGTGCCTTCCACTTTTTAAGGGACCAAAAGTAATGGGACATAATAATAATCATAAATCAAACTTTCACTATTTAATACTTGGTTACAAATCCTTTGCAGTCAATTACAGCCTGAAGTCTGGAACGCATAGACATCACCAGACGCTGGGTTTCATCCCTGGTGATGCTCTGCCAGGCCTCTACTGCAACTGTCTTCAGTCCCTGCTTGTTCTTGGGGCATTTCCCCTTCAGTTTTGTCTTCAGCAAGTGAAATGCATGCTCAATCGGATTCAGGTTAGGTGATTGAGTTGGCCATTGTATAACATTCCACTTCTTTCCCTTAGAAAACTCTTTGGTTGCTTTTGCAGTATGCTTTGGGTCATTGTCCATCTGCACTGTGAAGCGCCGTCCAATGAGTTCTGAAGCATTTGGCTGAATATGAGCAGATGATATTGCCAGAAACACTTCAGAATTCATCCTGCTGCTTTTGTCAGCAGTCACATCATCAATAAATACAAGAGAAGCAGTTCCATTGGCAGCCATACATGCCCACGCCATGACACTACCACCACCATGCTCCACTGATGAGGAGGTGTGCTTAGGATCATGAGCAGTTCCTTTCCTTCTCAATACTCTTCTCTTACCATCACTCTGTACAAGTTGATCTTGGTCTCATCTGTCCATAGGATGTTGTTCCAGAACTGTGAAGGCTTTTTTAGATGTCGTTTGGCAAACTCTAATCTGGCCTTCCTGTTTTTGAGGCTTACCAATGGTTCCCATCTTGTGGTGAACCCTCTGTATTCACTCTGGTGAAGTCTTCTCTTGATTGTTGACTTTGACACACATACACCTACCTCCTGGAGAGTGTTCTTGATCTGGCCAACTGTTGTGAAGGGTGTTTTCTTCACCAGGGAAAGAAATCTTCGGTCATCCACCACAGTTATTTTCCGTGGTCTTCAGGGTCTTTTGGTGTTGCTGAGCTCACCGGTGCGTTCCTTCTTTTTAAGAAATTTCTAAACAGTTGTTTTGGCCATGCCTAATGTTTTTGCTATCTCTTTGATGGGTTTGTTTTGTTTTTTCAGCCTAATGATGGCTTGCTTCACTGATAGTGACAGCTCTTTGGATCTCATCTTGAGAGTTGACAGCAACAGATTCCAAATGCAAATAGCACACTTGAAATTAATTTTGGACCTTTTATCTGCACATTGTAATTGGGATAATGAGGGAATAACACACACCTGGCCATGGAACAGCTGAGAATCCAATTGTCCCATTACTTTTGGTTCCTTAACAAGTGGGAGGCACATATGCAAACTGTTGTAATTCCTACACCGTTCACCTGATTTGTATGTAAATACCCTCAAATTAAAGCTGACAGTGTGCAGTTAAACCACATCTTGTTTGTTTTATTTCAAATCCATTGTGGTGGTGTATAGAGCCAGAAATGTTAGAATTGTGTCAGTGTCCCAATATTTATGGACCTGACTGTACAGATAAACAAACTCATCAACACTAAATCCATATCATTCCTTGACGAAGAAAATGACAAGGGTTTCTAGAGCTCTGAAAAAGTGTTTGGAGTTCTGCAGCTTACAAAAGCAATGACATGCCGTGGCCACTTGGATTGACCACATAAGGTCTCATACACACAGGCATATTAGAGGGGTCATCTAGAATTAAACAAACATGACTGCTTTTTTCCCAAAACAGTGCTACACCTTTGTATGTGGTATTGTAGTTTGGAAGACAGCAACCATGTATAATGCTGGACAATTCATATAGGGCTCTGTAATTTCTCAGCGTATTCCCATCTGGAAGCATTGCTAGGAGAGAATAGCTCCTTACATATAAAGTGCCTTGAAAAAGTATTCATACCCTTTGAATTTTTCCACATTTTTTTCACGTTACACCCACAAACTTAGATGTATTTTATGTGATAGACCAACACAAAGTACCAAGTATGTGTGAAGTACGGTTTTCAAATTAAAAAAAAATAAAATAAATCTGGAAATGTGGTGTGCCTTTGTATTCAGCCCCCTGAGTCAATACTTTGTAGGACCACTTTTCTCTAAAATTACAGCTGCAAGTCTTTGTGGGTATGTCTCTACCAGGTTTGCACATCTAGAGGCTGAAATTTGTACCCATTATACTTTGCAAAATAGCTCAAACTCAGTCAGATTGGATGGAGAGCGTTTGGGAAAAGCAATTTTCAAGCCTTGCCTCATATTCTCAATGGGATTTAGGTCTGGACTTTGGGCCATTCTAACACATGAATACGCTTTGATCTAAACCATTACACTGTAGCTTTGGCCGTATTTTTAGGTTTGTTGTCCTGCTGGAAGGTGAACCTTCGAACCAGTCTCAGGTCTTTTGCAGACTCTACCAGGTTTTTCTCCAGGATTGCCCTGTATTTAGCTCCATCCATCTTCCCATCAACTCTGACCAGCTTCCCTGTCCCTGCTGAAGAAAAGCATCCCCAGGGCATGATGCTGCCATCACCATGTTTCAAGGTGGGGTTGGTGTGTTTAGGGTGATGTGCAACGTTAGTTTTCTGCCACACATAGCGTTTTGCACTTAGGCCAAAAATTTAAACTTTGATCTCATTTGACCAGAGCACCTTCTTCCATGTTTGCTGCGTTCCCTACCTGGCTTGTGGCAAACTGCTAACCGGCCTTCTTATGGCTTTCTTTAAAAAAATTGTTTTTTTCTTTGCCACTCTGTCATAAAGTATAGAGAAATTGTAATAGGACAGCACTACCTTTTGAGTTGTCTCAGTAAGTCCATTCGGTGGCGGTGCCTGTGGTGTCGGATCCTAGCCTCTAGAGATCCCAAGATGCAGAAATACAGGAAAAACTGCGGCACTCCAGCTTCTCAAATCAGATTCATGTTTATTATTCACCCAGCGTGCAAGCATGTTGCACGCTGGGTGAATAATAAACACAAATCTGATTTGAGAAGCTGGACTGCCGCGGTTTTTTATTTCTACTCTTTCATGAAGGACAGATTTGTGGAGTACATGACTAATAGTTGTCCTGTGGACAGATTCTCCCACCTGAGCTGTGGATTTCTGCAGCTCCCCCACAGTGACCATGAGCCTATTGGCTGCTTCTCTAATTAGTGCTCTCCTTGCCTGGGCTGTCAGTTTAGTTGGACGGCCATGTCTTGGGCCATACTCCTTCCATTTTCAGATCATGGATTGAATAGTGCTCCGTGAGATGTTCAGAGCTTGGATATTTTTTTATAACTGCTTCACACTTCTCCACAACTTTATCCCTGACCTGTCTGGTGTGTTCCTTGGTTTTCATGATGCTGTTTGATCACTAATGTTCTCTAACAAACTTCTTAGGCCTTCACAGGACAGTTGTAGTTATACGGAGAATAAATTACACATAGGTAGACTCTATTTACTAATTAGGTGACTTCTAAAGGCAATTGATCACATTGGATTTTATTTAGGGGTATCAGAGTACAAGGGGCTGAATACAAACGCACACCACACTTTCTAGATTTTTATTTATTAAAATTTTTGAAAACCATGTATTATTTTCTTTTAACTTCACATATTCTTGCTACTTTGTTTTGGTCTAGCACATAAAATCCCAATAAAATACAATTAAAGGGGTTTTGTCACTTCAGCAAATAGCATTTGTAGAGAAAGTTACTACAATCACTAACTAATGTATTGTGATTGCCCATTTTGCTTCCTTTGCTGGTCGGATTCATTTTTCCATCACATTATACACTGCTTGTTTCCATGGTTACGACCACCCTGCAATCCATCAGTGGTGTTCGTGCTTGCACGCTATAGGAAAAAATGCCGGCCTCTCTGGTGGCCATGCTTGCACACTATAGGAAAAAATCACACGCTTATGTGAGTTCCCACAGTCCCGGCCACCAGAGAAGCCGGGATTTTTTCCTGTAGCGTGCAAGCACGAACACCACTGATGGATTGCATTGTGGTAGTAACCATGGAAACGAGCAGTGTATAATGTGATGGAAAAATGAATCCAGCCAGCAAAGGAAGCAAAATGGGTAATAACAATACATTAGTAAGTGCCTCGTATTAACGTTCTCTACATGATAAATGCCACTTACTGAAGTGAGACAACCCCTTTAATGCTGATGGTATGTATCATGACCAGACATAACTGGTAATCGTGGGGTACTGAGGGATTGTCAAGTGATCGCATGTTCAAGTTCTACTAGAGAACTTAAATAATTAAAAAGAAAAAAGTATTTTAGAAACTTGTTAAAAATTTATAATAAATGCCACTTGCTGAAGTGAAACAACCCCTTTAAGTTTGTGGGTGTAATGTGAAAAAAGTGGAAACGTTCAAGGGGTATGAATACTTTTTTAAGGCACTGTATCACAATAATACACTGAGAGGTCTTCCATTTAGGCAAAGTGCATGAAGCTCTGCCATTTGCCATGAGTGTTAGTGGTAATTGAAGATATGTTCATTTTAGGTTACTTTCACACTGGCGTTTTGGTTTCCGTTTGTGAGATCCGTTCAGGGCTCTCACACGCGGTCCAAAACGGATCAGTTTTGGCCTTAATGCATTCTGAATGGATAAGGATCCGCTCAGAATGCATTAGTTTGGCTCAGTTTGGCTCCGTTCAGCCTCCATTCCGCCTTGGAGGCGGACGTTTTGGTGTCCGTCTGACGAAACTGTGCCACTGACACAATCTGGCACAATAGAAAACGGATCCGTCCTCCATTGACTTTCAATGGTGTTCAAGACGGATCCGTTTTGGCTATGTTAAAGATAATACAAACGGATCCGTTCTGAACTGATGCATGCGGTTGTATTATCTGAACGGATACGTTTGTGCAGATCCATGACGGATCCGCATCAAACGCGAGTGTGAAAGTAGCTACCACATACACAGTACATTATTTAGCAACACAATTTTTTTCTTCTCTGTTGTTTAGTTATGTGGTTAAGTGAAGATCCAGGGAGACTTAAAGGGCATGTTATATTGTAACATGGTGACAACTGTAGTGGATAAGGTTGAAGACACAGGTCCAACAAGTCTAACCCATAATCTTATGTGTTAAACCCCCTAGGAGGTAAATGCCAATTGCCCCACATTAGGGGGAAAAAAATACTTACTAAATCTGGAATAAAGAACACATCCCATTCATGCAAAACCTTAAAGGGATTGTACGAGGCTGGAAATGCCCCCCCCCCCCCCTTCCCCCACAACACACTGATTCTACTTCCCTGGCTCCCCGCACCGCTCCTGGTCCCTGCATCGGCGCTGCTGCTTCTCCCCGTGCGTGGATGAAAACATCCGGTGTCGGAGGGAGAAATCAATGGCAGGCAGGGACGGGGGTGAGCATCCCTAGAATCGCGGGTGACACTAGGGAGGCTCGTCTCCGCCTGCCATTGGACACCGGATGTTTTCATCCACGCACAGGAAGAAGCAGCGACGGCTGTGCGGGGACCAGGAGCGGCGCAGTAAACCAAGTAAGTAGAATCGGTGTAAGGTGCTCAGGTGCATGGGGGGGCATTTCCAGACTCAGATAACCCCTTTAATGACATTTCTGATAAGATCTCATCCATTTCATATGAGCTGCATTTTCCTGTATCCTGAATGTGTTCCTTGTCTTTGACTTGCAGCGTGGTTCCACTCGGAGAAAGAAGACAATCAAAGACCAAATAGTTGGTCCTGAAGGGGTTAAGAGGCACAACGCTTTTTGCAGTTTCAATACACACAAGATGGCACACTGTTCCCTGAATTTGAAGGGTTCTGTCTACTACTTGTTTCTCCTCAGTAATCTTAATATCAGACCATTCCTCAGGGCCTGACCAATCCCCACACTCACTTTGACAGTAGGGCAGCTGTCACACCAGGGCCTTGCCTAGCTTAAAGCTCCCAAAACACCCGCGCTCTCACTGTCTGCTCCACTCAGTCCAGTATAGTTCAGGACTTTACTAGCAGAACAAAGTTCAGGCTTCTTAAGCAACCTGTCCCCACTGTAGATATCTCACCGGCCCAATCCCAAATCCCAACAGGACCTAACTATGGTATTCTCCAGGTGTGCGCACCACACTATCAGTTCTCAGACCCTTAAGGGTCAATTGATACCTTACCATCAACTCTGTAAACTGTACTCCAGACCCATGGGTGGATTGGCTATAGACCTTACAGGGAAATTTCACGGTGGGCTGATGCCCAGGGGGCCACCTGAGCCCTCCTCACGGCCACCAAGTTTTTGGGGATGTATTTTGTGCTGTTGGCAGTATGGACTGTGGTATTTGGCTCTGTTAGGTGGGTATAATGTGCCACAATGTGGTATTGCTGGCCCTGCCTTCTATTAGTTTGGTCCCAACTACAAAACGCGGCCACTTTTAGTATTTTTTCCAGGGCCACTTTAAGTTCCCAGTCAGCCCCTGTCCAGACCTCTCCTGGCAAACCAACCATACTGATCCCCACTCAGGACTCACTATCAACTCCACATAGGCCAGCACCGCGATATCTTTAGAGAACAGAATCAGGAATACCTACAATGCTATCTAGTCTTCCTATCAACTTTCCATAACAAAAACGAATTTGGGACCATTCCTGGTGCTAATCTTTGCCCACATGCTTACTAACCGTTATTGGTGAAACTTCTGCCAAAGGTACCAAAAAGGAACCCCCTGCAACTGCTTTGACAAAATGGGTTGCAGAAAAAGTTCTTCAAAATTTGGACTCCTTGGTCGCACTATTCTCTCACTGATCGTCCCATAGATCCCTTCTCTCTATATAAAATCCTGTCTCTCATGGTTGATGTGGCTACCAGTCTGGGCTTACCTGCTTGGTATTCTTTGTATTATTCCCTGTGCTTGCTCATGCAATTTTCTTAGTCAACAACCACATACCAGAGTATGGAACTATAAATCTTATCTGCTCCGTCTATCATCCTGTAAGAGCCCAACCACCCTTCCTTTTTCTCCTAGTATGTCATTGGTCTTTCTCTCCAGCTGTTTGTTTTCTGGGCTTTTTTATGCCTAACATTTTTCCCGTTGGCTGTGGTGGCCTTGTGTATGAAGCAGTGTTGTGAATTACTGTATATTACTATACATTGTTGATGCCTCTGAGAAAAATTGTCTCCTTCGTAAGCCTGGTGTGTCAGGCTTTTCCCATGTTTTTACTTCTTCCCTTTGCATCAATCCCCTTTGTTCTTTACAACATTGGCTCTTATTTATAAACATTTAACGATTTGTTAAAAAAAATTCTATAAAATACTGTTTGAAAAAAGAAAATAGGTTGCAGCAAAAGTTACCCCAATATTCATGGGAGGTTTGAATCTCACCATCTTTTTGCCCTACAGCACCCACCTGGTGTGGATGGGGCAGTTTTGATTTTTGTTATAGGACCTCCTTTCATCTAGCTATCTCTGCGAGTACAAAATACCTATATAACAGCCCTAGGTCTTATTAATTGTGCATGATAGACAACATCTTCAAAGAGTCTTGTACAGAGCTGACCAAGACACCTGCAACTCTACCTAGTCTGCCTATCCTCTTTCCATATTATGTGCTCCTGGTCCATTCTTAGGAGAGGCTAGTAGGATCCAGAATATTCTGTGTATACTTACTCCTTACCACTCTTTCTACTGATAGCTCCTTCAAGAAAAATATACTTCCAGAGATGAGCGTTTGCTTTCCACCTCAGCTCACACACAGGCCTGAATGAAAATGAAAAGTGACAACTCCAGACCGCTTCTTTTAAATATTTAATATATCTCCTGGTTGCTGAGGTAAAACGAACCGTCCTAGCTTGCCATGAATAGCATTTGCTTTATCCTTGTAGGTTGGCATTAAACAGTGCGGGTTACTTATTTATATTGTATTTCTCTTTATAGAGAGCACACATATCTATCTTGTCAGTTTCCTTCTAATGGACTTCATGTTGGTCAGAGCACCAGTGCAGATAGAAAGTTGAAACTTTTACGATATTAACATATTGTTAAAGGCCATGTGACCCTTTACAACCAATTTTATTGCTCCAATGCATTTCACATTAACAATTAAGCAAGTTTGATAAATTCCTGATATTTTTGTATACACAGTTCCTAGGTAGCCCCTATGTGTCTCCATCTTTATAGACTACAAAAAATCATGTATTACTTGATTTCATCTGATAACATGCCATCAGTCTAGAGATAGACTATAAGCAAACTCGGTGTGTAGTCCAATCAATCAGAATAATTTCCATGGAGAGAATTATTTATAGCAAAATACCTTGTAATGTGCACTGTAATAATAGTCACATAACTCAAAATGCAGCAAGTCCCGGAGGTGCAGAGGATGGGAGTGGTAGTGGCCCTGATGAAGAGTTGTAACAAGGTGTACCTCCTCATGCGGTTGCTCCCTAGGGATCGGTGCAGTGGCTATGTAGTATTGAAGAACGAGGCCGGAAGTGAACATATAAAAGTCTCATGCAATGTAGAACTTCAAAAACATTCAATAGAAGGAGATTTCAAGTGCAGTTTCTGGCAGCAGCCACTCATTATTACATCCTGTTTCAAGTTCTGTGTCATCCAGTGGTGTAACTAGAAATGACTGAGCCCCACAGCAAATTTTTGAACGGAATTAACATCGAAGTTTTTGAATGCATCGACTTTGGATCTATAATTCAAAGGTCGATTCGCTGAAGCCCATAGAAATGAATGGGCCCATGTGCAATTTGCAAAAAATGCAGATCGGACCCATGGATGTGCATGAGACCTAACAAACATGGTGTACTCTGAAAACCCATTTCTTCATAGGTTCATAGCAACTTAAGTCCGAGAAAATGTTTCCCATTTACAGTTTGATGCAAACTTTACCTAATCTGAACATATTAATGCCTGCTCAGTGAATAACTTAATGATATTGAAAGTTTATTTCCCACACAACCCCACAATTGTTACCAGGCAACAGATCCTACTGATCACAGATGTATTAATAGAAAATATATGCACAGGGATTGTCAGTAGATTCTTAATAATAATGGTGAAGAAATAAGCAGTTACATGTCTCACTTTTAATTTTTTGGATTGATCACCCGTCTTTATCGACAACGTCCGAAATAAAAATTAGGGCTACTTTCACACTTACGTTATTAATTCCGGGATTGAGATCCGGCAGAGGATCTCTATACCGGAATTAAACTGATCCGTTTTGATTTTGCACATCAGGATGTATCCGTTCCGTTAGGATGCGGTTGTGTGAAATCAAAATGGAAAAAAAAAACGAATCCGTCACTAAATACATTGAAAGTCAATGGGTGACAGATCCGTTTTTTAGGCTCCTAAAAAAACACGGATCCGTCACCATTGACTTACATTGTTTTCAGTGCCAGATCAGATTTTATGACTGGACAAAAAACTGCAGCTTGCAGCGGTTTTGTGTCCTGCGACAAAACGGAATTCTGCCGGAACGGAAGATATCCCGATGCATCCTGAACGGATCTCTTTCCATTCAGAATGCATGAGTACAAAACGGTAAAAATTTTTTATGGTATTGAGATCCTCTACCGCCTAACAGAGCTGCTACACTATATGGACAAAAGTATATGAACCCCCTTCTAGTGTTTCATTTATACCTAGTGCAAACTTACATAAAATCAAGCACACAGCCATGTCATTTCCATGCAGTGGCGCACCAACAGGGGGGGGTCCAGCGGGTCTGGACCCCCCCTAGAACAACCAGCCGATCACCATAGGCGGTGCGGCCCTGGATGTAATTGCGGCAGCGGTGGGGGGGCTGGGCGGGCAGTAGGAGATGAGCGCTTCCATTGTGGAAGCGCTCATCTCCATATCCATCCTGTGCTGCGGCAGGGGAGGGAGAGGTGTGTCCCTCCCCTGTTCTTCTGATAGGCCGCAGGCACTAATGCCTGCAGCCTATCAGAGGCCGGCTCAGGCGGCGCGATGACGTCATCATCGCGCCGCCTGAGCCGGGCAGCACACAGCAGGGACACAGGCCGGAAGAGCCTGCATCACATCGCTGCTGATGGAGGTAAGTATCAGTGTTTTCTATATTATTTTTATTTTTTTTGGAGAGGGGGGGGAGCTGGCACTATGGGGGCATCTGACATTTCTTACAGCACAATTTTTTTTGGGGGTGGCACTCTGGGGGCATTTCTTACTGGCACATTATGGGGGGGCCACCATGGGGGAGAGGAGCACTATGGGGGGCATCTGGGGGCTCTAAAGGGGCTTTTTTTTTTATTGACAAATTATGGGAGGCACTATAGGAGAAAACGGCACTATGGGGCATCTGGTGGCACTATAGGGGCTTTATTTGGGGGTACTATGGGGGAAGTGGGGGTTCTAAAGGGGACTTTTTTTCTTATTGGCACATTATGGGGGGCATTATGGCATCTGGTGGCACTAAGGGGGCATTTTTTACTGGCACATTATGGGGGGGCACAATGGGGGAGAGGAGCACTATGGGGCATCTGGGGCGTCTAAAGGGGCTTTTTTTTATTGACACATTATGGGGGGCACTATAGGGGAGAACGGCACTATGGGGCATCTGGTGGCACTATAGGGGCATTATTTGGGGGCACTATGGGGGCACTATGGGGGCACTATGGGGAAGTGGGGGCTCTAAAGGGGCCTTTTTTCTTATTGGCACATTATGGGGGGCATTATGGCATCTGGTGGCACTAAGGGTGCATTTTTTACTGGCACTATAGGGGAGAGCGGCACTATGGGGCATTATTTGGGGGCACTGGGGGAGTGGAGCACTATTGGGGCAAATGGTGGCACTGAGAAGGGGCATTTTTTACTGGCATATTATGGGGGACACTATGGGAAAGGGCGAGAGGAGCACTATGAGGGCATTTACTGGGGCACTATATAGGGGTATTTTATACTGGCATACATTATGGGGACATTAGCTCAACTGCGGGCACTAAGCGGGGGTATTTCATGTACTGTCATATTATAGGGAGAATTATTACTACTAGGGGGTATTAGCTTTACTACTACTGGGGGTCTATGAGGAACATGATTACTAGTATGGGTACTATAGGGGCATTATTACTACTAAGTGTGCTCTGGCAGAGAATTATTTCTATTGGTGGGATTTTGGGGAGCACTGTTACTTTGTGGGGCAACCTGGCACAGTATCAGCTTAGCACAATTATTTTTGGGGGACATTATCTTTATACTATTAGTGTCTGGGTGCAGTTATTTTTTAGAGCACTGTGTGCCAATAATTGTTGAAGGGGGCACTATCTGTGTGGTAGTAGTATTTCTTTGCAGTATAGTATTGGGGGTGGCAGGAAAGGGTGTTCAGAAGATGATGGAAATGTGGGAAACTAATGTCTGTTTGTTAATCTCTGCAGAGACGGGAGATGGCTGAAAAATCATCATGGCGGTCTGGTCTGAATGGAGAAGATAAAGAAAGAGAACGTCTACAACAAAGGTGACATCACTGGATATAAGAGGTATGTGGCGCTATGTAGGAGAGGAGATGCTCCGGCTCCTCCACCTGCCATTTGCAGAAGGAAGATTCAGAGCTGGGTGAGGACGGCCAAAGGGGGCAGCAGGCCACGGGCGGGTGGCAGATGGTGGGGGGAGCCACAAGCCTTGAGCAGGATCTGGGGAGGGAGGAGAGCGGAGGAGCTTCCTGGCTGTAGCTTGTTGTATAAGCAGGCAGTGCAGCCAGGACAGACCCTCCCCTCTCCGTATGATGTGTAGACAGGCCGCAACTATAGAATGTCAGCTGTACAGTGCTGGTTGGGCGTGGCTTATTATATGTAGGAGGGGCTTTTAATAATGGGCGGGGCTCCTGCAGAGCTTTTAGAAATGGCCAAGTAAAAGAATCAGCGCAACACACTACAGCCACCCAAACCCCCCCCCCCCCCCCCCCCCCCCCCCCCCGCACTACACATGCCAAATTTTTTGGCCTTTCGGACTCCCCTAGACAAAATTCCTGGGTGCTCCCCTGTTTCCATGGGTAGCATGGGTGGTACTGAATAGTAAAGTGACTTTAAACGTGGCATGGTCATAGGATGCCACCTTTACCAGAAGTCTGTTCATGAATTTCTGATCTGCCCAGTCAACTATAAGTGTAATAACAGCTCAGCCACAAAATGGTAGACCACGCAAACTCACAGAGCAGGGCTGCTGAGAATTGATTTGGGTGGTGTGTAAAAGTCACCAATCCTCTGTTGCATTTCTCACTACAGAGACCCTGACTGCCACGAGAACTGGAGCTTCAGCAGATGGGTTTCCATGGTTAAGTAACTCCATACAAGTTTACGATCACCATGCGGAAAGTATCATCTAGAATGATGTAAAGCCCATCGCCGCTGGACTCTGAATCAGTGGACAGAGAAATGAATCACATTCAGTCGGACAGATGAATCTGGGTTGGGCAGGTACAGGCAAACACTAAAAAATGCAATGCATTCCGGCTACTTGTGGCACTCCCAATATATGGTGCTTGCCCTAATATGTTGAACTGTCACAATTTGTGACAAATAGGCAAGCTCATCTAATTGGAGAGAAGGGCTTGCTGCCCAAGTTTACTGAGCTGCGTGCTCCCAATCCAAAGGGTTCAGGATTTGGAAGCCCACTAAAGAAGCCACAAAAGCAGGATATGGCACTGTGTAGCGGTAGAGAGAAAGCTGCAGCCCAGAGGGTTAAAACAGAGAGAGAAATAGGTTTGTACTGTTTGAATACTATGAAATGCTAATGTAATGCACCTCAAATCCAGTATGTCTAAGCATGAGGCATGGCCAGAGTTAACTATCCTGATCCAGCCGTCTCTGGAGCTTGAGGTGTGGGCTGGCTCCATCTCCTAGTTCCAGATGATTCCAGTTAGTCTAGCTGTAGGGAGGGAAAAGGTAGGGGGCAGTCTCCATGTGGTCCTCTACTCCAGACTCCAGCTTTAAGCCCAGGAGCCTTAGACACCTCCACAAGCTCCAGGGGATGAAAGCTCTGAAGGAGGATTTGCATGGCTAAAGTATGAGAGTCAGCAAGATAACCCAACATAAAGCATTCTAGACCCTGCTGCTGGAGAGGGATAACCTGTTAAGACACCCTCTTCACTTCAGACAAGTGAACACTACAGCCATGGTTGTAGTTGCTAGCCAGAGATCCCAATAACTTTATCAAGAGAAGGAGTAACCAGAAGGCCACTGCTGCATCAAACTGCCTAGCTCATGCTTGCACATCTGGGAGGAAATTGCACTGTGTGCAGATAACTTCTGGGTGTAATACTTCTATTGTGCACACAGTAAAGAAAAAAACTTTTAAAGTTCAATCTGGCCTGGTCTCTGACTCTCTTAAGAACACACGTTGGCCTCTGCATTTCCATCACGTGCCCTGCCTAGCACCCACATGGACATTAACACCATGGGCATGACTGACCTACAATCAGACAGGGAACCCACAGCTACAGGGAGTGCCGCAGGGGAACACAGGGTGCTCCCTCACTGTACTGGTCCCAGGGAGTGATGGCCTGAGGGAGTACAACGTGACACATCATCATCAGGGCCACTACCATTCCCATCCTCTGCTAGGGTTCCTCAGGTTCTCGATGCATATGGATTATAGAAAACTGTACTCTGGAGACGACTCATTGATTTACATGGGAGAGTATTGTGGACATGCCTTGTGAACTGTGCAGAGGCTATTGTGGAGTAAAGAGGGGTTGAGGTGTGACCACCTATTCTCAATGGAGGGTCCTGTTATCTATATATAGATGGTATGTCTTTGTAATCCATCCTGTGATGATAATGAGATGACTAAAGAACAAGAAGGTGTCAGCCTAGTGAAAGGCTCAATGGCCAGTACGAAAACTGGTAGCTTGTAAATATTTAAACAAGTCCAGATGACTTCCCATCACAAGATGTACCATGATCTTGATAAATGCATCTCAGAACATTTACTAGAGCAAAAGATTTCACCTACGAAGATTCCTCTCCAAAACATGTGAGATGGCCTAACATTAATCACATGTGACAGAGAACTGCTTGAGATGACCACAGCGAATAATACCTTGGCATTGTGTAATTGTGATAAATGCTTGTGCTCCGAATGAGATTATGTACAATGCCATTGCCATAAATCACAAATGAATAAAAAAAATTATACTGGATAAGAAAAAAACATTTCACTATCTACGTAATCTTAGCATTGGCTTTTACGTTTCCCTATGGTAGCAATATTTTTTGCAAGGAAACCAATTTTTTGACACTCGAGACTTGATTATATCATGAGCATTTTCATTAAAAATAAATAGTACTGCCATGAACTGAGACCTGTCTGGTTTTCTCGTTTTCTAGATGCATCATTCATAATATCTTTGCCAGAGGTTTAAACCTATGAAAATAAAGCTGGAGATATATGGTATATCGAAGATAATGTATTCATGTTTGTAACCAATTATTTGTATTCCATCATTGTATCTAAATAAAGAAAAATGAAGCAACTTTGCTTCTCTGCAGACCTATGTGTCTCCATGGTAACAAACTACAAACACTGTATACTCAGACCCTGTAGTTGTATTCCTTAATTTCTTGCTAACCTTTTAATTATCCGTTGTTGCATATTTGGGGAGGAGGGGGGGGGGGAATAACTGTCAATCAAACCTATTCAATCCTAGTCTATAAACTCATGGTCATACAGCATTGGCTGTTAGTTGCAGTAAAATTTCAGCAACACATTGTGCCGCAACATTAATGTTTCTCTATGGGGAAAAAAATCCCAACAACAAGAGATTTTCAGTGATGGTCTCAAGGTCGCTTACACTTTTGTAGGAACTTTAAAATTCTGGCAATACTGTGATTTCACCACAACTTGCGAACAGCAATGACATCCTAGCTTAATATGTGCCGTCTGTCTGTGGTCCAGTACCAAATGACAGGGATACCAGAAAGATAGCACCAAAGCCAGTAAAAGATCCCACCATGACGTGTTTTGAAAGCAGTATTTTTGGTCTGTCTGCAATCCCAAGCTTCAGACTAGCCATGGTACTCATGACCTCATCTAGAGGTCATGATGAATATCTCTGGATGCTACTGCAGCACAGCTGATCAGTGGGGATACTGTCACTACCAGAGCTTTGGGACGTTCTCACAGCTCTGTTTCTCCACCCCTGTGATGATGTCACTACTAGAGCTGGGAGGAGTTCTCACTACTCTGTTTACTTTTGGTTTCTTTCACCACAGCTGTTCTTCATGTGTTTGATTTCCCTCTCTTTATATCACCCCTCCTCCTATGATAGGATGTGGATTATAGTTCTCACTTCAGTTGTAGCTCTTGCTTTAGTTTCTTCACTTGTAGCTATCAGTTCACTGGACCTGTGTTCTGCTGCAGCTAGCACTCCGGATATTGACAGCCTGTCCTTGGATCCATCTTCTCTGCGGCTGCAACACCTTCAGCTAAGTCTGCAGACATTGTTGTATTCCTGTTTGTTTTCTGACTGGATCTGAGGTGGCCACGGTTCCCTCCATATACTGAGTAGGGCACTGGTGGCCGTGCCCCTTCCACTATTGTAGGGGTTACAGTGGTCATTAGTCTTAGGCACGTGGGCATGCCTCGTTCCGCCATTTGGATCCGGGCATGTGCTTTAGCAGAATAGGGAAAGCGTTGAGAGTCGGACAGGGGTCACCCTTTATCCTCCCTAGTTCTGGGTCCAGTCAGTTGCTCTGTACTGTGAATTACTATTGTTGCTCACATACAGCCGTGACATTATAATCCACCAAAACCGTCCTTTTTTGACATGGATCCGCTTTCTGACCTGGTTGACCGCATGCAGGGTCTTTCTTTGGAAGTAGCGGATCTCCGTCAATCTATGACCCAGCTTCAAGCATTGGGCCCTGCTCCGGCTCATGGAGTCTGTTGCGAGCCAAAGGTCTCACTTCCGGAGACGTTCTCCGGGGGCAGTGAGAATTTTGTTCGTTTCAGAGAGGCATGCAAACTCCATTTTTGCTTGTGTTCTCACTCTTCTGGTAATCAGGAGCAGAGGGTGAGGATTGTCATTTCCCTGCTCAGGGGTAATGCTCAGACTTGGGCTTTTTCGCTGCCATCAGGGGATCCCTCCCTTCGATCCGTGGAGGGATTTTTTGTGGCCCTGGGGCAGATTTATGATGACCCGGATCGTGTTGCTCTGGCCGAATCTAACCTACGTGTTTTATGCCAGAACAAACGGTCTGCGGAGCTTTATTGTTCTGAATTTCGGAGATGGGCAGCTGATTCGGGTTGGAATGATGCTGCACTCCGGAGTCAGTTCTGTCATGGTCTCTCGGAGAGATTAAAAGATGCGTTTGCTTTCCATGAGAGACCAACGTCCTTAGAGTCTGCCATGTCATTGGCGGTACGCCTTGACAGGCGTCTAAGAGAAAGAAACGAGACCTCTCTGTCCAGCCATTGTCAGTCTAGGGGCAGTGGTGCGGACTCATTCAGTGTGCAGGGGCCTCATCCTGTCTCGCTCCCCTCTGAGGAGGAGCCCATGCAGCTAGCTCGACTTGCCCCTGATAAAAGAGGATTTAGTCCTCAGAGTATGGTCTGTTTTTGTTGTGGGGGCATAGGTCATTTGGCAAATGTTTGTCCGTCTAGGAGATTCTTGAACCGTACTAAGAGCAATAATAAGAGAAAAATCTCAAAAGGTAAATCATCAGGTTCTGCTTCATCTGCTACTTTGGGCAAAGTTGATGTAGGATTTGATGCTTTTCCTCTGACCTGCAGTTCCCGTTTTCTCCTGTCTGCCAGGGTGGCGCTAGAGAGCAAAGTCATTTCTTGTGAGATTTTTGTCGATAGTGGAGCGGCCGTCAATCTTATTGACACTCAATTTGTAGCCATGCATGGTTTTCAGGTTTGCACATTAGATAAAGATATACCTGTTTTTGCTATTGACTCTGCTCCACTCTCACAGAGATCTCTGAAGGGCATTGTTCACAATATCCGGCTAGCTGTAGGTGACACTCATGTGGAGGATATATCTTGTTTTGTCCTTAACGGATTGCCGTCTCCTCTAGTTTTGGGGTTACCCTGGCTCACTAGACATAACCCCACTATTGATTGGCAAGGAAGGCAAATAAATGAGTGGAGTGATTTTTGTAGAGAGAATTGTCTCACAGCGACTTTTGCAGAGGTGTCTACTAAAACGGTGCCATCATTTCTCTCTGATTTCTCGGACGTGTTTTCCGAGAGCGGTGTTCAGGAGCTACCTCCTCACCGGGAGTTTGACTGTCCCATTAACCTCATTCCCGGCGCCAAGCTGCCAAAAGCACGCCTCTACAATCTCTCACAACCGGAAAGAATCGCTATGCGAACTTACATCTCCGAGAGTCTCGAAAAGGGGCATATTCGTCCCTCAAAGTCACCTGTGGCCGCGGGTTTTTTTTTGTTAAAAAGAAAGATGGCTCTCTGAGACCTTGCCTAGATTTTAGGGAGCTGAACCGTATCACGATTCGCGATCCCTATCCCCTTCCTCTGATTCCGGACCTCTTCAATCAAATTGTTGGGGCCAAGGTGTTTTCCAAATTGGATTTGAGAGGCGCGTACAACCTGGTCAGGGTCAGAGAGGGGGATGAATGGAAAACGGCCTTTAATACCCCTGACGGGCATTTCGAGAATCTCGTTATGCCTTTCGGCCTGATGAATGCTCCGGCCGTCTTTCAGCATTTTGTTAATAGTATTTTCTATCATTTAATGGGGAAATTTGTATTGGTGTATCTTGATGATATTTTGATTTTTTCCCCTGATGTTCAGACCCATCAGGATCATCTTTTTCAGGTTCTGCAGATTCTGCGGGAAAATAAATTGTACGCCAAGCTGGAGAAATGTCTTTTTATGGTATCGGAGATTCAATTTCTGGGTTTTCTCCTCTCTGCTTCTGGTTTTCGCATGGATCCCGAGAAGGTCCGTGCTGTACGTGAGTGGGAGCTTCCTGAGAATCAGAAGGCATTGATGCGCTTTCTGGGTTTTGCGAACTATTACAGAAAGTTCATTTTGAATTATTCCTCTGTTGTCAAACCCCTCACTGACATGACAAAAAAGGGGGCGGATTTTTCCTCTTGGTCGGAGGAGGCGCTTACAGCCTTTTCTAAGATTAAAGAGAATTTTGCGTCTGCTCCCGTCTTGGTGCATCCCGATGTTTCCTTACCTTTTATTGTTGAGGTGGATGCTTCCGAGGTGGGTGTGGGTGCGGTTTTGTCCCAGGGCCCTTCCCCTGCCAAGTGGCGACCCTGTGCCTTTTTCTCTAAAAAACTCTCCCCGGCAGAGAGAAACTATGATGTGGGAGATAGGGAGTTGTTGGCCATCAAGTTGGCTTATGAGGAATGGCGCCATTGGTTGGAGGGGGCCAGGCACCCTATCACCGTTTTTACCGACCATAAGAATCTGGCATACTTGGAGTCGGCCGAGCGTATGAATCCGAGACAGGCCAGATGGTCTCTGTTCTTCTCCAGATTCAATTTTGTTGTTACATTCCGACCTGGGATAAAAAATGTGAAGGCTGATGCTCTCTCTCGCTGTTTTCCGGGAGGAGGAAACTCCGAGGACCCGGGTCCCATTTTGGCGGAGGGGGTAGTTGTTTCTGCTCTATATTCCGATTTGGAGGCCGAGGTCCAGGCTGCCCAGACTGAGACACCTGCCCGTTGTCCTTCTGGGAAGTTGTTCGTGCCTCCTGAGCTACGTCACAAACTCTTTAAGGAGCATCATGATACGGTTCTTGCTGGTCACCCCGGGAGTAGAGCCACGGTAGATCTCATTGCTCGGAGATTTTGGTGGCCGGCTCTTCGTAAGTCGGTGGAGGGTTTTGTGGCTGCTTGTGAGACGTGCGCTCGAGCTAAGGTCCCTCGTTCACGGCCTTCAGGTTCCCTTCTCCCGTTACCCATTCCTTCCCGTCCTTGGACACACCTGTCCATGGACTTTATCACGGATCTTCCTCGTTCCTCGGGGAAGTCGGTGATCCTGGTGGTGGTGGACCGTTTTAGCAAGATGGCTCATTTCGTACCTTTCCCTGGTTTACCCAATGCTAAAACGTTGGCGCAAGCTTTTGTCGACCATATTGTTAAATTGCACGGCATTCCCTCTGATATTGTTTCCGATAGAGGCACGCAGTTTGTGTCCAGGTTCTGGAAGGCTTTCTGTTCTCGCCTGGGGGTTCGGCTGTCCTTCTCTTCTGCTTTTCATCCGCAGTCGAATGGTCAGACTGAGCGCCTCAATCAGAATCTGGAGACATATTTGCGCTGTTTTGTGGCAGAGAACCAGGAGGATTGGTGTTCATTTCTCCCTCTTGCTGAGTTTGCTCTGAACAACCGTCGTCAGGAATCTTCTGATAAGTCACCATTCTTTGGTGCATATGGGTTCCATCCGCAGTTTGGGACATTCTCGGGAGGGGCTCTTTCTGGTTTACCTGAGGAGGAGAGATTTTCCTCGTCTTTGTCTACCATTTGGCAAAAGATTCAGAGTAATCTTAAAAAAATGAGTGAGAAGTATAAGCGTGTGGCTGATAAGAGACGTGTGCCTGGTCCGGACCTGAATGTGGGTGATCTGGTGTGGTTGTCTACTAGAAACATTAAGTTGAAGGTTCCCTCCTGGAAATTGGGTCCCAAGTTTATTGGGCCTTATAAAATCTTGTCAGTCATCAATCCTGTTGCCTTCCGTCTTGATCTTCCACGGGTTTGGAAGATACATAATGTATTTCACAGATCTCTCTTAAAACCATATGTCCAGCCCACGGTACCCTCCTCTTTGCCTCCTCCTCCGATTTTGGTTGATGGCAATCTGGAGTTTGAGGTTTCCAGAATTGTGGACTCTCGCATTGTCCGTGGTTCTCTTCAGTACCTCGTTCATTGGAAGGGTTATAGTCCTGAGGAGAGGATGTGGGTTCCGGTGTCGGACATTAAAGCCACTCGCCTCATCAGGGCATTTCATAGGGCTCATCCTGAGAAGGTGGGTCCTGGGTGTCCGGAGTCCACCCGTAGAGGGGGGGGTACTGTCACTACCAGAGCTTTGGGACGTTCTCACAGCTCTGTTTCTCCACCCCTGTGATGATGTCACTACTAGAGCTGGGAGGAGTTCTCACTACTCTGTTTACTTTTGGTTTCTTTCACCACAGCTGTTCTTCATGTGTTTGATTTCCCTCTCCTTATATCACCCCTCCTCCTATGATAGGATGTGGATTATAGTTCTCACTTCAGTTGTAGCTCTTGCTTTAGTTTCTTCACTTGTAGCTATCAGTTCACTGGACCTGTGTTCTGCTGCAGCTAGCACTCCGGATATTGACAGCCTGTCCTTGGATCCATCTTCTCTGCGGCTATAACACCTTCAGCTAAGTCTGCAGACATTGTTGTATTCCTGTTTGTTTTCTGACTGGATCTGAGATGGCCACGGTTCCCTCCATATACTGAGTAGGGCACTGGTGGCCGTGCCCCTTCCACTATTGTAGGGGTTACAGTGGTCATTAGTCTTAGGCACGTGGGCATGCCTCGTTCCGCCATTTGGATCCGGGCATGTGCTTTAGCAGAATAGGGAAAGCGTTGAGGGTCGGACAGGGGTCACCCTTTATCCTCCCTAGTTCTGGGTCCAGTCAGTTGCTCTGTACTGTGAATTACTATTGTTGCTCACATACAGCCGTGACAGATACCAGGAGTCGGACCCCTACCCATCTGATATCCTAGGTCGTCAGTATAAAAATCTTGAAAAACGGTGAAGAATTTACATGCAGTACAAGTACAGTCAGGTCCATAAATATTGGGACATAGACACAATTCTCAAATTTTTGGCTCTATACACCACCACAATGGATTTGAAATTAAACGAACAAGATGTGCTTTAACTGCAGACTGTCAGCTTTAATTTGAGGGTATTTACATCCAAATCAGGTGAACGGTGTAGGAATTACAACAGTTTGCATATGTGCCTCCCACTTGTTAAGAGACCAAAAGTAATGGGACAGAATAATAATCATAAATCAAACTTTCACTTTTTAATACTTGGTTGCAAATCCTTTGCAGTCAATTACAGCCTGAAGTCTGGAACGCATAGAGATCACCAGACGCTGGGTTTCATCCCTGATGATGCTCTGCCAGGCCTCTACTGCAGCTGTCTTCAGTTCCTGCTTGTTCTTGGGGCATTTTCCCTTCAGTTTTGTCTTCAGCAAGTGAAATGCATGCTCAATCGGATTCAGGTCAGGTGATTGACTTGGCCATTGCATAACATTCCACTTCTTTCCCTTAAAAAACTCTTTGGTTGCTTTTGCATTATCCTTTGGGTCATTGTCCATCTGCACTGTGAAGCGCCGTCCAATGAGTACTGAAGCCTTTGGCTGAATATGAGCAGATAATATTGCCCGAAACACTTGAGAATTCATCCTGCTGCTTTTGTCAGCAGTCACATCATCAATAAATACAAGAGAACCAGTTCCATTGGCAGCCATACATGCCCACGCCATGACACTACCACCACCATGCTTCACTGATGAGGTGGTATGCTTAGGATCATGAGCAGTTCCTTTCCTTCTCCATACTCTTCTCTTCCCATCACTCTGGTACAAGTTGATCTTGGTCTCATCTGTCCAAAGGATGTTGTTCCAGAACTGTGAAGGCTTTTTTAGATGTCGTTTGGCAAACTCTAATCTGGCCTTCCTGTTTTTGAGGCTCACCAATGGTTTACATCTTGTGGTGAACCTTCTGTATTCACTCTGGTGAAGTCTTCTCTTGATTATTGACTTTGACACACATACACCTACCTCCTGCAGAGTGTTTTTGATCTGGCCAACTGTTGTGAAGGGTGTTTTCTTCACCAGGGAAAGAATTCTTCGGTCATTCACCACAGTTGTTTTCTGTGGTCTTCTGGGTCTTTTGGTGTTGCTGAGCTCACCGGTGCGTTCCTTCTTTTTAAGAATGTTCCAAACTGTTGTTTTGGCCACGCCTAATGTTTTTGCTATCTCTCTGATAGGTTTGTTTTGTTTTTTCAGCCTAATGATGGCTTGCTTCACTGATAGTGACAGCTCTTTGGATCTCATCTTGAGAGTTGACAGCAACAGATTCCAAATGCAAATAGCACACTTGAAATGAACTCTGGACCTTTTATCTGCTCATTGTAATTGGGATAATGAGGGAATAACACACACCTGGCCATGGAACAGCTGAGAAGCCAATTGACCCATTACTTTTAGTGCCTTAACAAGTGGGAGGCACATATGCAAACTGTTGTAATTCCTACACCGTTCACCTGATTTGGATGTAAATACCCTCAAATTAAAGCTGACAGTCTGTAGTTAAAGCACATCTTGTTCGTTTCGTTTCAAATCCATTGTGGTGGTGTATAGCGCCAAAGATTTTGCAATTGTGTCGATGTCCTAATATTTATGGACCTGGCTGTATTCTACAACATGGACACACACTGATGAAGATTTCTTAATATGACGCAGGTGGGGTGGCAGAAAGAGATAGGCATCCAGCTAATGTCACCATAAAGTACAACGATTACAAATACTGTCAACAAACATTAATAATGGAGAGCAGGGAACACACATTAGAAGGTAGAAAGAGCAACTTTTACACTTAGCAGAGCGTGAAAACATGTCATACAATTACAGACTACTAGCTGATGCTGCTGGGAGAGAAGCATGGCAGCCAAAGACACCTGACAACTTTAGACACCTGATAATCTCAAAATTCTTTATATTAAAAGGGATCTAGAAGAGAAAGAAACAAGTCAAACAAACGTCAAGAGAATATTTCCATTTTACTAAACTATTGCTCACATTTACTACTATTTTACACCACTGAAAGCTAATAGGGTCATTGACCAGATTTGCCCCAAATGCATAGTTACAGTATTTTCAAATTTGGGGCTTTGTGAACTTTCTAATAGGCCAAATTATTCTGTGCCAGCCATGAGTATACGTAGCCTTACACCATAATTTTACGTAATTTTTTCTTATTCCAGTTAGGCCTAAATTATGTCTGCTGGGAGACCACGCCCACTTGATGAGAGAGGAGAAAAGTAAAAAAAAAAAAAAATGGGGGGGCGGGGGCACCACAGAAGGCCTGACAAAGCTGAGAGGGTAATTGACGATATTTGCCCCAAGTGCATAGTTATTTTTACATTAAGTGCTCTGTAAACTTTCTAACAGGCCAAAATTATTTCTATGCCAGCCAAGTGCAGATGTAGCCTTACACCAGAATTTTGCGTAATTTTTCCTTACTCCAGTTAGCCCTAAATGAGGTCAATTTGGCCTAATTTATGTCTGCTGGGAGACCACACCCACTTTATGAGAGGAGAAAATAAAATAAAAAATGGGGGGGGGGGGTCACCACAGAAGGCCTGACAACCGAGGCTTGTAACTTCCAAAATGTTTAATAATAATTGTATATCATTGTACAATACTTTACATATAGAGCTGTATTACATGTTATATTCTGTGGCACTACTACTGTAGATTATTTTCCCAGTATATATTGGTGGCAGCATTGTATAGTTTTGTTATTTAGGAACCTTACAAAAGTGTTACCGTTATTTAGGGACTATACTGTATGCTCTTATATGTAGAGACTAGAGATGATCGAATTGATTTTAAACGAATCAAATTCGACCCAAATTTTCCAAAAATGTATGTCAAATCTGAATTTTGGGCAATTTGATTCATACAAATTTCTCAGATTGCCATTAAACATTATCTATTCAGTAAAGACAAACTTTATTTATTGCAAACGAAAAGGCCTGGTCACTGACTCCACCATCCTTCTGCCAGCTCTTACATCTGCTATCCTGCCTTGCACCCATCTATCTAACCTTAAGTGTACCTCAGTCAACAACGGGCAGGAACCTCCAAAGGGTCCAGGGTGTGTCCCAATGGAAGAAAGCACGCCCTCCATTTAATGCTAGGGACAGCCAGGGTGATGAATGCTCAATGAACTATGAGTACTACTACCACCATCATGGCCACTTCTACTTCTCCTATCCTCGCCACCCTTCTGGGTCACTGCAGTTACAGCCTCCAGTCTTCTTGGGTATGATGCCACAAGGTTTGCACATCTGGATTTGTGGATTTTCTGCCATTCTTCTCTGCAGATCTTCTCAAGCTCTAGAAGGTTGGATGGGGATTGTCGCTGGACAGCCAAGTCAGGGCTCTGGCTGGACCAGTCAAGGACATTTACAGAGTTGCCCCTAAGCCACTTGTGTGTTGTCTTGACTGTATGCTTAGGGTCATTGTGTTGTTGGAAAGTTAACCTGCGGCCCAGTCTGAGGTCCAGAGAACTCTGGATCAGGTTTTATTAAGAATATCTCAGTACTTTGCTCCATCCAGCTTTCTCCCATCCCCGATAAGTCTCCCTGCCCCAGCTGCTGAAAAACATCCCCACAGCATGATGCTGCCGACACCATGCTTCACGGTAGGGATGGTATTGGACAAGTAATGACCAGTGCCTAGTTTTCTCCCAACATGACTCATAGAATTAAGGCCAAAAAGTTCAGTCTTGGTTTCATCAGACCAGAGATTCTACTTTCTCACCGTCCTGAATCCTTTAGGTGCTTTTTTGCTAACTCCAGGTAGATTTTCATGTGTCCTTTACTCTGGAGAGGCTTCTTTCTGTCCACTCTGCCATAAAGCCCAGATTGGTGGAGTGCTGTAGCGATGGTGGTCATTCTGGAAGTTTCTCCCATCTGCACATAGAACCTTTGGAGCTCAGCCAGAGTGACCATTTAGTTCTTGGTTATCTCTCTTACTAAGGTCCTTCTCCTTTGATTACTTAGTTTGGTGGGGCAGCCAACTCTGATGCTTTGGAAGCTCTCTGTGGACCATGGCTTTTGCTGTGGGATGCGACTAAGAAAATTTCAGGAAAGACCAACTAGAGCAGCGGAACTTTATTTGGGGTTAATCAGAGGCACTTTAAATGATGGCAGGTGTATGCTGACTCCTATTTCACAGGATTTTGAATGTGATTGCTTAATCCTGAACACAGCTACATCCCCAGTTATAAGAGGGTGTGCACACTTATGCAACCACATTATTTTAGTTTTTTTGTTTTCTTCCCTCCACCTAAAAGATTCCAGTTTGTTTTTCAATTGAGTTGTATAGTTTATAGGTCACATTAAAGGTGGAAAAAGTTCTGAAATGATTTATGTTTGTCTCATTGTTTTACATCACAGAAACCTGACATTTTAACAGGGGTGTGCGGACTTTTTATATCTACTGTGTATATGTATATATATATATATATATATATATATATATATATATATACTCTTTGCTAAGATTTCTATATCTTAAAAAGCATCCTGTGGATTGTCCTTTGCTAATGCCTGTTTCCTGCTCTACTCATCTTAATAATATATTTAATAGCACAAAGTTAATCTGCCAGGGCTTGAGCGCCACCAGGTGGCTATTTCCAGGTTCAACAGCAGAATTTTTAGACAGTATTTTTGTGCATTCAGCTGTAGAATGAGGAAACTGAACTTCTACACTGACACACTTACATATGGAGGCATATATAGTTTTCCTGTCAGATTCGTCATTCTCAGACCCGGTGGGGATTACAGCAATCATACCTCCACCAAATCTAGAGATATGCCATTACTTTTTGTGATGGGAAATCCTTTTAAAGATGATCTTCAGTCCCCACATCTATACTTACCTAATGCTCTATCTATGTGACCTGTCAAATAACAGGCATCCGGACTTTCTTTGGAGGTGGGCTTAGAGTACCACTTACCCCTATTGTTTAGTGGGGGGGAGAAAGCTGTAGTCTGGTTATTACCACATCCCTCACTATAACCACCTATTAATTATTTATGTATTATAGACACTATAACCACCACTATACTTCCTAGAATTACAATGTCAAGATTGTATAAAGTAACTCGGCATTGCTTTAAAGGCTATGGACACCTTCGAGGCAGTTCTTTAAATGATTGCTTTTTACTCATTTTGGGCTAAACATCATTTGTTCAGTTAGTCTTTATTAAAAATTGTCAGCCATTTTTGAGATACAGGGGTTAAAAAATCAGTCTGATTGCAGTGTATCACTTCTCGGTCCTGTCAGCTGATGGCTCATATGAAACCTTATCTCTGATCTCCTGGGCTCATTAACACTAATTATAGCTAGTCATCAAACTGATAAGAATATGGCTTATATGAATGTTTAGTCCAGGAAATCAGAGATCAAGCTTCACATGAGCCGTCAGCTGACAGGACTGACAAGTGATACTCTACAAACAGACAATTTTTTAAAATCCTTGTATCTCAAAAAGGTTGAAAATTTTTAATAAAGACCAATTGAAAACATGATTTTAGCTCAAAATGAATAAAATGCAATCATAAAATCTTTTCCCGAGGGTGTCCATAGCTTTTAAATGCCTGTCAGAGCAACAAATTCCTCTAATATCTTATCTATGGTTGTTTGAGGCATATGTTATTTAATAGTTCATGAGAATACTTAAAAAGTTGGGCCCCAATGCAAAATCTATAACAGGTTCCCCACTAACCATGTGCCATTTATAATACTGGTGTCTTCTATGCGGCAGAGAGACTATTTATTGGTATGTGTTTGACCAAAATGAGCAGTTTTAATTCTATAAACTACTGAAAACATTTCCCCCAAATTCCACATAGTTCGGCTTCGATGACTTGTGATCCTCCATCTTCCTCTTGATTACATTCTGGAGGTTTTCAATGGGGTTCAGGTCTGGAGCTGAAGAAAGCAAGTTTTCTTCCAGGGTACCATTGTATGTTGCTTGATTTATGTGTCCTTCACGCAGATAAATCTGCTTGACTCCAGCCTTGCAGAAACATCCACACATCATCACTAATCCTGCACCAAATTTCACTGTGAGTATGGGAGACTGTGGCTTGTAGGCCTCTCCAGGGGTCTGCCTAACCATTACACAACCTGGTGTGGTTCAAAACCGAAAACTGGACACATCAGAGAGGATGACCCTACTCCAGTCCTCTATGGTCCATTCCTTTTGGAGGTGCACTTAGCCTTTCTGCTGCCTGAGGCAATCTCTCAGAAGAACAGGAAAAAAACTGGATCCTATAAAAAAAATTAAAAAAAATCCTGTTGTATCCGTTATGCACATTTTTGCATCCGTTTTAGCCATTTCTATCTGAGATTAGTTTTTCTTAAGATGGAAAAAAGTCCTGCAGCTGGATCTCAGATGGAAATGGCTAAAATGGATGCAAAATGTGCATAATGGATGTAACTGGATTAGGCATGAGCAAACTTGATGTTTTCAAGTTCAGGTTTGGTGGCAATTACGCTATGGATTCCGTTACCACGGAATATAACGGAAGCTTTTAAGAAGCATTCCATTTTACATTCAGTCATAATAGAAGTCTATGGGCAGCATAACTGATCCGTCTGGTTTCCGTTAGGCTGCCCATAGACTTCTATTATGACTGAATGTAAAGCGGAATGCTTCTTAAAGGCTTCCGTGGTGCATTCCATCGTAGAACTCCGTTATATTCTGTGATAACGTAATCGCCACCGAACCTGAACTTGAGAACATCAAGTTTTCTCATCCCTAAACTGTTGTTTTTTTGTTCTTCTGACGGATCAGAAGAATGGAAAATAAAATGGTCATATGAAACCATCTTTGGTTTCCTACTTTTCCATCATCCTCCAACCTTGTGAACACCCCATCCTGCCAACAACAATACTGTGCCCTCTGTGCTCCCCAATATTATACTGCAGAAACAGACCACCTGAAAATATAAGTACCACACAGAAAGCGCCCCCTTCAATAACTATTGGCACACAGTGCCCTAAAAAATAACTGCACCCAGCAAATAGTGCCCCTGACACTAATAGTGTAAACATAATATCCCCCACAAATAATTGTGCTAAACTGATACAGTACCAGACGATCGCCTCATTGGCGGCGCGGCCCTGTTTCTCATTGATGAAGGGCTTATTTTTTTTAGCTTTGCCTGACTTGCCCTGCCACTAGAAGCCTGTTTCTAACCCGTCCTTGCTGTGCATTTCACCCCTACTCCCGCTTGTCATTCTTTTTGTAGGTCAATTGATATAAAAATACGGCTGTTAAAGGGGTTGGTTGGTTTCCTATATAGATGACCCATCCTCAGGATAGGGCATCAATATCAGATGGTGAGGATCTGACTCCTGGCCCCCCCACCGATCTGCAGTTTGAAGAGAAAGCGGAGCTTGTAAGAACACTGCCTTCTCTTCACTGTTTATCTGCTTGTCGACATCGCAGCGGCGAGCAGGTCTAATTACACCAACTCAGTCCTATTCACTTCAATGGAAGTAGCAGACAGAGTGTAAGTGAGATTCGAATGAGGTGGCGGTCGTCACGGTCAGTAGAGAGTCGTCTCTGCTCTCTGCCAGTCTGTAGCTTTGTTGTCCCCAGTGTTTGCTGCTTGACCTTGTGACCTGACACCCCTCTTCCAGTAAATCTAGAATAGAACCGTACTTCTCCTCACTCAGATCTTTTCTTTTCAACTCTTTTGGCATGTTCTGTAGTTATTCATTGATTACACTTACTTTTTCGGTACAACTAGCCAGGGGAATTTCTAGGGTCTTAAAAGATCCGAAACCAAGCCTCAATGCATATGTGCCCCACCCCCACCTACACACCCTGGCACTAAAAACATATTTTACTTGTTGGATGGACATTATATTCAGTGCTACCAAACATATTGGACTACATAGCACCACATACCTCTTACATTCAGTGCCTTATGCGAAGTGCCGATCCCCAGGGGAAAACGCGTGAGGTTCACGGTCGGCCGATGGGTGCAACAGTTCATTGGTACTCAAGGTTAGCAGATGCCTCCCTGGGCCAGCAGTGCAGTGAAGGGGAGAACAGCACCAGGTTCTCCGGGGCACACTCTATTATAGGGGACACCGGCCAGGTGGTGATCGAGGTGCCCTTGATGGTGATTGGATTTTCTGGGTGCTTGTGCGGCTGGGCCCCTGACTTAGGTAATGTCGTGACGCCAGCACCTTGGTGGTGCAAAATGATGACAGTGGTTGTAGTATGGAGATAGAAGAATGAGGCAGGGTTTGAACCCAACTAAGAACTTTACTGTAACCAGAATCTTGACAGCAATTTTACATCCAGTTATAAACAGTCTCTTATGAACATGTAGGTTGGATGTGGCAAATCCAAGTTACAGGCTGTATATGTGGCTATGTCTCAGGCTATGGTAGGAGGTTGTGTACTCACTGGTATTCAGCTCTTTGCCTTGCTCCAATCTCAGTAAGGGTGATTCAAGTCCTTATCTTCTACACACAAGTGATGCAACAGATGGCCTATCTGTTCTTGAAGTAACGGGGAGGCTGCTGGAAGCTAATAAACCTTCACCTTATTACAAAGGCGCCTAGAGCCTAGAATAATGGCTACTGTCCTTCCTTTGTCTTTCCACAATAAAATTAGTAAAATCCACTTGGCACTACGGAAGAGTAGACGGTAGAATAAAGGCTTCACCTCTGCCTATTTTCCTTGCTTGACACTGATACCATGAATTCGCTCCTCTGGGCCGTGGAGCCCAAGAGAGAGCTGAGAAGAGGGGGTCCTCTCCTTCCCCCTTGCCCCTCACTCCATCTCCTCCTGCTTTCACACTCTAAACTCACTAACTAGGCCTAAACTGTGGTATATATACTGTGGTGCTATCCCCATCTAGTGGTGGAATGTATGTAGTGCACCTAACAGCCTGTTAACAGGGATCTTTATACAAAAGTGCAATACAACATGATACAACATACATCATAACAAGATTTGCAGTGCCCACGTATACTAGTGCACTTACCGGTGACAACTCCTCTGTTATAGACCTTTCCTCATTTTCTCCATTCCACCCATGACAACTTCTTTTAGCCATGTCTTGTCTCTGCAGAGTTTGCCAAACAGATATGTAACGTTTTTACTCTTTTATTATCATCTACTCTGCTACCCCAACAATATAATCTTGCTACTGCCCCCAATAATATGCCCCCAAATACTACACCACAGAAATTATACTTCAATACAGATTAATCCCCCTGTAGTATTATAAGAATCTGACCAATAGTAATAATACTCTCCCAGAGTGCCCTTATTAGTAATAGTGCCCCCCCCCCCACAATGATACTGGTCCCCAAGAGTGCTCTTGTGAGTAGTATTGCCCTCCATATTGTGCCCAATAATAATGCTTACCATAGTGCACCTAGCAGCAATAAGGCTCTATATAGTATTAATAAGACCCCCCTGTAGTGCCTCCAGTAGGTACTGTAAAAAGCCCCCTTATAGTGCCCAGTAGTTATAATGCCCCTTGTAATGACCACTACAGTATCCTAGTAGTTAAAATATCCCTTAATAGTGACCCCACTAGTTATAATGCCCCTTATAATGTTCCCTTATATTGGCCCCAGTAGTTGTAGTGCTCCCTGTAGTGGCCCCACTAGTTTTAGTGCCTCACTATGGTGCCCTGTTAATTAAAATCCCCCCTTTAGTGCCTCAGTAGTTTTAATGCCACCATATTACCCCAGTACTTATAATGCCCCCAACAGTGCCCCAATAGGTATAATGCACCCCTGTTGTGCCCCAGTAGTAATAAGGCCCTTCTGTGGTGTTCCCAATAGGTATAATGCCCCCTATAGTTCCACTCGTATTTATATTACCTTCCTGTAGTGCCAGTACTTATAGTGCCCCCTATAGTTATAATACCCCCACAGATAGTGCCTCTAGTAGGTATAATGCCCTTCATTGCCCACAGTACTTGCAGTCACCTTGTAGTTTTACCCCCCACTTAGTACCCCACCCTATATTGTGCCCCCAGTAGGTGAAATGCCCATTTTAGTACCCCCAACACTTATAAAGCCTCCAATGTAGTTATACCCCACCCAATATTGTGCCCCCAGTAGGTGTAATGCCCATTTTAGTACCCCCAACACTTATAAAGCCTCCAATGTAGTTATACCCCACCCAATATTGTGCCCCCAGTAGGTGTAATGCCCATTTTAGTACCCCCAACACGTATAAAGCCTCCAATGTAGTTATACAGCCACCCCCACAAACACACAAAATCTTCCCCCAAGGTCAGCAAAAGAAAAAGATCAAAATACTCACTTGACTTCCCACCATCTGAGGCCTAAGTTGCCGGCTTCTCCATTCAAGTGGCCGTTTTGAAGTCACTCCACTGGCTACATCTAGGTGCGGGCATGCACGATTATGTCATTATACCGCCTGATACCCAGCACAGGTGGTTGCTTGGCAAGCGACGAGTGGCGATAGTAATTCAACTGTATCACTGTCCTAAAGACGGTAATACTGCTGTATAGCCATTTGCCATAACATTCAGGGCCCTGGACAAAACATCCGGGGCTCAATCTTCTGAAACAGAAGATTGACACTTACCTGCTCCTCGCTGCTCCGGTCCTCCTCCCTGCCTTCTCTGTCTCCATCTTCCATTCCTCACACCGTTTACATCCGGTGGTGCATGGGCATGGTCACATGTATCCCTCCAGCCAATGACTGGCTTCAATGGTGATGTGCTTGGTGCATGCACCACCGGATGTAAACAGTGCGGGGACCGGAAGATGGAGGCAGCAGAGGCAGCGCGGAGGAACAGAGCAGCAGGTAAGTATGAATCTTCTGTTTCAGTAGGCAGGCTACAGGCACTTGCTTAAAAATCATTATAACCGGTAAAAGGGACGGAGTCAAGTAACCCAGTGACATGAAGCATGGGTGACATGTCACCGCTGCGGCCACATCAGCATCTGGTTTGACGCGGGGAGACCCGAGACCTGCAGCACCTAAAGGGGACCAATGGAGACAGAACCCAGTGACGGGAATTAAGTAAGTATGATTCCCACTGCGGGTCCGGTCATGCTGGTGGTTTGCAGAAAAGGTCCCCAGTGGTGAACAAGACCTTTAATCCACCAAGTAGAAACAGCTGACCAAGTCTAAATGTGGTTGATTTGTATGTGTGGCACTGCCAATAATCCCTATTCCCATGGGTCTGAGGGTCTTTCCTGGAGGTTTAGCTATTATTGCTTGTAAAACATAGGAAATGAATACTATATCTTATAAACGACATGGAGTATCCGATAGATGATGATGGGTCAGGTTCTGTTCACACATTTTTGTTAGGAGCCTCCATCGGAAATACCGTCCTATGACTGAGCAGAAAAACTGGCATTTTAGCAGGAATGTGAACAGAGCCTAAGAGTTTGTGAAAAAGTATCTAATTTACTTTTAACATATCTAAGGGTACTTTCACACTAGCGTTATTCTTTTCCGGCATTGAGTTCCGTCCTAGGGGCACTATACCGGAAAAGAACTGATCAGTTTTATCCTGCATTCTGAATGAAGAGGAATCCGGTATTTATTTTTTTCACATTTTTAAAGGTCTGCATATGCGCAGACCAGAATACCGGATCCATCAATGCGGAAATTTGAATGCCGGATCTGGCACTAATACATTCCTATGGAAAAAAATGCTGCGGTATTATCTCCGTCCTGAAAAGTCAAAAAGACTGAACTGAAGACATCCTGATGCATCCTGAACAGATTGCTCTCCATTCAGAATGCATTAGGGTAAAACTGATCAGTTCTTTTCCGGATTTGAGCCCCTAGGACGGAACTCAATGCCGGAAAAGAAAAACGCTAGTGTGAAAGTACCCTTATCTCCGGCCAAAAAAACACTTGCCTGAATTTTTTTCCATAGGAAAGTATTCGTGCCGGATCCGGCATTCAAATTGCTGCATTGACGGATCCGGTATACTGGTCTGCGCATGCAGAGACCTTTAAAAATGTGAAAAAAAATAATACCGGATCCGTTTTGCCAGATGACACTGGAAAAACGGATCCGGTATTGCAATGCATTTTTCTCACTGATCAGGCATTTTTCCGACTGATCAGGATCCTGATCAGTCAGAAAAAATGACGTGCATTTGCATACAGTTTGCCTAATCAAACAACGCAAGTGTGAAAGTACCCTAAGGCTACATGCACACGACCGTTGTGTGTTTTGCTTTCCGCAATTTGCGGAACGGAACGGACATCCATTGATATAACTGCCTATTCTTGTCCACAAAATTGACAAGAAAAGGACAGGTTAGATTTTTTTTGCGGGGCCACGGAACAGAGCAACGGATGCGGACAACACACGGAGTGCTGTCCGCATCTTTTGCAGCCCCATTGAACTGCGGCTCGGATGCGGACCAAAACAACGGTCGTGTGCATGAGGCCTTATACTGTAGTAAAAACGGGCAGATAACCTGGCTTCACCCTGGTCCTCAGTCCATTACTGGACATCTGCAGGATTCATTACTGATGATTAGACCGAGGTGACCATTACAGATTAGGAAAGGCAAACAACTGCTCCACTTGACATTAAGGTAACCTCACAATCAGAGCTGTGTACGTGACGCCCCTATAATTATCAGATTTTAGTGGAACACCGCGCTCTTATTAATCCAAACCAATAATGTCAAAGCTGATAAAGAGATAATACATTGCTGTGAATACATGGACCTGTGTTATCAGGGGCCGACCGCTTCTGCCAATCCCTCTGTGTTAAAAGAGACTCCCAAATATATGCTGATCTTGGGGTATCTCGCAGCTAGGACCCCGGTGGTAATCTGGGGGCTGTCCAGAATCAATTGTTTAGTTTCTTTGCAGTGCTATCACACAGGAATAAAAGCGTTACATGATGCCTGTGAGATCAATGGGCTGTCCATGTATAGGACCAGCGTGTCCCTCAAAAAGAGAAAGATGTCCATTGCAGCCGCTCTCCGGCCTGGTCATGATTAACGTATCA
This sequence comes from Bufo bufo, assembly GCF_905171765.1. Lineage (NCBI taxonomy): Eukaryota > Metazoa > Chordata > Amphibia > Anura > Bufonidae > Bufo > Bufo bufo. The sequence continues at coordinate 84,788,652 of NC_053392.1, forward strand.
TATGGGCCCATCTCGATTCGGTGCCCTGCACGCTAGCGCTTCTCTCCCCTCATTCTAGAGATTGGTGGGGGTCTCAGAACCCCACTGATCAAAAGTTTTTTTACGAAAACTTGTGATTCTTAAATTAATGGAGATTCCAAGTGAGGAATTCCTACTTTGAACCACAAATGCCCTAAAAAATGGGTTATTTCAACTAGATAATCCTTGTAAAGACATATTTCCATCTGATAAAGTGGTAGCTTATTGATAAGCTATCCCTTTATGACTGGTGGGGGTCCAACTTGTGGGACCTCCACAATCCTAGAAATGAAGGCACCGTTGTGTTGATTACTTACATGAGCCCATTGATATAGATGTAGTGGAGTGGAGGTGGAGCAGGTAACTAGTTTTCAGTTTCATGTATCCCAAGATCTGATGTGGTCAGTGAATACTGGGGCAATGGTTTGGAAAGCTCAGCAACATTTCTACTTTCTGAGATGTCTGAAGAGGGCACAGCTGCGTACGAGGATATTAGTGGACTTTTATCGCTGTACTGTTGACAGTATTTTGACTTACTGCATTGTAGGGTGGTAAAACTGCATTCTAGGGTGGTATGACAATTGCTCGGTTTGTGATCGAAATAAGTTACAGCCGGTGGTGCAGATGGCTCAGCGTGTTACTGGATGCCAATTACCCTCAGGTAACAGCTTTTACCAAAAATGCTGTCTGAGTCAGGCAAGGGGAATTATGGAGGATACGTGACTTATTTTTACTCTTGCCATCAGGACGTCGGTATAGGTGTTATCGATCTCGTACAAATAGACTGGGGAAGAGTTTCTTTCCAGAGGCCGTGAGGATGCCAACAGGGGTGCACCTAGCCTTTCTGCTGCCTGAGGCGAAAATTTAAACAGCGCCCCCCCCCCCCATATCATATTCTCATCCTGACCCCTTCCCTCCTAACATTACATGTATTACTACAGAACATACAGGGTAATACAGCCCCACATACCACTTACATCCAGTGACGTCTCCTCTGATGTGGATGTTCTCTTTCCTCATCTTCTCCATTCAGTACAGATCACCATGATGATTTCTTTCCTCCATCTGTTGTCTCTGCAGTTTGACAAAAAACATCTTAGTTTACTACTTTTCCATCATCCTCCCATCTTCTGGACAAATCATCCTACCACTACCCAATACTGTGCTGCTGTGCTCCCCAATACTATACTGCAGAAACAGATAAACCCAGGGTGCCCCATGGTAATAGTGCTACCAAAAATCCCAACTAAGAAGAGCAACAGAGCGTGGCGTAGCCGTAGTGAAGTGCGGCTTGACTTGGGGGGAAGACAGAGGGCATTAAAAGGGTTAATTAATTTAGTGTGTCTGGGGAGGTCAGGTGCAGGACAAGGGGGTGTGGTGTTGATGTACATTTTCCCGGGCAGTATAAAGTGCAGGGTTTTAGGGGGAGGTCCATCTGACCAGCTGGCTCTGCCAGAGCACACTTAGTAGTAATACTGCCCCTACAGTGCCCCGAAGTAATAATGCTCCCATAGTGCCCATACTAGTAATTATGTTCCCCACAGTCCCCCAGTAGTAATAAAGCCCACCAAAATGCCCCCCCCCCCCCGAGTAGTAATAATTCTCCTTATAATGTGACAGTAGAAAAATGCACCCTTAAAATGAGCATCAGTACAAAAAATGCCCCCTTATAATGTGTGCCAGTATAAAATACCCCTATATAATGCCCCGAATTCAATGCCCCCATAGTGCTCCTCTCCCCCTTTCCCAATAGTGCCCCCATAATGCACCAGTATAAAATGCCCCTATATAGTGACCCAGTAGATGCTATCAGTGTCCCCCGATAATTTGACAGTATAAAATACCCCTTCTTAGTGCCCCCAGTAGATGCCCTCATAGTGCTCCTCTTTCCTCAAAGTACCCCCCATAATGTGTCCCAGTATAAAATGCCCCTATACAGAGCCCCCATATAAAATACCCCTTCTTTGTGAACTAACAGAAATAGCGTGGTGTTCAACAGGCAGGAAGTGCTCAAACCCATATGCAGTTATGCACATATATACCGGGTGAATACAGATGAATATAGAGATGAGCGCTTCCACAATAGAAGCGCTCATCTCTCCCTGCCCTGCCTCTGCCGCCCCCCGCTTGCCAAACTCTAACATGGTTGTGAAATACTATTTATGCTGTCATATAGTATTTTAATGTAGATATTTATACATGTATTGTCCGTGTTCTTGTTTTATGGATGGATGCCAACTGTTTCATTGGCGCTGTATTTTATAAAGATAATTCTGATTCAGCACTGCTGTCCATTCACAGTCTTTACCTGTCCTCCAGGCACCACATAAGCATGCCCCCCTTAAAGGGGTTAATCCCATGAATAATATTTTACAGTTTTCAAACCAGCACCTGGATCTGAATACTTTTGTAATTGCGTGTAATTAAAGGGAACCTGTCGCCGGGATTTTGTGTATAGAGCTGAGGACATGGGTTGCTAGATGGCCGCTAGCACATCCGCAATACCCAGTCCCCATAGCTCTGTGTGCTTTTATTGTGCAAATACACTGATTTGATACATATGCAAATTAACCCGAGATGAGTCCTGTCCCTGACTCATCTCACATACAGGACTCATCTCCGGATACAGGACTCATCTCGGGTTAATTTGCATATTTATCAAATCGTTTTTTTTGACACAATAAAAGCACACAGAGCTATGGGGACTGGGTATTGCGGATGTGCTAGCGGCCATCTAGCAGCCCATGTCCTCAGCTCTATACACAAAATCCCGGAGACAGGTTCCCTTTAAAAATGTATTATAGCTACTGACCTATTCAATGAGATCTATCTGTACAGCGCCACCTGCTGTTTGTTCTTTTTCTAATTTCTCTGTCCTGCTCACTGAGATGGAAGCACATGCTCCGTTTCATCCTTCAACTGCCACCTGCTGCAGAAGACAGGGCTTGCCCTCTGCAAAAGGACACCCCCTCCCTGAGATTCCAGCTTGAAATAAATCTAGCAGAGCAATTGGATCAAAGAATGTGGAGATCTCTGGATCCATGTGAGGTACAGGGCTGGTTCTAGCTTTGTTAGCGACTGTCATGTACTAGATTATGTTTGATTTTCATTTCTTTCGATTAGTCATTGGATAACCCCTTTAATACCAGTCCATGCCCCTTTCCCCCCTTCACTGCAATTTTTGGGTACTAACGCAGCATCTTGGTACAGTTAAAGTGCATGGAGAGCTGCTTCCATGTGGAGTCCAGGAGATGTTTCGGAGAGCCTCCTTGGACATTCAGGAGATTTGGCGAGTGCAGGGGGAAGGGTCCATGATGCAGATGCCTGGCCAGGAGCAGAGCTGAGAAGGGGAAGACTGATTCAGCGCTGCAGCCCCTGCATGCTCAAGATGGGTGGGGATGCCACAGATCATTTAATGCTGGTTCAGGAACTCCATGATGTGTTGGGGTAAAGAACTGTTACAAAATAAAAATGTGACTACAACTACTACAGCTTCCAGAAGTTTCTAGGTTCTTAAAATATGAATGGCGCCCATACACCTAACAATAGTATTCCACAAGGCCAAGAAGCGCATGGCAGGACTACATGAGGTTGTGCTGCTGGTGGTAGTTTTGTAATGCGTTTTTTGACCACGTGGCTTTTACAAATGATGCAAAGAGGCATACTCATGGTGGCATGGGACACTACAGCTATGCCTATAGGCACCAAGCCCCCAGCAATCCAACTGTACCACCAAGGAAACGGGGCTGCTGGAACATTATGGGGGGGGGAATTGCACTTTGCACTGGAGTGAGATACACAAGCTTCGTATTATATTAAGTGCAAATCTGGCTGTCGATGCACCACAAAGTAGAATCTACACCAGCAATGAGCAGTTTCTGGCATAAATTAGATTCATTTTGCTGAGCTTCCGTTGCAGATTTCGAAAAAAAAATGTAGCTGCATTTTGTCTGGCAGAATGCTGGTATCCATGCCAGAAGGCTGACAATCAAAGTGATCAGGCACTGACAGTGTCCGCCATCTGGAGATTACCGATTTCTGTTCCTATGCTGAAAGAATGCCAGAAGTTCGGCACATATGTCAGCTTAGCTTTAGGGCACATGCCCACTAATGTATTTTTTATCCATGTCCATTCCGTTTTTTTGTTTTTTTTTGCTGCCCGTATGTGAAACCATTCGTTTCAATGGAGCTGCAAAGAAAACGGAGATGTCCTATTCTTGTTACAATGGATCCGCGCAAAATACATACGGTCGTGTACATGAGCCCTTATACTGTTTAGTTCATGTGTTACTGCTGCCACCTAGTGGACACTTCATATAATATTTCTTTCTAAAAAGGGTCTTGAAGAACTAGAGCAGGCATGCCCAACCTGCGTCCCTCTAGCTGTTGCAAAACTACAACTCCCAGCATGCCTGGATAGCCTACAGCAGGGATGCCCAACCTGCGGCCCTCCAGCTGTTGCAAAACTACAACTCCCAGCATGCCTGAACAGCCTACAGCTATCAGCCTACAGCAGGGCATTGTGGGAGTTGTAGTTTTGGAACAGCTGGAGGGCCGCAGGTTGAGCGTCCCTGATCTATAGTATAGAACTGTGATGGCTAACCTCTGGCACTCCAGCTGTGGTAAAACTATGACTCCCAAAATGCAAACTTACTTGGCTGTTCTCAGAACGCCATAGAAATGAACGGAGCATGCTGGGACTCGTAGTTTCCCCACAGCTGGAGTGCCGGAGGTTAACCATCACTGGTATAGGGGATAACTATTAGATTGGTGGGGGTCCTACTGCTAATACCCTCACTGTTCAGGAGTAGGAGTGGCCCTGTACCCCGTGGAGCCCCCCAAAATGAACGGGCATGCGCTCAGTCACTCCATTGATTTTTATGGGTGTTCAGAATATAGTCAAGAGTTGTACTAGGCTGCTCCATTCATTCTGGGGGGCTCCACAGGGTACGGGCCCCTATTCACGTGATCAGTGGGGGGTCACAGCAGTAGGACCTCGACCGATCTTATAGTCTCCTGTGGATAAGGTAATAATAAATATACCCGGAATACCCCATTTAACTCTGTATGTTTATCTGAAGACATGCTGTTAGGGCTGCCTGCCATTAAAACACAGCTAAAGGGGAGCAGAAGTTGTAATAATATTGTATTAGGGAATTGCTATTTATGTTGTTTTCCTTATTTTCAAGGATTGAATGTAAGGCCTTTGAACAGGTTTTTCCTATCAATGTACAAGATAAATGATTTACATACATCCAGGAAACCCATTCAGAACTAGCTCTGGAAATGTGTGTCCATTCACATGTTGCTGAGCACACACTGCACATTCTCCCTGCCTCTGTGGTGTAAATTGCCCCAAGCTGTAGCAGGGCCCCCCACCTACCATGTGCCTTTTATAATATTGCTGTCTTCTTTTGAGGCAGAGGGGCCCTTGGGGCCCCCTCAAGCACTGAAACTCATGTGCAATTGCTACTTCTGCACTCCCTGTAGAAGACTGACCATGTCAGTTCTATAGTAAAACTAGCTGACCATAATTAAAGAGGACCTTTCATGGTGTTTTTTTTATTCAAGATAAATACCTTTACTTACAGGGTACCCTCCCTGAGCTTTTTGAGGGAGCCTCGGCGCTCAAGGGTGAGTATTGCCGCCTCCTTGTACCACGGGCGCCCCCCCCCCCCCAGGGCCCTTTAAGAGAAGTGGTACTTGTTTTTCGTGACGCCAGTTGCAGTGGAGCAACAATGGCACAGGGCCCTTTTTAGTGATACTGTGGATGGTACCCCGGTGTAGGTATGCCAGAGTGGTGTAGGGTGGTCTAAATGTCTCTTAATGTTGGTGCACATGTCACGGTGCTCCTACCTGGAACTTCCATAAAATACTGTTATTATTGCAAACACGGCCATGTTACAGATCAATGTTGATCAATGTTGGACGGATCTGTCATACGGCGCCCCCATAGTGCTATAGTGTATATATCCTGTACCTCTGCGTGCAACTCATTTATAAGGGAATAGTTCTTATGGATACAGTGATAATGGCATCCTTTTATGGAACTGCAGTCACTGTCAGTCGTTAAAGGGGTATTCCCATCTGAGACAATCGGGGCATTTCGCTAGGATATACCCTCACTGTCTGATAGGTGTGGGTCGCCAAACCTACACCAAGATTGGAGTAGGGAAGGTGATGGCAGGAGGACATCGGGTTTACCCGCGTCTGGCCACCACCAAGAGCTCTCCCCATAGTAGTGAATGGGAGCGCACCTATGGGGCCAACAGAAATAGCCAAGCCAATATTTTCGGCGGCCCATGGAAATGAACTGAGGGCGGCTGCGCATGCGCAGTGTGCCCTCCACAACTTTCGGGGCTCTGTTCTCAGTGTATGTGCGGGTCCCAGAGGTGGGACACGCACCTATCAGACAATGGGGGCATATCCTATCAATATGATGAGAAAACCCCTTTAACACTGGACAATTTTTTTTTAAAACTATCTAAAAATTGTGCAGGGCAAACAGGAAAGAATGAGGGTCCATTTTGTTGGCATGTTGGGTGTTTTTTGGGGCATTTCCAGGTGGTCCGAGTAGTAAGGCCCCTTGCAGACGAGTGTTCCTCCCTCAGCAAGTCCGCATCGCAGCACCCGGTCTGACCTCCCAGCACTGACTGGATTCACATAGCATTATATTGATTTATCTTACAGTTACGGAATGTATTGGATAACACTGGCAGCATTATGCTATGTGACTCGCTGCGTTGCGGACTCGCTGCGGGAGGAACACTCGTCTGGAAGGGGCCTAAGGCTTAAATAGTTTAGAATTTTCCTTTTTTACATGTTGGTAAGTACACTATATGAAGAAAAGTACTGGGACACCTACATCTTACAACCAACAGGAGCTTTTATGACATCCTATTCTAAAGCCATAGGCATTAATATGAAGTTGGTCCCCTCTTTGCACTCTGCTGGGAAGGCTTTTTATAAGATTTTGGATTGTGTCTGCGGGAATCTTTGCCCATTTATCCAGAACATCATTTGTGAGGTCAGACGCTGTTGTTGGGTGAGAGGGTCTGGACCGCAACCTACATTCTAGTTCATCCTAAAGGTGTTGAATGGGATTGAGAATGTCACGGCTCTGTGCGGCCCCGTTAAGTTCTTCCACTTGACATTGCTTTGTGCACTGGGGTAGTCATGCTGGAAGAGAAAAGGGCTTTCCTCAAACTCTAAAGTTGGAAACATACAATTGTCTAAAATGTCTTGGTATGCTGAAGAATTAAGAATTCCCTTCACTGGAACTAAGGGTCTAGGCCAACCCCTGAAGAACAACCCCGTAATATAATCCCTTCTTCACCAAACTTTACAGCTGGCACAGGTAACGTTCTCCTGGTATTCACCAAACCCAGACTTGTCCATCAGATGGACAGAAAGAGAAGTGTGATTCATCACTCCGCAGAGTCCAGTGGTGGTGTTTACAAAGCGTATATTTAGTGTTAGGGACCCATCTGCGGAAGCCACCTTGACGCCTGGTAGATGGGCCCAACACACGTTTGAGCAAATATGTGCGCTAAGAGCTTCCATTAACTCATTTTGTGTCGGTATTGTACCACTTTTATTTAGAATGACCCCCATTTCTTAGCTCTATTGTTTGCATATATAACGGTGTGCAGCCATTTTCTTTTTTATAATCATGTTTGCTTCATGGATATGCACCTGTCATTCTGAAGGTTCTAGTCTAAATTCTCTTGTGGTGTTTACAAAGCACCATTTAAAGGGTTTCTACCACCAGAAATACTGTTATGTAGCGGACTGATATAGCGATGCGCTAATGTCAGCCCTACATAACAGTATGTTTCTAACATTAGTCCCTGCAGCCATTTTTGTAAAAAAAAAAAGCACTTTTATTATATGCTAATGAGCCTCTAGGTGCTATGTGGGCGTAAAATCAGCACCTAGAGGCTCCGTCCACTCACCCATTATCCCACCCAGGTCCCCTGTTCTGCCCGCCCCGCTCCTCTTGATTGATGCCACGGTCCACCGCATCGTTGACGAAATCCCGCGCCTGCGCCGTTCACTTCTGTCTTCGGTGCAGGCGCAGTGAGTAAAGGCCGCTCTCCTGATGCCGGCTTCCTCACTGTGACATAGTCGGCGCAGACGCAGTGAGGAATCCGGCACCAGGAGCGCATCATTCACTCACTGTGCCTGCGCCGAAGACAGAAGTGAACGGCGCAGGCGCGGGATTTCGTCAACAATGCGGTGGACCGTGCCATCAGGCCCATCAATCAAGAGGAGCGGGGCGGGCAGAACAGGGGACCTGGGCGGGATAAAGGGTGAGTAGACGGAGCCTCTAGGTGCTGATTTTACGCCCGCATAGCACCTAGAGGATATTTAGCATATTATAAAAGTGCTTATTTTACCAAAACGGCTGCAGGGACTACTGTTAGAAACATACTGTTATGTAGTGCTGACATTGGCGCATCGCTAATGTCAGTCAGCTACATAACGGTATTTCTGGTGGTAGAAACCCTTTAAAGAGTGGGGAGCCATTTTATTAAGTGAACCCCAAGCAATGCAATCACCTCTGACCTCTGGGGCCACCACTGATCCTGACTCTTCTCTGTATTTGCCTGAACAACGGCGCAGTTACCTACCCAGGTGTCCCTGCAGTGTCCCTCTACAGCTGGAGGCCGGGCATCACTGAATCAGTGCTGCAGCCCCTTCATTCTCAAGATCGCTGAGGTGGACCCCCATGACCATGAAGTGATGGCACATCCTAGCGATACTGATATCCCTTTAAGCTCTCTTCTGGCACAGTACATGGGTAAGCCATTGAAAAAAACAAATCATTAACCTTTAAAAACTTGTTTCACGTTTGATGTAAAATATACTGCCCTTTGTAACTAATAATGTCACCTCTGATAAAATGATTTATTTCTAGGGTCAAGAAAATATACAAAGAGCAGCATTATAGCACTTGGCACCGACATCTGATGAACACTCAAAACCTAAAGAGCAAAACTTAATCCTCAGATTTCAATATTTTTTAAGGGACTTACACACGCTGAATGGAAGGAGTAGTAGTGGCTATGATGATGATGATAGTAGTGTTCACAGTTCACAATGGCAATCTTCCATCTTGGGCTCCCTGGGGCCATGCAGTAAACGGAGGGCGCACCTTTCTTTCCTTGGGGCACTCCCTGCACTTTTTGGGGGCTCCTGCCTGGTTTTAGGTGGGGTGCTCTTGATCATGGATATTTGGCAAAGTGTAAGGCAAAAGGTTAGGAGCAGGGCCCAGCGAATGGTGGAGGCCCAGTTAAGTGATGATGGATGATGCAGTACAAGCATAAATCTGCCAAAATTCAGAAGTATTTCACAGAGCTTGGTTTTCCCAATGGCTGTGTATAGGTAGCGGCAATGATAACAGTAGTAGTCTCTGAGTCTCACTCTAGACACACTTTTCAATCAAATGGACCACGGGTGCGCAAATTTCTCAAAAATGTGCTAGGCGCCAGAGGCTACAACCCCTTCCACATGCAGCAAAGTCCAAGGTTATTTTTACTGTCCCAGCACATGCAGTCACCCGGCCCTAAACAGTCTGTGGATATCTTTCCTGCTTTCTCTCAGGGTTAGGATACGTTCACATGAGCGTTTAAAAATCCTACAAGATATTCCGGCAGAGGAACAGCCTGCCGGAGTTCACCATATCTGGCATAGCCTGCATGCACTACTTTCTGTCTGGCCGAAAGCTGACAAAGCGTCCCAGATCCCGGTCGCATCCCATTAGGTGATCCAGAGGTTCACGCCATTATCCGACTATGCCGGATACGGTGAACTCATGACGGAATTGTAAACGTTGATTTGAACGTAGTCTTAGTGTCCTGGCACAATAGCTTTGCTCTGGCCACTTCTCACTTCACAGGAATGGTATTTTTCCCGGAGAAAAATTCTCCTTCCTTCACACAGGCTTCGGCCACATCCAAAAGCATCTGTCATCTACAACAGGCAGAGCCAGACTCTACTCTAAAGTAGTCAAAAACTAACCATACTGGGGCTTCACCAGCACACCACCCTGGCAACTATATCAGAAGGCTGCGTTGATGTTACCTATTTGCTTGCCTATATTGAGCCATGTGGCTTTACATGGTGCATAACATAATACATTAACCCTTCAGCACGAAATTAGCTTTCAGCAGTGATCCACTGGGTCACTGCACATGGAGTTTACCAGTAAATGGTAATTGGTCACCATCGCAATAGAAAATTAGCCTTTGTTACTTAGATTGTCTACACATACTAGAATAGAGCAAAATGTACATTTTATTGAATTAGTTTCTCACTGTACTCAGCATACATAATTATTAACAGAAAGTGAATGAGGAAGTAGTGAATTAAATAGCACCTGTCAGCTGGGTCAACTCTATTGAAGCAGGGTTGATCCTGCGTAAAAAAAAACTAATTCCTTATACAAATGAGGGCTTCAGTGCACCAAGGGGCATGGCCAGCACTGAGGGGTTAGGGCCCTCACATAACTGGTCCATAAATGGCAGAACAATGTAATCTCCTAATTGTAGAATAATTTACATGTTCTTATGACACACAGTGCTCTGGGTCAGATATCGTGAAGGGGTTCTCCTATTAAAAATATGAATTACCTATCCAATGGATAGCTGATAACTATATGATCACTGGGACTGGGGGTCCACCTGCTGAAACCCCTACCGATCATGAGAAAAAGGGTCAAAAAGAATGAAGCAGTGGTGCGTAAGCATGACCAGTGTTCCATTCACTTTTATGGGAGTGCCGAGTACACTGCTTTTCTCGAATAGCGTGGTAGGGATTCCTGTCCTGCTGTTCACCTTCATAGGACACAGGCCTCGAGGCCTGAAGCCTTTGAGGAACAGTACAAATGGCACAGGCGGTCATGAACCAATTATATCACTGCAACCCCCCGCGCCAAAGCAGGCATCTCAGGCCACAGGCAGAAAGAGACCTGTGGCCAGCACCGCAGATGTCAACATGGAACAGACAAGGTGAGGAGGAGGATGGATCAGTGAGGCATCTAAAATGTCTGCAGAGACAACACATGGTTGAAGGTAGCCGTCATGGCAGTCTGGGCCAAATGGAGGAGATGAGGAATCAGAATGGCTACATCAGATGAGATGTCACTGGATGTAATATGAATGAAATGCTGTATTCTCCTATATGTTTGGTAGAGCTGAATGACCAGGTAGCATGCTCAAGGGAGGGCCTGCTCGGTGCTGTTCCCTGTGTCTCACCTCCTCAAACCCCTCCTCAATATCTTAATTTGAGACTACTGATAGAGGCAGAGGAATACGGAATGATGCAGCTGGTGCTGGCGACCACTGCAAGATAGAGCATAATAATCCGGCAGTGGCATTTTAAATGTCCTCTTACATGGGTCAATACTGGGCCAATAATGAGCATTGATCGAGGATATACAAGCCAATCGGCGCTCGATTTAAGTGCCTACTGCAAAGTCAAAGGGGGATGATTGATAATTATTAGGATCAATCATCCCCTATTGTCAGCAGAGGTGGTCACCTAACAAATGAGCAAAAAGCAGCAACACCTTTGCACAGGCCAATTATTGGGAACAACTGATCCAGAGGTGTAAAGGGACCCGTGAACGTCTATGTGATGTGATATATAACTTTAGATTCCGTTTTGTGGTGTTCTGACATGAGAAGGCAATCATGGGGGTAATAGCAGAGACATAAATGTGCTTCTATTTACATCCTTTGCGGTATAATAATGAAGAAGTGAAACTAACTTTAAATGTTGATGTGCGCATGTATACCGCCTAATGACCACAAGGGCGACCAGGTGATTCGGGCCTGGACAAATCTTAGCTAAGGTTAGGAATGTCACAAAGCAGGGCCAAGTTCACATTGCTGCCAGAAATATGCAAGTGTGACCTTCCAGACAACGTGAGGTTCATTTGCCCCTAAAGAAACTCAGAACAAAGTTCTCCTTGGTAGTTACAGCCGTTCCCCCCGCATGAACATTCTGCCCCACTACTTCCTCCCACTACTCCAGTGACCCCAGCAAATCTGTAGAAATTTACAGTACGAGGATGGGGGTCTTCAAACTCTGCGTGGAAAAATCAAACCATGCCCATTAACCTGCAGAAAGGCTGTGAAGAGACCCATCCACAGACTGCTGTTTTGGGTTTTTCCCCCTCATCAGTGCAGAGCCCCGTCTTTATTAATGAAGGACAAAAACCTTGTGACAGAGAGCAGCCGATGAGTCTCTTTTCCTTCTGGAGGAGATTCTGGTCTGGCTTATACCAATAGTCATGTTGCAAGACCTGTTAAAGGGTCAGACATTCGGGGGATACTTTATCTCCATATTGAAGTTCGACAAGAAATCTGATTTGTTACGAATTAATTCGCCATGAATCGCTATAAATCAGGTATACCCAGGCCAGTCTACCTAAAAGTAACAGTAGCCTGTAATACTGACACACAATAACTCTACAGCTAACAGAAGGGATTAGCTATGAATATTGGTGCACTGCACACTTATGTACACAGTGATAAATTAGACCTGCCTGTAATACTGATGCACTGTAACTCTACAGCTAACGGAAGAGATTAGCTATGAATATTGGTGCACTGCACACTTATGTATACAGCGATAAATTAGACCTGCCTGTAATACTGATGCACAGTAACTCTACAGCTAACAGAAGGGATTAGCTATGAATATTGGTGCACTGCACACTTATGTATACAGCGATAAATTAGACCTGCCTGTAATACTGATGCACAGTAACTCTACAGCTAACAGAAAAGATTAGCTATGAATATTGGTGCACTGCACACTTATGTACACAGGGATAAATTAGACCTGCCTGTAATACTGATGCACAGTAACTCTACAGCTAACGGAAGAGATTAGCTATGAATATTGGTGCACTGCACACTTATGTATACAGCGATAAATTAGACCTGCCTGTAATACTGATGCACAGTAACTCTACAGCTAACAGAAGGGATTAGCTATGAATATTGGTGCACTGCACACTTATGTATACAGCGATAAATTAGACCTGCCTGTAATACTGATGCACAGTAACTCTACAGCTAACAGAAAAGATTAGCTATGAATATTGGTGCACTGCACACTTATGTACACAGTGATAAATTAGACCTGCCTATAATACTGATGCACAGTAACTCTACAGCTAACGGAAGGGATTAGCTATGAATATTGGTGCACTGCACACTTATGTACACAGCGAAAAATTAGACCTCCCTGTAATACTGATGGCACAGTAACTGTACAGCTAACAGAATGGATTAGCTCTAACCCTTGGTGCACTGCACAGTTATGTACAAAGTGATAAATTGTAGCAGAGTCTGTAGTTCCGCAGTCTCCTACGCTCTCCCTCTCCAACATTGTCCTACACTGTCTGTTAATTAAAAGTTTGCAGCAACACTGCCACGTCTCTCCCGATGCTCAGCTCACAGGACAATGGCGTAGACCGCGCAGGATCAGGGTTTTATAGGGCTGTGCCATTTCAGGAAAACGTATTCATTAACACGAGAAAATTTGGATTTGTTTAGAATTTAAGTTTTCCTAAACTTCACACCGAATTTTGCTTCGCTCAACACTAATAGCTATCCTACAAGTCAATGTTCGACCTTTTAAACAGGCCTTGAGACATGACTCAGATATTAAATAAGCCAGCACCTCATCTGCAGACAGCTGTTTTAGGGTGATTGCCCATTATCAGTGGGGGCATATCGCTAGGATATTTATTTATTTTATGCACTTATATAGCACTACTGTATTCCACAGCACTTTACAGAAATTAGCATCAAGCTGTCACTATGTCTGAAGAAACCGGAGAACCCAGAGGAAACCCACACAAACTCCATGCAGATGTTGTTCTTGGTCGGATTCAAACCCAGGACCCCAGCGCTGCAAGGCACCAGTGCTAACCACTGAGCCACCGTGCTGCCCATATGTCCCAAATGTCTGATAGGTGCGGGTCCCACACTTATCTTTAGAACGGAGCCTGAAAGTGAAGGATAATGCACTGCACATGCACCGCCACCCTCCATTCATTTCTATGGGAGTGCTGAATATCCCATTGAAGAAGTCCCATAGAAATGAATGGGAAGCGCACTGCACAATCGTAGCCACTGCTCCATTCAATTCTATGGGGCTGACGGGAATAGCAGAGCCAGTGCTCGGCTATTTTCAGCACTCCCATAGAAATGAATGGAGGGCGGCCGTGCATGCGCAATACATTCTCCTTCACTTTGCAGGCTCCGTTCTAGAGATAGGTGCCAGTCCCAGGAGGTGGGACCTGCACTTATCAGACATTGGGGACCAGAGGTGGCAAAAACACCTGTACAAGCGTCATAGATACCTGTTCAGGCCATTTTACTCCCTGGAAAAAGTCTAAGGCGTACCAATACGTCTTAGACTTTTCCATGCTTTTCATCAGCGCAGGGCTCCCTGTGCCTGCAATAACCAATAGCAAAGCTCCTTACAGCAAGGAGCTTTGCTATTGGTTGGTTTGGGTGGGCGCCGGAGCGATACAGCGCCCCTGCAGCAGGGGAAGCTGGAAGGAGGAGGGGCCGGCTCCCAGGAGTTGCCATAGCAAGGAGAGTGGGGCGCGCTGCCCAAGGAACCTGAAAACAGAGGGTCCACGCTTTGATCTATCCATCATCCCACCGAGTCGATGGTAAATTCACGCTGCCCCAAGTGGTTACACCAACTCTTCCGCCATACAGAAGGGTCCTGAGCGCACGGACAAGGGTCTTCTTGATGGGACAGTCCCTATAGTTCTTACTATTAAAGCTGCAGGCCGGCACCGTCCTAGCGGCAGATCTTGCCCTTTTCATTACTCACACCAGTCACCGAGCAAAGAAACACACCCAGTGCACGTCCTGCACACGCCATGGCCACCGCGTTATCACATGTAGCCAGGTTCCAGCTCACAGTCATGTCTGCAGCTCTGAAGGAATGATGGTGGTTGCAGTTCCCCTGCATAAATACCCACCTCTTAGGGCCCGTTCACACCAGCGCTATTTTATTCTGTTGTTCTGCTCATCTAACGGAGCAGAACAATGAAAATAACGGAAGTGCTGGATTGGGTGGTTTTTTTGTCATATGTTTAATGTACACAAAAAACGTATACATTAACGGACGCCTCAGACAGACGCCGTACTGTGGCATCCATCGCTATGGAGTTCAATTGTAAAAAAAATAAAAATCTGAGTAGTGTACCACGTTTTTCCATCCTGAGGCGTCTGGTAACATATATACCGTACATTATGTGAAGCCAGCCTAAGGCCTCATGCACATGAACGTATATTCTTTCCGTGTCTATTCCGGGGTTTTTCCGTATACGGAACCACTCATTTCAATGGGTCGCAAAAAAAAAACTAAAGTTACTCCGTGTGCATTCCGTTTCCGTATTTCCGTTCCGCAAAAAAAGATAACACGTCCTATTATTGTCCGCATTATAGACAAGGATAGGATGGTTCTTTTAGGGGCCAGCTGTTCCGTTCTGCAAAATACGTAATGCACACGGACGTCATCTGTATTTTTTGCGGATCTGTTTTTTGCGGACAGCAAGATACATACGGCCGTGTGCAAGAGGCCTGACAGGAACAGAGCTAAACAGACTCCGCTGACCATGATGGGATCCGTTCAGTCTCCTGTCTTTTTACCAGACAGCAAAGTGCTGCATACAAGGCTTCTTTGTCTGGTCTTTTTGACAGAATCTGCAGCAGACGCTCCAAACGCAGATGTCAGCGAGTGCAGGCCTATGTATTATGTATTTGAATTACCGCAACTTTCATACTCCTCCTCGGGTAAAAATACTCCTCAAAAATGGTCAGAGGAGTATTTTTACTCTTCCGGAAAAAAATTTAGTGCGACCTCTGTTGGGGACATATCCTAGTGATATGCCCCCAATGTACAAGATGGGCCAACCCCTTTAACTGGGTGAAAGGCCAAGCTCAGTTTTGAGGGGGGGGTGTACTATATATCCTTATGGAGAGCGCCTTAAACGGCATGAGGAGTCTTATGGGCCATACAAGCTCCTCTGGAATTCTGGGAGGGCGGTAGGAGCTCTGCAGGGCTAGACATTGATTGACAGGGTATGTACCAAGAGCATCCATAGGGCAGAGTTCACCTGATGGAGCCCTCCATGGGGCGCTATACGTTGGCTTTTATTGGCTGTATGGAAACGTGTAGTAATTATTTTATTCCACGCCATCCAGGAGGGTGGAGGTTGTGGCAGGCGCACAGCACCATGATTTTCCCACACCACACCCACTTTATAGCAAACTCTGCCGTTTTACTGCCATGACATCCTCCAGTACACCCCTTTTTCCGCAGGCCCGTCAGTATGCAGTTAGGCGCCGGAACTGCTTCTGATGCCGCCGCAATTAGGGCTGTTCCCCGGTTGGCATGGGAAGTTTGCCAACTATTTGGGAGGCCAGGAAATATCCCCGTTTTCCCGTTAAATGGCAAGTATATTCTATACAGCGTTACACACAGGGGCGTCCGCATGGTGAGGGCAAGTGCCCCCCCCTGTAAATCGGGGCACAGGGAGATGAACGCTTCCATTGTGGAAGCGCTCATCTCCATAGTCATCTGTATCGCCGTCCTCAGGACAGCGATACAGATGACTGTGCTGAGGCAGGGGAAGGAGAGGCGTGTCCCTTTCCCTTCCTCTGATAGGCTGCAGGCACTAGGCCGGCAGCCTATCAGAGGCCGGTGCAGGCGGCGCGATGACGTCATCGTGCCGCCTGAGCCATACAGGGCGGGACACAGGCCGGAAGAGGCCTGCATCGCATCGCTGCCAAGGAGGTAAGTATAAGTGTTTATTTTTTTTTGTGTACAATACTGGTGGCTACTGGCACATAATGGGGGTCTCTGGCGACTGGCACATAATGGGGGTCTCTGGCTACTGGCACATAATGGGGGTCTATGGCTACTGGCACATAATGGGGGGCTCTGGCTACTGGCACATAATGGGGGGCTCTGGCTACTGGCACATAATGGGGGTCTCTGGCTACTGACACATAATGGGGGTCTCTGGCTACTGGCACATAATGGGGGGCTCTGGCTACTGGCACATAATGGGGGGCTCTGGCTACTGACACATAATGGGGGTCTCTGGCTACTGGCACATAATGGGTGGCTGTCATTACTGGCACATAATGGGGGGCTGTCATTACTGGCCCATAATGGGGGGCTGTCATTACTGGCACATAATGGGGGTCTCTGGCTACTGACACATAATGGGGGGCTGTCATTACTGGCACATAATGGGGGGTGGCTGTCATTACTGGCACATAATGGGGGGCTGTCATTACTGGCACATAATGCAGGGCTGTCATTACTGGCACATAATGGGGGCTGTCATTACTGCCACAAGGGGGGGCTGTCATTACTGGCACATGATGGGGGGGGGCTGTTATTACTGGTACATTATTGGGGGCACTATAGGGGCATCTACTGAGGCCACAAAGAAGGGGTGTTTTATATGGGGGGATCTGTACAGTAGAATTTTATACTGGGACACATTATGGTGGGTACTATGAGGAAGGGGGGAGAGGAATACTATGGGGTCATCTAGTGGGCACTAAGAAGGGGTATTTTATACTTGCAAATTATGGGGGACACTGAGGGCATCTACTGGGGCATTTTATACTGGTATGTTATGGGGGGCACTAGGAGGAAGGGGGGAGAGGAGCACTATGGAGGCATTTACTAGGGGCACTATATAGGGGTATTTTATACTGACACATTATGGGGGCACTATGGGGACATTAGCTCAACTTGGGGCATTACAAGGGGGTATTTTTTGCACTGTCACATTATAAGGAGAATTATTTATACTGGGGGGCATTATGGCGGGCTTTATTACTCCCCCATGGTATAACCCCCTAGTAGCAGCACCAGCCTCTCCCTGCTCTGCTATCCTTCTGACCTTTCTCCAAATCCTTATTATGAAATCTTTCTCATTAGGATAAAACACATCAGCTCCGGCGAGCCCCCCAGCCAAGGTGTTGAAGTGGTGTCCGAGATCCCCAAGGGCCAAGTCAAGTAATTGTAAGTTTTCATGTGAAATATGTTTATGTTATACACATATAGCATACACTGTGCCCCACAATATACAGTATACCTCTACACTGTGTAGTCTGTTCTATAAGCATGTTAAGGAAATTATCCAGCTTTTCTAAAAGTATTTTTATACCAGTTTGGATTGGGTGGTTGCAGTTATAATCATTTGGATTGCAGTATTTGTTTGCTTCCTGTGCCATAGAAAGAACGTAGAGGGGTTTAAGGGGTTTCCAGCGAGTAACCCCAGAGAGGACGTGTGAGTTACTCTGTGTGAGGGCAAGACTATATTGTAGTATTACTAGACCAGTGGATCAGTGCTGCCTCGGAAGTGTGCCCACAGCACCACTGGTAGTAGAAAAAGTGATGCCGCCTCGGAAGTGTGTCCACGGCACCACTAGTAGTGCTGCCTCGGAAGTGTGTCCACGGCACTACTGATATGTGCTGCCTCGGAAGTGTCTCCACGGCACTACTGATATGTGCTGCCTCGGAAGTGTGTCCACGGCACTACTGATATGTGCTGCCTCGGAAGTGTGTCCACGGCACTACTGATATGTGCTGCCTCGGAAGTGTGTCCACGGCACTACTGATATGTGCTGCCTCGGAAGTGTGTCCACGGCACTACTGATATGTGCTGCCTCGGAAGTGTGTCCACGGCACTACTGATATGTGCTGCCTCGGAAGTGTGTCCACGGCACTACTGATATGTGCTGCCTCGGAAGTGTGTCCACGGCACTACTGATATGTGCTGCCTCGGAAGTGTGTCCATGGCACTACTGATATGTGCTGCCTCGGAAGTGTGTCCACGGCACTACTGATATGTGCTGCCTCGGAAGTGTGTCCACGGCACTACTGATATGTGCTGCCTCGGAAGTGTGTCCATGGCACTACTGATATGTGCTGCCTCGGAAGTGTGTCCACGGCACTACTGATATGTGCTGCCTCGGAAGTGTGTCCACGGCCCTACTGATATGTGCTGCCTCGGAAGTGTGTCCACGGCACTACTGATATGTGCTGCCTCGGAAGTGTGTCCACAGCACTGTTGTAATTCACCAGGTGTGCGAGTACCTGGATAGTGAATTACAAGGAGCCACCCACGCAGGGCCGGTACAAGGCAGGGGCCGAAGGAGCGGGTGCCCTGGGCGCTACCATTTGCGGACAGGAGGGGGGCGCAGGTGAAGTGCCAGCAGCAGTGGCGTCGCCAGGGGGGGGCCAGAGGGGGCCACGGCCCCCCCTACATCATGCTGTGCCCCCCCAACTAAAATGACCCCCCCCCCCCAAGTGAGCAGCCGCCGCCGGGCACAGGGAGATGAGCGCTTCCATTGCGCTCATCTCCATTGTAAACTGTCTGTGCCAGCGGAGGTGCAGGGGAGGGAGAGGCGTGTCCCTTCCCTTTCCTCTGATAGGCTGCAGGCAGGCACCGAAGTGGAGGAGAGGCCCCGCCCCCTAATTACTCCTGTTTACCTTTCTAAAGCTAAAGGACCTTTGATGATGTCATCACAGGTCCTGTAAGGGAACTGCACAGTGTAAAGTGTAGTTCCCAGGTTAGAACAGTGCATCTGCCAGGACCTGTGATGACATCATCTTCAACATCACAGGTCCTGCAGAATCTAGCAAAGGAACTGCACCAAAAATGGTGTAGTTCCTAGGTTTCAAAGCTACATCTGCCAGGACCTGTGATGACATCATCACAGGTCCTTCAACCCCTAACAGCAAGTATTAAAAGTTCACAAGCAGCTCTGTATTGATCCATACAGACTGGAATGGAGAGGTAAGAGGAGGTCCTCCACTTTTCATCATTTACCCCCCCCCCCCTCCATGCCCTGTTTTTACTCATTGCTCACTCATGTATACTACTTCAGACAGTTACCACTACCTCATGTACCTCACAGTGACTATAATGCATAACTGACCACATATTTCTATAAACACTGCATCTACAGTATTATACCTTCTATGTGTCACATCAATACACTGCTCTGTATATATATATATATACACACACATACATGCACACACACTGCATATATTACACAGTATTATACATGCAATATGTACAGATATATAGTATATACCGCAGTGCACTGATATGTGAGGTATGAGGTATAATAGATGCTGTGTGTACAGATATCAGTACACTTCTGTATATACTATATATGTGAGGTACGAGGTATAATAGATGCAGTGTGTACAGATATATAGTATATACAGCAGTGTACTGATATGTAAGGTACGAGGTGTCAATACACTGCTGTATTTACTATATACCTGTACACACTGCATCTATTATACCTCGTACCTCACATATTACACTACTGTATATACTGTATACACTGCATATATTATACCCCGTACCTCACATATCAGTACACTGCTGTATATACTATATACCTGTACACACTGCATCTATTATACCCTGTACCTCACATATCAGAACACTAGGGAATATACTATATACCTGTACACACTGCATCTATTATACCGCGTACCTCACATAACTGTACACTGCTGTATATTATATACATCTGCATCTATTATAGCTCTTTTGTGTGCCAGGGCTGTTTTGTAATCCCATTCCGGCCCTGATGGCATAAATTATAAAACGCAGCAGCAAGAATAGTTCATGGAACAAAGGGAGGGGCTATAAAAGGGGAATGGGGGCCCAATTTAGATTCCTGCTATGGGGCCCAGTGATTTTTATGTACGCCCCTGGCTGCAGGCACTAGGCCGGCAGCCTATCAGAGGCCGGCGCAATGACATCATCGTGCCGCCTGAGCCTTACATTACAGCGTGGGACACAGGAAGAGGCTGCATCGCATCGCTGACACTTAGGTAAGTATAAGTGTTTTTTTTTTGTTTTTTTTTACAATAGTGTTACTGGCACATTGGGGGGGCTTATTACAAAACTGGCACATGATGATGGGGGGGACTTTATACTGGCACATGATGATGGGGGGGAACTTTATAGTGTCTGTGACTTTCAAAGTCCCACAGTCCTTTGTTCTATTGCTTTAAGTATATTCTTGTTTTGAAACAACATTGATTCTTTCTTAAAAACGGGGGGGGGGGGGGGGGGGGGCGCAGTTTGCCATCTTCGCCCTGGGCACCAAATGGCCTTGTCCCAGCCCTGCACCCACGGGATGGGGGCTACACAGAGTAAGCGTTCCTCTGAGAAGGGAGCAGAGAAATGGGTATCTACAATTGATATTATGCAATGCGCAAAGGGCACTGAAGCAACCAAAGACTGTAGACAAATGCTAAAGAGATTGGGAGCAGGTGTGAATGGAACATTGGATGAACCAGTATGGCAGAAATTTCAGCTTTTCTGAAAGTGGATATAAAATTCATTAGATGTTTTTCATTTTCTCTGTATATGTGATATAATGTGGTGACATTTGGAAAAGAACAAGCATAAGCCAAAAAACCTATAGAAGTGAACTGTGTGTGAAGATAAGATAAGATAAGGTTTGTACCTACTACTAACCAAAATCTGCATCTCTTGCTAAAACACCTAAACTCATCAGTTAACACATTTTTGCTAAAGTGAAACTGGTAAAATACTAACCAATCAATAGATGGATTCAAAAGCCATTATTTAAATGTCTGTAAACCAATCATGTTTTACTTTGAGGGGTTACACCCTTTGAACGGTGTATAAATAAAGGGTCCAGGACACTTTCATGTTGGGTTCCTGACAAGGTTTCGAACTAAACTCAGGCTTCTGTCATTTTCCTCCGTCTACGTCATTCACCTGAACACGAGGCAGCGATCATCACGTGGCTGACCCTTGGCCTGCCACAACAAGCGCCATTGTTTTGTGGCTGTGGACAGAAAATAATCTGGGAGTGCCCCTCCCGAGACCAGGCTCTGGATCCGCCACTGCACAGCTCCTGCGTTATTATACTTTCTGATAATGAATATGCCCCCCCCCCCCCTTCATTACATTCTCAGAAACAAGCAGAGCACGGATGTCCATAAAATTATGCCCCCCCTGGAAAAATTCTTGCGGACGCCCATGGTTACACATACAGTATGTTGCGCAGGATATGTTATTTTCTTTACAATGGAATCTATGGACAATGTATGTGGTACACAGGGATCTCAAGTCTCCCGGAAGTTCAGGGAGTCTCCCGCTATTAGATAGCGGCTCCCTGACACCCACATGTGAAAAATATATCCCGGAAAGGTTTACTGATAGCAGAGCAGAGAGATAAGGGCTCTTTCACACTTGCGTTCTTGTCTTCCGGCATAGAGTTCCGTCGTCGGGGCTCTATGCCGGAAGAATCCTGATCAGGATTATCCTAATGCATTCTGAATGGAGAGAAATCCGTTCAGGATGCATCAGGAGGTCTTCAGTTCCGGAACGGAACGTTTTTTTGGCCGGAGAAAATACCGCAGCATGCTGCGCTTTTTGCTCCGGCCAAAAATCCTGAACACTTGCCGCAAGGCCGGATCCGGAATTAATGCCCATTGAAAGGCATTGATCCGGATCCGGCCTTAAGCTAAACGTCGTTTCGGCGCATTACCGGATCCGACGTTTAGCTTTTTCTGAATGGTTACCATGGCTGCAAGGACGCTAAAGTCCTGTTTGCCATGGTAAAGTGTAGTGGGGAGCAGTATACTTACCGTCCGTGCGGCTCCCGGGGCGCTCCAGAGTGACGTCAGGGCGCCCCAAGCGCATGGATCACGTGATCGCATGGATCACGTCATCCATGCGCATGGGGCGCTCTGACGTCACTCTGGAGCGCCCCGGGAGCCGCACGGACTGTAAGTATACCGCTCCCCCGCTCCTACTATGGCAACCAGGACTTTAATAGCGTCCTGGGTGCCATAGTAACACTGAAAGCATTTTAAAGACGGATCCGTCTTCAAATGCTTTCAGTTCACTTGCGTTTTTCCGGATCCGGCGGGCACCTCCGGCAAATGGAGTACACGACGGATCCGGACAACGCAAGTGTGAAAGAGGCCTAAGAGAAGTGAAAGGACAGAGTTTAGATTACAGGTTGAATTAACCCTTTAGGGTCAAATTGGCTTCTCAAGGAGATATATATGTTAAAGGCATCCCTTCTGTCTCATTCAGTAGCTATAGAACTATTGAGAGAGATGCATTTTTTTTTAAATACATTTACACATTTAACCCTCCATTTTAATTATATTATTTACCCCAGTGTTAAATTCACCCCCCCCCCCCCCCCCCCCCCCCCCCCCACCGATGCTTGTTTTTTTCCTACAGTGGGGTAGATCATTACACACAGTTTTAAAGAATAAACTTCTGAATGGAAGCATCCGCGCATGCGCATTGTGCAACCTAAGCTTCGGTTCACTTGCTTCTTGTCAGCTCAGCGAATGAACCGAAGATTTGATTCATGATTCGGTTCATTTGAATGAACTGATTCAAATGAACCGATTCATGTGAAAGATCCGAACTTCCCATCTCTAGTTTACTCGCAGTAAACCTTTCCGGCAACCTGTAGCAGTGTCCGCTTCTCGACGTGTGCGCACAGTGCAAGAAGCCGATGCCAGCAGTCCGCAACGGCGCATCAGGCTGAGCCTGTGCGCGCGAGCGGGATCTCAAAGCGGGAGGAGGGGGAGAGGGAGAGGCGGCACTGAGGAGTAGAAGGTGGCGCTGGGCACGAACGGCGATGCGTGCGGCCGGGCACCATGCATCCACAGACCTCCCCTGCTTGGGCACCTTAATTCAGTGATTGACAGGTTAGTAAAACCTGTTTTTCCGCAGAATAAAGCCACAAATACCTTTTATAAGGCCACCTTAGAAATCAGAATGCTACCCTGGACATGAGCAGATGTTTAGCTCACAGGGCTTATAGGTGGTGACAGAATCCCTTTAATTATTTACATAAATAGGATAATTTGGGGCATGGTAATGAGCCCCGTCCTCCACACCATAGAGCAAAGTGTGCAGATACTGCAGATGTCTGGAAAATGTAATAAAAAGTTTGTGAAAGAAAAAAAAAGAAAACCTCCCTGAAATGAGTTTTTGCAGGTTGGGATGTCTGGGTACAGTACACCTTTATACGCCACAGCCTGAGGTATACATTCCAGGGTACATACACCAGCGCAGGGTGCAAGTGTGAACAGGCGCTTAGCCATGTCTCTGGCTTAGCCCCCAGTTTATCACCTCCCCGTATCTGCGGAGGCCATGTTTCTTTACACTAGGGCTGCCCTTTGCCAAGCAGCACACCCACAAGCCGATAAGAGGCTAATGACAGGTCTGAGATAAGAGGAAAGGGCAGGAGAACAACGCACAAAAGAAAAACGCAAGAAAACTTCTCAACTTCTGGCGCTCGGTGACGTCACGTTTCGTTCTGGAACATCACAAACCCCGCCCCCGCCCCAATCGGCCAGCCAATCAGATCCGCCCAGCTCGCCCCTGCTAGAGGAAGGCAGTGGGAGAGGCTCAAGCGGCTGCGCTACCCGGCCGCCGCTCATTGGCTATATTAACGGAGGAATCCTAGCAGCAGCCAATCGGCGGCGGACACGGCGGAAGGTGAGAGTGTAGCTCCGTAGTGCTGAGCCGAAGTCAGGCAGATAGTCCGCACACTGAGCCGAGGACGAGACGAGACGGGACCATGGCCAGGATTCTGCCGGGTAAGGACATCGGCGCTCGGCCGGTCGAGCCTGTCTTATCGATAGGTTATGTCTTGCGTTCTATGTGTAGACCTCTATTGTCTTCAGAGACCGTCTCCTGTGCCCCCTGTGACTGTCTCTATAGTGACATCTCCAGTGCATCTTCTCAGCCTTCCCCAGGCTCAGTCACGTGATCTGACTTCTGTGGGTTATAGACTTGGCAGGGGATCTGCAGCCACTGCTAACAACCATGCATGCCAACGACCTGGCACCTTCCAGGGTAGAATAGCAAATTTCTTCTGCTGTAATATGGATCCAGTCACCTAATTTAGATCTATGTAGACCCCTTGGGCTCCAGGTTCCGTTCACTACAACTGTTGGGGGTGGCTGGGTTGTGCAGATGGACGGAATTACTGCTCTGATGATTCGATCTTCTCCGCTCACCAGGGGGTGTTTACCCAAGGGCATGGAGGTCCAGAGTAGTCACCCGCTAGACACATTAGTCTTTAGTCAGCCGAACCTGCTGAGAACGGGTGCTCCCCCTCCTCACACATTAGGCTGTTGCCCAAACCCGCTGTTCTCGGTGGGTCTGATGTGTATGGGCAGCTTAGGACCTCAAACCTATTAGGAAGCTCTAAGAGCTCCTTTACACGAGTGACGTTCATAACCCGGGGTAGAGCGGACAGCACCGACCCATAATCTGAATGGGCTAGTCCACCGATGCGTACAGTGCATTGCCGGTTCTTGTTTCGCAGAGGACCTGCCCATTCAGGTCAATTCTAAGCGATTCCTGTGCGGTTTGGCAACCGAAATTTGGACCGGTTCTACGTTGCTCGGGTTTTGTGCACACAGGACGGATGCGCTGCAGGTTTTACACCAGGCGTTTGCAGGGAGTGAATCTGAAGTGTATTATAGCCGCTGTAAGGTGGGGGAGATGTTCGTAAGTCTCATCCACACACTGCAGGAAACGGATCTGGCGGCAGAAATTGACCCGCGGTGTGTGTTTTATCTCTGCAGCGCCTCGCTTTGTGCTGAGGATTTCATGGGCTGAAATCCGTGGCAGATCCACGTCGGGTCCCTGTATAACCCGCGTGGATTTGTTGCTAATTTTCCTACTCGATTTAGGCTTCGATCCGGCAGAGAGAGAGGGGATATGGCGTTACCGGATTCTGTAGTTCGTCTCCAAATCCCTATTGCTTTCCAGCATAAATGTCAGGTTTCGGCTGGAGTAAACAATTGATACGGTTGCTGTGACCTGTCAATCCGAATTCTCCACCCGCCATGTTTACTTTACACGGTGCCAGATGTGACACTTCCAAATGATGCAATGTCACAGGCACAGCCCCATATCTATCACATCATCGCGTGTGTCAGGATTTATCTTGCCCCTTTTTTCGTCCATTGTATTTACGTGAAATCTCCTTTTTCAGTTGCAGTCGTTTGCGCGCTCTTCGCCGCAGCGCAGGGCGTCTACTCTCCCAGCGATGATGTCGTGACGTTAACGCCCTCAAATTTCAACAAAGAAGTTTTGCAGAGCGATAGCTTGTGGCTGGTGGAGTTCTACGCTCCCTGGTGAGTACGACGTAGAGTTGTGTATCTCCGGCTTTTGTAGAACTACAACTCCCTGTAGGATGGGAGTTGTCATTCCACAACAGCTAGGTTGCAGGCCGCTGGGGTAACGCTAGTATCAGCGAAGCAATACTGTGAAGTATCCCTCTCCATTACTTAGCCATTTCTGCTCCCTTTGCATGTAAAGATTGGGGGGGCAGAGGTCGGGATCCCCAGGCAGTGGTCATTTTAACAAATCGGGTAGCCGGTAAGATCTAGTTCTTGTATTCACACGGGGCAGGTTTGTCACTGGTAATCTGTTCCCTACATCTGAATGGGGTTGTTTTTACAAGTCTCATTTAGATGAACAGGACAATTGCAAAAAAAAAGGAACAACTTGAGCATCTACTGACTCTGTACCCGGATGGTTTGGTAGAGGACCAAGATATGAGTCCTCCATGATCTCCTCTACCCCGTCCACAGGATCTGATCAGTGGAGATCCTGTTCCCCCATCTGAATGCTGCCAGTTCATCCATTCTGTATGGGTCTGCTGGAGATGCCGAGCGATGTGCGCCGCTGTCTCCAACCGTCCCATAGAGAATAATTGGAGAGGCAGCGTGCATGCTGAGCCTATCGGTTGGTAGGGGGTCCCAACGCTCAGACCCCCACCAATCAGATAGTTAGCCCCTATCCTGTGGGTTAAGTATTAAAGGGCTTGTGCAGGATAAGGGAAGATGTTTTTATCTTTAGGATATATCTGGTATTGCATTTTCTTTGTAGGCATTAGAAGTGTCAATGTAGTGGGCAACTTTAACCCCTTAAGGCCTGGGCCATTTTTCACCTTTAAGGACCAGACTGATTTTTGCAAATCTGACCAGTGTCACTTTATGTGGTGTTAACTTTAAAACGCTTTAACTTATCCCAGCCATTCTGAGATTATTTTCTCGTCACATATTGTACTTCATGACACTGGTAAATTTGAGTCAAAATATTTCATTTTTATTTATAAAAAAAAATACCAAATTTACCAAAAATTTGGAAAAATACAGATAGTGATACCTCCTATAATAGTTATTACTTTACATTCCCCATATGTCTACTTCATGTCTGGAACACTTTGTGAATGTGTGTTTTTTTTTTTTTTTTTGGGACGTTAGAAGGCTTAGAAGTTTAGAAGCAAGTCTTGAAATCTTTCAGAAAATATCCAAAACCCACTTTTTAAAGAGAACCTGTCATCAACTTCATGCTGACCTCACTAAGGACAGCATAAAGTAGTGACACTCATGAGCTAATAGTAAGTGGTTACCGAGAACCAGCATCATAATCATTGGAGCCCAGGCCTTGAAAAGAGTCAGATCTACCTGAGAAGAGTCCTGGTTCTTCCTAATCTCCTGCTCTCTCCCCCACCTGCTGATGATTGGCAGTTCTCTCCTAGAGATAAAGGGAGACAACTAGGTAGAAGACGGTCAGTCCATGGTTACGACCACCCTGCATACCTTTTTTTTTTTTTTTTAAATGCAATCACGGTCACCACTGCTGGATTGCAGGGTGGTCATAACCGTGGAAACGAGCAGTGTATAATGTGATGGAAAATGAATCCCCTTTAAGGAACTAGTTCAGTTCAGAGAAAATAACATATTGTGGTTTCCTTTGACAGGTGCGGCCATTGTCAGAGACTGACCCCCGAATGGAAGAAAGCTGCGACTGCTTTGAAGGTAAATGTCTGTGTGCGAGACAGTGTCTGATGGTTAAATGGGGAATATTCATAAGCCGTGCATTTCAAGCATTCTTGTGTAAAGCTTTGAAGGTGACTGGATGGGGTCCCACTGATCAATCTTGAGAACAAGGGTCCCCTTCCCCTGGTCTGATGGAGCCATAGGGTGATCATGCGCTCTGCCTGTCCATTCATTCTCTGAGACTGCTGAGGGTAGCTGAGTACAGCGCTTGGCTGTTTCCAGCAGTCCCATAGAGAATGAATGGGGGGCAGAGCACATGATCAACCTGCTGCTCCATCAGATCAGAGAAATGGGACCCCTGTTCTCCTGATCAGTGGGATTCCCTGAGGTCGGACCCAGTGATCAGTTATCTCCATCCTGTGGATAGGGGATAACGTCAAAGCTTGTTTTATTCAGGTGTTTTTGACGTCCTGTCCAGTAGCCTATGGGACAAACAGCAGAAAATCGCCATACCCAGACCATGCTGCATTTTAAAATAACGGATCGACCCAAAGAAATGCCAAAAAGCAAAGCGCTGTGCATGTAGACTTGACAATATTTTGCTATAGACTTTAAAGCGTCACTGAGCGTTCACAAAACTTTTGATAATGACTTATCAAAGGTTTTGGTTGGTGGGGTCTGAATGCTGAGACCCCTGAAGATCACTTGAACGAGGAGAGAGAAGCCCTCACATAGACTTTATATTGCTGTGAGCCCGTCTCCTGCAGTGAGGTGAGAGAGCGCCATGTGAGTGAGTGTTTCTCTCTCCTCGTTCTAACTATCGGTGAGGGTCTCAGCACTCAGACCCGCACCAACCAAAACCTTTTGATATATCACTATTTTATAAAGTTTAGTGAAGGCTCAGTGACCCTTTAAAGTTACATCTGGATGCAGAATGTAGAAACTAAAAAAAAAAAAAAAAAATGCCAAGAGATCCCAGTACTGAACCCTTGACTGGTTTTGCTGGATGATCTTTTGGGTCGATGTTGGGTTTTATCTTATGGGAACAGTCTGCTATTCACCACTTCTGTACAGGCACTTATACAAGCACTATAGATGCCACCTCTTACCTAGTGTCCATGCTTGTCGATTTTCAGGGAATAGTGAAGGTGGGAGCCGTGGACTGCGATCAGCACAAGGCGTTGGGTGGTCAGTTTGAGATACGAGGGTACCCTACAATCAAGGTATTTGGAGCAAACAAGAACAAGCCGGAGGAATATCAAGGCAAGTGTCTGCGTTTCCAGCTGAAGCCTCTGTTGCCAAATCTTTACCAGGGCTCAACACTGATTTTATATATGTATGTATGTGTATGTCTGGATGTTCTTTATGTGCGACCAAACGACTGTACCGATCTTTACCATATTTGGCACACAGGTACATCAGGTGTCTGGGAAGGCTCTCTAGGACGTACCGTTCCTGAGATTTCCCGAAAAATTACCCAGATTAGCCAATACAAGCCTGCAAGTCTTTCTTTTCAAATCCCAACTGCCATAAACCGTTTTACTCCAGTTTTCCATAACAACCCAGCCGTTTTTCTTTACTGCTTAAAGGGGCGGGCACAGTAGAGGTCAATGTTAAAGGGGCGGGTGCTGTAGAGTTCACTGTTATGGGGGATACTGTCGGTATCTTTTAACAACACATAGAAACTTTAAATGAAATAGATGAAATATACCCGTGCGAAGCCGGATCCTACTGCTAGTATATATATATACACCCCCACACCCTTATTCACTCACTGCCCTGGGACATGTGCATCTTCACTGGAATTGGTCCGCAATCAGAGATGCGGAACGGAGGCACGACTCGGAAGCGCACAGATGCTCTACGGAGTGCTTCCGTCGGTTAATGGGTTCAAGTTAATGGGTCCGCGATCCGCATGCGGCTGCCCCACGGTCGGTGCCCATGCATTGCGGACCGCAATTTGCAGTCCGCTGCACGGGCCCGGCCAGCACACGGTCGTGTGCATGAGCCCTAAGTATGATTCTCTTTTCAAAAGATGTAGATCTTCTCAGAAGGACAACTTTAAAGTAAACCTCTGAAGATTTCCGATCGGTAGCTGCAGACTTGGACAGGGAGCCACTTGTTTCATTGGTTTTGCTGAATGCATGTTCCTGTGATCTTTTGCAGGAGGAAGAACGAGTGAATCCATAGTTGATTCTGCATTAAATTCTATCCGGTCTCTGGTGAAGGACAGGCTTGGTGGAAGAGGAGGAGGAGGTGGTGGCGGCAGTGATTCCGGAAGAGAGGTAGGTATCCAAGCACCCACATGAGGAGTCCTCTTTGTTGCACTTGCTCAGCTAACATCATGCTTAAAGGTGAAGGCCTATCTCCTACATTGTGGGCATATTGCTAGGATATATCCCCAATATCCGATAGGTGCCGAACGGAGCCTGAAAAGTGAAGGCGAGTGGACTGCACATGTGCGGCCGCCCTCCATTCATTTCTATTGAACTGCTTAAATGACTGGAGCGCACTGCTCAACTGTGTTCGTCAGTCCCATAGAATTGAATGGAGGGCGGCCACGCATGGGCTCCGTTAGAGAGGTGGTTGCGGGTCCCACCTCTGGATATTGAGGACATATCCTAGCGATATGCCCCCTAGTGTATGAGATGGGCCAACCCCTAATACTGAGCGCTAGGTTGTGGTCCAGCCACTAAAGAGAACCCAGAATCACCAGTATGGGATGTTTCTCCTTGCAGACTCCTTTTTAAAGGGTTTTCTGCTTTTATGTAAATGAAAGTGATTGCATAACCGTTCATTATGTCCTGACCTCGTCCTTCAGAGACGATACACCAGCAATGTAAATCTCTTACTGTCCTGCTTGCTGCAAGGTATTTAGCCAACAAAGCAATCCTTGGACTGGACATCATTATAGCAAAACTTGAAGGATGTGTTTGATCTATTCTGGGTCTTTTTAAGCCAGACCAGCCCTGCTCTCCTGCCCTGCGCTATGGCAAAATGCACTATACTTGTTTGCACATAGTGTCCTTTTAAGCTTTATTTCCATAAAACCTGGAAACCCCTATTAAATGCATTGCTGCATTCATTGTAAAGCTGCAGCATCCAGAAACCTGCATACTCGTAGCGCTCAGATTACATCTGCTGGCGGTATTAGGCTGAGTTCACACGGGCGTGACGGATTTGTTCAGGATGCGTCCCGGGTGTACTGCGGCAAACCCGCGCGAGTAGGTACCCAATTGCAGTCAGTTTTGACTGCGATTGCCTTCCGTTGTTCAGTTTTTATCGCGCGGGTGCAATGCGTTTTTTGCACGCGCGTGATAAAAAAACTGACTGTGGTACCCAGACCCGAACTTCTTCACTGAAGTTCAGGTTTGGGTTAGGTGGTGTGTAGATGTTATTATTTTCCCTTATAACATGGTTATAAGGGAAAATAATAGCATTCTTTAATACAGAATGCATAGTAGGTGGTCAGTTCAGGGTTAAAAAATTAAAAATAATTAACTTACCTTCTCCTCTTGATCGCGTAGCTGGCGGTCTCTTCTTACTTCTTTAATCATGAGCTGCCGGCTAAAGGACCTGTGGTGACATCACATCACATGGTCCATCACCACGATGATGGACCATGTGATGTGATGTCACCACAGGTCCTTTAGCCGGCAGATCATGATTAAAGAAGTAAGAAGAGACCGCCAGCTACGCGATCAAGAGGAGAAGGTAAGTTAATTATTTTTAATTTTTTAACCCTGAATTGACCACCTACTAAGCATTCTGTATTAAAGAATGCTATTATTTTCCCTTATAACCATGTTATAAGGGAAAATAATACAGTGAATAGACTGTCATCTTGGCAACCATGCGTGAAAATCGCACCGCATCCGCACTTGATTGCAGATGCTTGCGATTTTCACTCAGCCCCATTCACTTCTATGGGGCCTGCGTTGCGTGATAAACGCACAATATAGACCATGCTACGATTTTCACGCAACGCACAAGTGATGTGTGAAAATCACCGCTCATGTGCACAGCCCCATAGAAGTGAAAGGGTCCGGATTCAGTGCGGGTGCAATGCGTTCACCTCACGCATTGCACCCGCACGGAAATCTCGCCCGTGTGAACTAAGCCTTAGACAAAGCCTCTCACTCATGGCAATACATATACAGTTGAAGGCTTAAAAGCTATGTACACCTTTTTGGGGGCTTTTTTTTTATTGCATTTCTCTGCAGCCTTGAGATTTTCTAGTAGCAGGCTCTGTATTGATGCTCTTTCCATCAGGCAGCTCAGCTGATGGCACCTGATCTCTGACCTGATAAGCACTCGTTGTAGCTCACTGATCTTATCTTGCTGATAAGAATGTGGCTTAAATAAGTGTAATTTAGAGATGAGGTTTATTAGATGACCCCCACAATTCACACAGCTAGATAAACAGGTAACCCTTTGTGACAGAATGGCTGAAAATGTTTTATAAGGACGAATTGAGAAAAAAAAAGTTAATTTTTTTTTTAGTTTTTTTATCTATATTGATTCTACTCCTTTTTGGAGAAAAATAATTTTTTCTATTGGTCTTTATTAAAAATGGTCAACAATTATTTATTTTTTTGTACAGCTTTCAGTTTTAGTGTATCTGCAGACTGCTTGCTTTCTGTTTTTAAAAGAACTGATTGAGCAGAACGGCTCTTGTGTAGCCCATATCTCTGAACTCCTGACAGCTCATAAACACTCATTCTAGCTAAATTCTTATCAAACTGAAAAGGATTTGATTTAAATGAGTGTTTGTCAGGAGTTCAGACATAAGGGCTACACATGAGCCGTTCTGCTCTGTTGGATCAGTGTGAAGCAAGGTCACCTGCAGATACACTGTAAGGCTGTAGAACGAAAACTGTTGACCACTTTTTAATAAAAAAAGGTAATTGAAAAAAAATTATTTTCAGCCCAAAATGAGTAGAATGTAATGATAAAAAAAAAAAAATTTGCCCCAAAGGGTGTTCTTGGCCTTTAATGACTATTCTGTTCATACACACAAAACATACTCCTGCGCATGTATTAATACTGATCTATCGCATGGAGCTCAATATGGCTTCATTCACATCTGAGTTGAAGGCCTCATTATATGTATTACGTAAAAAAAATAAAAAAAATAGTGACTGGCCAGGCTTCCTGGGGGAAACCTGCCAAATTCTGTTATAGTGAATGAGTTCTATCGGGTGCAATTTGGAGAAACTTGGCACAGGCGTGAACGAACCTCAAGTAAGGCTGGTTTCACACTAATGTTTAGCATCCCCAGCCGGCTGTTCTGGCAGGGAGCAACCTGTCGGATAGGGCTGCAGCTATCGATTATTTTAGTAATCAAGTATTCTACCGATTTTAATCCAGCAATTAATTGAGTACTCTAATAAGAAAAAGCTCATTAAAAGAACTTTTTCTATAAAAACTCATTAGCTCCCCTGCCATCAGTTCCCCCTTCAATGCAATTAGTTCCTCCAACACTGCCATAATTTCCCCCTCCAATGCCTCCAGATCCTCCCCCAGTGCCACCAGCTTCCCCGTATCATCAGTTGCTTCCCCCACTCTCCCTCCTAGCCATCAATGCCCAGCCGTAGCGCCAGTAAACTAAAATACTTACCTTTCCAGTAGGGGCGCTGCCGACACTCCAGAGATCTTCCACCCTCTTCACGCGCTGTACTAGGACCTGACTATGTGTGTACGTCAGGATCCAGTGCAGCACTGTGCGGGCAGGCGGGGGACCACGGAGAGTGAGTAATGGCAAGCTCTTCGCTCACATTCCATGGTCACATGGCACAAACGAATCATCAATGCAAAAAATTTGCATCGAGGATTTTCTGTGTGTCGAGTTAATCGATTAATTCGTTTCAGCCCTACTGCCGGAGATGTCTGGATCTGGAACTGCCAGATACAACCTGACACCCGCCGGCCCATTTACTACAATGGGGACTGGCGGAGATCCTGCCGCAACCCAGCAAACATGGCGAGAATCGGTCAGACGACAACCGCTCCAGGCATATTTGCAGGATCTCTGCCGGTCCCCGGACAAAACAACCTGCTGGATCTGTCAAATGCATATGTGAAAGAGGCCTAAGGTGTTCAGTAAAAACTCTCATTCCTTTCAATGCAGGTACACTAGAAAACTAAATGTGCCCCCAGATCTATAGGTGGCCATACACCTTAGAGAGCCATCAGCTGAATGAGTACTCGACCAAGAGCACTGTACAGCTACGTGCAAATATTATCTTCCTCCCATTCTCAAATCCCTAAAATCGCACCAGTACACACTTCTGTTCAGCAGTAGCCTCTTGCCTAGCCCGTGCCTCAGTCTCTGCGCCTACAAGTCTTCTCAGCCACCCGATGGGTAGTTTCTTAGGCTACTTTCACACCAGCGTTTTTTACTGGATCCAGCAGGGTTCAGCAAAACGCTTCCATTACTGATCATACAACCGTCTGCATCCGTTATGAACAGATCCGGTTGTATTATCTGTAACATTGCCAAGACGGATCCGTCATGAACTCCATTATAGTCAATGGGAGACGGATCCGTTTTCTATTGTGGCAGAGAAAACGGATCTGTCCCCATTGACTTGAATTGGGGGTCATGTCGGATCCGTCTTGCTCCGAATCCCACGACTGAAAGCAAACTACAACATGTTGCGGTTTGCTCTCTGGTATGGGAACGCAACTAAACGGAACGGAATGCATTTTGTTGGGGACAAAACTGAAGCCTTTCTTTTCTGGTATTGAGCCCCCTATGACGGATATCAATACCGTAAAAATAAAACGCTAGTGCAGCCAGTGTACTGTGCCATGTGCAGGAAGGGGGGGGCGGCTAGGAGCCCACCCTGGCTCAGGGGCTCACTAGGGGATTCCCCTGTTCCCTTTTGGGTCAGTCCAAGCCTGCTCTCCACTTGCAGCAAGTATCCCATGGACAGACGTTCTGGTCCCTAATACAAATCATGAATGTAAAACTTAGATGCCACATTAGTCGGTTACGTCTGCTCACACCAAATATCAGATCGGCCGGGGTCCCAGGAATCCTGACCCACCACCACCGATCTGATATTGATGTTCTGTCCTGAGGATAGGTCATCCATATTATGGTCTCTGAAAGCCTCTTTAATTTCCTCCTGATCCTTTGTGGCTGTCAGATGAGAGGATGGAGCTTCGTGTGCATGATTTCCCATTACAGGAGGCAGTGGGGCGGGGCTGCTGCTGCGCCAATTACAGGAGGCAGTGGGGCGGGGCTGCTGCGCCAATTACAGGAAGCAGTGGGGCGGGGCTGCTGCTGCGCCAATTACAGGAAGCAGTGGGGCGGGGCTGCTGCTGCGCCAATTACAGGAGGCAGTGGGGCAGGGCTGCTGCGCCAATTACAGGAGGCAGTGGGGCAGGGCTGCTGCTGCGCCAAATTGCCTCTGATCATAAGTTTGTGCAATCAATGGGGGAAATGACTGACTCTTAGGTACTCATGTGGAAGAAATGCTGAGACAGGATAGAAACAAAGGCACGGTGGATAATCAGTTCTGTTCAGTACCCAAATGGTGCCACCTACTAAACAAGTGAGGGAAGACAAAGCTGTTATTGCTACAGGTGGCTCATCATAGCAAATGAAAGGTTGATACTCTCACCACCTCTTTGAAGTTTTTTTGTTCCATCATTCCATCACATAAGACCCTTTTTAGCAATAGGGCTCCCTATCCAAGCTCCGACTGTTTCACATCACATGTGGCGCTTCATCCAGGTGCCCAGAATGGTTCCCCACAAACGCACACACAGACTGGTCTAAATCCATGTTTTACAGTCTGCATTACCACCACACATAGAACTGAATCCTTGGAGAGGGCAGTAGAGAAAATAGCAATGTCTAGATGGGCAATACAGCCATCTGAAAAGCCCACAGTGAAGTCTAGGAGGTATGAATGGGTGCCCACAAAGTTGGTAATGAAATGATGTCTCCCGATGTGACGAGGGTGTTGTAGGGTGCTGGTTGCTTAGCCCACCTTTCTGTGATGGGGTTATCATTGTGCAGCAAGAATACCGGCAGTACCTTCTAAGACAGCAGCAGATAATTCAGCAGCAGCAGCAGCAACAGCAACAAGAAGAACTACTACAACAGGACGGCTACCACCAGCACCGCAATCCACAGGATGAGCAGCAACGACCACGTAGAAAGCAAAAGCAGCAGCGTAATCCTTCTAAACAACGCGGGCAGCAGCAGGGGCAGCGGCGCCAACCGAACCGCCAGAAATGTCCCTTCCGGCAACAACAAGAAGACGAAGAATAAGAAGCAATATGGCCTCGACTCTAAACTTCTCTTAATTGATTGGCCTCTCGCCTGTGTGCTCTATCTATTACTTGAAGCGCCTGATCTAGTTGAATTATCCTCTAAAGATCATGTAACCTAGTAATCCACGTGACTACCCTATGTATTCTGTACTTCCACAACCCTGTCATGGTAAAATATAAATCACACTACACTTCTGCTCTTAAACTACGCGTTCTGGTATTCAGTCTTTGCGGTTGGATGGCGGCACTAGAGGTGGCTATGAAGTTTGGTGTGACTTCAAGATGAGCTTGAGGGCCAGGTTTACACCTATATGTCAGTGATTTATGTGTTTGGTGTTCAACCAAGTGGTGAAGAATTTAGGTCTGTGCAACGCAATCTCCCCTTGTGCACACTGTCTTTTCCATCATCTTAGGGAGCTCATTACCACAAAGCCAATGGATGTAGTATATAGAGCATTAATGATATGAATGGATGAAGCGATTACACCCATGAAGAACCCATTCTCTTGATCAAAAGAAGATGGCTGTCTAGAGGAACATAACGGTTCACCATATTAGTGATATAATCTTGAAGGTTTTATAAAAAAAAATAAAAAGCCAAGTGTCCATGGAACCAGATGACCTTTACATTTCTGTTGGATTGGATCCTTTTGCCCGCCTCCATATTCAGAGGCTAGACCCATGCTGCCCTTGTATATAATCCAGTCCTGCCCTCTATGGTGAGATTACACCGTTGGCCACAGTAGATTTATTTGGAGATAACCGTTGATATTGATACTGGATAACCAGTTTGCCAGTCAACTCTCTCAATAACCTACAGCCTGAAAAGGCCTCTGAACTTAAAAAGTGAAAGATTCATATATCAAAGTTGAGTTGGTGGGAATAATTTATGGAAAGGAAGGCTACATTTGGGAAAATCCTTCTCTACGTTGTCCGATGAGACGATTACCCTATAACCTGATCCTTGGATTTGCTGACCCCTTTTCCCTGTACTTCCATTTTTTTTAATGGATTGGATAAGCATAGCACTGGAGGAATGTTTCTGGTGTTACCTTGGCAGCTCTATTTTGGGCAGGCATGGTCGCTGCTCCACTCACCCTGTGTTTCTTCATTGACCCTCACCTCATAATGCAGTACTGCAAGGGTTAACCGCCTCCTTGGCCCTGTGTGCTGCTAGGCCTTTTCCAGTTTGCAAATTAGCTCCTCCTATATATGCTGTGCTGTTTGTTTCCCTCCTCGCCTGAGCAGTCTGGTTCCTAGCTTGCTAGTTCCTCGCTAAGGTGTTCTCTGTTGTGTGCCGACATCTGTCTGATTTCCGCACTCTGACCCTGCTTGACCCGACCTGTACACGTTTACCGTTGTGATTCTCTGCTGCCAGCCCTGAGTTTGGATCTGTTCCACGTATTCACATAACCTCTGCTTGTCAGTTAACAGGCCAAGGTCAGGACTATGAGTTTTGCCTGATCTTTTGGTGCTTCACATCAGAGTGTCTGACTCCTGTCGGTCAGCTGTTAACATTACCGGGACAACTCCAAGAGGTAGCGGCCTGGTTGCTCCCCTGCATCAAAGTCCAGATCCCTGTACAGGGGTTAGAGGGTGAATACCAGGGGACTGCCAGGATAACACCCTTAGGTTTAGCCCAGAGTCAAACCAGTTGGTTGACACCGCAGTTCCGCACCCACTGCCATAACATCTAGCACTGTAGGGTGGGTCAAATTTAGCTCTATAACTGATTTGTCACAATAACCTGGTCCTGCTGCTTGGTGAACTTATTCACAATTCAGATTGAAGATCCTGGCGCATGAATTTCCTTCGAGCAATGCTGTCCATGATTGGTCTCTTCTACCCAGTTGAGTTCAGTGCACCATGTAAAAATGCTGGGACAGGCCAGAAGTACTGTCGATCTCCTAATGGCTTTTGATCACTTAGACGTAGATTAGACTACCTACAATATTCTTCTCGCCCACGAGCAATGGAATAAGTTGATATATTATAATTTTTTATCTACAGTACAGACCAAAAGTTTGGACACCTTTTCATTCAAAGAGTTTTCTTAGTTTTGATGCCTTCATAGTCATGAAAATAATGAATTAACACATGTGGAATTATATACATAACAAACAAGTGTGAAACAACTGAAAATATGTCATATTCTAGGTTCTTCAAAGTAGCCACCTTTTGCTTTGATTACTGCTTTGCACACTCTTGGCATTCTCTTGATGAGCTTCAAGAGGTAGTCCCCTGAAATGGTCTTCCAACAGTCTTGAAGGAGTTCCCAGAGATGCTTAGCACTTGTTGGCCCTTTTGCCTTCACTCTGCGGTCCAGCTCACCCCAAACCATCTCGATTGGGTTCAGGTCCGGTGACTGTGGAGGCCAGGTCATCTGGCGCAGCACCCCATCACTCTCCTTCATGGTCAAATAGCCCTTACTTTCAAAGTTTTCCCAATTTTTCGGCTGACTGAATGACCTTTATTTCTTAAAGTAATGATGGCCACTCGTTTTTCTTTACTTAGCTGCTTTTTTCTTGCCCTAATACAAATTCTAACAGTCTATTCAGTAGGACTATCAGCTGTGTATCCACCTGACTTCTCCTCAACGCAACTGATGGTCCCAACCCCATTTATAAGGCAAGAAATCCCACTTATTAAACCTGACAGGGCACACCTGTGAAGTGAAAACCATTTCAGGGGACTACCTCTTGAAGCTCATCAAGAGAATGCCAAGAGTGTGCAAAGCAGTAATCAAAGCAAAAAGTGGCTACTTTGAAGAACCTAGAATATTACATATTTTCAGTTGTTTCACACTTGTTTGTTATGTATATAATTCCACATGTGTTAATTCATAGTTTTGATGCCTTCATAATCGTGAAAATAAAGAAAACTCTTTGAATGAGAAGGTGTGTCCAAACTTTTGGTCTGTACTGTATATATTTTTTTTTAAAGATGAGTCATCTGAAGAATACAACTTTTTGTATTAGTTCCTTTGATAGCGGATCGAAATGACGTCTTCAGACAAATGACATCACCTACCGATTTATTGGCCACAATATATCATGAGGCTAATATTGGAAATCAGTTTAGTCTGCGTTGGTGTGCTTTGTACCAAATTTATCAAAGGATGCAATGATACTGCACTCCCCTCCCGGTGGCTTTGGGCCCTTTTTTAATTTCTTTTTTTGTGACAAAAACTCAATGAACTTGAAATACAGCTAACCACACTCAATTCCCCACCCACTTTGCAAAACTAGAATGAGTGTTGTAAAAATGCAAAATTTTTGTGCAAGTGACCTCAAAAAGTCAACCTTTTTTATGGCTTTTTGAAGGTGTAATTCAGGAGTTGAAAGGGTGATTAATTCCCCTCGTAGAGTCTTGTCTCCTAAAGGCTCATGCACACAACTGTTGGATGTTTTGCAGTCCATAAATTGCGGATCCGCAAAACACGGATACCGGCCATGTGCATTCCATATTTTGCAGAGCAGAACAACCGGCCCCTATTAGAACAGCCCTATTCTTGTCTGTAACACGGACAATAATTGGACATGTTCTATTTAATTATTTTTTTTCCGGAACGGAAATACGGAAACGAAATGCACACAGAGTCATTTACATTTTTTGCGTCCCCGTTGAAGTGAATGGTTCTGCATACAACCGCAAAAAAAACAAAACGGAATGGACACCGAGAAAAAATAAAAAACACCTTCGTGTGCATGAGCTTTAACAGAGGGAACTGTAGTGGCTCCGGACAGTAATTTATAGGGGTCTGTTACAAAGTTTGCAAATGGACCTGTCAATCGAACCAAGGCAAACCACGCCCCAAAAGACTCCAGCAAATCGTGGTGCAGACATATGTGGACTCGGTATGTCTTGCCCATCCGCATAAAACAAATATGGTCGAAAAATTAGTCAAGCGGAACCTGCAAGAGGAGCCATAGGCTCCCCAACGCCGTATCCAGTACTGAACACGAGCAGCTGCCTGAAGAAGGGCGTATTACCACCTGAAACGTTGTGATGTGTTCATTTTAGGTGATGCCTGCATTAAAGGGAGTCTGTCACCTCCTTATGGCTATATACAGTGCTTACATGGCTCTGTAGCACACCTATACAGGATTGTAACGGTAACTTTGTTCTTTTCTTTAGACTTGCACAAGCAGGAAAAACGAAGTTTAATTCATATGCAAATGAGCGCTCGCAAGTGCCCAGGGGCGGCGTTCAGTGTGTAGGTGCCCAGGGGCGGCGTTCAGTGTGTAGGTGCCCAGGGGCGGCGTTCAGTGTGTAAGTGCCCAGGCTGCTCTGCCTCCTTTTCACTTTACTCCTCCCCAGCCTCTTCCTTTGCCCTATCGATGAGGCAAGAGACTTGGAGGGTGGGCAAAGGCAGAGACTAGGGAGGAGTAAAGTGAAAAGAAGGCAGGGCAGCCTTGGCACCTACACACTGAACGCCGCCCCTGGGCACCTACACACTGAACGCCGCCCCTGGGCACCTACACACTGAACGCCGCCCCTGGGCACCTACACACTGAACGCCGCCCCTGGGCACCTACACACTGAACGCCGCCCCTGGGCACCTACACACTGAACGCCGCCCCTGGGCACCTACACACTGAACGCTGCCCCTGGGCACTTGCGAGTGCTCATTTGCATATGAATTTAAACTTCATTTTTCCTGCTTGTGCAAGTCTAAAGAAAAGAACAAAGGTACCGTTACAATCCTGTATAGGTGGGCTACAGAGCCATGTAAGCACTGTATATGGCCATATGAAGGGGACAGACTCCCTTTAACTTCCTGAATTTTGCGAGGGAGCCATGCACATGCTGTCTGTAATTTTG
Organism: Bufo bufo; assembly: GCF_905171765.1. Taxonomy (NCBI): domain Eukaryota; kingdom Metazoa; phylum Chordata; class Amphibia; order Anura; family Bufonidae; genus Bufo; species Bufo bufo. Next base: position 84,829,692 of record NC_053392.1, read on the forward strand.
GATTTACATGGTAGAAGACCCATGGCAGAGGGGTTAATGGAAGACTTTCCCTTAAGTATAGAGATTGTGCTGTCGTCCAGCCTCCTGAAGGGTTTATAAGTTGGGAGCTGCCAAGCGGACACTTCTCCCTGTCTGTATGACCGTATATTGTGGGTTTCAGCAGCAGGTACGGCTGGTTTATTGTATATTCACAGGGTCCATAAAGTAAAATAATCTTAATAATGTGCTTTTGTGGTGGGGGGCAGCTTTTTTACCTTTTTGATTGATCTGGACATCTTTCTGCCATTTTGGTTTTGAAACAATATGGGGCTAGTGCTCTGGGTTGCCCTACCTGTCCACCTGCATAATGACTTTTGAATTGCTGATCTACGAGGGTTATGAGCCCGATCTCGGAGGTATGCTTTCTCTAGTCCGTGTCGGCAAAATAAACTTTTTCAAGGGCTTTTCAATTTAGGCCACAAATTAGGTAAATTGTATTATTTTTATTTTTTGCAAATACTCTTTTAGGAATTCTCAGTTAGCCAGAGAGGAGAGGATTATGAAAAGCCTCTCTTGCTGTGGAGGACCATTCACATCCATTAGTTTCACGTGGAAACTCTGTAATGCTTTGTTTCTCCTGTGGTGGCGCTGCAGAGAAATCAAATACTTCCTCCCAAGTTTCATCTTGTCATGTGTGACTAAACTGCCGCCTACATCCATGCTACAGAGAAGTGCGGGATTTTTTTTTTTTTTAAAGTGAAATGAATGGACATATTTTTGGAAGAGGTGTGGCATTATTATTAATATTCATCTTAACTTTTCTTCCAGCAAAGGACAACTGGCAGCAAGAAGGAGGTCATTGAACTGACCGATGACAATTTCGACAAACTAGTATTGGACAGTGATGATGTTTGGTTTGTTGAGTTCTTCGCTCCATGGTGCGGCCACTGTAAGAAGTAAGTATATACTGGTGGGTCCGGTATAGGGTTGGGCGATATCAAAAATATTCCCACGATAACGATATTAATAAATTTATTGCGATACTGATATATATCACGATAAATACCCATTTAAAAAAAAAAACTTGTGGCCACAAGGTGATATTATGCAGTATGGGGGCCACAAGGAGACATTATACTGTATGGGGGCCACAAGGAGACCTTATATACTGCATGGGCTGGCTACTGAGCAGGCAGCGGGGCACAGGGAGACATTATATATTGTATGGTTTGGCCGCTGGGCAGACAGCGGGCTACAAGGAGACATTATATGCTGTATGGGCAGGCAGCGGGGCACAAGGAGACATTATATGCTGTATGGGCAGGCATCGGGGCACAAGGAGACATTATATACTGTATGGGCAGGCATCGGGGCACAAGGAGACATATACTGTATGGGCTGGCCGCTGGCAGACAGCAGACCACAAGGAGACATTATATACGGTATGGGCAGACAGCGGGCCACAAGGAGACATTATATACGATATGGGCTGGGCAGGCAGCGGGCCACAGGGAGACATTATATATTGTATGGTTTGGCCGCTGGGCAGACAGCGGGCTACAAGGAGACATATGCTGTATGCGCTGGCCGCTAGGCAGGCCGTGGGCTACAAGAGTCACTATACTGCATGGGGCCACCAGGAGACATTATACTGTCTGGACTCAGGAACTATACTGTAAGGGGGCCATAAGGTGACATTATACTGTATGGGACAACAGTTTGTAACCCCCCCATCAGTATAATAATGTCTTCTTGCTGCTCCTGTATGGGGGCAACAGGGAGACATTATACTGTATGAGGCTATTATACTGATGGGACTCATGATGACCTGTATATTATTCCCTAATGCCTGCTATGAGAGATCGAGTGCCATCACCATGTGCAGTGCGGCTTGCAGGCAGGGCCAGGGCCGTAGAAGACATAGACATAGACCGTATCTTCTCCCATCTTGGCTTGGACACGGACTGCAGACTGACTTTGCCCGCCTCACTCCTGTGCTGGACCAGTGGGTGGAGACTTGAATATGGGAGCGAGGAGGAGCCGGGGGCGGCCGCTGCAGGATTTAATATGTTATGTATGGTACGCATATGTGCGATGTAGGGGCTGGCTGACACAGATTTAGGAGCGGTCAGCGCGCATATGACCGCTCCTATGACGTCACAAAATACCACGGTTATTTGGAAACGGCAATATCACCATATCGCTGTTTCTTAATACTGCAGTATATCGTTGACACCGGTTTACCGCTCAACCCTACTCTGGTATGTAGGTTACCTTAAAGGGGTTTTCTCATTTCAGTAAGTTGCATTTATCATGTAGAGAAAGTTAATACAAGGCATTTACTAATGTACTGTGATTGTCCATATTGCCTCCTTTGCCAGATGGATTCATTTTTCCATCACATTATACACTGCTCGTTTCCATGGTTACGACCACCCTGCAATCCATCAGTGGTGGTCGTGCTTGCACACTATAGGAAAAAGCATCGGCCTCTCTGGCAGCCGGACCATGAGAGCTCACATAGGCTAGTGCTTTTTCCTATATTGTGCAAGTACGGCCACCACTGATGGATTGCAGGGTGGTCGTAACCATGGAAACGAGCAGTGTATAATGTGATGGAAAAATGAATCTAGCCAGCAAAGGAGGCAATATGGACATTCACAATACATTAGTAAGTGCCTCGTATTAACTTTCTCTACATGATAAATGCTATTTGCTGAAGTGAGACAACCCCTTTAATGCTGATGGTATTATGACCAGACATAACTGGTAATCGTGGGGTACTGAGGGATTGTCAAGTGATCGCATGTTCAAGTTCTACTAGAGAACTTAAATAATTAAAAAGAAAAAAGTATTTTAGAAACTTGTTAAAAATTTATAATAAATGTAATATATAATAGCTATGTATCATTGTAAAAAAAATATATATTAAAATTAAGCAAAATTAGTTTCGCCATGCCCATAAAAGTCCAACATGGTGACCACGATAAAAAATAAAAATAAAATTCAGCAGTTCTAAGAAAAACAGAAAAATGCAATCGAGTAATTGTATGTACCCCAAAAAAATTATTTTAAACTTTTTATTTCAACAGAACAATCTATATAATATACGGTAGTATATATTATTTGGTATCGGTGTAATCACACTGTCGCACAGTTTAAAATGAACATTTTTACCGAACTGTGAATGCAATAAAAATGAAACCCAAGAAAAAATGATAGGATTGCTGTTTTTTATTTTTTTGTTTTTTATTACTACCCCATAAAGTTTTTCAGGGAATCATATGGTACATTAATGGAAATGTGTTGCCCAATTATTTTTTTTTCTACCAGATACCCAAACACATCCTTTTTTCAGTTTTTTATTTTCAGTTTTTTTTTTGGTGGTTCCTGCATTGAGTTCCAGAATTTTGCAATCCACAGTAAATGGGGCTGAGCGGCAGTCCCAGGTACATACAGCCTATATGGACAGTGTTTGTTCTGCTGATCAATGGAGGTCCAAGTGGTGGGATCTTGGAAGATTACACACTGATAATGTGTCCTAAGAATACCGTATATACTCGAGTATAAGCCGACCCGAGTATAAGCCGAGCCCCTAATTTTACCCCAAAAAAATGGGAAAAATTATTGACTCGAGTATAAGACTAGGGTGGGAAATGCAGCTATAATGCAGAGTGTATGTGTATATAATGCACACACTCTACATTATATACACACATCTGCAAGAGGGTGACTCCCTGTATTTAATGCAGAGTGTGTGCATTATATACACACACACTCTGCATTAAATACAGGGAGCCATCCACAGATCTCCCCCCTAAACAGTGCCATCCACAGATCTCCCCCCTAAACAGTGCCATCCACAGATCTCCCCCCTAAACAGTGCCATCCACAGATCTCCCCCCTAAACAGTGCCATCCACAGATCTCCCCCCTAAACAGTGCCATCCACAGATCTCCCCCCTAAACAGTGCCATCCACAGATCTCCCCCCTAAACAGTGCCATCCACAGATCTCCCCCCTAAACAGTGCCATCCACAGATCTCCCCCCTAAACAGTGCCATCCACAGATCTCCCCCCTAAACAGTGCCATCCACAGATCTCCCCCCTAAACAGTGCCATCCACAGATCTCCCCCCTAAACAGTGCCATCCACAGATCTCCCCCCTAAACAGTGCCATCCACAGATCTCCCCCCTAAACAGTGCCATCCACAGATCTCCCCCCTAAACAGTGCCATCCACAGATCTCCCCCCTAAACAGTGCCATCCACAGATCTCCCCCCTAAACAGTGCCATCCACAGATCTCCCCCCTAAACAGTGCCATCCACAGATCTCCCCCCTAAACAGTGCCATCCACAGATCTCCCCCCTAAACAGTGCCATCCACAGATCTCCCCCCTAAACAGTGCCATCCACAGATCTCCCCCCTAAACAGTGCCATCCACAGATCTCCCCCCTAAACAGTGCCATCCACAGATCTCCCCCCTAAACAGTGCCATCCACAGATCTCCCCCCTAAACAGTGCCATCCACAGATCTCCCCCCTAAACAGTGCCATCCACAGATCTCCCCCCTAAACAGTGCCATCCACAGATCTCCCCCCTAAACAGTGCCATCCACAGATCTCCCCCCTAAACAGTGCCATCCACAGATCTCCCCCCTAAACAGTGCCATCCACAGATCTCCCCCCTAAACAGTGCCATCCACAGATCTCCCCCCTAAACAGTGCCATCCACAGATCTCCCCCCTAAACAGTGCCATCCACAGATCTCCCCCCTAAACAGTGCCATCCACAGATCTCCCCCCTAAACAGTGCCATCCACAGATCTCCCCCCTAAACAGTGCCATCCACAGATCCCCCCCTCCCCTAAACAGTGCAATGATGGCACTGTTTAGGGGAGGGGGGATCTGTGGATGGCACTGCCATCCACAGATCCCCCTACAGTGCCATCCACAGATCCCCCTACAGTGCCATCCACAGATCCCCCTACAGTGCCATCCACAGATCCCCCTACAGTGCCATCCACAGATCCCCCTACAGTGCCATCCACAGATCCCCCTACAGTGCCATCCACAGATCCCCCTCCCCGGCGCTCACAGCAGTATATTTAAACTAATTAATAACCTTTAACTGTGGTTATCTTACTTTGTCTTAGCTCCGGTAATAGCAGTCAGTGCGGGGAGCGGCGCTCGCTCACTGACGTCACGCGCCTTCTCCCACTAGGCGGTGCAGGCGCGTGACGTCAGTGAGTGAGCGCCGCCCCCCGCACTGCCTGTATTACCGGAGCTAAGACCTAGACTCGAGTATAAGACGAGGAGGCTTTTTGAGCACAAAAATATGTGCCAAAAAACTTGTCTTGTACTCGAGTATATACGGTAGGTGACAAGTGCCTGACCACTGGGAATGTCTCTGTGTTTGAATGGAGTGGTGGTGGAGCAAACTCCCATAGGATTACAGAAGATGGCAGAGTACAGCGCCCGTCTCTATCTACATCAGTCCCGTATAGTTAGAATGGAGCAGATTCTCAGCCATCACTGTATTCAAGCGGGGATACCTGGGACTGGTGGGGGGTCAAAGAAGCTTGAAAACCCGTCCTGTTGTTTATAGGAAAAATCTCCTTTAAGAGGTTATTGGAAAATAAATCAAAAGTAGTTTATGGAAGTCTGTGATCAGTGCAATTCTGTGCTTTATTCATGATGTCTCGTGTCCTGTCTGTCTTCAGCCTCGAGCCCGAGTGGGCAGCGGCCGCCAATGAAGTTGCTGAACAAACCAAAGGCAAAGTTAAACTGGGTGCAGTTGATGCCACCGTGCACCAAGGACTGTCCAGCCGTTACGGGGTGAGTAGTGACTGAAATGAACAGTATAGTAATAGGACAAAGGGATGGGCATGGAGACTGGTGTGATGTCCCGTTATGTACATCTGATCACCTCTCTTGTATTCTGTCTGGTCCCTTTCAATTGAATATACAGTCAGGTCAATAAATATTGGGACATCGACACAATTCTAACATTTCTGGCTCTATACACCACCACAATGGATTTGAAATGAAACGAACAGGATGTGCTTTACCTGCAGACTGTCAGCTTTAATTTCAGGGTATTTACATCCAAATCAGGTGAACGGTGTAGGAATTACAACAGTTTGCATATGTGCCTCCCACTTGTTAAGGGACCAAAAGTAATGGGACAATTGGCTTCTCAGCTGTTCCATGGCCAGGTGTGTGTTATTCCCTCATTATCCCAATTACAATGAGCAGATAAAAGGTCCAGAGTTAATTTCCAGTGTGCTATTTGCATTTGGAATCTGTTGCTGTCAACTCTCAAGATGAGATCCAAAGAGCTGTCGCTATCAGTGAAGCAAGCCATCATTAGGCTGAAAAAACACAACAAACCCATCAGAGAGATAGCAAAAACATTAGGCGTGGCCAAAACAACTGTTTGGAACATTCTTAAAAAGAAGGAACGCACCGGTGAGCTCAGCAACACCAAAAGACCCAGAAGACCACGGAAAACAACTGTGGTGGATGACCGAAGAATTCTTTCCCTGGTGAAGAAAACACCCTTCACAACAGTTGGCCCGATCAAGAACACTCTCCAGGAGGTAGGTGTATGTGTGTCAAAGTCAACAATCAAGAGAAGACTTCACCAGAGTGAATACAGAGGGTTCACCACAAAATGTAAACCATTGGTGAGTCTCAAAAACAGGAAGGCCAGATTAGAGTTTGCCAAACGACATCTAAAAAAGCCTTCACAGTTCTGGAACAACATCCTATGGACAGATGAGACCAAGATCAACTTGTACCAGAGTGATGGGAAGAGAAGAGTATGGAGAAGGAAAGGAACTGCTCATGATCCTAATCATACCACCTCATCAGTGAAGCATGGTGGTTGTAGTGTCATGGCGTGGGCATGTATGGCTGCCAATGGAACTGGTTCTCTTGTATTTATTGATGATGTGACTGCTGACAAAAGCAGCAGGATGAATTCTGAAGTGTTTCTGGCAATATTATCTGCTCATATTCAGCCAAATGCTTCAGAACTGACTGGACGGCGCTCCACAGTGCAGATGGACAATGACCCAAAGCATACTGCAAAAGCAACCAAAGAGTTTTTTAAGGGAAAGAAGTGGAATGTTATGCAATGGCCAAGTCAATCACCTGTCCTGAATCCGATTGAGCATGCATTTCACTTGCTGAAGACAAAACTGAAGGGAAAATGCCCCAAGAACAAGCAGGAACTGAAGACAGTTGCAGTAGAGGCCTGGCAGAGCCTCACCAGGGATGAAACCCAGAGTCTGGTGATGTCTATGCGTTCCAGACTTCAGGCTGTAATTGACTGCAAAGGATTTGCAACCAAGTATTAAAAAGTGAAAGTTTGATTTGTGATTATTATTCTGTCCTATTACTTTTGGTCCCTTAACAAGTGGGAGGCACATATGCAAACTGTTGTAATTCCTACACCGTTCACCTGATTTGGATGTAAATACCCTCAAATTAAAGCTGACAGTCTGCAGGTAAAGCACATCTTGTTTGTTTCATTTCAAATCCATTGTGGTGGTGTATAGAGCCAAAAATGTTAGATTTGTGTCAATGTCCCAATATTTATGGACCTGACTGTATACATCGATTTTAATGAACTCACTATTAGGTCACATTAAGCTACTTATCTAATAGCGAACGGCATTGAGGGTTATAATTAATCTAATGATTAGGCTACATTCATACGACACCCTGTCCGTTTTTCATGGCCATTCTGCTTCCACGTGTGCATCCATTTTTAATGGATATTTGACATCCGTTTTTTATGAGCGTTAAAAGCAGCTGTGAAAACATGGATGTTTTTTTTTTTTTTTTTGTTGTTTTTTTGGGAACATCGCAACCCCGGAAGTGTCCTCAACATATATTATACACCCCACACACACACAGGGCACCCAAAATAAAAAAAATAGCCACCGTATTGGCCCCAGTATTTATAATGGCTCCTTGTAGTGCCCCCTGTATATAAAATGTCCCCCCGGTATAAATAGTGCCCTCCATTCTACTGGTTCTAAAAATAACAAAAAAAAGAATTCCTTGTCCACTTGGAAGGGAGGGAACACTCGCTCTGCAATAAAGGGAGCAGGACCTGATGCTCCCAGCGTTATGACGTCACACGTTAGACGGGTGCACTCCTGTGTAAACGGCTGTTACAATACAGGCCCATTGATTTCAGTAGGGTCTGTCTGGCCATGAGAACGGGCAAAAATAGGACGTTTGTATTTTTTGACGGCTGCTATTCACTGGCCGTTAAATAAATGACTAGCCCCATAGACTTCTACTGGTTGTGTTTGTTTGAATGTAGCCTAAATGTGTATAATGTGTTCATCTGAGAACGGTTGAACTAATGTACCTTTTTCCTTTTCTCGCCCATATTCCTTGGGGGACACAGGAAACCATGGGTATAGCTCTGCTCCCTAGGAGGCGTGACACTAAGCGAAAGCTGTAAGCCCCTCCTCCATCAGCTATACCCTTCAGCCTGGAGAAGAGACTGCCAGTTTTTGCTTAGTGTCCAAGGAGGCAAGACACCCTCTGCTTATGCAGGGTTGTTATCCTATGATTTTTATTTTTACGTATTTGTTGTTTTTAACTCGGTTTTTTTCTACCTACAGGGACAACAGAGGCGCATTAGACCCCTCTGTTTCTCCCGGGGTTGAGTTGCGCCAGTGCCGGTAATTCCGCACTGCCGCCTCCCCCACAGAAGACAAGGTGGACCAGGGCAGCCTCGCTCCCCTGCGTCCCGCCAGCTCAGGGTCGCCCGCACGCCAAGTCCCTCCCCCGGCTTCCTGCCACCGCGGTGCCAGGAGCTGAAGGGGCGACCCCCGCTGGATGGACTGAGGGCGAAGACAGCGTATGGTGAGAGTGGCTGCTCCAGCCTCCCCTTCCTCCCTCCCACCGCTGCTACCAACATGGCCACTGTTACATGGCCACTGCTACAATCCCGGACAACCCACCCGGCCCCCGCCCCCCGCCACGGAATATCGGGACGTTACCGGGCTTAGTTGGAGGGCAGTCCTAGAACGCTGCCTTACAGGGACGGCTGCAGACATGCAAGCCGTCTGCTACATCTAGGCGCGGTGGGAGCCGTTTTTTCCTGGCATGAACGGCGCCATGTCATGGCCGGCACTTCAACATCCTTGGGGGTTAAAATCATTTTGCCGCGCGCGCGGCTCTGCTTCGGCTTCAGCGCGGCAGAGGGGGGGCGGAGCTTCCTTACACATTCAGCTCCGTGCTGCTGCGCTCCGCTACTTCCGGGTTCATCTCTCTGCCGTGCGATCCTGAAGCCATTCAGCTCCGTGCTGCTGCCTCTCCTCCACAGCCTCCTCAGTCTGTTCCCCTTACAGCTGCCGCTTGTATCTCCGGGTCTGGTAGGACTGTTTAACCCCATCCGTGCCACAGTACTGTTGCTTGGTTCTCACTTTTAAGTGCAACATCTTTCCACCATGTCAGACCCTTCTGCAGCCGCCAAGCCATGGTACCATGCCTGTACTGCTTGTAGGGAACCCTTTCCCCGGGGGCAGTCTGATCCGCACTGTACTGCATGCCGAGCTCCACCGCAGCCTCACTCGCCCGCTGTGTCGCTCCCTGCTTCCTCTGACCCGCCTGACTGGGCTAGATCCCTGTCCCAGGCCGTGGAAAGCCTCACTCATGTCGTGGGCCGCCTAATAGACAGGCCACCTACCCCGCAGGACGCCACTCTGACTGTCGCGCCCTCCGGGTCCACTGCTTCTGCCGCTGCAGCGGGTTCACCCTCTCCTAGTGACCCCTCCCGAGCTAGGCACTCTCAGAAGCGTATTAGAGTAGAGCGAGCCTCCTCCTCGGATGCCTCCCTCTCCCCGCCACGCGTGCGCACCCAGACGAGCCTCTCCTCTCCAAAGGATTCGCTCTCTGAAGGTGAATTGGCGGCTTCAGATTTGGAAATGGACTCGGCCCTGCCGTCCAAGCTAGCCTCAGCGATGGGTCAACTCATCTCTGATATACGTGACACCTTTAAGGTGCAGGATGACCCCCCTAGCTCGGACGCAGCTAGCGTCTCCTTTATCAGACCCAGGCAGGCCTCAAAAGTCTTTCCAATCCACTCTGATTTCTCCTCCGTGGTGTCTAAGGCTTGGGCTCGCCCGGACGCCCGTTTTGTCAACCCAAAGAAGCTGGACATTTGCTATCCTTTTCCAGCCGATGTCGTGGCCACCTGGTCTTCCCCACCCAAGGTGGACCCCCCTGTGGCCCGGCTGTCAAAGAACACGGCCATCCCTGTTCCCGACGGGTCCTCTCTTCAGTCAGCGGAGGACCGTCGCATGGAGACCCTGTCCAAGGGCATTTTTGCTGCCTCCGGTTCTGCCCTCAGACCGGTTTTTGCCTCTGCTTGGGCAGGGAAAGCAATCTCTGCTTGGGGTACGCAGCTGGAGCAGGAGTTGGACTCGGACATCCCCATCCAGGACCTACGTTCCTTGGCCCAGCTTATTATTCGGGCCGGGAATTTTGTCTGTGAGGCCTCCCTTGATGCGGGAGCCCTTATTGCACGCTCCTCCGCCCTGGCAGTTGCCGTCAGGAGGGAGCTCTGGCTGAAGGTCTGGAAAGCGGACGCTGCCTCCAAACGTTCCTTGGCGGGGCTACCGTTTGCGGGTTCCCGCCTTTTCGGGGTCCGCTTAGACGAACTTATTTCAGAGGCCACGGGTGGTAAAAGCACCCATCTTCCTCAACCCCAAGCCAGGGGCGCCCCCCGCGGACGCCCTGGTGCGTCTCGTTTTCGGTCCTCCCGCAGGGCCTCTGGGGCTCCCACCACAGCTGCCGCTTCGGCTCCTCCCCAGGACAAGCGTAGGAAGCCGTTTTTTCGGGCGCAGCCCTCCTGGCGCAAGCCGCAGGCTGCCCGCACACCCGCAGCAAAACAGTCCTCTGCCTGAAGGCGCGCCCCCACCCACCCGGGTGGGGGGCCGGCTCCTCCTTTTCAAGGACGTCTGGATGGCTCACGTCTCCGACGCCTGGGCCCTCGAAATTGTGTCCTCCGGATACAAAATCGAATTTGCATCCTTCCCTCCGGATCGGTTCTTTCGCTCCCGCCCCACGCGAGACCCGAAAGACGCGGCTGCGTTCTCCGCGGCCGTTCAAGCCTTACTGGACAGGGGGGTGATTACCCCCGTTCCTCTAGAGGAAAGATTCCAAGGGTTCTACTCGAACCTCTTTGTAGTTCCCAAGAAGGGAGGTTCGGTGCGGCCCATTTTGGACCTCAAAAAGCTCAACCGTTTTCTCCTCCTTCGACGGTTTCGGATGGAGTCCCTCCGCTCCGCGGTGGCTTCCCTGGAGCAGGGAGATTTCATGTCTTCCATCGATATACAGGATGCCTACCTCCATGTTCCGGTAGCCCAGTGTCACCATCGCTTCCTTCGATTCGCCGTGGGGGACCTCCACTTCCAATTTGTCGCCCTTCCCTTTGGACTGGCAACAGCCCCCCGGGTGTTCACCAAGGTCCTGGCCCCGGTTTTAGCCTTACTCCGTTCCAGGGGTGTTTTTCTGCTACCGTACTTGGACGATATCCTCATCAAGGCTCCGTCCCTTTCTCAAGCGGTTGCCAGCGTGGATCTCACTCTAGAGACTCTGGCGAGGTTCGGTTGGGTCATCAACTTCCCCAAGTCCTCTCTTCCCCCCTCCAGACAACTCGTCTTCCTGGGAATGCTTTTAGACACGGGAGCGGCGGAGGTACGTCTTCCCTCGGAAAAACGTCTGATCCTCCGTGGGGCGGTTCGGGGTCTCCTTCTCCACCGTCGACCGTCCTTCCGCTTCTGCATGCGGGTATTGGGGCAGATGGTTGCCTGCTTCGAGGCGATCCCATTTGCGCAGTTTCACTCCCGCCCTCTCCAACGGGCGATCCTCTCCTCCTGGGACAAATCGCCGCAGTCTCTGGATCATACCTTCCATCTTTCGCCTCCGGTGCGGTCATCTCTCCGCTGGTGGTTACAGTCCCCTCTTCTGGGCAGGTCCTTTCTGCCACTCAACTGGTTGGTGGTTACAACCGATGCCAGTCTCTCGGGCTGGGGAGGCGTGTTTCCTCCCCGATCCGTCCAGGGCATTTGGTCTCCATCGGAGTCCAAACTCTCGATCAATGTCCTGGAACTGAGAGCGGCCCTTCTGTCTCTACGACACTGGACTCATCTGCTGAAGGGTCATCCAGTTCGTGTACAATCAGACAACGCCACGGCCGTGGCGTACATAAACCACCAGGGGGGCACTCGCAGCGCTGCAGCGATGCGAGAGGTCACCAGCATTCTCCGTTGGGCGGAAGCCCACGTCCCGGCCCTATCTGCAATTTTTATTCCAGGGGTGGACAATTGGGCGGCGGACTTCCTCAGTCGCACCACCGTCGAACCCGGCGAGTGGTCTCTTCACCCGGAGGTATTCGAGGCCATTTGCCTTCGTTGGGGCATTCCGGACGTGGACCTCATGGCCTCAAAATTCAATCACAAGGTCCCCGCCTTTCTGTCCAGGGCCAGGGATCCGGGAGCTTGCGGAGCCGACGCCCTCGTTCTTCCTTGGCGAGGCTTCGCGCGCCCATACATATTCCCTCCCATCCCTCTCCTGCCCAAGGTCCTTCGGAAGATCGCGGCGGAAGGCGTCTCGGTGATTCTGGTCGCTCCGGACTGGCCCCGCCGGTCTTGGTATGCCGACCTCATGCTGCTCCTGGCAGACGCGCCCTGGCCACTGCCCGCCAGGGAGGATCTTCTCTCTCAGGGACCGATCTTCCACCCGCGTTTAGGGTCCCTACGTTTGACGGCGTGGTTGTTGAGACCACCGTCCTGACACGTAGGGGCTTTTCTGCGGACGTCGTCCGCACCATGATCCGCGCCCCTAAGCCGTCCTCTTCTAGGATCTATTATAGGACCTGGAGGACCTTTTTGGGGTTCTGTGCCGAGCTGGGGATTCCTCCGCTCCGCTTTTCTCTCCCCACCGTTTTGTCCTTCCTGCAGAGCGGACTGGCCCAAGGTCTAGGCCTTAGTTCTTTGAAGGGTCAGGTATCTGCGCTGTCCATTTTGTTTCAGCGCCCACTGGCCCCCCTTGGTCCTGTCAAGACCTTCCTTCAGGGCGTGGCTCACGCGGTTCCCCCGTATCGCCCTCCGGTACCGCCCTGGGACCTGAACCTGGTTCTCTCAGCGCTCCAGGCTTCTCCTTTCGAGCCTCTGCGGACGGTTTCCTTGCGACTTCTGTCCTGCAAGGTTATTTTCCTTGTAGCCATCACCTCTCTTCGGAGGGTGTCCGAATTGGCTGCACTCTCCTGTCTGGAACCTTTCCTAGTGTTCCACCAGGACAAGGTGGTTCTTCGTCCGGTCCCTTCCTTCCTTCCTAAGGTGGTCTCCGCCTTTCATCTGAACGAGGACATCGTTCTCCCCTCTTTGTGTCCTTCCCCTTCCCATCCGCGGGAGAGGAAGCTTCATCGCCTGGACGTTGTCAGGGCGCTCAAGATTTACCTGGAAGTAACCAGCTCTTTCAGGCATACTGACTCGCTCTTTGTGGTCCCGGAAGGGTCGCGCAGAGGGATGGCGGCATCCAAAGTTGCTATCGCTCGTTTTGTCAAGATGGCTGTTACTGAGGCTTATCTCGCCAAGGGCAGGGTTCCTCCCCTTGGTGTTACCGCTCACTCCACTAGAGCGGTCGGGGCTTCCTGGGCTCAGAGAAATCGGGCTTCTTCGGAGCAGATTTGCAAGGCGGCCACTTGGTCCTCCTTGCACACCTTCACCAAGTTCTACAGGGTGCATACTCATGCGTCGGCTGACGCTGCTTTAGGCCGTCTGGTGTTGCAGGCGGCAGTTGATTGATGCCTCTGGTGTTGGTTGAGTTTGTTCTGGTCCCTCCCTTCTGGGACTGCTCTGGAACGTCCCATGGTTTCCTGTGTCCCCCAAGGAATATGGGCGAGAAAAGGAGACTTTTGTATTACTTACCAGTAAAGTCTCTTTCTCGCTCTTCCTTGGGGGACACAGCACCCGCCCTTCATTGGGTTACAGTTGTGGTTCCGGCTTGGTTGCCCCCGTTGGGGCTCGACAGTTCTTTTTCCGGTTGGTGGTTATCTTTCACTACTTGGACACGCAACTGGCAGTCTCTTCTCCAGGCTGAAGGGTATAGCTGATGGAGGAGGGGCTTACAGCTTTCGCTTAGTGTCACGCCTCCTAGGGAGCAGAGCTATACCCATGGTTTCCTGTGTCCCCCAAGGAAGAGCGAGAAAGAGACTTTACTGGTAAGTAATACAAAAGTCTCCTTTTTTTTGTCTTTTTATTTTTATATATTTTTTTTTTTTTGGAGACAAATTTCCTTTGGCTGGCTTAAGGCTTAACACAACAAAAACACCGCAGTAATACAACAAATTTCATTAAAGTGACCACCCTGGAGCAGCTGGCGTCAATAACGCTGGCTACATCTGTATGTAAGGAGATGGTGTGCAGATAGATGGCCCTGTGACTGCAGTGCTCACATGAGCTCCACAGTCTCTCCAAACAGCTGATCGGCGGGGGTGCCGGGAGTCAGACCCCCCAATGATCTAATATAGGCCCCTAATATCCTTAGCCTGGAGACCCCTTTTTAAAGGGTTTTAACAGTTATTCCTATCTGGGACATTGATGGCATATTGCTAGTGTTTTCGGCGTTCTCCAGAACAGTGAACAGAGTGTCCGTGCATGCACAGCACCCTCCTCTCACTGTTATGCGAGTTTTGAAAATGGCCAAGAGCGCAGGTCTGCGATTTTAGGAACTCCCAAAGCAATGAATGGCGAGCATGCAGCACATGAACAGCCTGTTCTCTTCCACTTCCTGGGACCCTGTTCTCTATATAGGAGCAGGTCCCAGACATGGGATTCCCAACTATCTCACACTGATGGCATATCCTATGGAATACCCCCTTTTATTCCACAATTTCAGTCTACATAAAAAGTTGAGTATCTTTTTATTTAGTTTGCTTCACTTCTTTTGTATTTTATAGCCAGCCATGCATCTGAATAGCCACATGTGATACTGCATTTTCCCTGCTTGTTACATTAAACAGGTTCTACCATACTAGTGTGTATAGCCGTCAATGGGAAAGCAGAGAGGAGGCAAAGCCCCCTCCACAATCGCCCGTCTGCTTCAGAAACCACACTTTCTAAACTAGAATTCTACTTCTTTCAGGTCAGAGGATTTCCCACCATTAAAATCTTCCAGAAGGGAGAGAGCCCTGTTGACTATGAAGGTGGACGGACAAAGGCTGACATTGTGGCTCGGGCTCTTGACATGTTCTCGGCGAACGCACCTCCTCCCGAGATCCTTGAGGTTGGTTGGTCTTTATTTCTTGTTCTTATGATTACTGTATCTGCAGTGCCATCAAGTGTGTGTCTGGCCGAGCGAGTTTGTGAGGAACTAAGGTACAATCCCGCTTCCGAGAGACAGGTGATGGCAGCCACTTATTCTGCTGTGGCTGTGTCAGAGCAGAACTAAACCAGCGCTGCACCCCAAAAGTTGGACCCTAGTGATATGTCATCACTTTACAAGATGAGGTGGGGGTGACTCTCACCTTCCTTTACATCCTATTCTCAGACACGAATAACGAGTCTTTTATTCTGTCTCTTGACAGGTCCTGAATGAAGACGTTGTGAAGAAGACCTGCGAGGAACACCAGCTCTGCATAGTGGCCGTCCTGCCTCATATCCTCGACACAGGTAATAATATGTTCCCTCAGGCTCCTGGTAAAGGCACAATCAATGGCGTGTACGGTATTCTTCTAGGCATGTTAGTTCCGTTTTCCTCTTTTTTTATCTTTATCTGATATTCGGGCAAACTCTAGCAGACCACAATTTTTGACTAATCGCAGGAGCTTTGTTTTGCCCTATGTGTTGTGACTGCAATGACAGTGTCTCATTTGCTCTGGGATCTATTGCAGGGGCATCTGGAAGGAACGCCTATCTGGACGTCATGCTAAAAATGGCCGACAAGTACAAGAAGAAGATGTGGGGGTAAGTTTGTCCACAGGCATGGTGGAGCCTCATCGTTTTAAAAGAAACGCATGGATGCCTGAAAATGTTCTTTAACCCCACCCTGACATCTGATGCAACATGTCCTAAGCAGGATGTCATTCCTGAACGGTGCTGTTTGTGCATGTTGTGGTGTCTCTTGGGGAACAGCAGGGGTGTGGTTGTAATTAAAGGGGTTATCCAGTTTCCTATATTGAAGACTAGTGTGTGTAGTTTCAAGTTCGGCGTACAAGGTTCGGGTTATCCAAGAGTTCCGTTATGGATTCTGCTACCACGGACCATAGCTTATGGTCCGCGGTAGTGGAATCCATAATAAAATTCTTATATAACCCGAACCTTGTACGCCGAACTTGAAAACACAAGTTTGCTCAACACTATTGATGACCTGTCCTCGGGATAGGTCATCGATATCGGCGCCTCTGCCGATCAGTTGTTTGAAGAGAATGCAGCTCTCGTACAAGCACTGTGTTCTCCTCACTGTTTACCTGCTCGCTGTTGACATTGCAGCGACGAGCAGTGTAATTACAGGTCCTTCGGCTCATTCACCTTAATGGGACGGAGTGTAACTACAAGTGCACCTTCCCATTCAACTACATCGGACGGAGGAGCTGTAATTACACTTGTTCACCATCGACATTGCACTGCGGTCTCTTCAAACAGCAGATTGGCTGGGATGCCGGACCCCCATCGATCTGATATCTGTGACCTATCCTGAGGATTAGTCATCGGTATTGGAAACCCGGACAACCCCTTTAACAACCACACTCATGAACTGTAAGCCAATTCGTTACCCCATACTGATCTTAGCTGATAGAGAGGCAGCAGAAGGTTTATGGGGACAACCCCTTTTAGCATGCATTCAGCTAATGAACCCCGGGTCCCGCTAATAACACCCCTGGCAAACAGCTGACGGGGCAAGCCACAGCTAGCTATACATTTGACCTGCAGTAAATCTTGTAATACAAGAACGTCTTGAATCTTCCAGAATAGGATCCTATGGCTCATACAGGGGGGGTCTCTAATATGGCATATAGACAGGAATTATCATCATGGGACAACCCCTTCACTACTCATAGCCTTTGCCTTGCTGTGGCCCGAGAACTGTAAAAAAAATTCTGAATTGTTAATGCTTTCTTCAATTTATAGAAAATTAATGGAAAGCCATATACAAACCTCAAAAATGATGCCTAAAAATGTTGGCTCCTTCCCCAATAGTGCTTGCACATTATAAGAAAAAGCGCCGGCCCCTTTGGTGGATGGGACCGTGGGAGCACACATCGGCTATTGCTCTTTCCTATAGTGTGCAAGCATGACCACCGCTGCTGGATTGTAGGGTGGTCGTAACCATGGAAACGAGCAGTGTATAATGTATCTAGCCAGCAAAGGAGGCAATATGGACAATCACAGTACATTACAGGGAGTGCAGAATTATTAGGCAAGTTGTATTTTTGAGGATTAATTTTATTATTGAACAACAACCATGTTCTCAATGAACCCAAAAAACTCATTAATATCAAAGCTGAATATTTTTGGAAGTAGTTTTTAGTTTGTTTTTAGTTTTAGCTATTTTAGGGGGATATCTGTGTGTGCAGGTGACTATTACTGTGCATAATTATTAGGCAACTTAACAAAAAACAAATATATACCCATTTCAATTATTTATTTTTACCAGTGAAACCAATATAACATCTCAACATTCACAAATATACATTTCTGACATTCAAAAACAAATCAGTGACCAATATAGCCACCTTTCTTTGCAAGGACACTCAAAAGCCTGCCATCCATGGATTCTGTCAGTGTTTTGATCTGTTCACCATCAACATTGCGTGCAGCAGCAACCACAGCCTCCCAGACACTGTTCAGAGAGGTGTACTCTTTTCCCTCCTTGTAAATCTCACATTTGATGATGGACCACAGGTTCTCAATGGGGTTCAGATCAGGTGAACAAGGAGGCCATGTCATTAGATTTTCTTCTTTTATACCCTTTCTTGCCAGCCACGCTGTGGAGTACTTGGACGCGTGTGATGGAGCATTGTCCTGCATGAAAATCATGTTTTTCTTGAAGGATGCAGACTTCTTCCTGTACCACTGCTTGAAGAAGGTGTCTTCCAGAAACTGGCAGTAGGACTGGGAGTTGAGCTTGACTCCATCCTCAACCCGAAAAGGCCCCACAAGCTCATCTTTGATGATACCAGCCCAAACCAGTACTCCACCTCCACCTTGCTGGCGTCTGAGTCGGACTGGAGCTCTCTGCCCTTTACCAATCCAGCCACGGGCCCATCCATCTGGCCCATCAAGACTCACTCTCATTTCATCAGTCCATAAATCCTTAGAAAAATCAGTCTTGAGATATTTCTTGGCCCAGTCTTGACGTTTCAGCTTGTGTGTCTTGTTCAGTGGTGGTCGTCTTTCAGCCTTTCTTACCTTGGCCATGTCTCTGAGTATTGCACACCTTGTGCTTTTGGGCACTCCAGTGATGTTGCAGCTCTGAAATATGGCCGAACTGGTGGCAAGTGGCATCTTGGCAGCTGCACGCTTGACTTTTCTCAGTTCATGGGCAGTTATTTTGCGCCTTGGTTTTTCCACACGCTTCTTGCGACCCTGTTGACTATTTTGAATGAAACGCTTGATTGTTCGATGATCACGCTTCAGAAGCTTTGCAATTTTAAGAGTGCTGCATCCCTCTGCAAGATATCTCACTATTTTTGACTTTTCTGAGCCTGTCAAGTCCTTCTTTTGACCCATTTTGCCAAAGGAAAGGAAGTTGCCTAATAATTATGCACACCTAATATAGGGTGTTGATGTCATTAGACCACACCCCTTCTCATTACAGAGATGCACATCACCTAATATGCTTAATTGGTAGTAGGCTTTCGAGCCTATACAGCTTGGAGTAAGACAACATGCATAAAGAGGATGATGTGGTCAAAATACTCATTTGCCTAATAATTCTGCACGCAGTGTAGTAAGTGGCTTGTATAAACTTCTACATAATAAATGCTATTTACTGAAGTGAGACAACCCCTTTAAAAACACTGCAGTGGATGGGAATGTGAGGAGGCAAAATAAAAAAAATAAAAATCCCTGGTTCTTAGGGTGTTAGAAAGGAATATTTCATGTGAACTATAGCAGAAGGTCTCCCAACATTCCCACAGAGCCCCAGCTTGCAGACTACAGCCATAGGTTTTTAGATTTAGTAATTACTGCATGTTCTGTTACAGGTGGCTCTGGACTGAGGCCGGTGCACAGCTGGATCTGGAGACCTCCCTTGGTATCGGTGGCTTCGGTTACCCAGCCATGGCTGCTGTGAATGCACGGAAGATGAAGTTTGCACTACTGAAGGGCTCTTTTAGTGAGCAGGGAATCAATGAGTTCTTACGGTAAGGGTTAATTGCGTCAGTAGATCTGTACATCCGCACACAATTCTGCACTGTTCTTGATAAAGAACAGTAAATTGTAACTGCTTAATTTGCTCTGGAATTGTGACCTGCATCTTCCAGAAGATATCTGAATCACTTGGCTTTTCCTGTGTAATTCCAGAGAGTTGTCATTTGGCCGCGGTTCCACCTCACCCGTTGCTGGTGCCGTTATTCCCAAGATTAACACAGTTGAGGCTTGGGATGGCAAGGATGGAGAGGTAAGAATACATATGATTTTAGTTTCCATTAATAATTTTAAAGGAGTTGTCTGGTTCCTGACATCCCACCCCTGTGGATAAGGACTAACTTTGCATAACCGAAATCTGTCATCAGTTTTGACCATGCAAAACCTTTTTTGGAGCTGTTATAATCAGGAGTAGTGTGAATATGAACTTTTATTCTGTTATCCTCTGGCAAGTGCCCAGGAGGTGGAGCTTCACTGTGAAGTGCTCTCTGCATTGAGCTGCTTCACCTACCCCCTTATGCTCTGAGTGACGGCGGTCGTGGGCTATTGGTTGGATGCTAAAGCTGTCACTCAAACAAATCCACCACAAAAGGCATGTTTGTGCTGCTCTCCCCGGACACTACCTAGTGCTGTCAGCAGTTTTGCATGGTCAGAACTGCTGATGGACTCCTTTTTTTAATTTGTCCATTCAATGCTGAAAGTATCACTGTAGGGGTGCATCCTACTGACAGGCTTATTGATAACTGTCAATGTATTGATTTCCAAGAGGAGTAACGCCGATTCCTTACTAGTTCCATTCTGAATTTCTGTTACTTCTACAGCTGCCGGTAGAAGACGACATTGATCTCAGCGATGTGGAACTTGATGACATTGGAAAGGACGAACTGTGAAAAGAAGAAGCACATACCTCCTTGTTGTATTGTTACATCCTTCTTCTTGGAGGAACTTTTCAGCTGGTGGACATCCACTTGTCCAGAATGCCGGGGTGGTGGTAGCAATGACTTGTTTATCTGTAATCTGAGGCATACATGTGCATCTTAAGAGAAGGATTTCAATGACACAATGGACAGTTCCTCCCGGGAGAACTCTAAAAAAAATTCTATGAATTGTTGTAACCGTGATGAGTTCTATTGTTTGCTCTTTAGATTTTGCTGGAAACTGATGTTTTTGGGTTTTTCCTCCTTTTTTTTTTTTTTTTTTTTTTTTTTTTTTTTTTTTTTTGGTCTGGGGTTGGGAGAGCATACTGAAGGAGTTACTGGTAATGCCCCATTTTGGCTTTTTGGCCAGTCCGAAGCTGTCCCCGGAATGTTTTCTTGGCCGACACTGCGAATATTATTTTGTTTAATGTATTTTACGTTTTTGGCATTTTCATTGGCAAATTGATCAGCTCAATTCAAGTTCTGAATAAAATATTTTTTGACATATTTGTTTGTTCGACACGTGCTTAATTATCTGCAAAAGTGACTCTGGTTTCACAAGGTTTACATTTTTTATTTATTTTGGTAAAATATTTTATTTACAGTTTTGTGGTTATGGAGGCACAAACGCAATATATTTAAATTTTCCCAATGTGATTAGAATTTGTGTCACAACCGGTTCATTTTGTACCACTGGTTATGATGGTTTCTCTGAATATAAATTCTAGTTTACTGGCTCACCCCTAAGACACTTTGTCAGATAAAATGTCACATAAGCTGTAGTAATGGTTTCTACACAGTCAAGTCACATTATTATGACCACACCAGCTAATATCCAGAGTGACCGCCGTGTGCGGCATAGACAGTAGATAGACGTGCTGGGAGTGACTCAGTAAGGTCCTGGTAGGTTGTCACAGGTATCTGGAGCCATGCTGACTGCAGTGCATGGAGGAAGAGAAGAGGTCTGAGAACACAGACATTGAAATTCTGCCACCGGTATTGTTAATTCTAATGGTTGGTCCTTAAAGGGTTAAGGTTGTTTTCTTAGATATCGGTATATGTTTTCTCTATAGATGGCGCCTAAGAAGGTGGTGGCCAAGAGAAAAAATAAAGAATGCGCTATCTGCAAATGTCCGCTGTCATCTTCGTATACAAAGAAGCTCTGTCAGCAGTGTATTGAGAAAACAGTGGCGGAAGAAACACTGAGTTTTTTGAAGGATTTAAAATCCCTTATAAGATCCGAGGCCAAAGGGTCCCTAAAAGCTTGTAAAAAGCAGAAAAAAACAGTAGAGCAGGAGTCTGAAATGGAGTCATCTAATGATAGCGAGACTCCCTGTAGAGATGGGGACTCTGACGATTCCTCCTCTTCTGAGGAAGAAGGAAAAGAAGGGAAGTTTTTGTTCCTTGCAGAGGATACGGATAAATTATTGAAGGTTATTAGATCCACCCTAGAATTGGAGGACGTCAGGGAGGATAGATCAGTGGCGGACTCAGTATTTGAAAGTCTGCGAGAGAAAAACCGCTGATGTTTTCCGTTGCATAAAACTATTGCAACGGCAATCGAGAATGAATGGAAAAAACCTGATAAAAAGACGTTTATATCTAAAACCTTTAAAACAAAAGACCCGTTTGAGGAAGAGGCATTGACTTCCTGGGATAAAGCCCCAAGACTGGACGTGGCGATTTCGAAAATTTCCAAGAAGTCTTCTTTACCCTTTTGAGGACATGGGGTTCCTTTAAAGATCCCTTAGACAAAAGGATAGACTCTTCCCTTAAGACTACTTGGGAGGCTTCAGCTGCTTCTTTCAGGCCCAGTATTGCAGCCACCGTAGCCGCCAGATCCATGTCAGTGTGGTTGGATAGACTGGAAGGACAGATCAGAGACAAGTGTCCTAGGGAACAGTTGTTGGCCTCTATTCCTACCTTCCATAAGGCAGCGGATTTCATTGCAGATGCCTCCATGGATGCTGTAAGACTGGAGGACAGAGCAGCCTCCCTTTTCTAATTCTGCGCGCCGTGCTCTATGGCTGAAGAATTGGAGAGGTGCCCTCAAAATTAAGATTATGCAGCATTCCCTGTGAGGGTCAGTTTCTATTCGGGTCAGAGCTAGACACGTTGCTTGAAAAAGCTGCAGATAAGAAGAAAAAATTTCAACAAGAAACTTTTGTTCAATTTAAGCGGCCCTTTCGGACATCGTCCAGGTTCCAAAGTAAAAGGCAATCGGGAGTTAGAGAACAGGGAGCAAGGGCTAGACTTTGGAATAAAGTTTTTTTGTTCGGATCAGCCTCCGCGCGTCCGGATAAAAAATCCAAACAATGACGCCATGATCCCAGTAGGAGGAAGATTAAAATTCTTCCAACCTGCTTGGGAAAAAATTGCAGGAACATGGCTGGTAGGACTCCTGCGGGATGGAGTAAGGCTAGAGTTCAAGAGATATCCACCAGAAAGATTCATAATTTCAAACTCCTCTCATGTGTTAATGGAAGAAATAAAAAAATTGACAAGAAACAATGTGTTGATTCCAGTTCCGGGTTTAGAGAAAGAGAAGGGTTTCTATTCAACCCTGTTCCTGGTAAAGAAGCCGGATGGTTCGTATCGAACAATTCTAAATCTAAAGCATTTTAACAAATTTCTGAAGGTCAGGAGATTCAAGATGGAGACGATCAGGTCTGCAATTCATCTTTTGTCTCCAGGCTGTCATATGGCGGTTCTGGATCTAAAGGATGCTTATCACCATATTCCGATATATCCAGACCACCAGAAATTTCTCAGAGTAGCGATGAGGACAGAGTCCGGGATCATTCACCTTCAGTTTCAGGCATTGCCGTTCGGCCTCTCTATGGCACCGCACTTTTTTACCAAGGTGGTGGTGGAGATGGCCTCCTTCATCCGGAAGGAGGATGTAATGTTCCTACCTTACCTGGACGATTTCCTGGTAGTAGCCCAGTCTTCGGAAGCGTGTGTCAGAGGGGTAGAACATGTAGTGAAGATACTGAAGAAGCTGGGATGGTTATTGAATATTCAAAAGTCCAGAATGCAACCAGACAGGTGTTCTTAGGTCTAGTGCTGGATTCCATAGAGGAGAGGACTTTCCTTACACAGGAGAAGATGGTCCGGATTCAGCAGTGTATACACAGGGTGCAGTCAGGAGAATCCTTAACTATAAGAAAAGGGATGTCCCTGTTAGGAGTCCTAACGTCCTGTATACCAGCAGTACAGTGGGCTCAGAGGCACTCTCGCCAACTACAGATGGAGATTTTGACCACAATGAGACGGATAGGAACATCCCTAGAGTCAGTCTTGAACTTGTCGGGTCAAACATTGTTATCCCTGAGTTGGTGGAAGGACGCAAAGAATCTAGTTCAGGGAGTGCCCTGGTCCTATCCGGATCTAGTGATAGTGACTATGGACGCCAGTCCCTGGGGTTGGGGGGCTCACGTAGAAGACCAGATTTTTCAGGGAGAATGGTCCCAGGGTCAGAGATGGTTTTTCTTCCAACCGGAAAGAATTGTGAGCGGTCCTGATGGCACTAAGGGCAGTTTTACCAGAGGTCCAGAACAAACATGTCAGGATAATGTCCGACAATCTAACAGTAGTCTCGTACCTCAATCACCAAGGGGGTACCAGGTCAAGTTCCTTACTAAAAGAGACGGAGTGGATTTTCAAGGAGATAGAAGAGAAAATATTACATCTGTCAGCTCTCCACATAAAAGGAGTTGAGAATACTCGGGCGGATTTTTTGAGTCGACACAGGTTACGACAAGGAGAATGGACACTAAAATCCAGACATTTTTTCCCAGATAGTGGATCTGTGGGATGGCCCCACAGATCCACTATCTGTAGACCTGTTCGCCACAAGTGAGAACAGGAAAGTCGAGAAATTATTTTCCCTCAACCCAAGGGAGTGCCTATCTGGGGGTGGATGCATTTCTTCAGAAGTGGGACTTTCCTCTGGGGTATGCATTTCCCCCACTGGAGTTAATACCGCTAGTTTTAAAAAAGATCACGTACAAAGGGGCGAGGGTAATCCTGATAGCGCCTTTTTGGCTGAAAAGGGCATGGTTTTCACTGTTGAGAGACATGTCCATTTTGGACCCCTGGATTCTGCCAGAGATCCCAAACCTGTTATCGCAGGGTCCAGTGTTTCACCCGACAGTGAAATCCCTACATCTTTCGGCGTGGAGTTTGAGAGGTCATTTCTAGCCAGCCAGGGGTTTTCAAAAGAATTAGTTTCCACATTGATGAAAAGTAGGAAGGAAGTGACTAATGTCATTTATGCCAGAGTGTGGAGAGAGTTTCCTGGCCCTTGGAATTCTCAACGATGCAGGTGTTGGAATTCCTCCAGAGAGGATTATCCTTGGGGGTTGGCAGAAAGCACACTGAAGGTGCAAGTATCTGCACTTTTGGTATTGGGGGGGGGGGGGGAATTTGCTATGGACCCATGGATAATAAGATTCTTTAAAGCGGTTCGCAGGATGGTACCAGTGAAGGGCCCCAGATTCCCTCCTTGGGATCTGAACTTAGTTTTGAACGCCTTGACTAAACACCCCTTCGAGCCTTTGGAGTCCTGTTCAGGTAAACTGCTTACTCTAAGGCTGGTTTTGTTGGTGGCCTTAACATCAGCCAGGAGAGTTAGTGAGATCCAGGCTATCTCCATTAATCCTCCTTTCATGTCAATCAGAGAGGATAGAGTAGTATTGAGGCCAGATCCAGGGTTTTTGCCGAAAGTTTCATCTAGAGCAAAGAGGTCGCAGGAGATAGTTCTTCCAGCTTTCTTTCCAGATCCAAAGAATGAGAGAGAGGAGGAACTACATTCTCTTGACGTCAAAAGATGTATCCTACAGTATTTAGAGGTCACTAAAGACTGGAGAAAATCTTCTGCTCTATTTGTGCTCTTTGGTGGGGCTAAAAGAACTAATACGGCCTCAAAGGCATCTATTGCCCGCTCGATTAGAGAAGTCATTTCTTTGGCATATTCAGCGTCTGGTGTTTCTCCACCTGTCTCTTTGAGAGCCCATTCCACAAGAGCGGTGTCAACTTCCTGGGCTGAGAGAGCCAGTGTATCCAACAGATTTGTCGTGCGGCTACCTGGTCTTCTCCCTCTACTTTCTATAAGCACTACAGGCTTCAACTCGATTCTGTTTCTGATCTACTTTTTGGCACAAAGGTTTTGGAAGCTGTTTCCCACCCTTGAGTTATCTCTGTAATCTCTCTCTCTAAGGTGCTGTCGTGGGGAAAAATTATGATTACACTTACTGGTAATCGGATTTTCCTGACCCCACGACAGCACCTCTTTATTCCCTCCCTATGATGGTGGTTCTGTGTGTTCACGGGTGTCGCAAAAAAAATAAAAAAATATATGTATATATGCTTGTGAAATTAAAGGGAACCTGTCACCGGGATTTTGTGTATAGAGCTGAGGACATGGGTTGCTAGATGGCCGCTAGCGCATCCGCAATAACCAGTCCCCATAGCTCTGTGTGCTTTTATTGTGTGAAAAAACAGATTCGATACATATGCAAATTAACCTGAGATGAGTCCTGTATGTGAGATGAGTCAGGGACAGGACTCATCTCAGGTTAATTTGCATATGTATCAAATCAGTTTTTTTACACAATAAAAGCACACAGAGCTATGGGGACTGGGTATTGCGGATGTGCTAGCAGCCATCTAGCAACCCATGTTCTCAGCTCTATACACAAAATCCCGGTGACAGGTTCCCTTTAACCTAATATAAAGGGGAGTCCCTCTCATGCTCTGAAAACTCACTGAGGTGGGAGAGTGGCTCCACCTTTTTTTAAAGCTGCAGGTTTCCTGTCCTGGAGGCGGAGCCATCTCTCTAAGGTGCTGTCGTTGGGTTAGGAAAATCTGATTACCGGCAAGTGTAATCATCATTTTCATAGCAAAAGTCCCGAAGTCTATTATAAAGTAATTCACAGTATTTATAGCCTAAAAATATCATTGTCATCATGTGTGGAGGAGTGCTCTGAGCTGAATCAGTTTCCTTCCCCCTCTGGCAGCTAGGTCCTTTTCTTACTTCCAGTGGGGTCTTTTCCACTGTACTGCCATCCTTCTTTAGAGGTCCGGCGCCTGGCCTAACAAGCAGGGTAGAAAACGATTCCTATTGGCTGCTCTGCAGTGAACAGAGGATCACTGTGCATAGACCTCGCTGTAAGGCTACATGCACACGTCCGTATGTGTATTGCTGATCCGCAAACAAAAATGACATCCGTATGCCATCCGTTTTTTGTTTTGTTTTTTGCGGATCCATTGTAACAATGCCTAAAACGGACAAGAATAGGACATGTTCTATTTTTTTTTGTTGGGCTACGGAACGGACATACTGATGCAAACACACGGTGTGCTGTCCGCATTTTTTGCGGACCCATTGAAATGAATGGGTCCGCATCCTATCCACCAAAAAAACAGAGCGGACACGGAAACAAACAACGTTCGTGTGCATGTAGCCTAAGGAGAATGACAAAGTCTGACCACCAGCAGCTCATTATGTGGACATTGCTATATACTAACAGATGGTGGCGCCATACCATGTAAGCATATGTCAACTTCACTCGATTTTTCTGTTTATCAGCATCCAAATGGCAGATATTCTTTCTTTTTTTATGATTGATAAATATGAATATGAATATGATATTTGATGGTGGGACAACCCCTTAAAACAATAGACGTGGTTGAAATGGCCGAAGCAGCGTTCACATACTTTTGGGGCATGCATTGTATTTGAAGAGGGTACGACACACACAGAAAAGCGCTGCACCGATCTACATATATATATAATCTTTTATTGTAGGTGGTCTCTGGCCACCAGGCACAGGTCTATGATATAATTTACAAATATTACATCCTTCTGTGTGACATCCTCTTAGGACAGCGGCTCTGCTTTTAGCATGCACATTACTGGCTCATTCCATGGAGTTGCTTCTAGATACATATTAAGACGGCATCTGGTGTCTCTAGAAAAGACTAGGCAGCAATATCAGCACAGTGTTAAAGGACCGTTGGTCACTCTAGATTTCGCTATACGGTCTGTCTCTTACACCTAAGACTGAAAGTCTAAGCTATTCAGGTCAATCTTGAAGAAGACATATGGGTAATAGTCTTGGTTGTTCAGTTGTAAACCAGGAATATCCATACCAACCTACGATAGCAAGAAAAGTATGGTCAGCACAAGAAGAAATACCAGTATTACATGGTGATGTCAATTAAAAGGGGTCTTCCGGTTAGAACAAGGTATCCCCTATCCACTAGGTGCCCTCTCTGTGGGCACCCACACCCTGGAAAAAGTCTACGGTGTACTAATATGCCCAAGGCTACTTTCACACTGGTTTTTGGCTATCCACTAGGTAGGGGGATAAATGTTAGATTTGCTGCGGTTTCTGAACGCTGGGACCCTCACTGATCATGAGAAAGGGGATCTGATGTCCACGTTTAAATGGAGCAATGGTCGTGCATGCACGCAACCGCTCAATTCAAAATATATGGGACTGGCAGAGACAGCTGAGCATTGTACTCTGGTACATCTGGCAGCACCATAGAAAGGGCTGGAGCAGCAGTGCGCATGCTCGACCTTGCACACCATTGAAACAAGGGGCCTTACCAGTCTAGCAGTTATCCCCTAGCGCAGTGGTGGCGAACCTATGGCACTCAGAGCCCTCTCTGTGGGCACCCACACCCTGGAAAAAGTCTACGGTGTACTAATATGCCTAAGGCTGCTTTCACACTCGCGTTTTGGCTTTCTGTTTGTGAGATCCGTTCAGGGCTCTCACACGCGATCCAAAACGGATCAGTTTTGCCCTAATGCATTCTGAATGGAAAAGGATCCGCTCACAATGCATCAGTTTGCCTCCGTTCTGTCTCCATTCCGCTGCCTGCAGCGTTTTGCTGTCCGCTTGATGAAACTGAGACCAAACGGTCAATGGGGACGGATCCGTTTTCTCTGACACAATCTGGCACAATAGAAAACGGATCCGCCTCTCATGGACTTTCAATGGAGTTCATGACGGATCTGTCTTGGCTATGTTACAGATAATACAAATAGATGGATGGATGCATGCCGTTGTATTATTGTAACTGATCCGTTTTTGCAGATCCATGAGGGATCCGCCCAAAACGCGAGTGTGAAAGTAGCCTAATACTTTTCCTGCCATTCATCAGCGCAGGGCACGCTATGAAAATCGCACTGAATGTAGGCAGGCTGTTATAGCTAAATGATAAAGTACATCGAAGACATACTACATTGGACTGTAGTGTTCAGGGTAAAGGGGTTGTCTCACCACTGATGGATTGCAGTATGGTCTGTAACCATGGAAACGAGCAGTGTATAATGCCATGGAAAAATGAATCCAGCCAGCAAAGGAAGCAATGTGGACAATCACAATACATTAGTAAGTGTCTTGTATTAATTTTCTCTACATGATAAATGCCACTTACTGAAATGAGACCACGCCTTTAAATTGCCGTGTTGGCACTTCGCGATAAATAAGTGTTTTTTTGGGTTGCAGTTTGGCCACTCGGTCTCTCAAGGTTCACCCTCACTGCCCTAGCGGGTGGACAGGGGACAACTGGTTCTAACCATTATACCCCTTTTGAACAATTAAAGAGACATTCCAGCAGCCACATGAAATCATTCCCACTAACCTAGTCCTCCTGTATCATATCATTGTTCTTTCCCTCTTGCTAACTTGCTGTTTTGGAGTAGCACAGGCCTGCTATATTGACTGTAGAAATCACTATCTGCAGGCAGCAGCCCTGGTAACTGCATATCTCTCGATGCCTTCCACAGGCATCACATAGAGAAGTGTGGTCCGATCACATCTATCAGAAGCTATGGATAGACAGAGCATGCTGGAGAGCCATGGATGCAGGTCTAAGGCACACGAGAGGCTGCAGACTGTGCCGTATGCAGCAGCACGCATGTCGCAGGCCATGTGCGAACTGCATCCTTCTGCAGGGAATTGCGGAGATGATTAATGGACAGGAGCCTTACATCATCTACAGCAGGGATGCTCAACCTGCGGCCCTCCAGCTGTTGTAAAACTACAACTCCCACCATGCCCTGCTGTAGGCTGTCCGGAAATGATGGGAGTTGCAGTTTTGCAACAGCTGGAGGGCCACAGGTTGAGCATGCCTGATCTACAGGAAGCGGTCTGGAGGAGAGCGAAACAAAACTGCAGAATTCACAGGGCTGAGAAGATCTGAGGATGTCGCCTTATGGCTTATCTCTATGTGACAGCATGATGGGGGACCTGCTAGGATGGTGCAGAAAGGACAACCCCTTTAAGCCTACACTGACTTTGTGTTTCCTTTTTAGGGTGCAGCCACATGTTCAGGTTTTCTAATGAAGCCCAAATCTGGAGTGGATCATAAAAGCAGAGAAACTACTAAAGGGCATCTGTCGGCACATCATTTGCTATGGAACCATCTCACATGCCAAAAGCGTGCTTGTCAATACATTCTAATTGTGTTTGTCCTATTTCCATCGGTGGCCCCGTTGTGGAGAAATTAGTTTATTTTATTTTATGCCAATTAGCCACTGGGTGCAACAAGGGTGGTGCCGTTGCATCTAGAGGCTCCTTTTCCTTCTCGGCCGCACTCCGACCCCTTTGGCTCACAGGGCCAGGCAGACATACTTAAAGGGAACCTGTCACCAGGATTTTGTGTATAGAGCGGAGGACATGGGCTGCTAGATGGCCGCGAGCACATCCGCAATACCCAGTCCCCATAGCTCTGTGTGCTTATATTGTGTAAAAAAACCGATTTGATACATATGCAAATTAACATAAAAGAGTCATATCTTACTTGTGTGACCAGAGAAGAGTCATATTTTCAAGCTCTGACTCATCTCAGGTTAATTTGCATATGTATCAAATCGGTTTTTATACACAATAAAAGCACACAGAGCTATGGGGACTGGATATTGCGGATGTGCTAGCGGCCATCTAGCAACCCATGTCATCAGCTCTATACACAAAATCCCGGTGACAGGTTCCCTTTAAGCCTGACCCTGAAATCACCCGAAGGTTCACGATTGCTCCTTCACTTCACTGTTCAGCGCAGGCGCAGTACAGTACAGAAGCTCGATGGCTTCTGTACTGTGCTTTGCCAAACAGTGAAGCGAACGAGCAAATGCGAGACTTCAGGGTCAGGCGTGAGTGCGTCTTTACTGCCTGGCACGGTCAGTCAAAGTGGCGGCTGCGTGGCCAGGAAGAAAAGAGGCAGAGCCTTGAGTGCCACAGCACCACCCTGGTTGCACCCAGGGGCTAATTAGCATAAAATAAAAAGCCTAATTTCTCCACAACGGGGCCACCAATGGAAATAGGACAAACACCGTTAGAATGTATTGACAAGCACGCATCTGGCATGTAAGATAGTTTAATAGCGAGCTATGTGCTCACTGGTTCCCAGATATTACTTCTCTGTTTTTGAATCCACTCCTGGTTTTGGCTTCAAAAACAGCATCAAAGAACCTGAGTGTGTGACCATAGACTTATGGGAAGCACGATGAGAGCGGCTACGTGTTGCCTGTGCTTTGTACATACATCCTTCATGTTCGCAGCTGCAGCCTCATCCAGGTGTCTGAATATGGCATTCAACACATCTCGTAGTCTCTTCATAGACTTCTTGTAGGGGTGCAGAATCACTGCCTGGAAGTTCACCGGCAAGCCGTACCTAAAATAGAAAGGATATTAACTGCGCGGTATAAAATGTTTTGGCAATCTTTAAATAATAAATGTCTAAACTACTAATACAACTGGCTCCAGGGACCATGAGACCACGTCCAATGAAAATTGCAACAGAAAACTGAGATTTTTCTGAGATCAATATACCCTAGAATGATCACGAGAAATTTAGAATGTGGCCAATAGGGGGCGCTAATGCACACTTCGCATAGGCGTCTCTTCAGATCACACACACTCCACATGTGCCTATTTACAGGTCTTATGCTGTGTACACATCAGATTTTTGACCTAGTGATCCCTCAAGATACAATGGCCTTAGGATACAATATTTTCAACATACAATGCCTAAGACTCAGATCCAACCAATCATTTTCTCTTATCTTGGATGACATTTTGGGGCTTTGGAACCAATTACTAAACTTACAATGGTTTCAACATACAACGGTCATCCCGGAACCAATTAATATTGTAACTTGAGGGACCATTGTACATTAAACGGATGCATAAGACCAGGGATCAGCAACCTCTGGAACTCGAGCTGTTTTGAAACTACAACTCCCAGCATGCTCCATTCACTTCTATGGGAGATACAAGAACAGCCAAGCAAGCGTGCATGCTGGGAGTTGTAGTTTCACAGCAGCTGGAGTGCCGAAGGTTGCTGACCCCTGCATTAGACGGTCCCATACAGTGGCAGCCGTCACAATACGGTTCCATTGTAAAAAAAAAAAAAAAAAATACATACTTTTGTTAAACTCTGCAGGATTGAAAAGCGTAGTGTATTACGCTTTTGCATCTTATTTTTTTCCCCAAAGTATATGTTAAATGTCGGACAAAAAGTGAACAGCCCCTTACTTGCATTAGTCTGGCTGGACTTTACACAGTATCTTGACCAAGCTCCTCTGCTGCTTCAGGGTGCAGGTGCTAGAAAGTGCTACGCAGCTACCCCTCTCCACTGAGGTCCTCAGCTGCTTGATCCTCTCTAGGCCCTGTGCCAGTTTGCAAGCATCACCCACCTTTACTTGCTAGCTAGCTAGCTATCACCCAGAAGTTGTCTGGTTTCCATTTCATTTACGGAGCACACTGCCTTCCTGCATCCTCCTAGAGGATCCGCCCAGAGGTTGTATGTGGCCATATTATGCCTGTGTGCATGCGCCCTTCTTCACAGACATGCCTCGGACTTCTAGGGGCACCATTCCACCTAGGAGGAACTATTCTCACAAACTGGAACAACTACTCACCTTAGAACAGACTCCACGAAAACTCGCAAGGCTTTTATGTGAATCCAGGCAATGAATGCTTCACTGAAGTTCACTTTCAACCAGCGCAGGAGAGGCCCCTGTAGGATAAAACAGTACAGATGAACTTTTTATAGGAGAGTACAAGTTCTCTTCATGCATCATATGTACTGAACGTTTGTCATGGACGTTCCCACGACAGGTGGCAGGAGATCGGTGAGACTGGCAACACGTGGTTTGATCTGACATGTCTTCCGTTTGGATCAAATGACGTCTGTGTTGTTTCTGGTGCTTGTCACATCTTCTTTCCCCAGGTGTGGCTATTATGGTCATTTAACCTTCTCTATTTATTGTTGTTTCTCCCACTCTATGCTATGCGGTTTATAGCTTCAGTTGGAGTTGTGGATAGCTGGTGTGTGGATCTTGGCTGAGTTCCTGGTGGTGCCATAGCCACTTGAAGTTAAGTGTTTTCTTTCCCTTTTGTATTTTCTTTGGGTTCTGTGTGTTGCATTTCCCTGTCATTTGTATTAAGGCCTGAGGGAGACTCCTGTTCGTCCTTCTTGGAGGAACAGGTTGTCTCAGTCCTGACATTAGTACCAGGGTCCGATAGGGTGAGTTAGGACATTAGGTATTTCTGCGTATGAATTCACCTACCTCTGGGGTCTGTTCATACTGGTAGTTAGTCAGGACTTTGATTAGGGTTTTACTAGGAGGTGTCTTATTCCCTCACCCCTTTCCCTCCTATGTTCGGTATGGTGTTTCCCTCCCATACCCGAACGTGATGTTATTATTTACTTTCAGTGGTGTAACCCTTTCAACCATTCCACTATATGAATCATGAACCCCTCCATCAAAGGTTTTAATAGAAAATACATATGGAGTTTAAAGTTACAGTTTCTCTTAAAGTGAATGTCCACCTTTTAAGATCATGTCACTTTATATACAACATGTTGTGCCGGTTTATTTCTTAATATATCTTTATAGTGGAATAGAAGCTCTATTTTTTCTGAAATAAAGCTCTAAATAGAAAATTCTTGCTCTATGAAGCCACCACTAGAAAGAGTTTGGGAGCTTCTGTTTTATTACTGAGCTTATAGGAGCCGTATAATTGTGTATACTGTAAGCTCCCCCTAGTGGTAGCTTTAGGCAGCCAGAATATTACCAGATTAATTCTTGGTTATACAGGAGATTTGGAGCTCTTTTTCTGAAAAGGAAGCACCAAGCATTGTACAGACATATTATATAGAATATTACAAATTAAAGTCATGGGCTAAAGTTCTATGACTCGTATTATTTTTGCAAATGAAACCCTTATTTCCAAAGTGTCTATGATAAGGCTAGAAAATTACCTGACTTCATTGAATAAGGACATAGGGGGTCATTTATTAAGACCGTCGTTTTAGACGCCAGTCTTAATATCCCCTATTCCTGGCGATGGATTCATCAGAGTTTTATCCCTGAGCTCATTTGTGCCACTTAATGATACCTGGGTGC
This sequence comes from Bufo bufo, assembly GCF_905171765.1. Taxonomy (NCBI): domain Eukaryota; kingdom Metazoa; phylum Chordata; class Amphibia; order Anura; family Bufonidae; genus Bufo; species Bufo bufo. The sequence goes on from NC_053392.1 coordinate 84,863,421, forward strand.
CCCTTTATAGTAGTATCTGTATATACAGTTAGCTCCATATATATTTGGACAGAGACAACATTTTTGTTCTGTACATTACCACAATAGATTTTGAACAAAACAATTCAGATGACGTTGAAGTTCAGACTTTCAGCTTTAATTCAGTGATTGCATAAAAATGTGAGGAACTAAAGCATTTTTTTAAACCCAATCTCTTCATTTCAAAATTTGCGTCAGTGTCCAAATATATATGGACCTAATTGTAGGACAGCATTTCTATGTGTTCAAACTTCATGAATGTCGTATTAAAGACTTACATACTGCTGCTTCTTATCTGCCTCCAGTTTAATCATTTCGTCTTTTTCTGACTGCAGCTCTTTCTCATTGAAGTAAAACTCTCGAACTATGAACCTAAAATGTACAGAAATGTCATCGTTACTCAGTACAGTACATGGCAGGCAGCGCTCATCTGTCTAAAGCTCTGTTCTCACTGCACATTCTCCCAACATATACCCCAAATGTATGGCCCGGACTCACGTAGCCGTGTGCCATAAAGTTCTATATGTCATAAATTGTATATCTCTACGTTTGACTGCCATTGTGGAGACTGTTCATAAAAGCTTTTGAAGACCCCACACTCCTCCATGTCCTTCAAGTTTCCCATAATCCAGAAAGGAACGCCTGCTAATTATACACTGATACATCCTGCCGCATAGGTAACTTTAGGAAAGCTGTGTGACCATCAACCCCGGTCTTTCAGAAACAGATGTAAATTAATTGAAAAAGGAAATTACCTATATTATTTTTTGCTCTTTGATATTTTATATGTATTATATACATTTCAGTTTTATTGCAGCCCAATGGGATAACAATGGAGGTTGCAGTTGCAACTTTTGCCGACATGTTCAAGCCCACTGTCTACACAGCTATAGAGAAGTATTAGAAAGTGGTGACCTGGTGTAATGATGTCTTCTTAAAGAGGATGTGCAGGCTCTGGATATTGATCACCTGTAATCAGATTGATGAGGATCCAACATCCAGCACCCTATCCGATTGGCTGTTCTCAACAGCCGCCAGCGCCGACAAAAACATAGTGGACTGAACCGGAAGCAGAAAGCTCAATACACCACGTAGTGGTTTTCAGACTATGAAATTGAATATATTTTATTATGTATACAGATTCTTACAGAGCCTGCCATCATTATATACAAAGGCATGTGAAGTCATTGCCTGTAGGTGGAGGGTGAAAACATGGGTAGCATTTGGTGTGTCAAGGCATGGCACCTTGCACTACTGAAGGGGGTGCTACTGGCTCTAGCAGTTATGTTACACGATGCTTGAAGCCCTGATCCCACATTTTATATAGGCAGCAGTCTGGCTATGTAATGTGGGCAACTTAAAGAGGACCTGTCACAGAACTAAAACTGGGTGAACTGCACACCCTTTTTCTTCTGCTCCTAGAAGCCCCCATTTGCCCAGAGTCGGTGATGTTACTTCCGTTGCCTGTTATCAGTGAATTGTCAGGTAAGTAATCACCAAGTGCCTAAACCATAAAAGGGTGGGCATCGATAGATGGTAGAAGGACCTCCTGGCCTCTTCTGTGAACCTCTCATTGGTATGGTCCATTTGACTACAGTGATATGTACAACTCTTACTTGATTTCCCGAGCTTTAGCTTTAAATTCATCGATCACTTTTCTGAACAGTGTGACTGTAAATAATCCTCCTTCTGAGTCCTCTGCGATCATCCTGCAAAGAAGCAACCAGACAACACAATGAACAAGGGTGCCCGTTCATGCCAGTCCCTGCCGACCGGGAGTGACACTGCCCTGCTTGTCTCTACAGCCGTTGGTGTCACTAAATATGTCCCTTCTCTGAATTCATCAGTGGTTCCTGGATTATGTATCCATTAATTTTCTCCTGCCTATTCCAATAGGTCTACTATCTGTCTTCTGTCGTTCTTGTTTGGGTATGGTTTTGTTTTGTATCGGTTGTGTATTATCAGTGAACGGTTGCATCAGTGCTCTCTAGAGCAGGGTGACTCCTGTCTCACCCGCTGTGGGCTTCTTGTCTCTCATCTGTGACTCCCTTGTGCATTTTCTATTACTATCAGGTCCTATTCTTCTGGTGGGCACCTGGCATAGACCCACCCTCTTTCAGGTTACCATTTAGGCTCAGGTGACTCTGTGGGGTCTCTGTATCACTTGCCCTCTTCTCTAGCAATTTCCACAGTCTAGACCCAATCTGCAGTACTTTCCTTCTGGGGAAGGCCCTGGACTAATAGTTTTGCCCTCCCTTGGTCATGATGCCCAAGGACGTTCTTCCCTGTCGTCATACCAAGGTGGAATGATAGCCAACTGCTACCTAGTCAACTAAGGGAAATCCCCATGTGCCCGCCAACTTAAACATGTATTCCTATCTAAGACATTGATGTGATCGCTAGGATGTGCCACAGATATCAGATAGGTGCGGATCCCACCTCTGAGACCTGCTACTATTTTCAGAACAGGGCCCCAAAGTGAAGGAGAGTGCACCATGCATGCATGGCTTGCTCTCTATTCACTGCTATAGGACTTCTGAAAATAGCCGAGCAAGCGCACTCTGCTATTATCAGGACTCCCATAATGGTGAACTGAGGGTAACCGCTCATGCTCGGCTGTTCTCCCTTAACTTTGAGAGGCTCCACCTGTTGATAGGAGTGGGTCCCAGAGGTGTGATCTGCACCTATCTGACATTGATGGCATATCCTAGCGATATGTCACTAGTGACAAAAATGGGGATACCCCTTTAAAATACAGCAACCATATTAATAGAACTATATACAATAAAGTCCTAAGCTGAAGAGAAGTTACAGGCATACTTGCCAACTCTCCAAGAAAAAGAGAAGACTTTCCAGATGGGCTAGCAAATCTCTCATGCAGTCTTCCATGAGCTTTAACTGCATGAGATGCTGCAGCCCTAGCACCCATACATGCTCTGAGGGGGGTGTGATGTATCATGAAAGGGGATGCAGCCTACATCAAAGGGGCAAGGTCTTCAAAAAGAGGTGTTTTCATGCGCAAACATTTTGGAGACGTGCTATACATGCTGCACTCTGCATTGTCCTGCAGGCCAGCAAGACACAGCAGTACAACAGCTCTGCCATGGGGATAAAAGCAGATCCACTATCTTAGAGCAGGTCCCACATGTACGTTTGTCAAGTCCTCCAACCATTCTAGTCACCCAAGTCCCACATCAAACAAAATGTATGTTTCTTCGTTCAGTTACCCTTCCCCTCTGAATTTCCAACCATTTTTACCCACTGAATCTTACTTGGTTGATCGAGGTACAACCATATCGGACAGTGATTCATAGGTCTTTTGCCAAGCGGTATAACTGGTCCTGTATGTGGAAAAATATAAAAGAATTATGGACCAGATGTGAGGACCACGTGCTATCATTCGTTCGTTCAGTACTAGTAAAACACATTATGCCTCCATAATCCCTCTTACTGAGGTTGAGTCCACGCCGTGATGCAGAGTTCACACAGCTGGTACACATGTTTAATGGATCGGTGGTTTGCGGTTGACGGGCACAACGGCACCACGGCCAAGTGAATGTAGCCTTCTAGATGCCATGAAAAGTTATAGAATTCTCCAATAACCTTTCTGTACCAATTCCTGGCAGTTTCAAGGTATCTGCCTATAGTAATTGAATTGAAACCTTTAATATTAATTTCCGGAAAATGAAAATCTGTCCTGGTGATGTGACAGACACACAGGCATACGGCTCGGTATAGGTGTCCTGTAACCTTAAAGGGGTTGGCCACTTTCTGGCTACTGTTGACCAGTGTATATGTAAGATGACTATATAACACTTACTAATATAGTATGTGTTGATATTCTGCTCTATATTTCATGAGGTATGTCCCCTTGGTAACCAAGTCTTTTGTGCTGTCCACACGGAGGTCCTGTCCATAAAATGGCTGCTGATGGTGGGTCATGTGACCAGGCAAAAATAACTCCAGACATAGCACTCAGCCTTCTCCATTCAGATACACTGCACCTGCCATCTGCACTTGTTCCACGTGTTGGAAGTTTATTGCGGTTGCAGTGCGTGTGAATAGAGAAGGCGGAGTAATGTATCTGGTCACATGACCCTCTATCAGCAGCCATCTTCTGGACAGGCCTCAATGCGGACAGTACAGAACATTTGCCCAACAAGGGCGCATGGCTTATGAAATATTGAAAACAGCACAGAATATCCACAAAGGCTATATTAGTGCTATATCGTCATCTTACACACACGTTGATCAACAGTAGCCAAGAAGTGGACAACCCCTTTAACAAACCATGCGCCTGTGTGTCTGCCCCATGTCACTTTAATCCTAGTAAACAATTAAAGGGGTTGTTGAGCCTTTTTCACGTAATGGCCTATCCTCAAGATAGGCCATCACTAGCTGATTGGCGGGGCTCCGGCACCGCGCAACTCAGCCGATCAGCTGTTCTGCATAGCTACGTTGTGGGAAGTCGGCAACGGTACTACACTCCAGCGCCAACATTGTAGTGGACAGCGCTCATCAACGCAGGGATGGTCCGATAGGCCTCCAATATTAAAATCTTGGACAACTCCTTTGCTTCTGGTGCAGCATGCTAGAAGTGTATTTTCTGCTTACTTTGGGACAACCACCAGAAGTGTGATGAGATATTCTGAGTTCAGCACAAAGTCTTCTTTATTCACAATGTCAGCTAAGGTTCTGGTCAGTAAGTTGCCCCTGTGGAATAAAGGAGAGGTCTATTACTGAATACTCTGGGGGAAGAGTTATCAAACTGGTGTAAAATAGAATTGTCTTAGTTGCCCATAGCAACCAATCAGAATCCACCTTTCATTTTTCACAACTCTTGTGTGAAATGAAAGGTGGAATCTGATTGGTTGCCATGGGCAACCAAGCCAGTTCTACTTTACACCAGTTTGATATTAATCTCCCCCTCTGTGTGCAGTCATTTTTATTATGGGCATTTTTATTATAAAGGAGACACAGGCAAACAATTGGTTTAAACATGTATTGTCCCCACACATGATTTTGGCACTTTTCTTTTACCAGTGCATGATTTTTTTTTTTCTTACACTTTTTTGTGGTGAACTTTGTGCGTTTTTTTGCATGCAATGTACCTTACCACTAGCCTTTCCTTCATGGCAATTTTTCCCCTATAGAGAAGGTGATGTGAAAAGGCCTGAAAAAAAAACTCAGAGCACTACAGCCTTAAAGGTGTGGTCTCATCACAGACAATGGGGGCATATCGCTAGGATATGCCCCCATTGTCTTATAGGTGCGGGTCCCACTGCACACCTATATCGAGAATGGAGCCCCGAAAGTGGTGGAGGACACACTGCGCACAGGTGCAGCCGCCCTCCATTCATTTTCTACGGGGCGCTGAAAATAGCCGGGCTCATAGAAGTGAATAGGAGTGTTGGCCGGTCATGTGCGGTGCGCTCCCTTTCACTTCTATGGACCCGCACCTATAAGACAATGGGGGCATATCCTAGTGATATGCCCCCATTGCCTGTGATGAGACAACCTCTTTAAAAAAATATTTTTTATCAAATGTCCGCAGCATGACCATGAAACAAAATATTTACTCTTACCTGCTCCATGCCACTCCGGTTCTCCGCTCTTCCGTTTTCGCCACTGTTAACATCCAGCTTTGTCACATGCACTGCTCCAGCCAATGACTGGCTTCAGAGGTGGAATTTTTTAATGGCGCTTTTCTGCACTGCTTTTTTGCACCTGATTTTTTTGGCGCATTTTTTTGCGGTAAAAACACCAAGCTCCAGATGTTAGCTGAAGGACTATAGGAAATATGAAACGCAGGACACACACGTTTCTGTTCTCCTGCCATTTATGTTCATTAGCTTGTTTTTGTTTTTTGTTTTTTGTCTTTCTGGCTTCTTTTCAAAAAACAGCTCCGTTTTTTTCAGGCATTTCTCTCTTCACCTTCTCTATAGGAGAAAAGCGCCATGAAGAAGTCGCTAGTGGTAATACACCTTGGGGAGATGTACTAAGACTGGTATTAAAAACACCATCCTTAGCATGAAGGCCTCTTAATAAACTCGGCACCTTGCCAGGAAGTTAATGCGCCAGATTTGCTATGAGCTGGTGTTGATTTGAACTATCATTTGTGCTGCTTTCTGTCGTAAATTATAGTACATCTGGCAAAAAACCCCAGCAAGAAATGCAGGTGGTAAAAAACTGGTGTTTTTTTGCCTCCTGCATTAAAAAAATAAAAAATCAGAGCTAAATTACCACCCTGAACCTCTACAAAGTGGTCACATAAAACACTACTTGCTGAAAAGCCCACTCTCCAGCATTGGGAACCAGGGTCAGATCTTCATCACTTGGAGTTCTGGTGGATGTGTGTTGGTGTACATCAAAAGGTGCCACCATCCCTTCTGTAGTATAGTGGGTGACACAACTAGTTCTCCACATACACAAGCACAGCCGATCCTGTCATGGATCGCTGCAATGCCTGTTGCTAAGCAACAGAATATAGGAAACTCTTTTCTTGTCAGTTTCTCAGTAAAATCTACCTCTAGTGATAAAGAAGTTTTCAGAAATGAATAGTACAGGTGAATATAGGAAACTTTGTAATATATCTTATTAAAGAATTATGCCTCCTCCTGGGCTGCTTTCCTCCTCTTTCCCTTTACTCAGCCTTTTATCGCTATGAGCTCAGCATGACGCACAAACGTCTATGGAGAGGGGAGGAGGCTGCTGCAGTTTGTGTGTAACATAGTAACATAGTACATAAGACAGAAAAAAGCCCTCTGTCCATCCAGTTCGGCCTGTTATCCTGCAAGTTGATCCAGGGAAATTTTATGGTGGGCCGATGCCCAGAGGGCCACTTGAGCCCTCCTCACTGCCGGCCAGTGGAAGTTTTTGGGGATGTACTTTGTGCTGCTCGCAGTATTTTGTGATGGACTGTGGTATTTGGCTCTGTTGAGGTGGTATAATGTGCCACAATATGGTATTGCTGGCCCTGCCTTCCATCAATTTGTACCCAACTACAAAACGGGGCCACTTTTAGTATTTTTTCTAGGGCCACTTTAAGCTCCCAGTCTGCCCCTGCCTTCCATCAATTTGGACCCAACTACAAAACGGGGCCAATTTTAGTATTTTTTCTAGGGCCACTTTAAGCTCCCAGTCTGCCCCTTCCTCCATAGACGTCATTGTTAAAAGCATGAAGCATTTTTCTTTAACAAAATATATTACAAAGTTTCTTATAGTCACCTGTACTATTCATTTATGGAAAGCTGCTTTCTAACTGGAGGTACGTAGATAATATGCAACTCTGATAGACATGACTTACTTTTTTTTTTTAGACCATTTCAGGTTTATTTCAGATAACCTGTCACCATGACTGTTCCACTTATGAAAATTGTGGGAACATCTGGTAGACACCTGAGAACAGACAAGTGGCCACTTGTGGGCAGAATCCTACAGATCACAAAGATACAGCCTTTGAGAGTCCTACCACTGATTCCCCACAGGTATGCACGTACCCATGGGCACACTTCGTGCCACTGTAAGCCATTGTCTTGCGGAGTACCTACGTATATATAATGTGCACTGAAGAAGGCCACAATTTTCTCTCTCAGATATGTGAAAATAAACGCCTCCATATAATACCAGAGGCACATAGAGGTAATATGGGCATGTGCCTAATGCTATTATTATTATCAGTAGTTAAATGCACTCACATAAGCCTCTATACATACACAGTTTTCCTCTCCAGACTCTGCAGATTGCTTTTAATGTTGTTATACGTAAGTGCTCTTGACTTCAGGTCCGTATCTATTTGTGACATTTGCTGAAAAAAATGTGGAAAATGATAACACGTCAGTAGCTTCACCTAGATCATATTCACAAAAATGAAAAAGATGAAAAAAAGTCTGTTTTTTTTTTTTGCTAGAAACAGCGCCACCCTTGTTTATGTGCTGTTTCTGGTATTACAACTCAGCCCCATTTAAGTAACATTATCGTTTAAAGAGGAGCTGTCGCCTTTCCTGACATGCCTGTTTTTAGTAACCACTTGTATTCCCCGTGTAATAACAATTCTGGAGCATCTATTCTTATGACTCTATGTTGTGCCATTGCTTTATTATTCCTACTAGAAATTGTAAATTAATTACTAGCAGTTTACAATGGAGGTCCAGATGGCTGTTACCAGTAGGGGGTGTTTCCCTACACAGTTTGACACTATCAGCACTGATTGCATAGTGTCAGACTATGCAAGGACACCCCCCCCCCCCAACTGTTAACTCCCATCTGGACCTTCACTGTAAACTGCTAGCGATTCATAACTTCTAGTAGGAATAATAAAGGAATGGCACAACATAGAGTCATAAGAATAGATGTTCCAGAATTGTTATTACATGGGGAATGCATGAAGCTATTAAAGCAGACATGTCTGGAGAGGAGACAGCTCCTCTTTAACGGTATCAGAACAGTGTGTACCTATAGGGATTGAAGAAGTTGCAATCTTACCTGGGCCCTGGTGCCTTGGGGGCCCAATTGACCCTCTGCCCATAAGAGGCCACCATGTCATGGTTGGGGGCCCCGTTCTAAATTCTGCACTGGGGTTCTGGAGTGATGTACCAGATGATAAACTGTATAATAAAGTAAGTGTGGACACATGTATGTGATGAGTATGTGCGTTAATACATAGTGGATGTAGATATGTATGCATGTATGTAGTGAGCATAGACAGTATGTGTGTGTATGTATCTATACTTAGAAATAAAACAAGTTTACCATCCCTTGTGTAGTATAGTGGGTGACAGAACTAGTTTTCCACATACGCAAGGACAGCCGATCCTGTCATGGACCTCTGCAATGCCTGTTGCTAAGAAAGAGAATATAGGAAACTCTTTTCTTGCCAGTTTCTCAGTAAAATCTACCGTACTTCCAGTGATAAAGAAGTTTTTTCAGAAATGAATAGTACAGGTGAATATAGGAAACTTTGTAATATATCTTATTAAAGAATTATGCTTTCTCCTGGGCTGCTTTCCTCCTCTTTCCCTTCACTCAGCCTCTTATCTCTATGAGTTCAGCATGACGCACAAACGTCTATGGAGAGGGGAGGAAGCCGCTGCAGTTTGTGTGTAACATAGTAACATAGTACATAAGACAGAAAAAAGCCCTCTGTCCATCCAGTTCGGCCTGTCATCCTGCAAGTTGATCCAGAGAAAGGCAAAAAAAAAAGTGAGGTAGAAGACTATTTTCCCCACTTAAGGGGAAAAAAATTCCTTCCCGACTCCAATCAGGCATCAGAATAACTCCCTGGATCAACGACCCCTCTCTAGTAGTTATAGCCAGAAATACATCCAGGCCCCTCTAGTAGCTATAGCCTGTAATATTATTACACTCCAGAAATACATCCAGGCCCCTCTTGAACTCTTTTAGTGAATTCACCATCACCACCTCCTCAGGCAGAGAGTTCCACAGTCTCACTGCTCTTACCGTAAAGAATCCTCTTCTATGTTTGTGTACAAACCTTCTTTCCTCCAGACGCAGAGGATGTCCCCTCGTCACAGTCCTGGGGATAAATAGATGATGGGATAGATCTCTGTACTGACCCCTGATATATTTATACATATTAAAAAGATCTCCCCTCAGTCGTCTTTTTTCTAAAGTGAATAACCCTAATTTTGATAATCTTTCAGGGTACTGTAGTTGCCCCATTCCAGTTATTACTTTAGTTGCCCTCTGAAACCTCTCCAGCTCTGCTATGTCTGCCTTGTTCACAGGAGCCCAGAACTGTACACAGTACTCCATGTGTGGTCTGACTAGTGATTTGTAAAGTGGTAGGACTATGTTCTCATCACGGGCATCTATGCCCCTTTTGATGCAACCCATTATCTTATTGGCCTTGGCGGCAGCTGCCTGACACTGGTTTCTACAGCTTAGTTTGCTGTTCACTAAAATTCCTAGGTCTCTCATCCAACACCCTCCTCCTCCATACAGGGGCGGATTGGCCATAGACCTTACAGGGACATTTCCCGGTGGGCCGTTGCCCAGGGGGCCACCTGGGCCCTCCTCAATGCCGGCCAGTGGAAGTTTTTGGGGATGTATTTTGTGCTGCTGGCAGTATTTTGTGGTGGACTGTGGTATTTGGCTCTGTTGAGGTGGTATATTGTGCCACAAAATGGTATTGCTGCCCCTGCCTTCCATCAATTTGGACCCAACGACAAAACAGGGCCACTTTTTTTTTTTTTTCTAGGGCCACTTTAAGCTCCCATTCCGCCCCTTCCGCCATAGACGTCATTGTTAAAAGCAGTAAAGAGCTTGATAAAAGCAGATAGAAGCATTTTTCTTTAAGAAAATATATTACAAAGTTTCTTATAGTCACCTGTACTATTCATTTACGGAAAGCTGCTTTCTAACTGGAGGTACGTAGATAATATGCAACTCTGATAGACATGACTTACTTTTTTTTTTACACCATTTCAGGTTTATTTCAGATAACCTGTCACCATGACTGTTTCACTTATGAAAGTTGTGGGAACATCTGGTAGACAGCGATGTGAGTATGCAGCGATTATGTATATACAGTATGTATGCATGCAGCGACTACTCATGTGAAGTGCCGTAACTTCAATGGAGTCAGACCATGGGACTGCTATGGGTTCTGTTGGTGGGCGGGGGGTGGTAGGAGAGGCCCTGCACTAAACTTTCTCTCTTTCCAACAATAAAGCACTGCATTGTCATATAGCTGCTACTAAGGGGAGCCCAGTGCAAAGAAATTATTACAGTAATTGTATAAATTCCTATGCACTGAGCTCCCCCTAGTGGTGGCTTAAGGCAGCCAGTTTTGTAATATATTATGTAAAGGGAAGCAATATGGGGGATATTTATCAGTGTATTTATGCAAGTTGTCTGGTGTATATACATTGAGAAATATGCTGATCACACTGAGCATAGGAGCATTGAAGTCGGATAAAGTGGGTAAGAAGAAGGGGGACTTTTTTTTTTTATTGAGCAGAAGAAATTTTTATAAAAACTAATTCTATCAGAAATCTGGGGCATTATGCTCTGCATTCGGCATTACCTGGGATCGACTGACACATAGGTACTGGTTAGCTGGGTGCGGCAGAGCGGCCCATGATATGTTTTCCTATGGAGCCCCATGAGATCTGTGTACTCCCCTGCCCCTGGGTGATTGTATGTACAATATGGGGGAGATTTATCAAAACTGCCGTAAAGGAAAACTGGCTTAGTTTCCCATAGCAACCAATCAGATTCCAACTTTCATTTTCCAAAGGATCTGTGAGAAATGAAAGGTGGAATCTGATTGCTAAAGGCAACTAAGCCAGTTTTGATAAATTTCTCCTTTTCGGGGTCATTTATCAAACTGGTGTAAAGTAGAACTGGCTTAGTTGCCCATAGCAACCAATCAGATCCCACCTTTCATTTTTGACAGTTCCTTTGGAAAATGAAAGGTGGAAGCCGATTGGTTGCTATGGGCAACTAAGCCAGTTCTACTTTACACCAGTTTGATAAATGACCCCAAAAAGTACTACATATAGGGGGGAAATTATCAATTGGTGTAAAGAAAAACTGGCTTAGTTGCCCCAGTTTGATCAATGACCCCATTATGCTTATATTCTGGTACTGTTCTGAGGCAATGTATGCTCCTCTCGGGCGTTGGGTGACCATATTGTATACAGCAGAGTTGGGGGACCCTCTGAGACATTCACGAGGGGATCACACCCCAGGTTTTCTGTTATTCATCACTGGATTCTTAGGCTTTTACAAACCTAATGCTCAATACATCTAATTTAATTTGATTAATTTTTTAGAAAAAGATAATAATCCATAACTTCACCTTGCTGAGAGAGTCCATTAAATTATTCAGTGGCTGCTTCACGGGATATTTAGCCATGTCCCACTCAAAACGGGACATATAGCTGACCAAGTCAACTGCAAGAACAGAGACAGACTAGTTACACATCATAGACAAGTAGCGAGACATGTCCAGCATACAACTGCCGATTTCTGAGGAATTTCACAAGACTAGAAAACAGAGCAGAAAGGAAAATAAATTGTTCCCCCCCCCCCCCCCCCCCCCCCATAGAAATGAATAGAGCTGTGGTCACACATGTGCACTGCCGCTCCCTTCACGTGGGGCACTTGGCGGCACTTGAGGAATCCCGTTTTGGTGGACTCTGAGGGTCCTAGGGGGATACGTGTTATTAGTGGGATAACCCCTTTAACATTTTATTTGGCTTTTTTTCCCGAAGGTTCTCTACCCTAAGGAAGAATTCACATGACCGTATGTATTTAATGGTCCGCAAAATATGGATGTCGTCCGTGTGACGTCCATGTTGCATCCACTTTTTTAGCAGACTCATTGACTTCGATGGGTCCGTCAACAGCATTTCGTGGGCCAAGTATAGAACATGTTCTATCCTTTGCAGAACAGACATAGAGATGCAGAAAACACACTGATGTCTTTTTTGGGTCCGCCAAAAAAATGGATGCAATATGGAAGTCACACGGACGTCATTCTGCAGACCACAAAATACAGACGGTCGTGTGAATGCACCCTTAGGCCTCATGCAAACAGCGGTGCCCGTATTGCGGCCCGCAAACAGCGGGCCCGCAATATACGGGCACCGGCCGTGTGCAACTCGCATCATGGATGCGGACCCATTCACTTAAAAGGGTCCGCAATCCAGAAGGTCCAGTGCGGAAAGGAGGCACGGAACCCCACGGAAGCATCATGGAGTGCTTCCATGGGGTTTCTGTCCGTGACTGCGTACCGCAAAAAAGTAGTGCATGCAAGTTAATTGGGTCTCGATCCATTTACAGACTCCGCATGGATGTCACTGTCCCCAATGCACAAAAGGGCCAATCAACGGCCGTGTGCATGAGGCCTAAGGCTAAGTTCACACGAACGTGCGTGACCCGTGGCCGTATTGCGGCCCGCAAATCGCGGGCCGCAATACACGGCCACAGTTCCGTGTGAATTCCGCATCACGGATGCGGACCCATTCACTTCAATGGGTCCGCTAATCCGGAATCGCGGAACGGCCGCACGGGACGGGACCCCTCGGAAGCACTACGGAGTGCCTCCTGGGGTTACGTCCCGTTGTTCCGTTCCGCTAAAAGATAGAACAAGTCCTATCTTTTCGCGGAACAGCCGGATCGCGGACCCATTAAAGTGAATGGGTCCGCGATCCGATGCGGCTGACCTACGGCCGGCGAACAAGCATTGCGGCCCGCTATTTGCGGGCCGCTTCACAGGCACGGGTCACACACGTTCGTGTGAACCCGGCCTTAGAGTGAGTTCAGAATATCTGATAATCCAGCACCTAGCAGTACCCATTGATGCCGAATTAAAGGAGTTTCACTGTGTATGATGACTATACTATAATATAAAGATCATTACCAGCATATTATTCTAGAACCTTGTGAAATATTATTCTGACACAAGTGCATGAAATAAAAAAAATGGGTTTGCATCTACCAACAGCGCCACCCTCATTCATCGTCTGTACTTGGTATTGCAGATCACTTCTGTTCACTTGAGCTGCAATACCAGATGCAGCCTATGCCCAAGAGTGGTGCTGTTCCTGAAAAAAAAAAAATTTGATCTTAATGGTGCAGTTCCACATGAATTTCTCTACAAATCAAAGGTTCCGGATGAAGCAATTATTTGCCTAATAGATAGTAGTACATAAAAGCGTAACATCCATTGCTGATCCCAGAGCTAGACGCTGCAGTACGGCATGTATAAAGTAACCTGTTAGCACGTTCATAGGGAATTTCATGCGGCTTGCAGGAAATGTAAATCCCCTTGGCACATGGCTGCCCGGGTGTCTATAGGCTTTAGGTCCTGGGGGACTAGGGCTATAAAACCTGGAAAGTCAAAAGTCACAAAAGTAGTTTCTGTGTGTGTAGTCAGGAGATCATGCATGCCACTGTCACACCCTGTTGGCACCGGAGTGATCCAGGGTTTAAAGGTTTAGGCTGCGACAAGTCCTCAAGTGGGTTACGTGCAGCTTTGGGACATGCCACCGCTAGTCATTGGCTGCAGTGATGTACATGACCCTGTCCCTGCGGATAGTGAGAGACGGGGACTGAGGGTCCAATGAAGAAAGCCCAGAGCCTGGGAGCCGGAACCAAATAGCAGGGATCAGGTAAGTATGGATTTCTCCACAAGTCCCGATGGGCAGATAAAAAAATAAAGAACAAAAGGCTGAGGATTTATAAATTTAACATAATAATTCTTTGCTCCCCAATATCATGTTTTGGGGGAGAGTCGGGATACTCCATGCAACTTATCTAAAGTGTATGGGCTCCTTTAGGCTCAGTTTACACCTGAGCGTTTTACAGCGCGTTCCTACGCGCTGTAAAACGCTCAACAAGGAGAAACCAATGCTTCCCTATGGGAATGGTTCTCACCTGGGCGTTTTACAGCGCGTACGATCGCGCTGTAAAACGCCCGACGCTCACACAAGTACAGGAGCGTTTTGTTGGGCGCTTGTCGCGCGTTCCCGTACATAGACTTTCGGGAACGCGCGACACTGTGTGTACACTTGTCTCCTTATGCGCGCTTGTAAACGCCCGTACAATCGCGCATACAGAGCGCTCCTTTCAGAACGCTCAGGTGTGAACTGAGCCTTAAAGTATTTGCTTTGGATATTCTCTTTTTGTTAGGCCTCTTGCACACGAACGTGTGACCCCCGTGGCCGTATTGCAGCCCGCATACGGTGGGCCCGCAATACACAGGACACCGGCTGTGTGCATTCCGCTTCACTTCAATGGGTCCGCAAATCCGGAGATGCAGTGTGGAACGGAAGCACTACTGAGTGCCTTCGTGGGGTTCTGTTCCGTGCTTCTGTTCCGCAAAAAGATAAAACTTGTCCTATCTTTTTGCGGAACGGACGGATCGCGGACCCCGATCAAGTGAATTGGGTCACGATCCGCATGCGGCTGGCCCACGGTTGGTGCCCGTGCATTGGTCCGCAGCACGGGCAACACACGTTCGTGTACAAGAGGCCTTAGAAGGGTCTCACAAAAATCAGCACCACCACTGGGAAAATGAAGCATTACAGAGTAGCCACTGAAATCAATGGGCTGTCTGTGTAACACATGGATGGCTGGGTCCTCCAGAAAGAGACGGCTCCTGTCTGCTCTGGAGGTCCTAACTGAATATGGGTTTTCTACAAACGATGACCACTTGAGATGCTTCAGAGGCTGCACCCCTTTGACATAGTGATCTTTAGATTCCTGAGCTTGTTGACTGGTCCCCCCTTGAAATGAATGGGACCATAATTCTAGAAACCAGTAGAGTCCCAGTTCACAAATCTGGGGTTTTTCTATAATTAATATATCAACGTCTGAACGGCTAGTAATAGGTCCTGGTGACATCAAAGAGCACTGCAGGATACGAGCTGTACATAGGTTGTCTTCTCACTGATAGCTGACTCCAACTATTGCTTTTCCATCTCAGATACTAGAAGCCCGGAAACTGATACGCCCAGAAAAGAGCATGAACTGTGCAATGTTTCCATTCCTCTAGAAGTAAGGTATATTGCAGGTATCTTGCATCTGGCCCTCTGAAACTAAACTACAACTCCCATTATGCTTTCCAAACCACTGCAGTATATTGAGGTTGTTCTAGAATCCCAATTCCAATGACTATCGACATGTAAACGGAAGATAAAAGCATGGCCGCTACTTATATTTTCTAGGACTGTGCATTAAAGGGGTTTTCCGGGACATCTGATCACTTAGTTAAGAAGGCACCAACGCTTACAGTAGCGCTGTGGCCTTTTCTCAGCTCACCAAGCACAGCGCCATCCATTGTATAGTGGCTGTGCTAGGTATTGCAGCTCAGCCCCATTCATTTCAATCGGGCTGAGCTGCACCTAGGCCCTGTGACTGATGAACGTGACGTCACATGAACTGAACTGAGAAAAGGCAGCGGCACTTTCAAGTATGGTATGCGTATTGAATATATGAAGTCCAAAGTTCTTTGCCGATTAATTTCTTCCCTCCACATCCCCTGCTTTCCTCCAAGCACTTAAAGTGATAAAGTAAAATGATACATTTCAGGCTGTCGGCAGCCACCACTAGATGGTGCTCACTGCATACGGATTTATACAGCTTCCTTTTGAATTCCTTATGAGCTGTATCCATTTGTATACAGTGTGCTCCCCCTAGTGGTGACTGTAGTACACAAAATGTTGTCATGAAGGGTAGCTGCCAGAGCAATTCAGTGGGGACATTAAAGTAAGGCTTCATGCATGAGACTGTATTTTTTCATCCATGTGCTATCCAAATTTTTCGTGGACACCAAACTGACTCATTTATATCTCTGGGGCCATGCACACATCCATATTTTTTGCTGATCTATGTGGCCGTTTGGCAAATTATCATACATGAATACTCCTCTCCATTGATGGGAGTGAGAAAGATTCAGAATGCACATGGAAGGTATCCGTATTTTATGGATCTATTGTTTATGGGCTAAAATGCGGACACACGGCGGGTTTGCCATAGGCATGAGATAATTATACTATATACTGTAGTATACCTATGTTTTTTTCATGCTGTTGAAGGGCTCTCATGAATGCATTAGTGATTACAATTATTTACTCCTATATTACTGTGGCACTAAGCAAGGGAGAAATGGCATCCATCGAGAATTTTAATGCAGTTTTAAACCGCAAGTGAAGCGGCTGCCATCATTGTTTCTTCACTACAAATATATACAATGTATAGAAACCAATGATATCTACAAGTTTTGCTTTTGGATCATTGGCACTTGCTACTCTTCCAGATGCCATTTCTATATCTAGGATAAGATAAGGATCAGCTAGCAGAGTCAGAAGATGTAGCAGACTCAGAAGAACCTGAAGAACCTAAGGAACAGAGATGGAACCGTCAGCTGTAACAGAAGAAAAGAAGAAACTCATAACACGGGGCAGGGATGTTATCTGAGTCATACGGATATGGTGACCAGGCTACGAGGCCAATATGTCACACATCCATCGTAACCTGATCACTGTACCCCTACAACTAGAGCAGTAGTCTCCGGAGCATCGGACAATCCATGCTGGAATAAAACACACAACACACGAGAGCAGTTTACATACTGTGCACGCAATTCATTTTCTTCTTCTTCCCTGGAAAAAGATCAACTGTGAGGCTCAAAAAACAATCGACTGGAATGGTGGCTGCCGTTCCCATCTGCCAGGCCCTCACCACCATCGCCACAGCCCCCCCCCCCCCCCCCCCAGAATATAGGTAAGCCCTGATGTCTACTCTGTCCCAAAACAGACTGCAGAATTCAGACGCTTTGAGCCAACGGTTGCAGAATTCAGATGCTTTGAGCCAACATGTTGAAAAACCTCTGTGCAAAATTCAAAATTTGGCTCTTTTCTAGGATCAGATCATCAGACCATCACTTTGAAGTTGGAGACAAGTGTGAGAGCAGGACATGGAAATCATATCACATACTACAAGTAATTAAATCAAATAAACCTACCTCTTATGTCACATAACATCCACAAAAACCCTCTTAACTGATCCCCCCACTTCTTCTCTGACCTACTTTTTTCTCCTTCTTACCTATTTCCATTCACCATTATAGGACTTCTCTTGAGCTACCCCTTTCCTCTAGAGCACCCTTCCCTGCCTAGCTGGACTATCCTTCAAAAATCATTTTCTCTACCCTTCATCTGAAGTTCTGTTGTCTGTTCCTCTTATAACAACATCCCATGGATGATTATAAGACTCCTATGGAGTTAGCCCTTTGCCATGGACAGGGGCGGATTGGCCATAGACCTTACAGGGAAATTTCCCGGTGGGCTGATGCCCAGGGAGCTGCCTGAGCCCTCCTCACGGCCAACCAGTGGAAGTTTTTGGAGATGTATTTTGTGCTGCTGGTAGTATTTTGTGATGGACTGTGGTATTTGGCTCTGTTGTGGCTCTGTTATGCTACTGCTGGTCCGGCCTTCCATCAATATGGACCCGACTAAAAAACGGGGCCACTTTTAGTATTTTTTCCAGGGTCACTTTAAGTTCCCAGTCTGCCCCTGCCCATGGAGCTCTCTTCCTTGTCCTTCTAGACCATCCCTCAAAACCTAACCACCATCTCCACTCAAGTGGCTCATTTTAATTAGCTAACTCTCACAAGTCTTCTCTTCCCTGAACGTGAAACCTCCTGATCCACTTCTGTATCCCAGACCTATAGTTGTGCCCCGGGCCTCCATATTGTGTCCTAAGCAATGCTTCTGGTGGACAATACATGTGTAATACGGTTCGCAATGGAGCATGCCATGATTGTTTTTCTCACAGATTCATACAAAATCCATGAGAAAAGTCTCTGTGTGCCCATGTAAGTCTAAGTTAGAGAAAAGTAGATCAGACAGTACTCATAAGTGACAGATATAGGTATATCAAGGAGCAAAATTTGGCAATGGTGTATATGGGCAGATAAACTGGTGTGTCAGTGACTTGCAGTCTAAGCATGATGAGAGGTTATATGTATGAAGTCTGTACACCACATTTGGGCAATGCTCTTGGTTACACCTATACATGGAACTTGTACGATTTGGATGTTGAAGCAAGAAACCTATGAAGGTACAATTTGGATGTTGAAGCAAGAAACCTATGAATGTACAATTTGGATGTTGAAGCAAGGATCTTATGAAGGTACAATTTGAATGTTGAAGCAAGGAACTTATTAAGGTACGATTTGGATGTTGAAGCAAGGAACTTATGAAGGTACAATTTGAATGTTGAAACAAGGAACTCATGAAGTTACAATTTGGATGTTGAAGCAAGGAACTTATGAAGGTACAATTTGAATGTTGAAGCTCTCACCTCCATTTGCCAGTAGGTTTTCTTGGGCTTTCTCTGCAGAGTCAACCATTATTTCTCCTATATACTGAGCAATTTTCTTAATTACACTAAGTGGAAGAAAAAAAACAACAGAATTAGCTAGAGGAAAGGCTCCTCACCATAATATCTGGATTTTAGTGATTTCAAACCTTTGCATAATTATCTAATAATAGATTGGATTGGCCTACTCAGGACCCACATCTATTAGTCAAAGGAGAAAACGACTACATCTCTAGCTCTGGAGGACCCGGCGTGATCAATCATTATGTGGACAGCGCATTCATTTCAATGGAAAAGATGTAATACTTCCTTTCTCCTGTGGTGGCACTGTAGGGATAGTAAAATATTAAACACTAACCAACAAGTTCCCTAGCAGATTACAGTTGATTGCTTGAGGTCGTACGAGCAGGATCATCACTTTAGCCTTTCTAATAAAAACACATGGGGGCATATATTACTGGATTTACGTAACTGACTTAGGGTGGGTTCACATTAGCGTTACGGAATTCCGTTATAGGTCCCGTTATACCTCTGAATATAACTCTGAATATAACTCTGAATATAACGGAATGCAAAACGGAAACCTTTAAGAGGCATTCCGTTTTGCTCCATCCTAATACATGTCTTTGGGGACACATAACGTTTCCGTTTTGTTTCCGTTATACATGACGGAAAACAATAGTCCTGTTGATTTTTTCTTAAAGGCTTCCGTTTTGCATTCCGTCCTAAAATTCTGTTATATTCCGTTATAACTCTGTTATAACGGAACCTATAACGGAATTCCGTAACGCCGATGTGAACCCACCCTTTCAAAAATTGCAAATTTGGGAACTTGCGACTTCTTAGTTCCCTTTTCTTTTTTTTTGACATTAAGGGTTTTATTGGTTGCACCTATTATTTGTAACTCCTGACTATTCTTTAAGAAGGATTGGATATATTACATTTCAGCATGTCTGATCCTTTGTTGTCACAGGAGATAAGCCACCAAAGGTGTCTGGTAGTGACTTTAGGGTCCTTTTACAGGAATGCAGGACCGCTGACGAGCGCCAGTCAGTGATTGTTTAAAGAAACCAGCCCAATGCGAAATGAACGGGAAGGGGGGGCAATGATCATTATTACGATCATTCATGCCCCATGTAGTTCCTGCCTAGCAGTAAGATGGCTTTTCTGAATTAATATTCAGTTGTCTGTGGTAAGCAATGCCATATGTATGACTGTAATCTATCGGGGTCTCCAGGAACATCAAGAGGGACCCAACGTGACTTCACGTATAGCTGCAGTGTCTGTGTCCACTTTTAGATGTTTAAAGTGACGGTACACTTCAAAAAGTCCTTCACTGTCCAAAAGTAAAGTGACACGGAAAACCACTCAGAGCCAGAGACTAGCCGTACTAAATAAATAATGACAGGAGATGAGCCGCCACCTCTCTTCTACTGGACTAAGACGGCGCTGACAGGTTCTTACTGCCTGGCTACACAGGACCTGCTTCTGTGTATCCCATAACATAAGAGAGGTACAGTCCTGTCACAGGAATCCAGTGTCTCTCTTTTTAAAGAGACCTCTCCCCTCTCCTGACATGTCTGTTTTAGTACCTACTTGCATTCCCCATCTATGGAGCATCTATTCTTATAACTCTATATTGCGCTGTTCCTCTATTATTCCTACTAGAAGTTTACGAATAAATTGCTGGCAGTCTGCAAAAAAGGTCAGACAAGGTGTTACTATTTGGGGTCAAGTCTGACACTACCAAATCGGTGCTGCAAGTGTCAGACTGTACAGGGACACCCACCCAACTGGTAACACCCAGTTGGACCCTTATTGCAGACTGCTAGTAATTCATTCATAACTTCTAGCAGGAATAATATAGGAATGGCACAACATATAGTCATAAGAGCCGATGCTCCAGAATAGTTACATGTCAAGAGAGGTGACAATGCCTTAAAGGGTTTCTATCACTTCGTATGACATAATTAGCTCTCAGACACTAGCGATCCGCTAGTGTCTGCTCTGGCCAAACCATCCTAATATAATTGCTTTTGGGGCAGCCATTTTGCTAAAAAAATAACTTTTATAAATATGCTAATGAGCCTCTAGGTGCTATGTGGGCGTCATTAGCACCTAGAGGCTCCATCTACCTTCATACACAGCCACCGCCCACCGCCCAGCGCCCAGCGCGTCCCCGCCCATCTCCTGCTGAATGCGATCCTCCGTGTGACGCAACGGACGAATTCTCGCGCATGCGCCGTGCGCGGCTGTATTCGGCGCATGCGCAGTGAATGTCTGACCGCTTCCCTGCTCAGACATCTCCACTGCGCCTGTTCCTTGGAGCACTATGACGTCATCGGCGCAGTGGAGATGTCTGAGCAGGGAAGCGGTCAGACATTCACTGTGCATGCGCCGAATACAGCCGCGCACGGCGCATGCGCGAGAATTCGTCCGTTGCGTCACATGGAGGATCGCATTCAGCAGGAGATGGGCGGGCTGGAGGGACGCGCTGGGCGGCCGCTGTGTATGAAGGTAGACGGAGCCTCTAGGTGCTAATGACGCCCACATAGCACCTAGAGGCTCATTAGCATATTTATAAAAGTTATTTTTTTAGCAAAACGGCTGCCCCAAAAGCTGTTATATTAGGATGGTTGGCCAGAGCAGACACTAGCGGATCGCTAGTGTCTGAGAGCTAATTATGTCATACGAAGTGATAGAAACCCTTTAAAGGGGTTGTTCACCCCTGAGATCTTTTCTGCATGGCTGGCCCGGCGGTGGGAATCATACTTACCTGATCCCCACCGCTGTGTTCTGGCTCCATCTCTCCACCTGGGGCGCTGCAGGTCTGAGGTCTCCCAGCTTCAACATCCAGTTTGATGCAGGTTACGTGACTGGCCACAGCACGTGTCATCCATGCGTCACGTGACCCAGTGACCTTACACATGTGTGACATGTCACTACTGTGGCCAGTCATTGGCTGCAGCGGCCACATGACAGACACCTGGATATGGTCTATATGCCTGTCTACTAACCATACCATGCCCTCTGCTTATAATTATCCTGCCAGAGGTTATGATAAGCATGGATTGAGTTCTGTGGACATTGGTTGAGATGGAGATTTGGATCCATACAAAGCCCCTTTGTCTGAACTGCCAAGGCACAGGAGAAGAAGTGATCAGCTGTTTGAAGAGAATGTAGTGCTTGTGCAAGCAGCTCCTCCATCCTGAGGATAGGGCATCAATATAGGAGATTGACCAGGGGTGCACCTAGCCTTTCTGCTTCCTAAGGCAAAAACTGAAACGGCGCCCCCCCCCCCCTCCCCCCCTTCTTCCTTCCCAATGCAAATTTCCCAATCTAACCCCTTCCTTTCAGCCCATGGCCATTCGGATGCCCCCCCCCCTACCTCTTGCCCCTACCTGGTGCTGCCTGAGGCGATCGCCTCACCTGGCCTCATTGGTGGTGCACCCCTGGGACTGGCCAACCCCTTTAAATAATTGCTGGGGAGAAGACAGGATGGGCTGGAAAGGAGCTTTAAGAGAGCTCATCTGGAGGATTTAGCACAGAACAGCATCAAGCAGCTTACTGTTTATTTTAAAAAAACTGTTACAAAAATAATTTTTACTCATAGTACGTCCAAAAAAATCATACATGTTAAAGGACTTATGCTGAGTCTAGTACAAGCCTTGTTTTTGATAAGTGCTCTCATGAAAAGTATTCAACATTTGTCAAACCAGCTCCTGGATCTGAGTAATTTAGTACCTGCATGTAATTAAAAAGTTACTTTAGCCACTTAGTTATTTAATAAAATGTATCTGTATAATGCTGGCTGGTGTTTGCTCTTTTCCTTATTTCTCTGTCCACCTCAATAACAATGCTGAGGTGGTCGCACATGCTCAGTTACATCTTTCAGCTGCCACCAGCTGTATCTACTGTTAAAAGCTGTGTCAGTTACATGGAGTGAGCTGCAATAGAAAGAACATACCACAGAGAAGGACATGCCCCCTGAGAAGGACAGCCACCCTGAGAAGGACATGCCCCCTGAGAAAGGACAGCCACCCTGAGAAGGACAGCCACCCTGAGAAGGACATGCCCCCTGAGAAAGGACAGCCACCCTGAGAAGGACATGCCCCCTGAGAAAGGACAGCCACCCTGAGAAGGACATGCCCCCTGAGAAAGGACAGCCACCCTGAGAAGGACATGCCCCCTTTTCATTTTTTACATTAATCATAAGATTACGCCTTTAAAAACTGGAGTGGATTCAGAATAATGGAAAAATTGAATGTCTGGCCACTCATATGATATGATTTAAAGTGAACCTGTCACTAGATCTCCCACCCAAACTAAATACATTGCAGTATGGCTCCTATATAGTCTGACTTCTCTAATATATTTCCAATATTTGAGAAATCTAAAGAAAAAAATTCTACACACAGTATGTAAATTCTGTGCCAAGTGCCAACCTTAGTCTGAATAGTGCCCTTGTACCTTCTACTGATTCTCTGCCCCCCTCCTCCCGTTATGCTATACCAGCTACTGCCTAAATTATATAATTTCCAAATACACCGCCCAATCAAGAAACTGCAGAGTGTATGGTAGCCTCATTTCTGTGGGCTCCTGTAACAGGATTTCATGTGTAAGGGCCCGGGGTGCCCACCCTCAAGGCCGGCTCCGGCTCTGGTGGGTGTATTGAGCATTAATATTTCTCCTCCCACCTGAAGCCAAATCCATCTGCACCGTATAGTTGTATTTTCACACGTGTGACCATTGTAGCATATTTGTGAGACAATTTAGATGTAAACCACTAGGTTCGTTTTCTAGACACATAAACTGACTTCGAGCACATCAATCATTACCTGAAGAGGCAAACCTTGACTTGTGAATATTAGGACTTGTGCCATACCGCAGCCATACAATAGTGTACTTAGGTGGAAGGGTCCAGCTGATCCTCCAAGATCCTATGGTCCCTGAAGCCTTCATATCTGCAGCAATTAGAACTTTTTAAAGGGGTTGTCTCACTATGACAGCCCTGATCTTATTCCCTACGAGGGCACACAGATGTCATAGAGCTAGGCCATTTATTTAATACCCCTCTACCTCCACATGAGCCAAAACAGAGAAATAGTAACAAAGAACATCTCTCAATCTGGCAGACCCAACCCATCCATGGATTAAACTCATTAATGGCCGGCCACAGATGGGTTTCTGAAGCCAGACCCTCTACGATCAGCTAATCACAATACTGGCTTCAGATGAAGAAGGGAATGGGTTGCCTTCATTAGAACATAGTATGGAGGAAGCTGTAGACCACGCAGGCACAAGGTGTTCATTCTGGTGGTCATCTCCACCCCAGGGCAGAATATATATCAAATGGAAAATCTATATAGACCTCATTGAATGTAAACAATTTGAAATTTACCCCTTTAGGCTTTGTGTCCCAACTTCAAATGTTTCAGAAGTTCCCAGACCAAATAATACACCAAATTCATGGAGCTACAACTCATGGATATGGTCAAAGCCAGGCATGGGTGCCATCAATAGGGAGTAGTCCATGTGTCCCATGACATTGATGGCATATCAGTGGGATAGTGGGATACACCATCAATGGCAGATAATTGCTGGTTCCACCTCTGGGATCTGCTCCTATCTCCAGAACGTGGTCCCCAAAGCAAAGGAGTACAGTGCGCACGAGCAGCGTGCTCTCCATTCACTGCTATGGGAGCTCCCAAAATAGCAGAGTGAGCGTGCTTGGCTATTTTCTGAAGTCCCATAGCAGTGAATGAAGAGCTCACTGCACACGCACAACCACCTTTGCACTCACCAGTATGGCAGATCTGAAAATAGCTGAGTGCTGGCTCGGCTATCTCTGGCAGTCCCATAGAGGTGAATAGAGTGGTGGCCATACATGTGTGGTGTGCTCTCCCTCACTTCGGGGGCCCCATTGTGGAGATAGGAGTGGGTCCCAGATGTGGAAGCCGCACTTATCTGACAATGATGGCGTCTCCTAACGATATGCCATCAATATATGAGTTGAGTATAAGTCCAGTTTCACACCAGTGTTAGGGCTCATTCCCACGTCCGTTTTTTGTCCCTGCCCGTATTGCGACACGCAAACAGCAGGTCCGCAACATGCGGGCATCGGCCATGTGCACCCCACATCATGGATGCAGACCCGCAATCCGGAAAGTCGGTGTGAAATGGAGGCACGGAAGTACTACGGAGTGCTTCCGTGGGGTTTCTCTCCGTGCCTCCGCACCGCAAAAAAATAGAACTTGTTGTATTTTTTTGCAGTGCGGATGGATCACTGACCCGTTCAGGTTGAATGGGTCTGGATCCCTCGCAGCAGCCGCATGGATGGTGCCCGTGCATTAGGCACCGCAAATTGCAGCCCCCAATGCACGAAAAGGCCATGTGAATCAGCCCTTACGGAGATCTGTCAGGCTTTTCTAGCAGAGAACAGCCTGCCAGAGTTCTCTGGATCCGGCATAGCCGGAAAGTGCCGTCTGCCCGACAGACACCTTTGATTCCCCGACATATATATTGGGATTTAGCCGGACAAAAGTTGCTTTACACCACAGTTTTTGTCCTGCCAAATCCTGACATTTATGCCAGAACAGCCTACTGGATGTCTCCTAATGCTGGTGTGAAAGTACCCTTACTTAAGAAAATTGTTTACCCACAACGGACCTTCTAGTTGGGGGAGGTAAGTGGCCTGGAGTTACTCGGTAAATTACCTCATGTTACCTTCTTCCCATAAAGGTGTAGAATATTTTCCTAATGAAATATTGAGAAGTCTACTTTCATTGAAAGTGTTTGGCACCACTCAGGGTAAGTAGAGTTCAGCCGGCTACACGACCCTGTTTACAAACAACCTGATACTCTATCCACTATTACCTGGAGGGGCGGCCGCACGCTACATGGAGAAACTACGCCTGGTATAGTGCTCCCTGAATAAGTGCCAACTAACAGGAGCTCAAGCATAAAAATCCACATGACAAAACTGACCTGACAACCATAAGAGTGTGTACCCGCGTTTGGACCCTTTAAGAGTTTTCTGCATAGGTACAAAAATAATTACTCACCTCACTGATCTCCATGACTGGTGTTCCAGCACTGCTCTGCTACTCAGACAATCACTGGCCACAGCAGTGACAACCTCAGCCTGTCACTGGCTGATCGACCATTTCATTCCATTTGCTGTGTGTCGAGCTGGGACCAGGCAGGGACTGGAGCAGAGTTGGAACGCAGTGGCAAGGGTGCAGTGAGGTGAGTAATGCTTCTTTTTATTTTAAAACCTTTTTATTTTTTGTTATTGTCCAAAAAATAGTTTTAATGGTCATCTATTGGCCTGATCAACCCTATTAAACCAGGTAGGTTGTCTGGTAGGGTTGGTCCGGCTGGGTAAAATGATACCTGTCTTGTAAAAATCACTTGCAACATTCCTGAGAAAAAATACTTTTATTCTTTATCGAAATGAGGGCTTCAGTGCACCGAGGGGTGGGGCCTAGCCACTCAGTGCACCTCAGCTCCTCAACTTTCTAATGCTGGCCCCGCCCCTCCCTACACTGAAGCCCTAATTTGCAAAACCAATAAAAGTAATTTTTCTTGGCAACGCTGTAACCGATTTCCACAAGACAGGTATCATTGTAATCAGCAGGATCAACTCTAGCAGGCAGTATGCTTGGTTCAGTAGGGTTGGTCCAGCTTCAAGGTGGCCATATACATTAGATGAATGCTGGAAAAGTCTACTGACTTCAGTACGACTGGCTGACCATCTAATGAATATGGTGTTTTCCAAGCAGATGGCAAAGGTCCGGAAAATGTATTTTCCTCAGAAGAACTTTTATAATGAAAAAATTCAACATTTTTCAAACCAGCGCCTGGATCTGAATACTTTTGTAATTGCATGGAATTAAAAATGTAGTATAGCCACTGAGATATACAATAAAATGTATCTGTATAGCGCCACCTGCTGTTTCTTCTTTTTCTAATTTTTCTGTCCTGCTCACTAAGATGGAAGCACATACTCAGTTCCATCCTTTAACTGCCACTAACTGCAGTAGAAAGGACATGTCCCCTGAGATCATAATAGGGGTTGGATAACCGCCTTAATCATGGGACAACCCCTTTTAGACTGGTTTCAGACTTCGGGAGAAATTCATCATTTTTCCTATGCCTTTTTCTGGTTTTAAAAAGTGGCAAAACCCTGTTTTTGCAATTTTTTAAAAATGCCATTGCAACTATTTTACGCCACCCTGGCCAGTTACTGAAAAGGGGCAGGGTGTGGGCAGGGCACATTAATCGTCATTTACACCAGAAACTGGCATAAATATTTCCTGAGGTCTACAGTAGCTACGAGCTCGTCATAAATTAAATGCCTCCTTCTATTCCTTCTCCTATCAAGACCCGCTAAGGTAAATCAGGGCCATAGTCTTTTTTTTCTAGTTTTTCAGTGTTTTTATTGTATTTTTTTTGTGGCATCGCAGGAATGTGCAAATAACTGCTCCATATTTATAGTATATAACGTGGGCATCTTCCTCATGGTTCTATCTTTATGGATGTGGATGAAAATGGCGCTCACCTCATTAGAAGGAAACATTTTCTACTCCATACAGATAAAAAGAAGAGCTTTTCCGTCTACAAACCAATCCGATACATTCTTACATATAACCTGAACTAAGCAAATAAGAGCTGTGATCTGATTGGCTGTTAGATGCAGCTACATTTTTGTTTGCATTATTACATGAAGCCTAAAAACACTGAAAAAGCCACTGAATGCAAAACATACAAAATAAAGTCCACTCTTGGGTCCATAAACGAAAAATCTCGAAAGCCCCTTCATCATGACAAGTATACAAAGAAACAGGCCCAGGGCTGACCCCAGCCACCTCTGCTGAGATCCAGAGCCTGCCGAGCAAGGG